>NC_067406.1:103052918-103684418 GCF_009764475.1 Pristis pectinata
TTCACCGATGTGGCATCTAGCAAATTTGGATGCAATTTTGGAACCCAATTGGCATCGCTGGTGTTCAAAACATGCATTACAGATTCAAATTTGCCCCTATTAGCAAGAACTTGCATTTATTTGATTCCTATTAAACAGTAAATTGTCTCCAAATGCCTCACAGAACATCAATCCAGCAGAAGTTCATACAATGTTACACAGATGGATGTTAAAATTGTTAAGCATAAGTATGTGAGAAATAGAAGCAGGAGTTGGCCATTCAGCCCGCCATGCCTGTTCCACTGATCTTTTATCTCAGCACCACTTCCCTGCACTAACCCCATATACCTTGATGCCTAAATATATCTAAAAATCTATTGATGTTTTGAGATTGTGACCCCTTTTTTAGGCATTCTAATCTGGGGAAACATCATTCCTACATCTATCCTGTTATACCCTGTAAGAAGTTTTTCCAAGTCAATGAGATCATCCCCCATTCTTCTGGAGAGAAAGCATAGGTCCAGCTTGCTTAATCTCTCCTCAGACAACAGGCCCACCATCCAGGTATTGGTCCGGCAAACCTTTGCTCTACTTATTACAATATTATTCGTTTGGTAAGGCAAGCAGACCTATAGACTATAATTCAGATGTCAGGCCCTGTATAATTAGAACAAGATATATTTATTCTTATATTCATATCCTCTTGAAATAGAGGCCAACATACAGTTCACCTTCCTTATTGTTTTCTCTACTTACATGTCAGCTTTCAGTGATTCATATGCAAGGATATCCATATGTTTCAATCTCTTACCATTTTAAAAAAAGGATGAATGATTAGTCAAGATGGTGTCCTTTAGAAAGGGTTCTAAAGGGATTGAAAGTTCAAGGAAATAATTTGATTGTGGCCCCAAAACTGGTGAAAACATGGGTGACCTTTGAAGAAAGCAGGGTATGGACAAGTGATTGAACCTGAAGAGAGGGAGACTGCCCAGAGCAATGTGGGGCTATAGATGATTACAACATTAGGTGACAGGATATGAATTTTCTACATAGGTCAGAGAGCCTAGGGTGTTGGGACCTTGTGTGAGTTAGTACAAGTTTTAATCTATGGAAGCAAGAAAATGAGAGACCAGCCTGGAGATCACTTGACTGGTTCATACTGTTACACAATAAAAACAACTGCATGTCAGGTTATGATTAATTTATTGAGGGAAGAAAAATAGTTACAGCACTTTCAAGACAAGGGGCTAGACACTGGAAACATCTTTGGAAAATGTGCCAATAATACGTGGAATTTCCTGGGCAACATTAAAAATGAAAGCACATTATTACTGCCTAAAATAGGAAAGAATTGGATGATTAGATCAAATGTTTCTGATTTAGTTTCACCGTTATCCACCATTTGTAAAAGCATATTCATCAGTCTTGAATTATAGATTGTTTTTTTTAAAGACATTTACTGAGGGCGGCACGGTAGTGTAGCGGTTAGCACAACACAATTACAGCGCTTGTGACCCGGGTTCAATTCCCGCCATTCTCTCTAAGAAGTTTGTACATTCTCCCCGTGTGTCTGCGTGGGTTTCCTCTGGGTGCTCCGGTTTCCTTCCACATTCCAAAGACATACAGGTTAGGAGCTGTGGGGATGCTATGTTGGCGCCGGAAGAGTGATGACGCTTGCGGGCTGCCCCCAGCTCATTCTCAGTAATGCAAAAAGATGCATTTCACTGTGTGTTTCGATGTACATGTGACAGATAAATAAATATCTTATCTTATTTTATCTTATGTTTTGGCCACCCATGATGAAAATCCCCAATTCTTCTTTCCACAATGAATCACATAAAAACAGCTTACATTTTTTATAGCAATTTTAACACAGAAAAATTGCTAAGGTGTGCCATGCGAGCTTTATAAACAAAATTTGTGCCACTGTATTAGGTAGTAGTGCACAGCACCATGTTCACAATTATGCAGTTAGTTGAAAATTGAATACAACTTAAATCCGATTTAATAAAATATACCTATGAATAAAAAAATTGTACAGAATCATATGTATGTAGCTGTAAATCCTGTATGAAACATCTAAAAATTATGAGTAAACCTTTTGAAATCAATACTTTATTCTTAGTCTTGGACTTGTCAACCAACGTAACTTCTGTTGAATATCCCAGTTATTATCTTAAATGCGAAGTAATTGTTTTAGTATGATAATCCTTCTGAATTACTTTCAAAGAGACACATTCACTTTTATTACTAATGCAGCTCAGTGCATCTGTTTAAGATCTTCTTCTCCCTCTTTGGTAGTCTCTTAAGTTCAAGGACGACTTGCTTCCATTTCAGTTTTCTGTCCCTGAAGTGACTGACAAGGCTGATGTGAGACCCACCAACTCTGCCACAGGTGGGATAGGACGTGCTTGACAGGCCACCCTATTTACACTGGGCTTTTCTGTTCTCCCAAGCCATCCCACATGCTCCTTTTCCACTTTGACTGGTAATATGCCAAGTATTCCCATGGATCATTTGGATGTCATATCTTATTCAAGTAGATTTTGAGACTGTCCTTGAATCTTTTTTCTTTGTCCACTTTGTAATGTCTTGCTGGGTCAGAGATCAAAATAGAGTGACTACTTCAAGAACTTGGTGGTGGGTATGTAAACAATGTGGCCCAATGGAGCTGACTGAGTGTAGTAATGTGCACCAAAGATGTCTTACTGTGGCAACAGATCTAATTAGCTGTTGTCAATGCCATACTCACCCATTCAGCTTTCTGGATTACATGTCTTATGGGTGCTGTCACATGTGCAGTGGACAGAAATGAGAAATACTGTCCAATTTATGTGTATCTAGTACTGCAGAATCCATTTTGCAGTACAAACTGAGTAGATACCATATCACTGAGAATTCTGGAATGTAGAAGAACCATCAATGCCCTAAGGAGCAGTGTACCACAAAGAGAATAGAAGCAAGTTCACTTTTCACAACAGTGAGTGATGTAAACATATCCTAAACTCTCACAAGAGAAAGACCTCTGTTAGGTGTCTTAACTACAAGATCTGCAGGAAATACCATGGGGGCCATATGGAGGACGTCACCTAGATTGTTAGTTGTTCTTTGTTAGGCCTCTCACCAGTGACACATTGTAAGTTGTGAGTCCATTTTATCTGAACTTCTTCAGGAGAAACTAATAAAATTGGTGGTCACCATAAATAAGACTAGTATTTTTTTAATTCCAGATTATTTTTCACTGAATTTAGGTTTCATAGCTGCTAATGGTGTGATCTGAAACCACAATTGTTAGTCCAGGCCTCACGTAATTTGTTCGGTAAGTTAATCATTGTGCCATCATCACCTTTACAAAAACTTTCCCTAGTTGTAATACTAATATCAAAGTTCAAATAGCCATCAATTATCTGGATTGTACTAAAGCAACATGAAAATTTAGCTTGGTGGTTAATTAAACCTTGAATGCAATAAACAGAGTGCTCAAAGGGTCTTTGGTGCATTTAGTTTCAACTGTGCAGGTCTTGTTAATGTTTTGCATCAATATGAGCTCAGTAAAAGAACATTTACACTTTGAATAAGTACTTAAAACTAGTCAATCTTCCATTATACATACAAGTAACACTTTGGTTCACAATGTTCCTCTCAACCTGAAATACAAAAAATAAGAATTGGGCTTGTTATTTGGGCAGAATTGTAATTTTATGCAGAATCATCTAAGATAATTATGTAATGTGGGAGTCATGGACAATGTTGCTGAGGTTTTTAGACCATATAACATCGCAATGTTCCAAATAAAAGTGAAATAGATAAGACTTAAAATACTGAATGAAATAAGATGAATTTGTTTTCCTTTATGATTTTCATTTGTTCAGTGTTATCCTAGTTACTTCAATGCAGTCATTAGCAACAGAACAAGAGATTTCATCAAAATGATTTATTTCACATTAGTGTTCCATATTGCACCATAATGAGGAATTAACCAGTCAGGTGCACACTTAACTGCAGCTGCTTGTTATCAATCAAATTCTTTCCAGAAAGTGTCAGTAGCTGTCAATGCTTTGCATTTTAATGCTATTCTTTTATGTGAAAGTGGCAGTGCTGGTTAGGTCAGAATTTATCATCCATTCCCAGTTGGCCTTCAGAAGATGGAGGTGAAGCATCTTCTTGAACCTTTTGTGTGCGTTTGGTTTGCAACAGCAATCTTTTTGGCAATTAATTATGTTCTGTCCATTCAACACCAAGTTGTGGATGAACTAGCTTTTCTGAAGTACAACAAATGCAAGAACTATATCTTGCAAATGCTACAGCTGATCTAGAGCTCTGCAGCCATGTCAAATTTTGCAAACAGAAATGTTCATTTTCCTGCTTTCATCAGTCTGAATTAGCTTGAGATGTCTTCCTTTTTCCTTAACTGTGGCTTCCCCTCTGCCACAGTTACCAGGGCTCCTAACCACATCTCCACAATTTCCTGCACTTCTGCTCTCACCCTTCACCTCCCAGCCAGAGTAAGGATAGGTATTCTCATCTTCTCACCTTCTACTCCATCAACCTCCACATGCAATGAATCATCACCCAGAATTTGCATCACCTTAAATGGGATGCCAGACATGTCTTCCTGTTCCTCCCTTAAGCATTCCAAAGGGACCATTACTTCCATGATTCTCTGATTCACATTTCTATCTTCAATCACTCCTCAGCACCTTTCTATGTAACTGCTATCATCACCTGACCTCTTTTTCTTCTTCTCATCCCACCATCCAGGGGCCCAAACAGTTTTTCCAGGTGAAGCAGCAATTTGCTTGCACTTCTAATTTAGTGTATTGCGTTCAGTGCTCATGATGTGATCTCCTCAACACTGGAGAAACCAAATGTAGATTAGGTTACTGCATTGCCATACAATCCCATTCAGTTCACAAAGGGTGACCATGTGTTTCAATCACCTGTTACTTTAATTCTCCATCCCAATTCTACTCCCACTCTCTCTGTCTTGAAGACCAGCACCTCATCTTCCATCTGGATCCATTGGAGCCTGTGGGACTCAATGAATTCATCAGTTTCAGGGATCCAATTCTTTTTTTTGTTGGACACTTCAGTTTCAATGTATTTCTTTATTTCTTTTCTCTTCTGTTTCTAATTGCAGATATTTAAAGTAATGCTTACCTTGACAACTTTCTTCTGCACCCTATTACAGACATTCCCTCTGTTCTCTCCACCCCTCCCTGTTTCTGCAACCTAACGAGCTTATTTTTTCATTTTTCAGTTCTGATGAAGGTCAATAATCTGAAAAGTTGATTCTGTTTCTCTTTCCTTGGATGCTGCCTGACCTGCTGAGTGCTTCCAGCATTTTCTTTGTTGTTCTGGATTTCCACTATCTATAGTTAGTTGGTCCAGCACCTTCGCTCCGTCCGCCGCAACAGCCAGGACCTCCTGGTGGCCACCCACTTCAATTCCACATCCCACTCCCATACTGACATGTCTGTCCACGGCCTCCTCTACTGCTACGTTGAGGCCAGGTGCAGGTTGGAGGAACAACACCTCATATTCCGCCTTGAGAGTCTCCAACCTGATGGCCTTAACATAATTTCTCTAACTTCTGGTAACCCCACCCCTTCTTTTTCTTTCCCCCCACTCCCCCCAACTCCCTTGTCTTTCCTTATTCCTGTGGCTCCCTTCCCGCAACTTGATGACCTGCCCATCTCCTCTCCTCCCCTCCTCCATCCTTTATTCCATGGTTCACTTCCCTCTCCTACTGGATTCCCTTCTTCTTTAGCCCTTTGCCTCTTCTACCTATCACCTCTCAGCTTATTACAATCTTCTCCCCCTCCTCCCACCCACTACATTCCCCCTATCACCTGAACTCACCTATGCCCTGCCTGCATGTGCTCCTCCCCCTCCCCCACCTTCTTATTCTGGCTTCTGCCCTCTTCCTTTCCAGTCCTGATGAAGGGTCTCGGCCTGAAACGTCGACTGGAAACGTCCCCCCATGGACGCTGCCTGACCTGGCTGAGTTCCTCCAGCACTTCTTGTGTATTGCTCCAGATTCCAGCATCTGCAGAATTTCTTGTGTCTCTATTTATTCCAATTGCTTTCTTTCAACTTTGTTCTACTTTTTCTAGTCTCCAACTTTCAATTAATATGTTCTTTAAACTTCTGAAGATAGATGCAAATGTGATTCCAACTTGCCTCATCAGCCTGATTTTAACTGTAGCTTTGATTTCTGTTTATCCTGCTGCATCTGATCCTTCCCTCCCTCCAATATGAACACTGGAGGAATACTTTGCTGAATTAAATCCAGGATATAAATGCAAGATTTTGTTGAACCCTAGTGAATAGAATTGAATTTTTTTTTACTCATTGTATGAATAAATTGAAAAGGAACAGCTGTTCTTAGTTCCATGATGTGCTGTTCTTAGTCATTTCAGACCACAATCTCTTTCTCTTCATCGACACCCACAGACTTTGTAACTTTCTGAGATGACTGTGCAAGTATGATGTTTTAACCCTTTTCAGTTCAATTGTAACATGGAACCAAAGAACCATACTTCCCAGTAATTGTGCTGTGGTACAAATGTTCAATAGTCTGGTGCCCTCATGGGAGTGACTATTCTAATTGGTATCCAAGAGAGTGAGTTGTTATTGAGCTATTTGATCACAGGCTTTTCCATCTGAGCTTACTGCTGTCTTCGCCAGGTATCCATTGATTACCGTCAAAGGTTCCTGCATGTTGATCAGACACCAACTCCAGCAAGTTTTTCCCTGCACTCATGTAGAGGTGTTTGTTTCTGTTTATTTTGCCTAATAAACCACAACTAGATTTCAAACTTGTTGATCCCTTGTTGATATAATTCAGTTTCACAATAGGTGATGTGTTTATTTTGTTTCGTTAATAAGTAGCACCACTGTGTAACTTCTGTAAGCATGCAGTCAAATACAGAAGTCTTGATGTTGAAGGTTGTGTACTGGCAGTGGAGCAGCAACCACCGGAAGAGAGGGTCTAGCTCTTTAATTCAAAGCCAGAGAGGACCAGTATATGAAGGGTGACTCATAAAACTAAAGAACTGATTGTTGACTTCAGGAAGGGGAAGGAAGTGAACATGCGACAGTCTATACTGGGGAGAGTCAGCAGCTTTAAGTTCCTGGGTGTTAATGTATCGGATGAACTGTCCTGGGCCCACACATAGGTGAAGGGTGACTCATAAAACTAAAGAACTGATTGTTGACTTCAGGAAGGGGAAGGAAGTGAACATGCGACAGTCTATACTGGGGAGAGTCAGCAGCTTTAAGTTCCTGGGTGTTAATGTATCGGATGAACTGTCCTGGGCCCACACATAGGTGAAGGGTGACTCATAAAACTAAAGAACTGATTGTTGACTTCAGGAAGGGGAAGGAGGTGAACATGCGACAGTCTATACTGGGGAGAGTCAGCAGCTTTAAGTTCCTGGGTGTTAATGTATCGGATGAACTGTCCTGGGCCCACACATAGGTGCAATCATAAGGAAGGCAGGCCAGCGTCTGTACTTTCTTAGCAGATTCAGCATGTCACCAAACAACACTCTAAAAAATATCTATAGATGTACTGTTGAAGGCATTCTGATGAGTTGCATCATGGTCTGATAGGGCAATTTGAATGTACTGGAGCATAAGAAGACACAGAGAGTAGCGGACTCAGCCCAGTACATCACAGGTACATCTCTCCTCACCATCTGTAATATCTACAGGAGGCACTGCCTCAAGAAGGCAACATCCATCATCAAAGATCCCCACTATCTGGGTCATGCTGTCTCCTCACAGCTACCATTGGGTAGGAGGTATTGAAGCCTGAAGTCCCACACCACTAGGTTCAAGAAAAGCTACTTCCCTTCAGCTACTTAGTTCTTGAACCAGCCGGCAGAGCCCTCATCATTACAGTTTAGCAACACTGACCACTTTGCACTGAAATGGGCTTTTTTTTTCATTCAAATTGTGTTCTTTCTTGTAAAAATTGGGTATAATTTGTGTTTTTCTGTTAATGCTGCTTACATAATGCTATGTGTCTGTGATACTGCTGCAACTAAGCTTTTCATTGCACCTATGCATACATGTACTTGTGTATATGATAACAAACTCGATTTTGACTTTGGTGTCACTGTCTCTGTGGGAAAAGGTCATTACAGCTAAGTGAATTACATACTTTGCTTTACTTCAATATGTTTAATTCTTTTAGTAATCAAATGCGTTTTAATTTTTTAAGAATGTTTATTTCTATATCTTTTTTTAAATATCTCTATCTGCCAGTGAGCTGTCAAATTCTATCAGGGTGGTTTGAGCAGGGTTGGGGGGGGTGGGCGGGGGGTAGCTGAGCCCTCTAGATATGTGGCCAGACCTTGTAACTGCTCGGAGCCTGCTCCACCTCTCTAAACAATTGGAAGTGGGGTGGCTGGAGATGTGGAGACCAGAGTGATGAGCTTGTTCAACCCTGTTATATCAAGGAAAATTTAGTGCAGGTAGAGACCAGAGGTGATATCCAGGCAAGTCTGTGGTCCAGGGTGATCCAGACAACAAATTTTACGATGTACAGCCAAACATGTAAGAGTATGGATTGTCTGCCAGTTACCAAAATCTTACTAATTTCATTCCCAGTGAAATCAATGGAAAAGAAATTTTCCATTGTTTTTCTGTTAGTTTTCAATAGTGAAGACTGAAGTACCCAAATTTACTCCACAATCTCACAATGGAATTCCTATAATTTTAGACCCTACTGTGTAACACCATTTTTTAAAAACCCATGGTCATTGAAAACATTTATCTCTCCTGACCACTTTAGATAAATTAGTAAAATCTCAGCAGTTTGTGTTTTAGAGCTGGAACCCACTTATTGCTTGGTTTCATTCACATCAATTCTTTTCAGAACATCAGGGATCACATCATTAGGCACAAATATGCTCCTGCAAGGGAGCAATAGTTCAAAACCACAGCAGGATTTTGAATACAGATGGGATAAGCAGGCATTATTCATGTAATCAAGAAGGAAATATATGAGTCCTTTTAAAGTATTGCCTCCTTGATATTTTCTTCATTGATTTTTCAACCCACAAATCAGAGCCTTGCATTTCCTGCAAGTAGGAGATTTATTTCCACAACTTTCTGATAACCAACATAGGACTCAAACATATGAACTTTCATTAGAGGCTGCAATCAGTGTTCAGCCGTTCCAGCTGAACCAAGTCCCAAACTTCCACATAAGCACTGTTAAATGCAAAAGTCCAGGAGTTGGTGACAGATTCAAAAGACCAGAGGCAGAACTCTGTCCTGTTGGGATTGCACGAGGCAATTTGCAACCAATCCTGCACCAGCTCAGCCTTGGCACAGGCTCTGAAACCCCTCTGATTTTAATGGGGATATAGAGCAGAGGATTATGTGGCAAAAGGATTGTCATAAACATTTAATAACCTAAAATCAAAAACAAAGTTTTTATTTAGCTCAGCCATCACGTGGAATGTGATGTGATCACGTGGAGATTTGATACATCACCAGACACATTTCTGCAAATGTGTTTCTACAATTTCTTACAAATTTCTATGGATGTATTAGTTTATTATTGTCACTTGTACCAAGGTAAAGTGGAAAATTTGTCTTGCATACCGTTCATACAGATCAATTCATTACACAGTGCATTGAGTTAATACAGGGCAAAAACAATAACAGAATACAAAGTAAAGTGTCACAGCTACAGAGAAAGGCATTGTAGATAGACAATAAGGTGCAAAGTCATAACAAGGTAGATTGTGAGGTCAAGAGTCCATCTCATCGTATAAGGGAACTGTTCAATAGTCGTATCACCGTGGGATAGAAGCTGTCCTTGAGTCTGGTGATATGTGCCCTCAGGCTCCTGTATCTTCTACCTGATGGGAGAGGAGAGAACAGAGAATGACTCAGGTAGGTGGGGTCTTTGATTATGCTGGCTGCTTCACCAAGGCAGTGAGGAGTATAGACAGAGTCCATGGAGGGGAGGCTGGTGTCGGTAATGTGCTGGGCTGTGTCCACAACTCTCTGCAGTTTCTTGCGGTCCCGGGCAGAGTAGTTGCCATACCAAGCCATGACGCATCCAGATAGGATGCTTTCTATGGTGCACTGATAAAAGTTGGTGAATGTCAAAGGGGACATACCAAATTTCTTTAGCCTCCTGAGGAAGTAGAAGTGCTGGTGAGCTTTCTTGGCCGTGGCGTCTATGTGGTTGGACCAGGACAGGCCATTGGTGATGTTTACTCCTAGGAACTTGAAGCTCTCAACCCTCTCGATCTCAGCACCGTTGATATAGACAGGTGCATGTACACCGCCCCCTTTCCTGAAGTCAATGACCAGCTCTTTTGTTTTGCTGACATTGAGGGAAAGGTTGTTGTCATGACACTATGTCACTAAGCTCTCTATCTCCTTCCTGTACTCCGACTCATCGTTCTTTGAGAAAGGGTCCACTATGGTGGTATCATCTGTAAACTTATAGATAGAGTTAGAGCAGAATCTGGCCACGCAGACATGAGTATATAGAAAGTAGAGTAGAGGGCTGAGGACGCAGCCTTGTGGGGTACCAGTGTTGAGAATAATTGTGCTGGAAGTGTTGCTGCCTATCCTCACTGATTGCAGTCTGTTGGTCAAAAAGTCAAGATCCAGTTGCAGAGGGAGGTGTTGAGTCCCAGGTCTCGGAGTTTGGTGATGAGTTTGCTTGGAATTATATTATTGAAGGCAGAGCTGTAGTCAATAAACAATAGTCTAACGTAGGTGTCTTTACTGTCCAGATGCTCCAGAGATGATCATAGGGCCAGAGAGATGGCGTCCACTGTAGACTTGTTTTGGGGGTAGGCAAATTTCAATGGCTTGAGGTTGTCTGGGAGACTGGAGTTAATGTGTGCCATGACCAGCCTCTCGAAGCACTTCATAATGGTGGATGTCAGAGCCGCCGGTCAGTAGTCATTAAGGCATGTTACCTTGTTTTTCTTAGGTACCGGGATGATGGTGGTCTTCTTAAAACAGGTGGGAACCTCAGATTGAAGCAGGGAGAGGTTAAATATGTCTGCAAATACCCCCGCCAACTGATCAGCACAATATCTGAGCACACGGCCAGTGACACCATCTGATGCTTTCTACAGTGGAGAGCTTCCTGATTGGTTGCATCACAGCCTGGTATAGAGCTTCCAATGCACAGGATCACAAGAGGCTGCAGAGGGTTGTAGACCAGGCCAGCTCCATCACGGGCACAACCCTCCCCAACATCTAGGACATCTTCAAGAGGCGGTGCCTCAAGAAGGCAGCATCCATTACTAAGTACATGCGTGTTCCTTGTTACCACCATCCGGGGAGGAGGTTCAGGAGTCTGAAGACCCGCACGCAATGATTCAGAAATGGCTTCTTCACCTCTGCCATCACATTCCTCAAAGGTCCATGAACATCTTTTTTTTTCTTGCTTTTTTTAAATTCTTTTTTTGTACTATTTATCTATTTTTGCAATTTAAAATAATTTTATATCTTTGCACCACTGCTGCAAACCAACAGATTTCACGTCATCTAAGTCAGCGATAATAAATCTAATACTGATTCTGATACTTTGAGGATGAGGGAGCAAATGTAGTCCACTGGTAATCGGCCACTACTCTTAGAATGCCACGTGTATCTGCAATGTTTTGAGCTGGGCATTACACCATGACATCAGGTAACCTCATTTGCATAACTCCACGAGCTACACTGGGAGTAGGTGGGAATTAAGGAGCAAAGTATCCATCATCTGAAGTTCTTGTAATGTTGTTCGATGCAACCAATTGCTGAAGCAAAAAAAATATAGAATCGTTTTTGTTCACAGATCAACGATGGAGACAAATTGTCCAATCAAGAGCAGCCTAGACTGAGCTGCTGGAACAAATTCTATCATTTGTCCTCAATGAGTCCTGAATTTCACATAAAAAACAACAGATGCCATAAATCCATTGTTATTTCAACAACTCGTTGAGGCCATCTTTCCCAGCACTTAGCAGATAAATGTGTTGCTGCGAATAACAACTTTAAGACATTATAATGCATTTCTACTCTTTCAACAAATGAGAAAAATAATACTTCCTGAAAGGCAATGGGGTGTGACCGATGTTTTCCATGTCTATCCTTTGTGCCAGTATCAGACAGGTAGAGTGCACCCAAAGTGTGTTCCCAAAGTGTGTTGCACCTGGTAGTGTCCCCAAAGGTCCCTTACCCTCCAGAACATCCTGTATGAATGGGAAATATGCTGGCATGTATGAAATCAATACAGAACTCCTTTTAATACATATAATTTGCCTGATCCAGGCACACAACCTACAAAGATCAAGTCCAGAGTCAATCCTGAGCTAAGTGACTCGGGTGCAATATTTGCCCTGGAGTCCGCTCACTGATAGACAGGACTTTGCACTCTGTGATGAGCACTGTCTGCTGACCTCTGAATTACTTTAAATGTATCTTGCAGTGATCCCTCAAGTGGGATCTTCCAGGAACCACTGGAAGGAATCCTTCACTGTGAGGGACAGTAAGTCCTGCCTACAAAAACTTTGCAGTTGGCGAACCATATTTCAAACTAATAGTCAATGAAGGATGAGGGAGGGAAGCAGGTAGAAGAGGAGAAGCACTGGAAATCTATCCTTTATTTCTGTCCTGAAATGAGGTCAAGCCCAGCACCTGTCCTGGCTGAGATGAGTGAGACAGTGCAGAATGGTCTCCGTGCTCCAGATGCATTTCTGGCAATGCCTATCCTCCATGTAGCCAAGTAAGGCTGTAAGATGGGGGGATCAGCTGAGAACAACGGCACTTGACTTTAAGACTAAACATCTTATTTTTGAACCTTTTTTGTTGTTAATACACATTCTGAGCTAATCTGAAATAAAATCAGAAAATGCTGGAAATCCTGATCTAATCTCCCTTCCTTCCCTCTCCATCACCCTTGTCTTTTCTTAATCATAGGGTCTAGCATGAGGTCACATCCGTCAAAGAACGAACAGATGATATAAACTATCACGATTAACTTTACATGTTACAAGCGTTCATAATTGCAGGGGAGAAACTACCTCTTCATTATCAGGTAGTCAGATCTCATAAAATGAAGTAATAAAGCTGTGCTTTGCTTCTCAGTTGCTGCTTCTTCTCTTATCTCTGATTTCAGATGTGCAATAAGAATTCCTAAATGATCTAAACATAACAGACGTATATATTGTTATATTTGCTTTTAAAATACTGAGCATCAAGAATACAGTTTGTGCTTTTAAAAAAACTAACCACTAATTAATCACACATGAAGAACAAAGCTTCACTAGCAGTTTTCTTGATTTGTAATGGGTTTTCAACTGCACATGAACCATTACATTGACTGGTGGTTGTGACACAAGCTGTGCTTGTCAGTGTCTGTAAAGAATGACTTGTTTTCATTTATACCTCACAAAGGCACAGAAAGTAAACAGTGTTGAGTATCATTTTGGAAAACTTCATGATCCCCAAAGTGAATTAAAACCACATAAAGTTATCAGATACTGAAAAGCAGCACATTGGAAATTATAGTACTCTCTCTGGAAAAGTGATGATTAATTACAGAATAAGTTGGTCTTAAGCTTCATTCAAGCTTGCTTGCAAATAATCTCCTCTTCTCTCCTGTAGATATTAGCAATTTCTGGTAGGGTTTCACATCTTTTTATGGATGAAGCAGTCACAGCATGATGCATAAATTAATGTCACAAAGTGAGAGGATCTGGTTTCATCTAAAAGTCACCAGAGATGTGATTGAAAGGTGACTGAGGTTGGAAGCAAAATATTCTGGGGATCTGACATTTTGTAAAGAGGGAGTGTGTGGTACCACAAGGACAGTGATGAAGAGGGAACTTGGCTCATTAGTAAGTGGAATAAATATGGGTGGAAATGAGAAGTTGGCAATATTTTGCAATGTGGAAGAAGATTACATGTGACTTGTAGCAAGGGTAAGCCAATACACACCAGAAGCCACACGATCTTTGGTGAATGATGAATCTGGATCTAATGGCAAGGGTATACAATGGGAGATCAAAGACTTGTTCACTTTGTCTACTAACAAAGCCACTGAGGGCAGCTAAGTGATGCAATAGATAGTACTGCTGTCTCACACCTTCCAATCCTAAGCTCAGGTGCTGTCTTTGCAGAGTTTGCACATTATTTATCCCAATTAGAAAGGGGCATTGCACGAGAAAAATGAACAAACTGTGTTGACCACTTGGGGGGAGAAAGTGGGCATGAAAATGTTGCTCATGATTTTCTCAGTCCTTAAACAGAATATATCAACATTTTCAACCTTAGCCTTTTCTTCAATCAATCCTGTAGGTTATGACTCCCACTCGGTGGCGACTATCAGATGGCACTGCTAGCAGAGCTGATGCCTCACAGCTCCAGCAACCCAGGTTCAATCCTGACCTCTGACGTTCTCCATGTGAAGCTTGCACATTTTTCATGTGACCATACGTGTTTGCTCTGGTTGCCCGCACCCCAAAGACTTATGAGTTGATAGTTTAATTGTCCACTGTGTGTAGGTGAATAATGGAATCTGGGAGTAGGATTAATGTAAATGGGTGCTTGATAGTCAGTGCAGATTGGTGGCCTGTGGGGCATATTTGTGCTGCATGACTTTATTGTTTTAGGCTAATTCTACCTAATGTTTCTTAGAACATACATCATGATTTATTTGGTTGGTAACTGACTATGCAGATCTCTGCCCATTAATTCTACACTGGATGTCCAAAACATTAAAATTCTAACAAAACATTCCAACGGGAGAAAAGAGAACAAGCATCAGTCACTCTTACCCCTACCCTTTAACAACTTACAAGGATAAATACTCACCAAAATACAAAATTACTCTCAATCCATGTAGCTCCTATAACTACGTAGAGCATCTCAAGGTATTGCATAATACGCTATAACTAAAAGTCAAATATCTGGGTAGAACATTCTGCTCAATATCAAGCTCACCATGACAGAAAAACATATTTATTTACTTTTTGAGTTAAATTTTAAAAAACAAAATTTAAAATAGTTAGTGCTCAAAATAGCAGTCATATCACAGACTATTGTGGTTGTCTTCATAGTAATCCATTCTTTTATTTGCATTTTGCATAAAGATTAACATATTTTCGAGTAATGAGTGAAAACATGCTGCCATTTGAAATGATAGCATACAGTAGATGTTTTAAGCTTTGGTTATTTACATTGAATGTTTGTCTGATCACTAAGTTCATCCTCACTATTTTTTTAAATAATATTGCATGAACATGTATTGGATACAGCATGACAGCTGTCCCATTTTCCTGTGCTTTCTACTGAAGCATAATTATGTGCACTGCTTCTGTTGACATAACCATCTTGAAACAAAGAACTCTCAGTATATTCTCAAGAGTCAGAGGTAACTCACAGTGCTATGGCAACATGCAGTAATCACCATCCAGTGCTGAGTGAACTGTCTCTGAACAGCTGCAAAGTTGTTTGTTTTCAGACCAGACCTCTTATTTCAAAATCTCAGGTGGTGGTTCAAGGATGTCCTCAGATGAGCACCTTGACAAAGCCCAATTAGAACTAAATTGGATTCTCTGCTATAATAGTCCACGTGAGACCTACTTTGTGAATTGATGCCTTGTCATGGTGAAGTAGTATAGAGTACTTGCATTGCTGAAACATATGCTTGAGTACAGCTTTAATCCCTCAGTCCAGTTTATGAAATATGTAACTAAGGAATGGTCACAAAAAGATGTTTAAAAAGGTGAGTAAAAATAAATATCTCTGGTTCACTATTTCACCTTCACCTCTTGACTACTAAATTCCCATTTCAAATTTTATTTTTCAATCTATTACTACAGTCGCATATTTTGATGGGTCTATTCATTTCTTGCACAAATGAGCTCATAATGATAAAAGAATAGGAGTATGAATAGGCCATTCAGCACCTCAAACTCATTCAACCATTCAATGTTACTGAATTCTAACTCAACCCAACTTTTCTACCCAATCTCCATATCCCTCAATTACTCTATTATCCAAAATATTAGTGATCTTTATTTTAAATGCCATCAATGGTTGGGCTTCCACACCCGTTGAAGGCTGGGGATTTTAAAGATTCACCAACCACTGAGCAAAGAAATCTCTCATCATTTCACTTCTAAATGGCCTATCCCTTTGAGTCTGTGACCCGGAGTTCTCGACACCTCAGCCAGGGGAAATATCCTCTCTCTATCGATCCTGTTGAGCCCTTTAAGGGCTTAGTACATTTCAACAAGGTTGCTTCACATTCTTCTAAAATTTAAAGAATTAGGGCATTGCCTACTCAATCTCTCCTTATTTGCTATGCCAGGAACCAGCCTGATGAATTTTCACTGTACCCCCTCTACACCAAGTATATCCTTTTTTGAATGAAGAAACCAAAATTGTTTATAGTACTTTGGATATGATCTTGCCAAAGCTCTATAAAACTGTAGAAAGACATCTTCACTTTTGTACTCAAATTCTCTGGCAATGAAGGCCAATATGGCATTTACCCTCCTAATTGCCTGTTGCATCTGGATATTAGTTTCCAGTGACTTGTGTACAAGGACACTGAGGTCACTCAAACGTTAACACTTTCCAGTCCCTCCTCATTTAAAAACATACCCAGCATTTCTATCTTTTCTACTAGAGTGGATACCTCCTCAATTTTCCATATTTCTATGTTGTTGCTCACTCATTCAGTTTGTCCATATCATCCTGAAGACTTTTTACTTCTTCATCACCATTCACACTCTGTTTGTGCCAACATAACCAGTGTGGTTGAGTTTAAACCCGATATTAGATTTGAGAGGATGAATCATGAACTAAGATTTAAATTTAGGTAACATAGACTTTAAGGGATGAGGGAGAAAACTGACTGGGCAAAACTCTAAATCTACAAATGAGCAATAAGAGATGATCAACATATTTGATAGAATGCAAGCCCTGTGCATATTGTACCCCTAAAATACAAGTGTTTTACCGATGTAATGAAATAACTTTGTTTAGAGAAGTGAGAGACAGTATTAATCTACACGATAAAAAAGTGACCGCCTTTAACTACTTCAGAACTTTTCAAAGTTATGAAATACTTTTGAAGTGTCATTGTTTAAATTTAAGAAACATGACAGCCAATTTTCATCCTCCCACAAACAGGGATGTAATAAAGCACAGACCATCTGTTGTGAGGGATTTTTAGCTAGATACAAATATTGGCTTGGATATCATGAATAACTCACTTGCTCTTCTACCTATAGTGTCATAAAATCCTTTACATTCCACTAAAATAGCAAATTCAAGTTATTTCAACCAATAGCCTTCTAACTTTAGAGATGGGAGTGCAACCCGTTGAGCCATAGCAGGGAAGAAACTCTGCACTCTAATTAGAGAAAAAGTGGATATAAAGAAGTCAGTAAGAGCTGCAGAAGAAAAAACAGAATAAAGGAAAAGGGGCATTATTAAATGCTTTCAAGATCTATATAAAAAGAAAAGATGGAAAAGACTAATGCACATCCTTCAAAACTACATATAATACTATAACAAAATGCCATGAAATGGCAGAAATGCCAAATAATTACTGCATGAGTCTTCATTTCAAAAGATGAAGATCATGTACCATAGTTTTGTGGACCACTGAAAGTAGGCAAAAGGAACAATTTACTGGATTTAATATCCTTAATTTAAAAAAAAATTGGCAATGAAAAAAATAGTAATCATCAATAAATTGCTGGGACATAACAGTTTCCAATCCAATATATTAAAAGAAGTAACTTTTTCTTTTACTTTCTTTGAGGAAATTGTAGTTGCTCTTCCAAACTATTTTGATTTGGCAATTGCCCCTTTGGGTTGGATAATTCCCATTATTTAAGAATGATAACAAAAATAAACTAAGAAATTATAATCTTGTCTAGTATCTATTGTAAGAAAGTTAATAGAATCTGTATTTAGGAATAGGGTGACATTTGCTAAGAGAGGAGTCTTGGCCAAGACATCAAGTGAAACTGTTCATTCTTCATTAACTTGTACTCATACCATGGGCTGTTTTGCATTCATCTGAACCACTGGACAGAGCATTGATTTAATGTTTTTGCTGCTTAGCCACAGTAGAACTTGAACACAATGCTTTCTGATTCAGAGGCTGAAATATTATTAATTGAGCCACATTAATAGGACTGAGACCATGAGAATACTCCCCCACAGGAAGATTAGCTAGAATGGCCAAAATATAAACCACAGCTTCATAAATCCATTGATTGCTAAGTGCTTAGGCTTAGATCTTTGATCTTGGATCTTTGCTTGACTATTAACATAAGAACAGTGTTCCTAACGTTGCATAGTTTGCATTCCCAGGAATATAGAGGACTTAGAGGTGATTTCACTGATTCTCTTTAGGATTTTGAAAGGTACCATCAGGATAAATTGAGATTCTGCTAATGGGTGAGTCTAGGATAAACAGATAATGAAGTAATTTCTTCCTGTGATGTACAAAACATAGTGGCCAAAGTGTGCACATCAAAGTCCCACAACAAAAGTAATGATTAACTAATAACCTGTTTTAGTATGGTACATATTGGCCCAAGCCTGAGCATTATTTGCATTACTTCAAATAATGTCATAGGGTCCCTTGTATCCATGTTAGAGAACACAAAGAGCCACGTTTAGCACCTCAGCCCAGATTTTACAGGGAAGTAAAAGCAATTCCATGTATAACTGCTAGCATTTCCTCGCATATGTTGCAGTAATTTAGGGGTTTTGGGCATGTATGCTGAAACACAAAAGTTCGCAACATGCTGACAGCTTTTCAACAGTGTTTCACCAATTATGCTCTGATATTGGACTCTCTCTGGAGTCTAGCGTGGGAGCACAAAGTTACAGCAACTCCCCACCATCTGCAGCAGTAAAAACACTGATTTCAAGGGACGAGAACTGCTGCATGAGGTTTGGGTAAATGTTAGTGTCTTTAGATTTTTTTAATTGTTTGAATTAGTTAAGTGATTTTTTTAAGTGATTTTAATTTTGTTTAAGTTCTCAATTTCTATTTTTATTCATTTGAATAATTTTTACTGGCTTGGCTTTCCAGGAAAGTGTCAGCATGATTGGAATGTCTGCATCAATGTTTCCAAACCTGAACAATTCTCTTCCATATCAGTAAGGAGTCTGATCAAACAATGAACTCCCCTCCAGTGATTGCAATGCAGCAGAAGACATTGAAGTAAGCTTTGATATTCTAAGATTTGTTTTAGTCATTGGTGTTTATTAAAATGTTTTGAAGTAGTTTTGTTTTTAAATGTTTTAGTTTTCACTTTTCTAACATTGTAATAATATTTTTAATAGTTTGTGAACATTTAAGTACTGGAATGTTTTTGAATGTTTGAGTATCAGAAGAGTATGTTCAATATTTGTTCAAAATTGTTCAATGTTCAATATTTTTGGCCAACAGGCTTAGCTTAGCCAGCTGTCTGGGTCTTTTTTTGAGTTAGCATCTTCTGCCTCCATGTGATCCAAGCTTACCTCCTAGTCCAGGTGCATCCACTCCAGGTCTTCCAAGTCTGTTCACTGGCAATCACTTACCTTCCAGTCCAGGTGAATCCGGTCCAGGTGTTCAAAGTCTAGCAAAGAAAAGATACTTACCATGCAGTCCAGGGGAATCCACTCCATCTTACAGGTCTGACCCTAAACAATAACTTGCCTGGAGGCTCCACTTCAAGAACGAAGAGTCGTCGCCGCGTATCTCGGAAATGTGGCAAGAGGGCTGGGCTGCAGGTGAGGCTGAAGCAACATGGATACAAGACAACCCTCCCCAGCATACTACTAGCTAACGTCCAATCCATTGAGAACAAAGTTGATGAAGTAAGGGCAAGACGGACCTACCGAAGAGAACTGAGGGACTGTTGTGTACTATGTCTCACTAAAACGTGGCCCACACCTGCCTCACCTGACTGTGCTATTCAACCTGAGTGCTTCTCAATTCATCAAATAGACCGTACAGCATCCTCAGGCAAAGTTAAAGGAGGAGGGGTCTGCTTCTTAATCAATAACTTATGGTGCTCGGACGTGACGGTCCTGGCGAGCTCCTGCTCACCCAGCTTGGAATATGTAATGGTGAAGTGTCAACCATTCTATCTGCCAAGGAAGTTCACTTTAGCTATCCTGATGGCAGTCTACATCCCACCACAGACGGACATGAAGCCTGCACTCAATGATCTATACTCCGTGGTCAACAACCTTGAGACAGGATACCTTGAGGCCCTCTTCATCATTGCAGGGGACTTCAATCAGGCCAACCTCAAGAGTGTGTTACTAAAATACTATCAGCTCCTGCTCTGCCAGGGGCGCCAACACCCTTGACCACTGCTATACAACCATCAAAGATGCCTTCCGAGCCACCCCTCATCCTCACTTTGGGAAATCAGACCACCAGGCTACTATCACCTTGGGAAATCAGACCACTAGTGGAATGGTGTCATGACAACAACCTTGCCCTCAATGTCAATAAAACAAAAGAGCTGGTCATTGACTTCAGGAAAGGGGGCAGTGAACATGCACCTGTCTACATCAATGGTGCTGAAGTCGAGAGGGTTGAGAGTTTCAAGTTCCTGGGAGTGAACATCACCAATAGCCTATCCTGGTCAAATCACGTAGAAGCCATGGTCAAGAAAGCTCACCAGTGCCTCTACTTCCTCAAGAGGCTAAAGAAATTTGGTTTGTTCCCTTTGACTCTCACCAACTTTTACAGATGCACCTTAGAAAGCATCCTATATGGATGTATCACAGTTTGGTACGGCAACTGCTCGCGCCAGGACTGCAAGAAACTGCAGAGAGTTGTGGACACAGCCCAGTGTATTACAGACACCAGCCTCCCCCCTTTGGACTCTTGTCTTTACCTCTCGCTGTCTTGGTGAAGCAGCCAGCATAATCAAAGACCCCACTCACCCAGGACATTCTCTCTTCTCTCCACTTCCATCGGGTAGAAGATACAGGAGCTTGCAGGCACGTACCACCAGACTTAAGGACAGCTTCTATGCCACTGTGATAAGACTATTGAACAGTTCCCTTATACAATGAGATGGACTATGACCTCACAATCTACCTTGTTGTGACCTTGCACCTTATTGCACTGCACTTTCTCTGTAGCTGTGACACTTTACTCTGTACCGTTATTGTTTTTACCTGTACTACATCAATGCACTCTGTACTGACTCAATGTAACTGCACTGTGTAATGAATTGACCTGTGCGATCAGTTTGTAAGTCAAGGTTTTCACTCTACCTTGGTACAAGTGACAATAATAAACCAATACCAATACCAATCCCTCGACCCATCCATGACATCCTGCCACCATGCATTGCCTCACATTTGAGTAGCCAACTTCCTTTAGGTGTGGAAGTTGACAATGGTCAGTACAGATTTTCCATTGGTCAGCAAGAAACGCAGACAGTTTACTGCTGTTCGGCCTACTATCTCAAAAAAAATCATTTTAACCATATCCCATAATGCAGATACTTTTTCTAATTACCCCAAATCATTGTTGAAACTTACCTCTATCTCAAAAAGTATAATATCTGTCTATCAGACCAACTGAAATGAAGATAATTTGTATGGTCAACGATATTTTCTTCTTCTTCCACATTTTTTAACTTTATTAATAAAACTCCTCATTTTGTCATAAAGGACAATTGTTTTTGTTTATTTCCTTCCATAAAGGAAAGCGTTTACTGAGATGTTTCTTCCTTTCCCACATCATCTTTTGATGAAGTGTCTTGTGAATAGTAATTTTGGTGCTGTGCTTTACAGCTGTACCATTAATGTATTGATTGTGAAGAACATATTGCCAAATGCAGTCTGGGTTACTCAAATTAGGTGTGAAAAGATTGAATTATATTGTGAATAAAAATTATGTTCATGAAACTGCAAGTAATTGCTTTGAATGTTGACATTCATCTGTAGCACTTTTCAGTTTTAACATCACTTTTAACAAAAATAAGAAGATTACAGAGTTTTTTCAGTCAGACTTAAATGGTGGAAATAGTGCAATGCCATTCACTGAAACTTTGGGCATGAATGTAGTCTTGAACTGCAATGAAGAATGGGTATTTGTGAATCAGTAGCCCATCTTTACACTCCATCCAACCTTTATCCATTGGCATAGAAAATTGAATTGGGTGTAAAACACACTGTCAGTTCACTCTCCCACATTTTGCATTACTTTGCAAGATAAATTAAATCCTTGTTTCCCGAACTCTTCAGGTATATATACACCAGCTTTGGAAAATCTAGGGAAATTGTTTTGGTTTGCTGTTTCCCTGTGCCAAGACAGAGGTCCCAAACTCTGCAGGTTTTTTTTCGGGGTTCCCTGATGTACAAGGGAGAGACCCATGAGGAACACCATCAACAGTTGAAGATGGATGTTTATAACTTTTTTTTGGAGCTCCTCTCTGGTTTTCTGTTGTACTTACAGACAGAGATTGAGATGCTCCTGAATTTCCCCAGGGACTATGAAGAGAAAACTTTGATATGGTCTTAAACAGTTCCAATATCAAGGGTGAATCCACCTAACCCATGTTTCATGCAAGACAGAATGCTGAAAGCTTTTTCAGTTTTAGACTTATTGACACTCTATCCAGTAGCTACAAGCATCCAAGGTTGATCCACAGCAGCCAGAGTGGAAGATTATCCAGCTGTGGCTATTGGGGCTGTGGAAGGTGTGGAGGTGGAATTCACAAAAGAGTCTGGATTGAGGTAGGAAGATATTTTGGGGAAGGGGGGAGGGAATAAGTGGAGTGTTTCTGCTCATCCCTCCACCACAATGTTCACAACACTAAAAAAAAGTCTTCTCTTCCTGTAAACATCTCCAGTCATCCCCATATGGGTCATTCAGTAAGGGTTTTCAATGCCTACAATTTCTCTTTACAAGTTACTATTGAGTTTGGTATAATGTACATAGAATCCCAATATGCTAAGCTAAACCACCTTCTGCTTAGACCGGTTGGGAATGCTAGTTGCTTATTTAAAGCTCTACTGCAAATGACTATATTACATCTTCGCTAACTGAAAATTTAAAAAATTACAGATGCTGGAATTCTGACATAAAGACAGAAGACGTAGGGAACATTCAATGGGTCAAGCTGCATCCACAGAGAGAGAAAAACAGTTACCATTCCAGATCTGAGACCTTTCATCCAAATGTGGACCTGAGGGGTTAACTCTGTTTCTCTTTCCGCAGATGTTGCCTGACCTGTTGAGTACGTCCCGCACATTATGGTCTCAACCAGATTTTCAACCTCTAGCCGTTGTTTCTTTTCATGTGAGAAGCAGTTATTGCAGTTCTTAAAGTACTGTTCCATTGCCTTCATATTAAACCCCATTAAAATTAGGTTCCATGATCTTCATAATGCTTCAAAAGGCAGAATCTGTGAAGTGGAATTCAAGAATTCATAGAGTATTCAAATGAATAATCTGTTTAGAAAACCATAACACATTTCTTTAAAAGCTTCAGCTCATCTCCAAATTTCGAGCATTTTTTCTGTCATTTTGAGTCAGAGATATTGTGTCATGTTAATCTACATTAAATGTCAATATCAAATGTACTTCATGTTTGGTTTTTAGACTGACAGACCCCATATACATGTCAAATGCTAAACATTCCAGTTTGCTCTGCATTTGTTATAAAATATTTAAAAATTACTTCCAAGACTATAAATTACCAGATTAGTATTTGCTTTGTGTAAATGCTGAATTATCTTTTCTCTTCACAAATCTGCAGAACTCCTGAATCAACATCCAAATTTTTTTGAAGGAGACATAAATTGTACCTGGATCTAATTAATCTTACCAACTACAATTATAAATATATTGATGGCTTTACAATAGCTGTCAAATCTGAGGAAAGGAAAAGGTTAGGTCTCATCATTTTACGCCCAAGATTTTGTGAGATGTTTTAAAAATTGAAAATAAATATTAATACTCCAGAAATATAGGTTAAATTCATTACACTGTTCAGCCCCTGCTCCTTGCTCTGTGTGGGTGGAGTGGTGGAATATTTATGTCAGCCTTTGATGATCAGTTGTTTGGATTTCTTAGAGATTCCAGTAGAAAAAAAATTGCATTTAAATTGTACCTTTTTCAAACTCAGAACATCTCAAATCACTTTTCAAGCTGTTTTAAGTGTTGTTGCTTGAAAGAAAAATGTTGGTTAGACTATCCGTACTCTTCTTCAAATGGTGCTCTAGACTCTTTTATGTCCAACGGAGGATACAATTGTCCACTTTATTTTAACAGCATCCTTGACAGTGCAGCATTGATGTCAGGCTTGAATCTCTAGAACGGATTGAGCTGTTTAAATTTTAAAAATCTCAAATCTGACACCCCCAACCCAAATCCTACCCACCCACACCCAGGTTTAATGTGGCATGTCTAGGTCGCACATCCAAACATCCACACCAGCAGGTTTGGAATTTCTATATTTTAAAGAAGTTGGCAATCTTGGATTTAATCTTGTTTTTAATTTTAGCTGTAGCCTGAGAGGCCTCTCAAACCTGGTGAAACTCAGCACCTTGAGAGCACTGAGGGCAACCATAAGGAGAAAGTAAGTATCTTTCCAACACTACTTCTGTGCCAAGGAAAAAGCAGACTTCCCCCTAGAACTCAATGCTCCTAATAGACATCTTGGAGGCATGTGGGGTTAAGGGTATGATACTTCAAAATCAGATAACCCCACCCCTGGTCATGGAGTAGAGAGGTCAAATAGCTGAATGAATGGCAAGCCTATCAGGCTGAGTGCCAGGTGGGAATCCTGTCAAAAACAAATCTGCATGCACAGCAAAATACAGGAGAACCTTCATGGATCCTATGGAAAAACTTGTCCCAATCAACAACCAACTACATAAAGTGCCTGATGTGAACTTGGAGACAAGAAGCAAAATTGACAACTAAAATAGTTGAAAGTTGTAGCAAACCCTAATCTCCTGCTTAGTAGTTAATGAACGATAGCATGAAGTAGAAATTTTACAAGGAAATCTTTGCTTGTACATCTGGCCAAACCGGGCCTTCACGATTTGACTCATTGTACAGAGATTTCCAGTTCCTATGCACAGTCCTACTTCTGCTACGCTCTTAAAAGAGAAGCCAAATGCAAAAGATATGTTTATATTTTTTAATATAGGTGTTTTCTTCCGAGTTTCTACTGAAGGAAAAAAAATCAAGAAGAATGAAAAAGAAAGAACTTATATTAAAATGGTGTTTTATATCCCTGGGCCATACTAAAGCACTTCACAGCTAATGAAATACTTCAGAAGTATTGCATTATAGGGAAATGGAATCAACAATTCAGCAAATTTCTTCTAAAATTAATAACTTGGCAATCCATTTCAGATCCAAATGGCTAGTGCTGGATTATGCATCTACTTATAAAGAAGGTATACTGAATCACTCCCCAGGGAGGATGAAGCATTCTTCTACATTTCTGTTCCAGAGGGTGGTCTTGTAATTAAAAGTGAAAATGAGAATATCACCAAAATATTCACTCTGAAATTCCAAGCTGTTTGAAACAATGGTCATAGAATCCTGAGTCGGATCCTTTGTATTCAGAGATAGGTTGCAAGTATCACCAGAAAGGACAGCATTAATTCCTTGTTTCTAATTGCCCTTGAGATGGTGGTGCTGAGCTACCTTCTTGATACTAATACAGCCATCCTGTTAAATGTACTCTCACAATGCTCTTTGATAGGGCATTCCAGAATATGGACAAAGCAAAAGTGAAGATACAACAATATTTTTCTATGTCCTGACGATGTGTGATTTAGAGGGGAACCTATGGGTGGTGGTGTTACTGTGTGCCTGCTGCGCTTGTCCTTGTTAGTGCAGGTCAGAAGCTTCGGGGTTGCTAAAGTCAAATAATTCCTCATCTGTGGCAGAAGGACCTGATTGTCTATTTTCCTTTGTTAAAAGAGATATCTTCCCACCAGCTTTCTTGTCCTTGACTCATGCAGGAACTGAATCTGATGCAAGTCATGACCAAGTGAAATAGACATCAATGGTTCTAATATAAGATTATGTCATA
This sequence comes from Pristis pectinata, assembly GCF_009764475.1. Lineage (NCBI taxonomy): Eukaryota > Metazoa > Chordata > Chondrichthyes > Rhinopristiformes > Pristidae > Pristis > Pristis pectinata. Next base: position 103,078,978 of record NC_067406.1, read on the forward strand.
ATTCATTTAACCACTATTGTTTTTTTTTGTGAGCATACTTTATTTCACTTTTTGCAATGTTGAAATTAGACACCAAAATGGATCTAGCTGTAGGAGATACCTGAAAGGAGAATGACCCCATATTGCAGAAGGGATTTTATTCCACTAATCCTGGCTACAGTGGGTCATAACCAAAAATACCACAATTTAAGATATCTAGCAAAGGAAGACTGCTCAACAAGCATCTTCTGGACAACATGAAAATTTAGCTCAGAAACGTTGCAACACATTCCACATCAAATGCTCACCCATGCCAAGATTTCATGTAACTTACAGCCCCTTTGTTGTATATTATTGATATCAATTTCTTAAAAGAACAATCCTTCAAGATGTAATATGTAATAGAAAATATTTCTCCACTCAGACCTTCAAAGTTGTGACATCTCAAACGTTTGTAAATCTGCATGTCACTTACTGACACCCAGCTTGGCCTACAGATTATGCATCTGCTTATTATGATGAATATGTTTGTTTTCCAGTACCTGACATCTCAAGGCCATTTTTTTCCTGCATTTACTATCTTGAGGACAAAATTTCAATCTGGTGTTCCTGGTCAAAATTAGAGGGCAAATGCACATTCACTGTGACATGCTAATTTAGGCCTGGTAAGAGCTGTTAGATCTAAATCAAAGAAAAGAAGTACTAACCAAAAATGAATGCAAAGCTTTTAGAAAACTAGGGTGTCATTTTGCTGGGTTACTGCCTACTATATTGCTCAGCTGTACAAGCATTTGCAGCCAAGAGCCATCCAGCAGGTCAGTACCTTCAATGTAATAAAGCAACTTGAAGTGATTTGCTGAAATAAACTCACGCAAAAGCTGAAATCAAAACACAAACCTTTAGGAAGAGTACTAGCCATTCAGAGGAAGCGATGGTGGAGTGGTATTATTCAGATTCCCGGGTAAGGTCTTGGGAGCTGTCGGATCCGATTATTTTTTAATCCGCAGGTTCTTTCAGGAGTCCAAGAATGAGTTGAAAACAACTTGGTGCTTCACAAAGTTTTATTGGAAAAGTTTAAAACAAAGAATCAGTCACAGAGCACATGGCACCAGCTTTACTACTAGGAAATGAGCCGAGACAAAAGGAACTAAAGATGAGCTAGGGCTGGCGGAGGGGGGAAGAGAGCAAGAAGTGATTAACAAAAAAAATGACACCTTTTATACCTGAGATAAGAGGTACTCCTTAGCTAACAATAGTCCAATCATGAAACCTGTGGCAAAACCAAGCAATGGGAAATATTCACCTGATGGACATGACCAATAAGCTAGGAAGTGGCCATTCCTTGTACAGCCATTTGAGGTTGTATTAAATACTATACATATTTTAAAAAACTACTTAAAACAGTCGAATCCCACAGGACCTAGGTTCAAATCCCACTATAGCAGCTGGTGATAAACTTGAATACAAATTCTAGAATTATAAAGCTCTAATGATGACCATGAAAACCACAGTCAGTTGTTGTAAAGACCCATCTGGTTCACTAGATGTCCTGATGGGGACAAAATCTGCCATCCTTGCCTGGCCTGGACTTCATATGACTCCACACCCACAGCAATGTGGATGACTTTTAACTGCCCTCTGAAATGGCCTGGCAAGCCATTCAGTGGTAATAAACCATCAGAAGGCCACAGAGAAACAAATCTGGACAGATCACCTGGAAATGACATAGGCACCGGAAACAACAATGGCAAAAACTGCTCTTTTGTCCCTGTACAGTCTTCCTTACTGAAGGCTTGTACCAAAATTAGGAGAGCTGTCTCACAGACTGATCAAACAACAGCCTGATATTAGTCATACTTGTTGAATCATTACCTTACAAAGTCCCAGACACCACCATCTCCATCCTTGCGTATGTCCTCCCACCGGCAGTACAGACTCAGTAGAGGTGACGGTACAGTGAGGAAACCGCCCTGGTAGTCCTCAACATTGACTCCGGATCCCACGAAATCACATGGTGTCAGATTAAAATTGGGCAAGGAATATGGTAGCCAGTAACCCAGCAAACTGGCACCTTAGTTTTCTAAGAGCTCTGACTTCATTGTTTGGTTAGTACTTTTTTTCTTTGCTTTAGATCTAACAGCTCTTACCAGGCCTAAATTAGCATGTCACAGTGAATGTGCATTTGCCCTCTAATTTTGACCAGGAACACAAGATTGAAATTTTGTCCTCAAGATAGTAAATGCAGGAAAAAAATGGCCTTGAGATGTCAGGTATTGAAACAAACATATTTATCATAATAAGCAGTGCATAATCTGTAGGCCAAGCCTGAACTGATATTACCTACCTCCCCGCTCCCCCCCCCCCCTTCAGAATAATACGACTACACATAGGACAACATTTGGAGGAAGCACTGAGAGTGGCAAAGGCACAGAATGTTCTCTGAGTCGGGGTCCTCAACATCCGTTACCAAGAGTGACTAGGTAGCACCACAACCGACCAAACTGGTCCAGTGCTAATGGACATTGCTGCTAGATTGGATCTGCGGCAGATGGTGAGGGAACCAACAAGAGGGAAAAACCTACTTGATTTCAACCTCACCAATCTACCTGTCGCAGATGCATCTGCCCATGAGGTTATCGGTATGAATGACAACCATTCAGCCTTGTGGAGACAAAATCCTGTCTTCACAGTGAAAATACACTTCATTGTATTGTGTGTCACACCACCGTGCTAAGTGGGGCAGACCGCAATCAGGTCTAGCAACTCAGAACTGGGCATCCATAAGACGCTGCAGGCCATCAGCAGCAATAGAATTGTAGTCAGCCATAGTCTGCAACCTGATGGCTGGCCTGGCCTATCCCTCTCTCCACCGTCACCGTCAGACCAGGATTAACCCCGGTTCAATGAAGAGTGCAGAAGGGCATGTCAGGTGCAGCACGAGACATACCTCAGAATGAGGAATTAATCTGGTGACGGGTCGATGTTCAGGGATCTCTTGCAGGGTGTTAGGGATAAATTTGTCCTGGTGAGGCAGAGAAGGAATGGCAGGGTGAAGGAACCATGGGTGACAAGAGAGGTGGAACAACTAGTTAGGAAGAAGAAGGCAGCAAACATAAGGAATAAGCAGCAAGGATCAGATAGGGCTCGTGAGGAATATAGAGTGGCAAGGAAGGAACTTAAGAAAGGGCTGAGGAGAGCTAGAAGGGGACATGAAAAGGCTTTGGCGAGTAGGGTTAAGGAGAATCCCAAGGCTTTTTTCTCATATGTGAAGAGCAGAAGGACGACGAGAGTAATGGTAGGTCCAATTAGAGACAAAGGTGGGAAGATGTGCCTGGAAGCTGTGGAAGTGGGTGAGGTTCTCAATGAATACTTCTCTTCAATATTCACCAAGGAGAGAGGTCTTGATGACGCTGAGGACAGTTTTGGTAAGGTAGAACATGTAGATATCAAGAGAGAGGATGCGTTGGAGCTGTTATAAAATATTAGGACAGATAAGTCCCCAGGGCCTGACGGAATATTCCCCAGGCTGCTTCACGAGGTGAGGGAGGAGATTGCTGAACCATTGGCTAGGATTTCTGAGTCCTCGTTGTCCACGGGAATGGTACCGGAGGATTGGAGGGTGGTAAATGTTGTCCACTTATTCAAAAAAGGTAGTAGGGATTGTCCAGGGAAATACAAACCAGTGACCCTTACATCTGTGGTGGGCAAGCTTTTAGAAAGGATTCGAAGAGACAGGATCTATGAGCATTTAGAGAATCATGGACTGATTAGGGACAGCCAGCATGGCTTTGTGAAGGGACGATCTTCACAAGATCTGATCTCACAAGATCTGATCTCACAAGCCTGATAGGGTTCTTTGACGAGGTGACCAGGCAGATTGATGAGGGTAGTGCAGTAGATGTGGTCTACATGGACTTTAGTAAGGCATTTGACAAGGTTCCACATGGTAGGCTTCTTCAGAAGGTCAGAGGGCATGGGATCCAGGAAGGCTTGGCTGTGTGGATTCAGAATTGGCTTGCCTGTAGAAAGCAGAGGGTTGTGGTGGAGGGAGTGCATTCAGATTGGAGGGCTGTGACTAGTGGTGTCCCACAAGGATCAGTTCTGGGACCTCTACTTTTCGTAATATTTATTAATGACTTAGATGAGGGGGTGGAAGGGTGAGTTAGCAAGTTTACAGACAACACAAAGGTTGGTGGTGTTGTGGATAGTGTGGAGAATTGTCGAAGATTGCAGAGGGATATTGATAGGATGCAGAGCTGGGCTGACAAGTGGAAGATGGAGTTCAATCCGGAGAAATGTGAGGAGGTACACTTTGGAAGGACTAACTCCAAGGCAGAGTACAAGGTTAGTGGCAGGATTCTGGGGAGTGTGGAGGAGCAGAGGGATCTGAGGGTTCATATCCACACATCACTGAAAGTTGCCTCACAGGTGGATAGGGCATTTAAGAAAGCTTATGGGATGTTAGCTATCATAAGTTGTGGGATCGAGTTTAAGAGCCATGAGGTAATGATGCAGCTCTACAAAGCTCTGGTTAGACCTGTGTCCAATTCTGATCGCCTCATTATGTTACGGACTAGGTGAATGTTCCTTTAAAATAGAGCATAGTGGTGTGTGTGTGTGTGTGTGTGTGTGTGTGTGTGTGTGTGTGTTGTGTGTGTGTGTGTGTGTGTTGTGTGTGAGTGTGTGTTGTGTGTGTGTGTGTGTGTGTGTGTTTGTGGCGTGCTTACATCAACAGAAGATAAAGGACAATGACGTTGTTGAAGAGGTCAGTCAAAGTCAGTCAGAGGAGAGAGAGAGAAAAGAGAGAGAGACACCAGCCTGCTGGTTTCTCTATCGATGGATGAGAAACAATAACTGTGTCTGTTACTACAATCCACATATGGAAATTGGGAGTAATCCGGTGGAGTTCACTTTGTTGCTGACCTGTAAAGGGAAACAGGTATTTGTGTGGACGGCCACGATTTGGATGCTTTTTGGAGTGAGGAAGTCACTACCGAGTAAACACTGAGGTGTCGTTTGGGTTCCATCGTGGAATATTTGGATTTCATAATTACTCTTTATGTTCTCTCTACGTCTACATTTTATCTTCAGACAACGGTGGTTGTTGAAGAAGCCTTTGCTCATGTTTCATCTTATGACGTGCTGAACTGAACTTTAATAACCATTCCTGGACTTGGAGTTTGAGACTTTGACACACACACGCGACGAGTTTAGTTTTGGGGTTAATGTTCAAGGTTTAACACTTTTACTTATAACATTCTAACATTTTTACTTTTATTTTTCTTATTATCATAAGTAGTTATTAATAAAGTAGTTTTTAACACTGAATCATGACTCAGTGTGTTTCTTTTGTTGCTGGTTCGTAACAAATTTGGGGGCTCATCCGGGATCGTTCCCCAGATTGACAAGATTTGTCCAGGATCCAATCCAAAGATTGACGAGGGAGGTCTGAGTTTGAACATTTGGGGTCTTAGTGGATGACTGATTGTGGTCGGTCTGATAATTTTTTTTTTGGTTTGTATGTGTGGAAACCAGCAACAATGGATACATTTTTGAAAAAACCCACCCCTGGAGGATTGCAGGGGATGAGGAAGCCTGATTTGGTGAAAATTGCTGCAGAGCTACATCTTGAGGCAGTAACATGATTTATGAGAAAGGCAGATATCCGGAGACTGATAGCTGGCCATTATGTAGAAAAGAAGGGGTTTGAGGAGGAGGTGTTAAAACAGTTTCCTGGCAGTGAACCAGCGATTTCTGAGGCACAGGTGCAGCTGGCAAAGATAGAGGCTGAATGAGAGCAAACTCGGTTAAAGTTTGAGACTGAACGGGGACGGGAACGGGAAAGGGAACTAATTTGGTTGAAGTTTGAGGCTGAGGCAGAGGAAAGGAAGGCCCAGATGGAAATGAGGAGGATGGAGTTGGATAGGGAGGAGAAGGAAAAACAGCGGCAGCATGAGTTAAAAATGAAGCGAAAGAGTTTGGAATCTGATTCTGATGATGGTTTTTTAGCCAGTTGGGAGGTTCGATTAGTTCCTCCTTTTGAGGAAGAGCAGGTTGATCAGTATTTCCAATATTTTGAAAAGGTTGCTGTGAGTTCAAACTGGCCATAGGAAGGATGGGCTCTTACATTACAGAGTGTAATTAAAGGTAAGGCTCAAAAAGCTTATTCTGCTTTGTCTGTTGAGGATGCAGCTGATTATACAAAGGTAAAACAAGCTGTGTTGAAGGCCTACGAATTGGTACCTGAAGCTTATAGACAAAAATTTAGAGACTTGAAGAAATCTGCAGATCAGACGTACATGGAATTTGCCAATGGAAAGAGAATATGTTTTGAACGATGGTGCATGGCTAAAAATGTGGTTGGGGATTTTGATAAATTGACAGAATTGATGTTAGTGGAAAACTTTAAAAGATGTGTTCCAGCTGAAATAACAACATATTTAAATGAAAAGGAAGTGGAAACGTTACAGGAAACTGCTAGGTTGGCAGATGATTATGTTTTAATCCATAAATCCAAATGGGGACCACCTAAAACCTTTCAAAAAAATTATAAGGACAATCCAGGTAAACCGGAGATTAAATTGGTGAGTAATCAAAAAGGGAAGGATGAAAAGAAGCCAGTGCTGGAGAAACCTGTTGAGCATACTTTTTATTACTGTAAGAAACCTGGCCATGTAATAGCTAATTGTGCCCTTTTGAAGAAAAAGAAGGAAGCTGTGCCCAATGTTTGTTTTCAGGTAATTAAAAATCAAAAAGGTTTAGGGGATGTTGTTAAAGATCAGTCCTTGCCAAAGATGAAAGCTGAAAAGTTGGAGGAGGTGAGACAGGAATTCCGTTCTTATGTATCAGAGGGTTTTATTTCACTGAATGATGGGTCACCCCAGCTGCCAGTGAAAATCCTTACAGATACTGGGGCTTGCTAATCTCTCTTGCTGGACAGTGTTTTAAATTTTGGTGAAGAAATTGACACTGGTGAGGTAAATCTAGTGTGAGGTGTTACAGGTGACACCATATCTGTCCCTTTGCACAAGGTGTTTAAAGTCAAAGTTCATAGAAGGACCTGTCAAGATAGGGATACAACCTAGGTTACCAGTGGAAGGAGTTTCTTTGTTATTGGGGAATGACCTTGCGGATGAAGAATTTGTCCCTGTGGTACGGTTAACAACCAAACCAAGGGTTGATGAGTCTGAGAATGATCCAGATGTTTACCCATCCTGTGCGGTGACTCGAGCTAGGGCTAAAGAATTAGCCAAGGCCGACAGTCCTATGCAGCCTGATGTTGTTCCCTGGGACAGCCCTAAACAGGAAGAAACTTTTGTGTCTTCACTGGAGGATCAAAATCCTTGTATTGAGCCTGAATTTAAAGATTTGTCTTTGTCAAGGAAAGAACTTATGGTGGAACAGACGAAAGACCCTGATCTTACTGAATTGAGAGAAAAAGCACTCTCATGTGATGAGATTGAGAAAGTGCCAATTGGATATTATGTCAAAAATGGAATGTTAATGAGGAAATGGAGACCTCCTCATGTTCCTGTTAATGGGGAATGGGAAGTTATTCATCAGGTTGTGGTGCCTAAAGTTTATAGGAATGAGATTTTAAACCTGGCCCATAGTATGCCTTTGTGTAGTAATTCTGGTGTGAATAAAACTGTAGGGAAGATCTTGAAACAATTCTATTGGCCTGGTTTGAGAAAGGATGTGGTGATGTTTTGTCGAACCTGTCACACATGTCATATGGTAGGTAAACCAAATCAAAGACCCGCTGTGACTCCGTTGAAACCTATTCCTGCTTTTGGTGAACCCTTTTCAAAGGTGATTGTGGACTGTGTTGGCCATTGCCAAAGTCTAAGGCTAGAAATCAGTATTTGTTATCCATCATTTGTGCAACTTCTAGATTTCCAGAGGCAATACCACTTAGAAATATTAAGGCCAAGACTGTGTCAAAGGCTCTTTTAAAATCTTTTTACTTTGGTTGATTTGCCAAAAAAAATCCAATCTGATCAAGGCAGTAATTTTATGTCTAATTTGTTTCAGCAACTAGTCTATGAGCTGGGAGCAAAGCAGATTGTATCATCTGCATATCAACCAGAATCTCAGGGAGCTCAGGAGAGATTTCATTCTACTCTCAAAAATATGCTGAAGACATATTGCTTTGAAAACACAAAGGATTGGGACGATGGTGTTCATTTACTTTTGTTTTCCAGTGAGAGAATCAATACAGGAGTCATTAGGATTTAGTCCGTTTGAGCTTGTATTTGGACATCGGGTGAGAGGACCTTTAGAATCGTTAAGAGAACAGTGGGTTAATGAGGTAGTGCATTTAAGTTTGTTGGATTATGTCCAAAAATTTAAAACTCAATTAGAAAGGGTCTGCCAGCTAGCAAGAGAGAATTTGAAAACCAGCCAGATGAGAATGAAGACATGTTTTGATAGACATGCTCAGCCAAGGATCACAAGATCACAAGATCACAAGATCACAAGATAAGGGAGCAGAAGCAGGCCATTCGGCCCATCGAGTCTGCTCCAAGGAAAAGGGAAAAAGAAATGGGGTGGGAAAAAAAGAGAGAGAAAAAAAAAACTATTCTAATCCCATTTGCCAGCCTTATCCCCATATCCCTTGATACCCTGACTATTTAGATATCTGTCTATCTCCTCCTTGAACACCCCCACTGATCTGGCCTCCACTGCTGTGCGTGGCAAGGAGTTCCACAATTTCACCACCCTCTGGGTAAAGAAACTTCTCCTCATCTCTGTCTTGAAACTGTACCCTCTAATTCTAAGATTGTGCCCTCTGGTCCTGGACACGCCCACCAAGGGAAACAGCCTAGCCACATCTACTCTATCCTTACCTGTCAACATTTTAAATGTCGCTACGAGGTCCCCTCTCATCCTTCTGTACTCCAGCGAGTACAGTCCAAGAGCCGACAAACGCTCATCGTACTTAAGCCCTTTCATTCCTGGAATCATTCTCGTAAATCTCCTCTGAACCCTCTCCAACGTCAGCACATCCTTCCTAAGATGCGGGGCCCAAAACTGCGCACAGTATTCCAAATGAGGCCTCACTAGCGCCCCGTAGAGCCTCATCAACACTTCCTTACTTTTATACACTATACCTCTCGAGATGAATGCCAACATAGCATTCGCTTTCTTAACCACCGATCCAACCTGGTGGTTAACTTTTAAGGTATCTTGTATAAGTACCCCCAAGTCCCTTTGTACTACCGCACTATCAATCTTCTCTCCTTCTAGATAATAATCTACCCGCTTATTTCTACTTCCAAAGTGTACAACTGCACATTTCTCAACATTGAATCTCATCTGCCATTTTCTTGCCCATTCTCCTAAACTGTCTAGGTCCCTCTGCATTCTTTCTATTTCCTCTATGCTCCCTACTCCTCCACTTATCTTGGTGTCATCCGCAAACTTAGCCACACAACCATTTATTCCATCATCCAAATCATTGATGTACAAGGTAAAAAGGAGAGGCCCCAACACCGACCCTTGCGGCACACCACTAGTAACCGGTAACCAACCAGAACGAGATCCTTTTATTTCCACCCTTTGCTTCCTGCCAACCAGCCAATTCTCCACCCATTTTGCTACCCTGCCCATAATTCCATGACCTCTCATCTTATTAATCAGTCTCTTGTGAGGCACCTTATCAAAGGCCTTTTGAAAGTCTAAATACACAACATCTACCGCCTCTCCCTTATCCACCCTACCTGTGATTTCTTCAAAAAACTCCAATAGGTTGGTCAGACAGGACCTCCCCTTCACAAAACCATGTTGACTAGGTCCTATCTTGCCTTGCGCCTCTAGGTATTCGGTAACCTCCTCCTTGAGGATAGACTCCAATAATTTTCCCACCACTGACGTCAGACTAATAGGTCTGTAATTGCCTTTGTGCTGCCTCCCACCTTTCTTATATAACGGAACTACATTCGCTACCCTCCAGTCCTCCGGAACCATGCCAGAATCTATCGATTCCTGAAAAATAATCGCCAACGCCTCCGCTATCTCCACAGCCACCTCCTTCAGAACCCGGGGATGCACCTCATCCGGTCCGGGAGACTTATCAGCCTTAAGCCCCTTTAGTTTTCCAAGCACCTTCTCCCTATTAATCTCAATTGAACTCAGCTCCAATTCGTGAGACTCCTGACTAATGGGCACATTGCTTATGTCCTCCACGGTGAAGACCGATGCAAAATATTCATTCAATTCCCTTGCCATCTCACTATCATCCATTATAATACCTCCTGCACCGTTATCAATTGGTCCTATGTCAACCCGTGTCTCTCTTTTATTCCTTATGTATTTAAAAAAACTCTTAGAATCCTTCCGAATGTTGTCCGCCAGCTTCCTTTCGTAACTCATCTTTGCTTTCCTAATGACCTTCTTAGTTTCTCTCTGCAGATTTTTAAAATCGTTCCAATCTTCTGTTTTCCCACTAATTTTTGCTACTTTGTACGCCGCCCCTTTTGCTTTTATTTTATCCTTCACCTCCCTCGTTATCCACATCTGTGCCTTTTTTCCATTCAAAACCTTCTTTTTTCTTGGAATATATCTGTCCTGCATTGTCCTTATTTCCTGTAGAAATTTCTTCCATTTTTCCTCTGCCGTCCCTCCAGCTAACTTACTCCTCCAATCAATTTGGGCCAACTCATCTCTCATACCTTTGTAATTTCCCTTATTCCACTGAAATATCGATACACCAGTTATCAGCTTCTCCTTCTCAAACTTGAAACTAAACTCAATCATATTGTGATCACTTGTTCCCAGTGGTTCCTTTACCTTTAGTTCCCTAATCACCTCGGGTTCACTACACAGCACCCAATCCAAAACAGCCGATCCCCTGGTGGGCTCCTCAATAAGTTGCTCCAGAAAAACATCCCTTAGACATTCCACAAACTCACTCTCCTGAGTACTACCGCCTTGCTGCATTTCCCAGTCCACCTTCATGTTAAAATCCCCCATAATTATCTTCACATTGTCACTCTGACATGCTTTTTCTATCTCAATCTGCAACTTATGGTCCACTTCCTGACTGCTGTTCGGGGGCCTATATATGACTGCTATTATTGTTCTTTTACCCTTGCTATTTCTCAGCTCCACCCATAAGGATTCCCTCCTCTGACCCAATGTCCTTCCTTTCTATTGATTTTATATCGCTACTAACCATCATGGCCACACCTCCCCCTCTGCCTACCCTCCTATCCTTCCTATATACTGTATACCCCTTGACATTCAGTTCCCAATCACATCCATCATGAAGCCACGACTCAGTGATTGCAACGATGTCATATTTATTAACCTGTAGTTGTGCCACTAGGTCATCTACTTTATTCCTGATGCTACGTGCATTTAAATATAGTATGTTTAGACTGGTATCTGCTATTGATTTTATTGTACCTCTATTGATCAGCAGATTATCCTGACTTTCTACCTGTCCATCCTTCTTACTATCTTCGCTACCTACTATCTTAGACATGTTCGTGTAGACCTCATCCCCTATCCTAACATATTTGCAGTCTGGCAAAAGGTGTTAGTATTTTTCACTAGCCAGAACAATCCATTGCAATCTCGTTTTTCTGGACCATTTGTTATTGAATCCAAGTTAAATGAAGTGAACTATGTGATCAAGACACCAGATAGACACAAGAAAACACAACTCTGTCATGTAAACACGCTTAAGCCTTATTATGAGAGAGGTTCAGTTGTGGCTATGGTGGATGATGTGAATGTGGTCCTGAGAATGTCTGATGTCTGATGAGGAAGGCCAGTTTAGACCAAATATTGTTCCATCAAAACTAAAAAAACAAAATATCCTGAAGAACCTTGAAACAAAGTTGGACCATTTACAAGTTTCACAAAAACAACAGATGAGAGAATTAATTTTAAAATTTTAAAATCTGTTCCTAGATGTTCCAAACAGAACGTCGATAATTACTCATGATGTTGACATGGGGGATGCAAAACCAATCAAACAACACCCATATCGAATGAATGTGGAAAAGAGTAAACTTGTTGACCAGGAGATTGAATATATGTTAGAAAATGATATTATTAGACGTTCCACTTCAAACTGGAGTTCGCCCTGTGTTATTGTGCCTAAACTTGATAGAACTGTTCGATTTTGCACAGATTACCGGAAAGTGAATGCTGTAACGAAGTCAGATGACGACCCTATTCCTAGGGTGGAAGATTGCATAGACAGAGTGGGAAAGGCAAAATTTCTTACAAAGATTGACCTATTAAAAGGATACTGGTGTGTTCCATTAACAGATAGAGGAAGGGAGATTTCTGCCTTTGTAACCCCTTCTGGATTATATGAATATAATGTTTTGTCATTTGGAATGAAAAATGCTCCCGCAACATTTCAAAGAATGATTAATTCAGTGATTCATGGGCTAAAACATGCAGATACCTACACTGACGACTTAGTGACAGGTAATGATACATGGGAGGATCAATTCTCTGCATTAGAAAAGTTGTTTGAAAGACTTTCCGAAGCTAACCTTACAGTTAACTTGGCTAAAAGTGAATTTGGCCATTTCACTGTGATGTATCTTGGTTATGTTGTAGGTCAAGGCAAGTTAGCTCCTGTTCAGGCAAAAGGTCAAGCAATATCTGAGTTCCCCGTTCCCACAGGTACGAGAACTGTTCAAAGATTTTTGGGAATGGTTGGATATTATCGCAAATTTTGTAAAAATTTTGCCGATATTGCTCTTCCCCTAACTAATCTTCTGAAGAAGTGAGTGAAGTTTGTTTGCACAGATCCTTGTCAAGAAGCATTTGAGAAGCTGAAAGCCATTTTATGCTACCATCCTGTGCTCAAATCACCTGACGTTGAAAAGCCATTTTCATTAGCAGTAGATGCCAGTGATAAAGCTGCAGGAGCTGTGTCGTTGCAGAAGAGTGACCTTGATGATATTGACCATCCTGTAGCTTACTTTTCAAAGAAATTTAATGAGCATCAAAAGAATTATTCCACCATAGAGAAAGAATAATGTCACTTGTTTTAGCCTTGCAACATTTCAGTGTATATGTTTGCACCGCTCAGAAACCACTGACTGTGTATATAGATCATAACCCATTGGTGTTTCTGAACCGAGTCAAAAACAAGAACAGAAGGCTGTTAAACTGGAGTTTAATTTTGCAAGAACTTCATCTCATGATAACTCACATTAAAGGTAAAGATAACATGATCGCCGATTGTCTTTCCCGATGTTAAATGGGAAACATGTATCTTTACTGGTTTGATATTCTGTAATTGTGTAGAATGATAATTATTAACATTACTCACTGTATGCACGGTTAAATTTTCTCTTGGAAAAAATTTCTTTTTAGGTGGGAGGTGTTACGGACTAGGTGAATGTTCCTTTAAGATGGAGCATAGTGGTGTGTGTGTGTGTGTGTGTGTGTGTGTGTGTGTGTGTGTGTGTGTGTGTGTGTGTGTGTGTGTGTGTGTGTGTGTGTGTGTGTGTGTGTGTGTGTGTGTGTGTGTGGCGTGCTTACGTCAACAGAAGATAAAGGACATAAGGACGTTGTTGAAGAAGTCAGTCGAAGTCAGTCAGAGGAGAGAGAGAAAAGGGAGAGAGACACCAGCCTGCTAGTTTCTCTATCGATGGATGAGAAATAATAACTGTGTCTGTTACTACAATCCAGGTATGGAAATTGGGAGTAATCTGGTGGAGTTCACTTTGTTGCTGACCTGTATTTGTGTGGACGGCTACGATTCGGATGTTTTTCGGGGTGAGGAAGTCACTACTGAGTAAACACTGAGGTGTCGTTTGGGTTCCATCGTGGAATATTTGGATTTCGTAATTACTCTCTATGTTCTCTCTACATCTATGTTTTATCTTCAGACAACGGTGGTTGTTGAAGAAGCCTTTGCTCATGTTTCACCTTATGACATGCTGAACTGAACTTTAATAACCATTCCTGGACTTGGAGTTTGGGACTTTGACACACATGCAACAAGTTTAGTTTTGGGGTTAATGTTCAAGGTTTAACATTTTTACTTATAACATTCTAACATTTTTACTTTTATTTTTCTTATTATCATAAGTAGTTATTAATAAAGTGGTTTTTAACACTGAATCATGACTCAATGTGTTTCTTTTGTTGCTGGTTCGTAACAATTATAAGAAGGATGTGGAAGCCTTGGAAAGGGTGCAGAGGAGATTTACCAGGATGCTGCCTGGATTGGAGAGAATGGATTATGAGGATAGACTAAGGGAGCTAGGGCTTTACTCATTGGAGAGAAGGAGGGTGAGGGGAGACATGATAGATGTATACAAAATATTAAGAGGAATAGATAGAGTGGACAGCCAGCGCCTCTTTCCCAGGGCACCAATGCTCAATGCAAGAGGACATGGCTTTAAGGTAATGGGTGGGAAGTTCAAGGGAGATATCAGAGGGAGGTTTCTCACTCAGAGAGTGGTTGGTGCATGGAATGCGCTGCCTGGGGTGGTGGTGGAGGTTGATACATTGGTCAAGTTTGAGAGGTTGCTAGATAAGCATATGAAGGAATTTAAAATGGGGGATATGTGGGAGGAAGGGGTTAGTTAGTCTTAGGCGTGGTTTAAAGGTTGGCACAATATGGTGGGCCAAAGGGCTTGTATTTTGCTGTATTGTTCTATGGTTCTATGGTTCTTCTATGATAACTGCATGCCAAACAACATGAACAGCATGCAATAGACAGAGCTAAACAATCCCACAACCAATGGATCAGATCTAAGCTCCGCAGTCCTGCCGCACCCAGTCATGAATGGAGGTGGATAATTAAACAACTCAGTGGAGGAGGAGGCTCCACCAGTATCCCCACTCTCAATGATGGGGGATCCTGACACGTCAGTGCAAAAGGGAAAGCTGAAGCATTTGCAAGAAGCTTCAGCCAGAAGTACCAAGGGACTGATCCCTCTCAGCCTCCTCCAGTGGTCCCCAGCATGATAGATGCCAGCCTTCTCCCAATTAATTCACTCTACGCGATATTAAGAAATGGCTAAAGGCATTGGGTACAGCAAAGGCTATGGGCTCTGATACCATTCCGGCAATAGTACTGAAGACTTGTGCTCCAGAATTTGCCATGCCCTAGGACCAACCCGCTTCAGTACAGCTACAACACTGGCATCTACTCGACAATGTGGAAAATTGCTCAGGTGTGTCTTGTCCATAAGAAGCAAGACACATCCAACCTGACCAGTTACCACACGGTTAGACGACGCTCAAACATCAGCACTTGCAGTGGCACTTGCTTAGCAATGACCTGTTCATAGAAGCCCAGTTTAGGTTCCAGCATTCTCTCAGCTCCTGACCTCATTGGTCTGAACACGGACAAAAGATCTGAACTTCAGAGGTGAAGTGAGAGTAACTGCCCTTGACATTTGATCAAGCATGACATCAAGGAACCCTGACAAAACTGGAGTCAATGGGAATCGGGGGAAAGCCCTCCTCTGGTTGGAATCATACCTTGCACAAAGAAAGGTGGTTGTGGTGGTTGGAGGTCAATCATCTGAGCCACAGGACGTCTCTGCAGGAGTTCCTCAGGATAGTGTTGAAAGGTCAGAAGAAGGGATGTTCTCTGATGATTGCATAATGTTCAGCACCATTCGTGACTCCTCAGATAATGAAGCAGTCCACAACATTTGAGGAGATGTATAGTGGAGAGCATTGTGGAGAAAGTTGATGAACTAAGGGCAAGACTGACCTACCGAAGAGAACTGAGGGAGTGCTATGTGCTATGCCTCACTGAAACGTGACATACAACCTGAGGGCTTCTCAATTCACCAGATGGACCATACATATCCTCAGGCAAAGTTAGAGGCAGAGGGGTCTGCATTTTAATCAACGCCTTGTGGTGCTCGGATATGAAGGTCCTGGCAAGTTCCTGCTCACCCAGCTTGGAATATCTAACAATGAAATGTTGCCCATACTACCTGCCATAGGAGTTGATTTCAGCTATCTTGACGGCAGTCTACATCCCAGCCCAGACGGAGATGAAGCCTGCACTCCATGGACTATTCTCTGTGGTCAACAGCCTTGAAACGGGATAACCTGAGGCCTTCTTCATTATTGCAGGTGACTTCAACCAGGCCAACTTCAAGAATATGTTACCAAAGTACAACCAGCACGTCTCTTGTCCCACCAGGGGCCCAAACACCCTTGACCATTGCTATACAACCATCAAAGATGCCTTCTGAGCCACCCCTCACCTTCACTTTGATAAATCAGACCACCAGGCTGTGCTCATCCTCCCTGACAACAAACAGAAACTGAAACAGAAGGATCCAGTACAGAGAGTCGTGCAGTGCTGGTCTGAGGAAATAGTCTACTGACTGCTTTGAGTCGATAGACTGGTCCATGTTCAAAGACTCAGCTGCCAGCCTAGATAAGTATATCACCACCATCACGGACTTTATCAGCAAGTGTGTTGAGGACTGTGCATCAAAGAAGGCAATCCAGGTGTTCCCAAACCAGAAACCATGGAAGAACCAGGAGATCCACTCCCTACTGAAGTCTAGAACTTCAGCATTCAAATCAGGTGACCCTGACCTATACAAAAAATCAAGATACGACCTCCATAAAGCTATCAGAGATGCCAAGAGACAATATCAGTTCAAAATCGAGTCCCAGACCAGCCGTCAGTTGTGGCAGGGCCGACATTCTATAACGGGCTACAAAACGAAGTCGGGCAGCATCACCAACAACAGTGCATCCCTTCCCGATGAGCTTAACGCATTGTATGCACATTTTGAACAGAAGGGGATTGGTAGGTCACCACCCACCCTGACAGCCTCCAATGCACCTGAACTCATTGTCACCATTGAGGACGTAAGATCAGTCTTCTGGAGAGCGGACCCGCGAAAAGCATCTGGCCTGGATGGTGTCCCAGGCAATGTCCCTAGATCCTGTGCCTAGATCAGCTGGTGGGGGTCTTTAAACCTCTCCCTGCTTCATCTGAGGTTCCCACCTGCTTTAAGGAGACCACTATCATCCCGTACCTAAGAAAAACAAGGTAACATGCCTTAATGACTACCACCCAGTGGCTCTGACATCCACCATCATGAAGTGTTCAAGAGGCTGGTCATGGCACGCATCCAGCCTCCCAGATAACCTTGGCCCTGCAATTCACCTACCGCTGAAACAGTCTACATGGACGCCATTTCCCTGGCCTTATACTCATCTCTGGACAGTAAAGACACCTACGTTACTATTGTTCATTGCCTACAGCTCCGCTTCAATACTATAATTCCAAGCAAGCTCATCACCAACTCTGGGACACAAAACTACTAACTGGATCCAGACTTTGCAACTGGATCCTGACTTCCTGACCAACAGACTGTAACCAGTAAGGATAGGCAGCAACACCTCCGACACGATTATTCTCAACACTGGTACCCCACAAGACTGCATCCTCAGCCCTCTACTTTATTCCCTATACACTCATGACTGCATGGCCAGATTCTGCTCTAACTCTATCTGCAAGTTTGCACATGATACAACTGTAGTGGGCCATATCTCAAATAACAATGAGTCAGAGTACAGGAAGGAGATAGGGAGATAGAGAGCTTAGTGACATGGTATCATGACAACAAACTTTCCCTCAATGTCAGCAAAACAAAAGAGCTAGTCTTTGACTTCATGATGGGGTGGGGGGAGGGGTACACATGCTCCTGTCTACATCAATGGTGCTGAGGTCGAGAGGGTTGAGAGCTTTGAGTTTTGTCCTGGTCCAACCACATTGATGCCATGGCCAAGAAAGCTCACCAGTGCCTCTACTTCCTCAGGAGGTTAATTAGATATTAAACTGGAGGCACTGTGACTAGACCTGCAGCAAGAATACATTGAAGTTAAAATAAACTAACAGTAAAGAATCAGGCTGTACTGTACTGTAAGACAGTTTAGTGGCTTTCACACATAAAAATTGACCACATTTCATATCCCAGCATGTTGTAAGGGAACCACAGTGCTTCCAAATGAACCTTTGAAATAAACAATGAGCTGAAGGAAATGCAAGAAATATTCATGTAGAGACACAAGAGGATAGAGAATAATTGACATTATATATGTTTGTTGGAATGTAACTGCTTCCTTTTCTAAATCCCAGCGGTCTGGCTATCCAGAAGATTTATAAATCCACAGAGAAGTAGCAATCTTGGCTCCACCAAGTCTAAATTCATAGAGTCATAGTGAGTCATCAAGTCATACAGCATGGAAACAGGTCCTTCAGCTCTACTCATCCATGCAGACGAGTAGTGCACGCTTATTTATGCTAATCCTTATTTTCCTGCATTGTGCCTATTCCTTTCCTATCCATGTACCTGTTTAAAAGCTTTTTAAATGCTGTGATTGTGCCTGCCCCTTCCATCTCTTCTGGCAGCTTGCGATACACCCACCACCCTTTGTGTGAAGAACTTGCCCGTCAGATCTCCTTTCGATATTTCCCCACTCACCTTAAACTTATGTCTTCTAGTTTTAGACTTTCCTACCCTTTAAAACAAACTGTGACTATCAACTCTGTCTATGCCCCTCATAATTTTATAAACTGCTCTCCAGTGAGAACAATCCCAACCTATCCAGTTTCTCCTCATATTCACAACCCTCTGTTCCAGGCAACATTCTGGTGAATCGTTTCTGCACTCTCTCTATTGCTACCATTCACCTTCTGTAATGTTGTGAGCAGAACTGTACACAATACTCCAAATGTGGTCTTTCCAATGTCTTATGCAGCTGCAAAATGGCATCCCAACTTATATACTCAATGTCTTAGCCTATGAAGGCAAGCACATCAAGTGCCTTCTTCACCAGCCGATCCACCTGTTGTCACTTTTAGTGAGCTATTGATGCACCCCAACATCCCTCTATATATCAGTGCTTCTAAGGTCCCTCTATGTGCCTAGTCAGTATTAGACGACCCAAAATACATTACCTCACACTTGCCTGGTTTAAATTCCATCTGCCACAAGTCTGCCCAACTTTCTCACTGATCTACAACCCTCTGTATTTTTATGCAACTATCCTCTCTGTCTACAACTCCACCAATCTTTATGCCATCAGCAAACTTATTATCAACCGCAGTCATGCTCATCCAATTCATTTATATATATGACAAACAACAAAGGTCCCAGCACCAATCCCTGCAGTACATCTCTGGTTACAGACTTCCAGTCAGAAAAACATCCCTCCACCACTAGCCTCTGCCTCGTCTCTCCAAATCAATTTTGGATCCAGTTTGCTAAAATGTCTTGTACCCCATATGTCCTAAATTTCTGGACCAACCTACCATGCAGGACCTAGTCAAAGACTTTGCTAAATTCCATGTATACGTACCATGTCTATCATTCCCCCCTTCATTAATTTGCTTTCTAACCTCAAAAAACTCAGTCAGATTTCTGAGGCTGGATTTCCCATGAACAAAACTGCACTGACTCCCCCTAATCTGTTCATGTCTTTCCAAGCGATCATAAGTCCTATCCCTAATATTTTTTTCTCATAGTTTCCCTACTACTGACTTGAGGTTCACCGGCATGTAGTTTCTTGACTTCTTCCTAGTGCCCTTCTTCCCCAAAATTTCTACCCAAATGCTTTTAAAATGTTAATGCTCAGATCATTGCTGGAGTAAAACATTTCAAAATGCTGATAAACCGATAACTTTTCCCAGCAAAACACCTTTGCATGATAAGGGTCAAAACATCAACCAGGATGACATCTCCTTGGGAGAATAATGGACTAATTCACTGACAGAAGAGAGAGAAGGATTCCATTCACAGACTTACAGCAAACAGACAAGATAAAGGCATTAAATTCAAAGGGGTAAGGGTCGGTCAATCGAATTGCTATTTGTGCGATTTTTGTACCACCAACAAAGAGGGCAAACTTTGGCAACTTGCAAAAAGGAGCTGTAGTGAGGATTGATCACCTGAACAGATGGAACAGCCTCCTCTGAGTGATCACTGGGGTTAGTGTTATTCAAATCACCTCGGGCTAAAGAAATCATAGCATTTAATGTTAAAGGGAACAGTGTATTAACGACAATGACATCAACATACTTGTATGCTATTCGTAAGTAAAATAAACTATTAAATCAACTTCATGAGCATGATGCATCTTTCCATGCCCGGACAGATACAGATCAAATTCAGGAATTACAGCATTGGAAAAGAGATGAGGCCCACCTGCAGTGTTGGGGGACTGGACACTGGTGAAGTTGGTGAGCCCAGGAATCATTAATGAATGGGAAATTCTGAGCTAGGATACAAGCAGCAGACTTTTGGGTTAGGATGGGACATCAGTCAAGAAGACATTGAAATGAAGATTAAAAAAAATGTAATGAGGGTTTCAGTATCAGACGGGCTAAGGCAGTGGTACAGATGGATGGCTTTACAGAGATGAGAGTAGATCTATGTGGTGAAGAGGATTCAGGATCAAAAGCTCGGCATCAAATTGTATGATGCACCTGCCCCCAATCCCATCGCACTCCAGCCCCATATCTACCCATTCCCATCACACTCCAGCCCCACATCTTCCCCAGTTCCCATCACCTCCAGCTGCACATCTACCCCCCTTCCTTCCCGCAACCCCCAACACTCCAGCCATACATTTGCCCCCATTCCCAGCCGTCCTTCACCTGCACACCTGGCCTTGTTGCTACTATACTCCAATTGCACACTTCAGCTTGTTCACCACCATACTCCACACGTGTGTGCCCTGGAGTCAGGAGTGAAGCATGGAGAGGTCCAGGGATAGGGACCAGAGTGTGGCCAGGAGCCCAGACAGGCGTGCCCAGAGAAACGGCTTGGTCTAAGGGCCGAAGGGAGAGGTCTTTGCAAGGGTGGGGAAGGTCAGAGAATGGGAGTTCTCAAAATGGATTCAGGGAGAGTGAAGACTCAGGATCATGCGAGAGTTGGGTAAAGTGGTGGAGGGGGAAGTGAGGTGGAGGCAGTGGGCAAGACTATCTGCATCTGCACCCACTCCTTGAGAGTGAATGCATGTGAGCTGAGTGGCACCTGTGTTCAAGCCCACTGATGTTAAAGCATTGATACCCATACAGCAGAATCTGGTCTGTAGATGTTTTGATCCTCTTTGCTATTGGATCAGGGCCTCATGCTCTGTCAAGTTTGCATGGCTTTGTTGTGCAACAGTACCCCACATTAAAATAAACCGGCAATTTCTCCTCAACACAATGTTTGGGACTTGGAAAGTCAGGACCCCCATAGACAACCCCAACAGTAATGGTCCTGAACATCCCTCTGCTATGGTAGCCTGGCAACTCAGTCGCTTTGGCATTGATGTCATTGCACTGAGTGAGACACAGCAGAAAGGAGAGGACCAGCTCAAAGAACAAGCCGGGGCAAACCAGTAAAGGAATGCTGCCTTTACAGAGTGGGATTCCTTGTCAAGAATGAACTAGCCCAGTGTCTCTGCAACTCCCCCTGTGGAGTTACTGAACACTTCTAACCCTTTGGCTCACTCTAATACGGTGCAATCATCAGCATGTATGCCCCAGCCCTGGAAGGCCACTGATGAAGCCAAGGAGGATTTTGGAGTAGAAAAAATCCTAGTCTGCATCCCAGAGGGACACAAACTGATTCTCTTTGGTGATTTCAGCACTAAGCTGGGGCAAAACACATACCTCTGGCATGATGTGATCTGCAAGCATGGAAAGCGTGTTCAACAGATTCCTCCTCTTAACAAGTTGGTTAGAACAAGGGCTTGTTATTATCAACACCCTATTTCAACAGAGAGACAAGCACAATACCTCTTGGCAACAGCCCTTGGTCCAAGCACTACCATCTGATAGATTATATAATCATCTAAACCATGGACCACACCATAACAGATACCAATGGTCATTGGACTGATGACTGCCTAATCAGCTTTGTTATCTCTAACAACATCAAAAATATATACTTAGAAGGATGTTACTGGGAGTTTGGGTTTTAAGGAGAGGCTGGACAGGTTAGGATTCTTTTCCCTGGAGTGTAGGAGGCTGAGGGGTGACCCTATAGAGACTTATAAAATCATGAGGGACATAGATAAGATAAATAGCCAAAGTCATTTCCCCAGGACAGGGGAGTCCAAAACTAGAGGGCATAGGTTTAAAGTGAGAGGGAAAAGATTTAAAAGGGATCTGAGGAGCAACTTTAGTTAAGAATACAGAACAAGCTGCCAGAGGAAATAGTAGGGGCTGGTACACTTATGACATTTAAAAGGCATTTGGACAGTTATATGGATAGGAAAGGTTTAAAGGGATATGGGCCAATGCAGGCAAGTGGGACTAAATCAGTTAAGCAACTTGGTCAGCATGGACGAGTTGAGATGAAAGGCCTGTTTCTGTGCTGTATAGCTCTTTGACTCTATGACATTAACTTGGTCCCAAAAGATTACTATCAACAGCTCTGGACTGCCCTGGAGTCCACAATAGTTGGCTCCAGTGAAGTGGCACTTGGTCCTCTACCAAAAGTAAATCAGGACTGATTTGATGATGATAACTAAGAGGTCCAGGAGCTAATTATCCCAAAGCATTGTCCCAAACCCACCACTCTCTGTGTAAAAAACTTGCCCCACATTTCTCTTTTGAACTTACCCCTTCTCACCTTAAATGCATGACCTCTAGTATTAGACATTTCAACCCTGGGAAAAAGATACAGGCTGTCTACCCTATCTGTGCCTCTCATAATCTTATAAACTTCTATCAGGTCTCCCTTCAGTGTCTGTGGGTCCAGAGAAAACAACCCACATTTGTCCAACCTCTCCTCATACCGCATGCCCTCTAATCCAGGGCGCATCCTGGTAAACCTCTTCTGCACCCTTTCCAAAGCCTCCACATCCTTTCTATAATAGGGCAACGAGAATTGAATGCAATTCTCCAGATATAGCCTAACTAGAGTTTTATAAAGCTGCAACATGAGTTCTTGACTCTTGAACTCGATGCCTTGATTACTAAAGGCAAGGATGCCATATGCTTTCTTTACGACTTCTTGTGCAGCCACTTTCAGGAGCTATGGACTTGGACCCCAAGATCCCTCTGTACATTGAATGGTATATGGGAAATGCCATTTGATATGAGATATATGTATATGAGATGGTACTGAGAACCTTGAATCCATGCATTGGGAACATACAGATGCTCAATGTAAAGAGAGGACAGAGTACATCACCTCACAAAATATCCACATGCCCCTCTTCAGACCCACCTGTGGAAGAGTCAGTTGTTCTCACCTTGACCACATCAGTCACCCACCAAAACAGAGTGGAAGCAAGTCATCCTGAATCACAGGGGTCTGTCAAGGAAGAAGAAAATAAACTTAGAACCATTCTGGTTCAATCTGTGGTACTACGTAACATTTCTCAGTTGAGCACTTCCACTAGTATTGTTAAATGATGGTATGGAGTGGATGCACCAATCAAATACTTCACCCTATAATTACTGATCTCACACCTGCTATAGACCCAGTTCCAGTTCTCAGGTGAGATTGACTAACTAAGCTCAAACCATTGTCACAAGGAAATCTATTATAGACAATAGACAATAGGAGCACAGGTAGACCATTCGGCCCTTCGAGTCTGCACCGCCATTTTGAGATCATGGCTGATCCTCAACAATCAATATCCTGTTCCTGCCTTGTCCCCATATCCTTTGATTCCCCTATCTATAAGAAACTTATCAAGCTCCTTCTTGGAAGTGCCCAGAGAATTGGCCTCCACTGCCCTCTGAGGCAGTGCATTCCACAAATTCACAACCCTCTGGGAGAAGAAGTTTTTCCTCACCTCTGTCCTAAATGGCCTAGCCCTTATTCTTAAATCATGCCCCCTGGTCCTGGACTTCCCCAACATCTGGAACATATTTCCTGTCTCTATCTTGTCCAATCCCTTAATAATCCTGTATGTTTCAATCAGATCCCCTCTCAATCTCCTCAATTCCAGCGTGTACAATCCCAGTCTCTCCAACCTCTCAGCATAAGACAGTCCCGACATCCCCAGAATTAACCTCGTAGACCTACGCTACATGCCCTCTATAGCCAGGATATCCTTCCTTAACCCTGGAGACCAAAACTGTACGCAATACTCCAGGAGTGGTCTCACCAGGGCCCTGTACAAATGCAAAAGAATCTCTTTGCTTTTGTACTCAATTCCCCTTGTAATACAGGCCAACATTCCATTAGCCTTCATCACTGCCTGCTGCACTTGCTCATTCACTTTCAGTGACTGATGAACAAGGACTCCTAGATCCCTTTGTATTTCCCCCTTACCTAACTCCACACCATTCAGATAATAATCCGCCTTCCTGTTCCTGCTCCCAAAGTGGATAACCTCACACTTATCCACATTAAACTTCATCTGCCAAGTATCTGCCCACTTACCCAACCTATCCAAATCACCTTGAATTCTCCTAACTTCCTCTACACATGTCGCACTGCCACCCAACTTTGTATCATCAGCAAACTTGCTAATGTTATTCACAATGCCTTCATCTATTGTTGTGGAAATAATCATTATTAAAAGAGACCTTTCTTACATCTCCCAATTATATGGCGGTTCAGTGAAGAATGCTTGCTGAACCAAAGAAGTCATTTTAAATTTTTATAAATTTTTTTTTCAATTTTATTTACGGTGTGGTAACAGGCCCTTCCAGCCCAACGAGTCCGCACCGCCCATTTTAAACCCAAATTAACCTACCCGTACGTCCCTGACCTTTCTTTCCTTCATCTTAGTTATCCATGCGCAAACAATTTCATGTGTAAAAATATATTTAGCTATATGTAAAATTTATGAATAGCTGATAAGGATTAATATATATCTCAATGTAATCTCTTGCTACAATGGTAAATTGAGAACTTAAAAATAATTTCCCTCATTTAAACTTAATTTACTCATCAATAAAATGGTGTTGTTTGTTCTCTTGCTTGTTCTGACATTGTTATGATGTTACTCAATTCTCTGTTATCCAATGACAGACATTTTATTTCACTCCTTTTCACTAGTCCTGGAAGTACAAAATTCTCTGTGATTGACATAAAGGAGGCAAACTGTCAGTTACAATAAAAGTACCCTTATGTAACTTCAATACTCCTAAATATTTGTGATAGCCCACCCTAAGAATAATGGTTGTTAATTGATTTAAATTATTTTAATGTTCATTTTCAGTTGATTTCTAGCATACATTTGTGTTTCAAATGGTAATTACCTGTTGGTAACAGCAGAACTCTGTAGGAAATGTCATGACTCTTTATTTTCTAAAATTAAACATTAGAAATATCCCTTCATATTAAAAAGGTGAAATAACAGTTAAGCTTTAGAAGCCCTTCAAAGACATTCACAATGAGCTCATGCCACCTGCTAAAAACTGCTCCAAGGATATCTGGATGACGCTTGAAGCTCCTTTCCAGTCCAAAACCTATACATGTTTAAACCACATGAAAGCAGCATCCACATTATTCCAAACTAAACTAATCACCTGGTGCCCTTGAACACTTCGTAATCATAATTCAACACCAAAATGAACTTACAATTACAGCAGAAATGGTTTGAGACTCTTTCCTTCAGGGATACACATTGGTTCACTCCAATGAACCTGACTGAATTTGAGGCAGGGTTGGTAAATTCTAATGTCAAACAGAACAGTTCGTGGAAAACCAGTGATGTCAGCTCCATTGTCGATTTTACTCCTGCCTGATATTAATCTTTGTTGACTTCACACAGGGAATAAAGTTGAACAGAGTGTAAAGCCAATTATGCACCCAATCTTGTTCCATTCCTTTTCTCATGGTTTAAGCTAAAATTACACCCCAGATCTCTGATTCAGCATCAGCATCCTGAAAATCCAAAACATTATATGGACTAAATTAAATAGTATCCAAAAACTGGCCTGGGGATCACAATGCAAGATTGACCTGTGTCCGTTCTGTCAGGCACAGTTTGTGTTGCTAGCTCTTTCAAATGATTTCAGTATGTAGCCAGTTGCTTGATAAGCTATCATGTGATCTGTTCCATCAGAACTAACGTCTTTGAATTCATTCCTCTGAACAAAAGGTGGGTAATAGGAAGCTAGCCATGGTGTTATGGTGATGGTGGTGTCATGATGATGATGTTAGTTATGAATTTTGAAATACACTTAAACAAAGTGAGCCATGAAAAGGTGGTCATCATCCACCCCCTTAGTTCAATGATGTTTCATTAGTTTTCCAATGTTTTCTGTTTCTCTCTTTGCAGTTACTGCCTGACAAGATGAGCGTTCCCATAATTTTCTGTTTTATTTCAGATTTCAGAGTGATTTGGGCTCAATATAAGATGGAGGTTCTGTATTCTGAGAAATTCTTTGCAAACTCACACTCCAAGAACCCAAATATTAGGTCACCTTGCATTAATAATTCTCCTGACTCGAATTATGCTATGTAATGAAGATGTATGAACCAAAATAGTTTTCTTCAGGAAAGTAAATATCCTTCCTGAGTACACCCCTAAGTAATCCTCACTTCCCTCTCTTATACATGTAACTCTCTCCACCTGCCACAGCTCACCTGCTATGGAAGACCCTACCCAAGCCTCTTTCACCTGTTGATATTAAAATTCCAACACACTCCTAGCTGTTCTCCTTTGTTCAACTCTACCATATCTGTTCTAAATCTGACCAAGCCACACTCATCCATCAGCCTTGTGTTTCTTGACCTCCATTAGCTACTGGTTAAGCAATCCATCAGTTTTAAAATTCTCACATTTGTTTTCAAACCCTCTCTGGTCTCACCTCTCCATTTTCCATCTTCTCCAGTCCTTAAACCCTCCAAGAAACCCATGCTTGCCCATGTCTGAATTTGATAGCTACCATTGGTGGAAATGGCTTCACCTTCAGAAGGCATAGGTTCTGAAATTCCCTTCCAACCCCCTCCATCTCTCCATCTCTCTTTAAAGTGCTCCTTGGCCAAGATTTTGGTCACTTACCCTATTGCTTCTTTATGTGGCTGGTTAAAATCATAGAGTCATAGAGAGATACAGCACAGTAACTAACCCTTCTGTACTCCGAGTCAGCTACCCATTTACACCAATCCTACATTCTCATCAATTCTCCCCTAGACTCTAACACTCACATACACAGTAAGGAAAATTTACAGGGTTCAATTAATCTACCAACCCGTACAGCTTTGGGATGTGGGAGGAAACTGATGCGCCCAGAGAAAACCCATACGGTCACAGGGAGAACATGCAAACTCCACGTAGAATGCACCAGGATTTCTGGCACTGTGAGACAATAGCTCTGCCAGCTGCTCCACTGTGCCACTTTATTTATTTTCATTTAATAAATTCTCTGTGAATTACCTTACAATATTCTGCTATATTAAAGTTCCCTGCATAAGGAGAGGTTAAGCACATCTCCTTTAATGCAGTGCCCTGAATCGTCAATGACATCTCACCTCATTTTTCCTGGAGCTCTCAGAGGTTCTTGTTGCTGGACAGACCAATTTCCAGTTGTGGCAGCAACTGGACTGTTGCTCACACTCCTTGTGGGATCAATTACTAGGGCAGCTGCCTAATTAGGAGCTGACAATTACTTAACTTGCTACAAGAAAGGTAGGTCCCTACTTGGCTGTGATCAATCACAGCAAATCCACAAGGTTTCTGCTGAAGCTGGAACAGAATTGCTTCTTTGCTGAAGTTTCTTATGATACTTCAACACTGGTCTCTATCACCTACAACGTGCACTGCAGTCACTCACCCAGACTACCTGCATACCACCTTGCAAACCTCTGTCACCAAGAAGGACAAGGGCTCCAGGCAAGGCCTCACAAACTATCCTGACTTGGAAATATATTACTGGTTCTAAGTGTAAATCTTAGAAGTCTCTCCCCAACCCTCCTTGTGGAGGGACTATCACCAGAGGAGCTGCAGTAGTTCAAGAGGCCACTCACCTTCTCAAGGGCAAATAGGGATGGCAATAAATGCTGGTCATGTGACAACACTCAAATCCCAAAAATGAATTAATAAAAGAACAGTGCCAGATCGGCATTAGAATGAGCTGTAAAGGATTTGTGGATCCGTTGAGCTCCTGTGATAAGAAAAATAGAACTAATTTACTGTGAAAAGAAAAAAAATACAAACTTTATCTAATATGTACTGTCACAGAATCATAAAATGATGCTGCACAGAAGTAAGGCAGTCAGCTCCACTTTGTCCCAGTCCTTTACCTGAGCTGGATCTTTTGTAGAGCTTTGCAAATTCATCCCAATCTCATGTCCTTTTTCCCATACCAGTTAATTACATTCCTTTATGTACTTACCCCATTCTCCCTTCAAATGCCACCATTTATTCTGCTTCCACTATCTGTCTAGGTTGTACATTCCAGGTCACAACAATTCGCTGTGAAAATGAGATGTTTTCCCATAATCACCCCTGGCTCTTTTGCAAATCATTTAAAATCTTTCTCTTCTGATTACTGATCCTTCTGCCAGTGAAACAATTTTTCTTTATGATACAATTATTTTCCACTGCTTTTTTTAGGAAGGGTAGCTTTAGACTCCAGAAAATGGTTCCCATTCTGAGGTCCGGCTGTGGAATAAGACCTTGTGTCCTCTTCTGCCTGCACTCCAGGCCTCGGTTACCTTCTTGTGTTGGCTCATCCATACAGATTGTCCCATCGGATGACACTGGTGTCACTTGAAGTGCCTGCTGAATTCTCCAGCTCTACTGCAGCATCACTAGGGTACTATGACCATATAATGATTGGGCAATGCAGGTATCTCTTGAACGAGCCAGAAGCAGTCAAGAGCCTGAGTAGATCCAGGGAAACAACATAACACAGTAGTAACAGGTGTCCATTAATGATTTGAAAGTATGTTTATATTGAACCATCATATAAACCAACTTGTGGGTTGCCCATCAGGAAAATTGCTAGTCAGTGTCCCACTGAGACCTTGTCATGCATTAACAAAGGATCCTGATCATGTTTCCAGTGTTGTATTGTTGTGATAATGGAGGGGTGAACAGCCATTTTGCTCTGCTTGAACACTGAGAGAATTGTCCCGGTCTATGTTTATCAAAGTTTATCGGAGATTTAGTGAGAAGATCTTCCTTTGGCACTTTTGTTTCACTGTGGAAACCCTGGATGAGCTTTCTAACCATACTGAAATCAAAGACTTGGATTGAGTTCATTTAATTAAAAAAGATTAAACGTTCAATCCACCTTTGATTCAAAAAGCATGTAAGACTTCCAAAAGCGGGCAGCGGTACTATGACCCATCTGATGATGGTATCGCTGTCAGGTTACACACTCTTATTTTCTGGATAGGAAAGGTGTAGAGGGATACGGGCCAAACGCAGGCAAATGAGACTATCTTATTGTTCGACATCCAGCAGTTGGACCAAAGGGCCTGCTTCCGTGCTTCTATGACTTCTATGACTCTACCATTCTCCTTGGTGCCCCTTTTATTCTGTCCTCCTGCTTTCCACTATATGAATTGCTCTGAGCAGTGTGTCTGATGGAATTCAAAGCCCTTCCCTAAGCTATTGTTCTTTCCAGCGTTTCTCTGGTTAGACAAGGAGATTATGTTTGCCTTCTGGCAGCACGGTAGTGTAGGGGCAGCACGGTAATGTAGCGGTTAGCATAATGCTATTACAGTGCCAGCAACCCTGGTTCAATTCCCATCACTATCTGTAAGGAGGTTGTACGTACTCCCAGTGTGACTGTGTAGCTTTCCTCCGGGTACTCCGGTTTCCTCCCACATTCCAAAGACGTACAGGTTAGGAGCTGTGGGCAATGCTATGTTGGCACTGGAGGGGTGGCGACACTTGCGGGCTGCCCCCAGCACATTTTCAGTAATGCAAAAAAAGCACATTTCACTGTGTGTTTCGATGTACATGTGACTAATAAATAAATATCTAATAAATATCTATCTTTATTTTAGTGTTACACTCACCGAGCAAATTTTGAGGCTGCAAATTGTGATCATTTATTTTCACTGTTGCCATAAATTGGCTGCTGAAGAAAGTATAGAAAGTTAAAGAGGGGGATTCTGATGGAAGAAGATTGGGCTGGATAAAAGATTAGGACTGATCTAATTTAGGTAGTTAAAGCGAATAAAGGAGCTGTTAGGGTAGATACGGACAACCTATTTCCTATGTTGGGAGTGGCCGCACAAGTTGATAGGGTGGTAAAGGAGGTGTATGTCATGCTTGCCTTTATTAGTCAAGGCATTGTGTTCAATAGTCAGGAAGTTATGTTGCAGCTTTATAAAACTCTGGTTAGGCTGCATCTGGAGTACTGCATTCAATTCTGGTCCCCCCTCTATTGGAAGGATGTGGAGGCTATGGAAAGGGTTCAGAAGAGGTTTACCAGGATGCTACCTGGATTAGAGGGGGAATAAATTTAAAATTAATGCTGGGCTGGTCAAGATGATGTCAGAAAGCAACTCCTCATTTAAAGGATTGCAGAAATCTGAAACATTTTGCTCAAGAAGTTTTTAAGGCTTAGGCCTATTCAAAATTTCAATGTTGGGCAAAAGTGTAGATGGCTGATTGGTAAGTTTGCAGACAAAACAAAAACTTTCTTTCTCACCACACAGATCCTGTCTGTCCTGTTGAACATCTCCAACAATTCCTGTTTTTATTTCACATTTCCAGTATCCATGTATGCTTTGCTTTTGTATTAATAGATTTAGGATACTGATCAACCTTGAGCTGGTTAACTACTTGAACAACTTTGAAAGGCCAAGTGACCTACTTCAGTCATATATTCTTATCCAGCACTAATTACTTAGCTGAATAGTGTTATCTACATCTGCCAAGGGGGCCACGTTGCTCAACCATTGTGTTACATGCTTCAAGTTCCAAAGATTTAATCAAATCAGCCAGATAACTTTGCAGCCCTGTAAATACCAGATTCCTAATAATACACACAGAAGAGCTGGTATTAGAAAATAGAAAGGTACAGCACAGGAACAGGCCCATGATGTTGTGCCAAAATAATAAAGCTAACGACACCTACTCCTTTCTGCCTGCATGTGGTCCATATCCCTCCATGCCCTGCATATTCATGACCCTATATAAGGGCCTCTGAAATGCAACTATCATATCTGCCTTCGCCACCATTCCTGTCAGCGCATTCCAAGCACCTATCGCTCTCTGTGTAAAAAACTTGCCCTGCACATTTCCTTTGAACTTTCCCCCTCTCACCTTAAATGCATGTCCTCTAGTATTATACGTCTTGACCCTGGGAAAAGGATAACAACTGTCTACTGAATCTATGCCTCTCATAATTTTATAATCTTCTATCAAGTATCCCCTCAAACTCTGCTGGTCTAGAGAAAACAACCGTAGTTTATCCAACCTCTCCTTATAGCACATACCCTCTAATCCAGGTAGCATCCTGGTAAACCTCTTCTGAACCCCCTCCATAGCCTCCACATCCTTCCTATAATGGGGGCAACCAGAATTGAATGCAGTACTCCAGATGCAGCCTAACCAGGGTTTTATAAAGCTGCAACATAACTTCCTGACTATTGAACACAATGCCTTGACTAATAAAGGCAATCATGCCATACGTCTCCTTTACCACCCTATCAGCTTGTACGGCCACTTTCGGGGAGCTATGGACTTGGACCACAAGATCCCTCTGTACATTAATGCTGTTAAGGGTCCTGCAATGGTATTCATTTGACATATTTCATTTCCCATACACTGATGGATTCAATTTTCAGGGCACCCTACAGGGCAACCCACAGAAGGAACCCAAATACAATGGGGACTAAACGTCAGAAGTAATCAAGGGCAGAAACAAAATGCAGACACTGAAAGTCTGAAATAAAAGCAGAAAATGCTGAAAATAACTTAACAGGTCAGGCGGCGTCTGTGGAGAGATAAACAGATTTGGATTTCAGATGGATGGCCTTTTGTCAGAACTAAATGACAGGTCATTGTTTGGATGAAAGGCCTTTAACCTGAAATATTGATTCTGTTTTTCTTTCCACCTGCTGAGCAATTTCCAGCATTTTTTGTTTTTATTTCACACCTTAGAAGTACTGCAATTTTGGGCAGCATGAGTTCATAAATAATGCAATAGAAATTTAATTGCATTCTCCAAACTTCCCTTATTATGAAATCAGTGAATTTCTTCAATGAAAAATGGTTCCACACCCTCAACAGTATTTCGAGATGAATCATGGTGGAAGAGGATCATGGCACGGATTGCTCCAGACCTTTGTTTTATTCACAGCACATTCGCCATGGGAAACTCCAAGCCCCATGATGCCATTCAGTTAAGTGTTAGGAAGACTTATCAGAGACAAAACATACCTTTATTTTCAGTGCTTGTTGCCTCGATTTAATTGTCAAACTAGTAGATTCTATGTGTTGGAGGGAAAGAAGGAAGCAAGAAGGAAATGAAAACTCATCCATCTCTGGCATACCTGGTGGCACTCTTGGCTCTAATTGACCGAATATTAGTTCAAGTCCCTCCTCAGTTGAGCACAAAAGTCCAGACTGGCACCCAAGAGCAGTACTGAGGGAACGCTACATGGTGGGCAATGGTTCTTCACAGATTTCATAGCTAAAGGGGAGGAAGCTTTCCTAACCATTGGAGGTGGATGTCCCTCCACCACCAATGGATATGAAAGACTAAACACAAGAGAATATGGTGTTTGGTTCTTCATAACCATTGGAGGTGAAGAGACATCCCAGTTACCTACTTACAAAATTAAATATCAATGGTCCATGTGTCAAGCAACCATCAGTACAATGGTTTGATTTTAGCAATGAATGGATTACAATCATCCTCACAATGTTTACATTGCTATATTCTTTCTTTGCCCAGTACTAATTTATGTCTCTCTCCACCAGAGCCTTCATTTGCACACCAGCCATTAGTAAACCTCCTATACAATGAATCCTTAGAAGAGCTAATTCCTTTTGCAAGTGCACTATCTCAAGACTCACACTTACCGGGCATCAACTCTAAGTGTCCAGTTAGATAAACAGTTTGGTTTTCATCTGGTGGCTCAGAGTTCACAATAGAACAAAAGCATGTAGTGGTAGCAAGGGGTGCTTGGAGAATTTGTGACAAAGGACACAGCCTTCTTCAACATCTTTTCAGCTAGACTCAGATCCTGTAAATACAGGAAGTATAAATTAAGTGGATAATTATTTCAGAACAGCAGAGAACAAGTGAATGCATCGGCAGGCCATCTGTGCACACTGACGACGACTGCAGAGAGAATGGTGAAGCTGACCTCAAGCCTTAATGGATCCATTGCAAAGAAAACTAATTTAGCCAATTCCATGGAGTATCAATGGCAGCAATTGAAAAAGTCCTTGCATATCTTGGCTACAGTTGTGCAGTTTCTGGATACTAACATACTTTGTGCCTTCAGTAGGATGACAGAGTCCTTAGCCTCAGTCTCATAGCACGTCGTTGATTTACATCAAGCTGGCTTTTCACAGTTATGATATGTGACTGTCCCATGAGATGGATGGGGGGGGGGGGGGGGTGGGTGGGGTGGAAGTGTGAACCCTATGCAAAGTGCTTCTACTTTTTCTCTTTGTTCCCCTTCAGTCACTACCTGACCTGCTGCCAAGTCTGTCTGTCTGTAAAGTTTAAATCTGTTTTCTTTCTCTCCTGGCAGCCACTCTTAAGTCAGCTTAAGGACTTGGATTGCTACAGTGTGAAAGCATCATGGCAGTGCTCTGGGAATCTGGTGTTTTTGTGGTTCCTTGTGGCTGTACAGCAGCTGACCATTGATAGAAGTGACTCTTGCAACTCAAGGGTTGAGTGACTCTTGCAACTCTTGCGTAGCACTTGTTTAATTCATCAAAAGAGAAGGATAAAAAGGAGGGCAGCGGTCAACTTTCACAGCCACTTCACATGTTCTGACCATGTCCAATGGCGAGAAGATTTTCTTTTTCATAGATGATTGAAATCTCCTACCATATAATGCCTATGGAAATATTAATTTCCATTATAATTATGGAAATATTAATCATCTAAGAACATAAGAGCACGTGAATAGAAGCAGGAGTAAGCAGTTCAGTCCCTCATACCTGTTCCACCAGTCAGTAAGATCACGGATTATTGTTTACGTCAGCACTGTCTCCCTGCGCTAAACCCGAATCTATTAATTATGTTGATAGCCAAAATCTATCGATCTCTGTCTGAATATAAACAGTAAGGAATCTCCCTATAGGCGGAGATTATCAAAGATTCATTTACTCCAGGTGAAGAATTCCTTCTTATCATAAGATTTCTTTATTAGTCACATGTACATCGAAACACGCAGTGAAATACATCTTTTTTTGTATAGAATGTTCTGGGGGCAGCCCGCAAGTGTTGCCACGCTTCTAGCGCCAACATAGCATGCCCACAACTTCCTAACCCGTACGTCTTTGGAATGTGGAAGAAACCAGAGCACCAGAGGAAACCCACACAGTCACGGGGAGAATGTACAAACAAACAGCGGCTGGAATTGAACCTGGGTCGCTGGCGCTGTAATAACGTTACACTAACTGCTATGCTACCATGCCGCCCCCAACAGTCTTCACTCTTCAACAGTCAGTGAAACTGTGACCCTTGGTTCTAGACACCCCAGCCAGGGGAAACATTAACCTTGTACCTACCCTGTCAAGCCCGGCAGAATATTGTATTTGATCAGAGGTGAAGGAAGCTCTCTGGTCACCATTTCCAGCTGTCTCCAAAGCAATGTTTGCTGCTGCTCATCTTTCTCCTCTTCTCATCCTGAGTTTGAGTCCAAGTGAAGCAGGCAATTGTAGACACGGCTCATTGCCTGAACCTGCTCCTTACAATCTCCGTCTGCCTACACTTATCTTCTCTGGATACGGATGGCAGAACGAGCAGTCTCCCTGCACCTGACAGGCATCTGGTAAGGTAGAATTTCCTCTGAGTGATGTGTAGCCAAGTTAGCTTGACACCCCACCCCAGAATGGCCCGACAGCCTAGTCAGCATTTTAACTGCCAAAGGCTTTTCAAAAAACTTGAACTGTCTCTGATACAATCATTTAAAAACCATTGACACAGTTTAAAGTAATTTAAAAACATAAATCTGTTTTTTAAAAAACATTAATTGAGTTAAGTATCAAGATGGCATTAAAATTAATCAAAAACATTAGAATATAATAAAATACTGTATAGTAAAATACTTTATAGTAAAATACAGTAAATCACTGCCTGTTCTTGCCTCTCTTCACATTCGAATGATTGGAGTTGCCATTTGAATTCAGTCTTCTTGGTGTAGATCTGAGGGTTGGAAGCAAAGGGTACCTGGGCTCACTCTTCAGCACATCATTGTTTGGCCGCCACACTCAAAAAGAAGTACAGCACTGGAGTGACGTTCATTAGGAGGACATAGAAAATATAAGACCAGGGACAGTACAACGTTATAGAGCATTGGTTAGGTCACAGTGGGAGCAATGCATGCAGTTCCCTGTCACCACCCTAGGGAAAGGACATGATTGCAATGGAGAGGGTGCAGAAGAAATTCACCAGGACTTAAGCCTGTTTTTCTAGGAGCTGAGGAGGACTGAGGGGGTGGGAGAGTAGAGAACTGGCTGTGGTATACAAAATTATGAAGGGCTTAGGTAGGATAGATAATAGAAAACTTTTTTCCCAGAGTGGAGATGTCTAAAACCGCAGGGCATAAGTTTAAAGTAACGGGAAGGAGGTTTAGAGGGGACCTGAGGGAGAATTTTTTTACCCAGAGGCTTCTTGGAATCTGGACCACACTGGCTGAGGGGGAGGTGTGAGATTCTCACAATATTTAACAATTATCCAGATCAACTCTTGAATCAGCAGGTTATAGAAGGCTTGACCTCATGACCCATGACTCTATAAGATATGTCAGCCTTTGCACTTCCACCATTCATTTTGCATGTGCAGAAATCTAAGACCTGCTGGCATTTATTTAGCAGATTAGGACTGATGTCACTCAAGTGCAGAAATCACTCTTCCACTGCAAAACTTTCTGATATACTGTACAACAAAGCACTGAGATATGCTTCACATCTTAATTTTAATGGTGACTTTCAGGGAGTCTGGGAGTTTGTGCTGTTAAATTTCATTGCAATGGGCCAATTTATTTTGATTACTTCTCTGCTTGTCCAGAGCAAGATTCATGCACATAGTCAAGCAGAACTATCAATGCCTTCTTCATGAAAAATAGAAATGTTGAAACAATCTCTCCCACCCACTCCATGTTCTTTGATGTTCAAAGTTCCCCTCCAAGAATCTCTGCCCTTTCTAATGGCGTGGGATGCTTTACATGTGATGAAACCTCTCAGAGTAAATCCAATTAGAGTAAGCATTCTCACTGCCATTCATTTTATTTCAACAGGCTGTAAGGGCTAAATCAAAAATATGCATTTGGTTTTAAATACCAAATTTTATTACTTTTATTAATTCTACATCTTTATATCATTTATGTTATTGAAAAAATATTCAGAAAATGTTCACTGCACTGTGAACATGCTGACTATAACTTTTCAGGCCAATGAGATGAATGCATAATAGTTATGTAGGCTGCTCGACAACTGGTACCTCAGTGTAAACATATGGTTTTCATCTTCCACTGTGCTGCAGCTGAACCTTTCCTGGCCTCAGGCAACTCCTAATAAAATGATCATCAATTCTCCACCACTTTGTTATAATAAAGCACTCTCATTGCCTGCACTCTGCACCAGGCAATATCTGCATAGAGAGAAACAGAGTCAATTCTTCAGATCAGTGGCTTTCTATCAGTAATGGAAGCAGCGGAGATGAAGTAGTTCCAAGCAAGCAACTGCAAGGAAAGGAGATGAGGGAAGGAAGGTTTCGTGCTAGGATGTTTGCCAGGACTATTTTAAATGACAGAGAGGATGATGGTGTAAGGCAGATAGGGCGAATAAAGAAACAAAAGATGACACTGGGGAAGATGTAACTGAGAAGAGCAGAATCAATATTGAATTATTGAACTCAGCTTCGGGGCCTAAAGTTTTAAAGTCCCATTCATATGTTTGTCACAAAATAGGACTATTCGTCCCATTGAGTCTATGCCATTTTCCATTGTGCAACTCTGAAGTAGAATGCTCTCTATGATCACATTTGTATGCAGGTCTTCCCCGTGACATGGGGTGGAAATCTATTGTCG
Organism: Pristis pectinata; assembly: GCF_009764475.1. Lineage (NCBI taxonomy): Eukaryota > Metazoa > Chordata > Chondrichthyes > Rhinopristiformes > Pristidae > Pristis > Pristis pectinata. The sequence continues at coordinate 103,116,075 of NC_067406.1, forward strand.
ATAAAAGGAGCTGTGGTTAACAGGAGGAGCATAGTGTTATATTCCAAGCATCAGTGCGGCGACCAGTTCAATGACCCAACCAGGTCAGGAAAGATGAGCACACATTTCCAAACGCACATGGTATTTGGAAATGTGTGGCCAGTCGAAGGTATTGATCTAACCTTTGTCTCAGTCACCATACTTTGTTTTGCAGGTTCTGCAGTACGTGAAGGAAAACATGTAAAAGTTGTTCAGTAGTGCCCAAGGCCTCGGGCCTTCATTGTTACCAAAGTTAGAAGCAGCAGGCCTATGACCAAAACAGTTGTTGTCACACCAAGCAGCAACCATATAGTGCACCTCTCATTGTGCACTATGGATCATAGGCCACTACCGAGCCTGACTCCATTGCATTCAGCAGCACATCAAGCAAGGCTTTGTCAAACTGTGCCAATTCTCAGTCTAAGGTGAAACTCCTCTCTTTGACAACTCTTCAAAATACTCCCTTTGTACTGGAATTTTAGATCCCCCAGCAGGTCTGCAACGTGTAAGAATGCTTGCGATATTCTCTGTGATTAAATTTAGTTAGATTACTGACAGTAGCAAAATTAAAATCTTGAATATTCTGTGTTTTGCTGAAGTGTTGCTGCTTGGTTTTATAATGGAGTCTTGACTGTGTTGATGGACACATCTGGTTTTCTTTAGAAAAATTGGCAATGGAATGATCTTTGTATTGTGTATGAATTGTGTATAAGAACCAAGGGGTTTAATTTCCATGAGGGTTCTCATGAAAATCTCTCCTAGTAATAGATTTACCACAAGGTTGGCTGGTATACCATAGAAAGGATTGGGCTTTCCATAGGTCTCCCGTCAAAGTGATAGCAGCCAAGGAACCCACACAGAAACTAATGAGATGTTGATCTTAGCTTTTATTCTCTGCCCTAAATACATAAGAATTTACTTAGTTCTTAGCTGCTTCCTATAGGTACTACAGTTTTCCACACGTGAGTCAGGTTTGTGTCTGTTTCACCTGAATAAGTCGCAGGCAAGTCATTGAAGGCAAAGTGTTGGATTCAGTTACTGTTCGCTGAACCCAGATCTGGATTAACATGGATCCAGCCCACTGATCAAACTCATGCCTGGATATCTGCTCACCCCTGATCTCAACAAGATGACCCTTCATAATTGAGAGTCATCCAGTGAAACAGAACAGTTCCCAAGTGGTGACTAGTCCTCAGGCAGTATATCCATATGCTCTTCTCCCAGATAGCCTTCTGACAGCTCATTGGTGTCAAAATGATTTGAAGTATTTTAATTGTTCACAGTTTAAACAAATTTACATAAGGAAAATTTTTAAATATTGCCTTAAGTTAAAAACACTTGCACTTTTTACGCTAACTCGAACCGTCAAATGAATCTAAAACTGGCATAAAGCTGAAGGGCTGATATGTCTGTGCTCGGCTGATATGTCTGTGCTCTGCTGAGTCCAGTGGTGAGCCAGAAGGTCAGATTTTCTCCAACTTCCACATTTCAATGTATAGGAGAAAAACAATGAAGGAGCTAAAACCAAGGAGGAGCTAGCTGGTGGCCAGAAGTGAGCACAATTCCTCCCAAGGGCATTGAAGCCAAATGTTGACCTTCCAAACAAAATGTAGTTTTCTGCATTGCAGCCTTCTCAGGAAGTCCCTTCAAATTCAAGTGCTATATAAATAACCATAATATCATAAACATAGCATTCAATTTAACTCATTAATCTATTGATTAAAAAATATACAGAAAAACACAAGGAAAACAAGCTTAACAGATGGCGAAAAAACTAAAGCGGAAACAGACCAACAATTTGTCTCCCAGCCTTGTTTTCACAGTAAATGCCAAGTGAATCTGAGGCACATCATGCGATCCATTGCTTCTCTGACTTACATAAATATTCTCATGAATTTATATACATTTACAATAAAGTGAATAATAATTGGAAATTACAGAAGGAAATTAGGTTTTTTCTTTTCTTATAAATTTAACAAATATTTTTTGCCACTTCAATGTGTTGCTTCTAATAAGTTCTTTTGCCATGTGTAGGCACAAAATCTTCTGTAAACCACTGAAAACAAGAGGCATAAAAGAACATTTATATTTTATTTTGTTTTCTCTGAATAATAATGTATTTTGATGTGTAGTGAAGAAGTAACCAGCTGTTTATTATTGTATTAATTCAGTTGATAATGGAAGTTTAATCAAAATATTTCTCTTAAAAAAGTTGTTTTTTCCACCCAGGAATAACCTAATTAAAAATCATTAAAAATTACAAACACAATAATGAATTATGTATTAGCGCCACTGAAATAATTAGTACATTAATATTTTTTTTAATTCAGGTGTTCTTCTGCACCCACGCACCTAGAAAAACAGATCACATTTAAAAACATTTCTCAAACCAACACAACAGGCAGAGCACAGGGATTGAAGCAGCCTATCTCCACCTTTACCAGAGGCACACTATGTAGAAAGATGGTGAAAAAAACAAGACCTGTCATCACAAAAAGGTATTTACAATGTCACACTTGCTGGCACAGACTTGTTGCTCTCAGTCTTCCCATGCCTGGTCCCCACGCCACACCCACCTGGTCTGGATGCAGGGGCCTATCCTGTTGGCATAAACCACCCTGGACTGCAGCGACACAACCTGAGTTGCAGCAATGTCTCCAACAACACACTGAAGAAATCCCACTCCCAAAACTCTCTGCTGTCAACTGGTAAAGTCCTGGCTCCAGTTTTAAACGAGGGAATTCATTTTCCCCTTTGCTTTGTTCCCCACGGACACAACTGAGAAGGATTACTGAGCTGTGCCTTGATCATTCTGTAGGTCAAATCATTACTGCTGCACAAAGTTATGCAGGCTGCGGTACATCAGGGGTATTCTGGAGCACATTGGTGCACATTGAGGAGATTGTGCACGATCTCATTTTCCACCAGTCCTCCCATCGGACAAAGCCACCTTTGTGCATCAGCCCACCACTCAATATGAACATTGAATTTTCCAATTTCAGGTAACCTCCTGTGTTCCTTTCCCACTTCCACCAGTGCACCCTGGTTCCCCTACATCCCTCCCCTCCTTGTTACAAAGACTCCTCATCCTCCCCGACCTGGTTCCATCAACAGCCCCCCATCTAATTCCACCTATCACCTACCAGACTCTGTCTCACCTCTCCCTCTCACTTCTATCTCCCCTCTATACTCTCAGTCCTGATGCAGGGTCTTGACCCGAAACATTGACCATCTCTTTGACTCCACAGATGCTGAGTTCTTTCAACTGTTTGTTTTTCTTTTCCTCTCCTTTTTCACAGTCTCCCATGGTTTGGCATCAATTCATATCTTCCCATTCATCAACTAGTCTGTCAGGCACCGGAAGCACATCTTGAACATATTAAATTTTCAGATCTGGTGCTCATATGGCATTAATTAAGTCTCTCCTGGGGCTCTGTCCTCTGATTTTTGAATGGAATCCACAACCATGTTTTAATCTCTTGACTCCCAACAACCAACAGGTAACTACTCCGATGAGTGAAGAAGGTAGACTGCTAAAGGATAGAAGCATCATGGTGGCTGCCTGGGAACCTGATGCATTCCTGCAGAAAGACAGTTATGTGGTTGCATACCACATTCACTTTGATGGAGAGGAAGCTCTTGCTGATGATGCTGTGTGATACATTAACAGCAAGAGATGATGCCCTGAAGCTGGGTGATGCCTGCCAGAAACTGAAGGTAACCAGGGAAAGAGCAAGCCCATTACAGTCCGTTTGAGGAGATTTGGTCTGTCACCAAAGACTCTTGCAGATATCTACAGATGTACGGTGGAGAGCATTCTGACTGACTGCATCACTGCCTGGTATGGAGGCTCCAATGTGCAGGATAGGAAGAGGCTGCAGAGGGTTGTAGACTTAGCCAGCTCCATCACAGGCACAATCCCAGCAAGGTCATCTTCAAGAGGCGGTGCCTCAAGAAGGCAGCATCCTTCATTAAGGACCCTCGCCACCTGGGACATGCCCTCCTCAGGGAGGAGGTACAGGAGCCTGAAGACCCCACACTCAATGTTTCAGGAACAACTTCTTCCCCTCTGTCATCAGATTTCTTAACAGTCCATGAACCCATGAACTCTACCTCATTATTCCTCTTTTGCACTTTATTTATTTTTGTAACTTATAGTAATTCTTTATGTTTTTATGTCTTGCACTTGTCTTGCACTGTATTGCTGCCACAAAACAACAAATTTCACGTCATATGTCAGTGATAATAAACCTGATTCTGATTCTGATATGTGGAGCCAAAGGACTCAGGTGAGGCGATAAGTGAATACTTCTCTAACTGCATTCACAAAGGAGAAGGACATTGTAATTGGAGAATTCAGGGAGGGGCTTACTGAGATTCTAGAACATGTTATCATTGAAAAGAAGGATCTACAATAACACTGTTGTTGGCCAAATTACAGGTGGAGACACCTGGTTGAGTGGTGCCGCAAGAACAACCTTAAGCTCAATGTTAACAAAACTAAGGAACTAATGGTTGACTTCAGAAAGCGGAAATCAGGAGACTACGTGCCAATTCTCATTGGTGGGTCAGAGGTGGCAAGAGTTAGCAGCTTCCAGTTTCTGGGCATTAACATCTCAGATGACCTGTCCTGAGCCCAACCCATCACAAAGAAGGCACAGCAACACCTCTACTTTCTTAGAAGCTGAAGCATGTCACTAAATACTCCAACAAACTTCTACAGATGCACAGTTGAAAGTATCCTGACTGATTGCATCATAGCTTTGTGTGGCAATTTCAACGCACAGGAATGCAAGAGACTGCAGAGAGTAGTGGACACAACCTGGTCTGTCATGGGCACAGCCCTCCCCACCATTAAAAGCATCTAAATGAAGTGCTGCCTTAAGAAGGTGGCATCTATCATCAAGGATCCTCACCATCCAGACCATGCCCGCTTCTCACTGCTACCATCCGACAGGAGGTACAAAAGCCTGAAGTTGCACACCATCAGGTTCAGGAACAGCTACTTTCCTACAGTCACCAGGTTCATGAACTGACCTGCACATCCGTAATCCTACCTCAGCAACAGCACACCATGGACCACCTCTTGCACTACCCCAGACTTTTTTTCAGATTGTGTTTATTTTACACAAATGTCTTGTCTTACACAATCTTTTTCTTCACTGTCTTGTATAATTTTAGTGTAATTTATGCTCTGCGTGTTGTCCAAATCTATGTGCCTGTGATGATGCTACAAGCAAGTTATTCATTGTACCTGTACCTCACTGTACTTGTGCATATGACAATAAACTTGACTTGACTTTACTTGACTTAGAAGATTTAAAGCTGGATAAATCCCCAGTTTCTGATGAGATGTATCCCAGGTGCAAGGAGAGGCAAGGATAAAGATTGCTGGGATGCTGGCAGAGATTTTTAAATCTATGCTGGCCACAGTTGAGGTACCAGATGCCTAGAGGAAAACAGTTGTGTTACCTTTATTCATGAAGGGTAATAGGGAGCTAAAGGGAAAGGAACCCTTAGGAGGCAGTGATCATGATATGATAGAATTCACCCAGCAGTTTGAGAGGGAGAAGCTAAAATCAGATGCATTGGAAATAAAGTTGAATAAAGGTAACTACAGAGGCATGAGAGAGGAGCTGGCCAAAGTTGATTGGAAGGGAACCCCAGCAGGGATGACGGTAGAGCAGCAATGGCAGGAGTTTCTGGGAGTAATTTGGAAGGCACAGGATCAGTTCATCCCAAAGAAGAAGAAGCATTTGAAAGGGAAGATGAGGCAACCGTGGCTGACAAGGGAAGTCAAAGATGGCATAAAAGCAAAAGAGAAGGCATACAATATTGCAAAATTCAGTGGGAAGCTAGAGGATTAGGAAGCTTTTAAAAACCAACAGAAGGCAACTAAAAAAGTAATAAGGGGAGAAAAGATGAAATATGAAGGTAAGCTAGCCAATAATATAAAAGAGGATACCAAATGTTTTTAAGATATATTAAGAGTAAAAGAGAGGCAAGAGTGGACATCAAACCACAGGAAAGTGATGCTGGAGAGATAGTAATTGAGAACAAAGAAATGGTGGATGAACTGAATAAGTATTTTGCATCAGTCTTCACTGTGGAAGACACCAGCAACATGTCAGAATTTCAGGAGAGTCGGTGGGGGGGGGGGGGGCAGAATTGAGTGTAGTCGCTATTACTAAGGAGAAGGTTCTTGGGAAAATGAAAGGTCTGAAGGTAGATATGTCACCTGGACCGAGTGGACTACACCCCAGGGTTCTGAAAGAGGTAGCTGAAGAGACTGTGGAGGCATTAGTAGTGATCTGTCAAGAATCACTAGAGTCAGGAATGGTTCTGAAGGACTGGAAAATCACAAATGTCCCTCCACTCTTTAAGAAGGGAGGGAGGCAAAAGACAGGATATTATAGGCCAGTTGGCCTGACTTCTAAGATGTTAGAGTCCATTATTAAGGATGAGGTTTCGGGGTACTTGGAGGCTCATGATAAAATAGGCCGAAGTCAACATGGTTTCCTTAAGGGGAGCTCTTGCCTGACAAATCTGTTGGAATTATTTGAGGAAGTAACAGGCAGGATAGACAAAGGAGAGTCAGTGGATGTTGTTTACTTGGATTTTCAAAAGGCCTTTGACAAGGTGCTACACATAAGGCTGCTAAACAAGGTAGGAGCCCATGGTATTACAGGAAAGGTGGCATGGATGGAATACTGGCTGACTGGCAGAAGGCAAAAGTGGGAATAAAGGGGGCCTTTTCTGGTTGGCTGTCGGTGACTGGTGGTATTCCTCAGGAGTCGGTGTTGGGTCCGCTACTTTTCGCGTTATGTGTTAATGATCTGAATGACGGAATTGAGGGCTTTGTGGCCAAGTTTGCAGATGATACAAAGATAGGTGGAGGGGCAGGTAGTGTTGAGGAAGCAGGGTGTCTGCAGAAGGACTTGGACAGGTTGGGAGAATGGGCAAAGAAGTGGCAGGTGGAACACAGTATAGGGAAGTGTACAGTCATGCATTTTGGCAGAAGGAATAAAAACGTAGACTGTTTTCTAAACAGGGAGTGAATTCAGAAAGTGCAAAGGGACTTTGAGTGCAGGATTCCCTAAAGGTTAACTTGCAGGTTGAGTCAGTAATAAGGTAGGCAGATGCAATGTTAGCATTCATTTCAAGGGGACTAGAAGCAAGAATGTAATACTGAGGCTTTATAAGGTGTTGGTCAGACCACATTTGGAGTATTGTGAGCAGTTTTGGGCCCCATATCTAAGTAAGGATGTGCTGGCATTGGAGAGGGTCCAGAGGAGGTTTACAAGAATGATACTGAGAATGAAAGGGTTAATTCTGGGCCTGTACTCACTGGAGTTTAGAAGGATAAAGGGGGATCTCATTGAAACCTTCTGAATATTGAAAGGTCTGGATAGAGTGGACGTGGAGAGGATGTTTCCAGTAGTGGGAGAGTCTAGGACCAGAGGGCACAGATTCAGAATAGAAAGATGTCCATTTAGAACAGAGATGAGGAGGAATTTCTTTAGCCAGAATGTGGTCAATCTATTGGAACTCATTGCCAAAGACAGCTGTGGAGCCAAGTCATAGGGTATATTTAAAGTGGAGGTTGATAGGTTCTTGAGTAGTAAGGGCATCAAAGGTTATGGGGAGAAGGCAGGAGAATGACGTTAAGAGAGAAAAATCAATTAGCCATGATCGAATGGCTGAGCAGACTCGAAGGGCTGAATGGCCTAATTCTGCTCCTATGTCTTATGGTCTTATGGAACAGTCAGACAACTGCAGGCCTGTAAGTCTAATGTCAGTGACAGAGAAGTTATTGGAAAAAATTCCAGGGACAGAATCAATCTACACTTGAAAAGGCAAGGATTAATCAAAGATAGTCAGTATGGCTTTATTAGGGGAAATCATGTGTACATGGACAAGGTCCCTCATAGGAAACTCATGCAAAAGTTTAGAGCCCATGGGATCCAAGATAAGTTGTTAAATTGGAACCAGAATTGTTAATAGGACAGAGAGGGTAATGGTGGAGGGTTCTTTGGATGCCTGTGACCACACAGAGATCAGTAGTGAGACCCCTACTGTCTGTTATATACATTAATGATTTGGATATGAATTTAGGAGGTATGATTAATAAATTGGCAGATAACATGAAAATTCACCGTGTTGTTGCTACTGAGAAGGGTAGGCTTAAGATGCAGGATGATATTGATTGACAGAGCAATGGTGGATGGAATGGTATCCTGGTAAATGTGAGTTGATGAACTTGGGGAAGACTAAAAAAAATTTAGACATAAAAGATAGCCTGGGGTCCTAGGCAGCATTGAGCAACCAAGGGATCTTGTTGTTCAAGTCCAAGGATCCCTAAAGATGGCAGTACAGGGTAGATAAGGTAGTGAGGAAGGCATACAGTACACTTGGCTTCATTAGCCAGGACATAAGATACAAGAGCGGGGAGGTTATGGTACAACTTTACAAAACATTGGTTCGGCGACAGCTGGAGTACTGTGTACTTTTCTGGTCTGCTCACTATAGGAAGGATATGATTGCACTGGAGAGGGTGCAGAACAGATTTACCAGAATGTTCCCAGGGATGGAATGTTCCAGTTATGAAGAGAGAATGAATAAGCTTAGTTGTTTTCCTTCACTCTCTTCCACTCTGACCCAGATGTCAGTAATGATGAATTCAATTTTCTTTCTGGTCTTTTCAGAATGTTGTCTGTTGCAGTTTGATAGACCTGTACAGAGCATGTGCTTATTGGCTGGCACAGTGTCAACAGATCACTGTCGTTCTGAGGTGACACCGATCCCCCTGCACCCTCACCCTCTCAGCCCACAACCATGAGTGAGTGCTCCGCTCTCGTAATTGCTCTCTTTTGGGTGAGCTGACAAATTAACATCCTGTTTAATCTCTTTGAAAGATCCTGTGACACTATTTGTAAAAGAGCAGTCTGAACAATATTTATTCCTCGAGTAGCATCAAGGGGACAAATTATCTGGTCATTCATCCCATTAATCTCCGTGGGACTGTGCTTTGTCTGCATACGATATTCATAAAATACTTCAAGGACACTTCTATGGCAGTAAAATTACATGAAGAGGCATAAGATGTTTAACATTAGTTCAATTCTTCCTGCTGGTTTCAGGAAATTGTGCTGGAGCAGTGATTAAATTACTGGATTAATAACCCAAAAGTAAAGGCCAAAAATGTAAAAGTCTGACTTCAAATCTTGTCTTGGCAGCTGTCAAATAAATACAAGTTATTAGTAATGATAACCACAAAGTACTGAGTTGTAGTAAAAGCACATCTACGTCATGAATACCCTACAGGGGGGGGAGTTCTGTCATCCTTATCCAAGCTCACCTATATGCGACTCCAGATCGATGGATGTGGTTGATTCTCAAATGATCTGGTAATCCATTCAGTTCAAGGGAAATCTGGGATGTGCAATGAATGCTTGCCTTGATAAGAGGGTCTGGAAAAAGATGCAAGAGTGTTTGTCAAAGTTTGCCCTGAGCAGCTGCATAGCAGAAGTAACTGTGATCTATAGGTTGTTCCCAGGGATGCGTACTGAAGCAAACACTGCTGGAAGATCAGGTTTTCCTTGAAAGACGCTATTTGGTCTGATCAAAACTTGTCGATCTTCCAGTGCAACAAAATATCCATAAGTGAATGCTGCTTACTGGCACATTCCAAGGTTCAGGAGACCACGTTGTGGACATGCTGAAGCTTGATGCGGCCACCACAAGGTTTTGTGGAGAAGAAGCACAGTCTAAGGTCCTGCCACCACTGGATACTGAGTGGCTGGGTCCTGTGTAACAGCATCTCACACACTTTTGGGTGTATTGGTCAGCGAGGAACTATGAGTGGTATTGGTGCTTTGTAAATAAAATGTATTGGTTTGACAGCACAATGAATGTAAAGAAAGATGTGTTACTGACTGGTATTTTGTTCTGTGTATAATGTTTTAATGAATAAAGTATATTTTTGAAATTAAAAAAATGAATGTTTGCCTTGCCAGCGAAGCTCAAGTCTTGAAAAATGGATGAACTAATACATAATAAAAATACATTGGAAACACTCAGCGTATCTTGCAGTGCCTGTGGAAAGAGAAACAGAGTTAAAACATGCATAATTTGTGAAAACAAATATAGCCTTTTAAAAGGAAGCTATAAGTCCCTTTGTTTTTTCTTGTAGCTTCCTCTGCTCCATTCCCTCACTGGAAAGGTTCTGAGTGCCTTTGTTAGTGTTGGTCATCAGCCAGAAAATGGGAAAAGTGCTTTAAAATAGTTCAGGAATAGATTTTATGCAAACCACTTACCAAATCCAGTCTAAGAAATCTCCAAAGTGACTTTTCATAGTAAAGTTTATGTTTCAAATATTATATGTGATTTGGGGATTTTGTTAGCAAATTTAAGGTTACTTTATCCACCTTTTGGATACTTGTTCAGGGAATAATAATGAGAAAAACCAAAATGCAAGTGCTCTTAACCAATTATTTTCTCCTTTCAGTGAATATCAAATTATATTTCCAGCCGGCATGTGACATTTAACATGTTTGATCGATCAAACAAATGTTCTTTTGATTTTCTATTAATGTTATAGTCACTACAGGCATTGCCATCCAACAATGTGGTTTTCCTTTATATTTCAATCTGTTAGAAATATATTAATTTTTTATGTTTCCTTCAAGTTGTTTCTGGTTGTATCAAAGTCATCGTAAAGGCAGTGTTGTGGGGTACTTAATATGGTGAGGGGCTTTCAAAAAAGAAGAAATTATATTAAAAATGACCAGTTTCATTAATATTTGAATAGGCAAGTTCAGTTCTTCTTCCATCACAAAATATATTGCTGAAATTATTTGTTAATGTAAATTCTTCTGCTTTGAAACCAACTGCTGTTGTAAATTGTTTATTCTCAGTGTGCTCTCAACCTCTAACAAAGGTCCATTGCAGACTGCACAGACTTAAACACATGAGAGCTGAAGAGGTCAGAAAAGTATATATGGTTTATTCAAAGGCTCTTCATAAACAGCCTTGAGAATTTTCTGCAAAATGTTGTTGCAAGCCTTAGGGCAGTTAGTCAGCAGCAACAGGAGCACCTGAAAGGAATGACAGTTTTAGAAAAATAATCACTGTTCACAGCCAATATTATGTACATTTGGTTGCTGCTTTTAATGGGTTCCTGTACAAGCTTAATAAACACCAGTGTGATATTGACAGTGCAGTTTTACATTGCTGTGGTGTCTGATGTTGATTAAGTACAAGTATAGAGCCTGGTTGTCAGAGACTTTCTGGGATGATTTTAACAGTATATTTAATGTGTTTTTTTATAGTTAATTAATGAACATTCTGACTTCCTGTTTTGGGCATTAATAATTACTTTTGAGCTTCCTGAAAATTCACAATGTGCTCAATAATCAGATAATAGTTTGTCAGGAATTCTTGTTTTTAAAAATTGCCAACCTGATTGTCAGATGGGGGTGATTTTGCCAACCAGCCCATGGACAGGTATTTGTCGACCACTTATTTCACATCCTGCCTAATTTCACTTTTCACTGTGAAAGGAATTTAGACCTCCATGAATAATGTGCTATATAGTAGTTCTAATCAGTCCTGACTGATCCTATATATGGCATATTTTCATGCTAAATATTAGTAGCAGGCACATATTGACTTAGAATTTAAGTCATGCAGAATTCCTTATGAAAGATATAAGGAAGAATCTCACTCCAAGACCAGAGAATCTTTTGTACTGAAGCCAAGAAGGAAATACTTACATTATATCATGCTTTTCACCACGTCAGGATGTCTCACAGCACTTCAGTCAATCAGTTATCATCGCCATTGTAATGTAACAAACGTAACAGCTCACTTGAATGCAGCAACTTGCACAAACAGCAAAGTGATTAAAACATGCTGAATTATGTCAGATACTACAAAAATGCAAGTCCTTCTTTGCTTCAACATGAAGGTTTCCCACATTCTGAGTGGTGAATATTTACTTGGTACCTTATATTTTATGGCATTCTGCATGAATGTGAATCTAAGTAGAAACATGCACATTCTAGTCCCACCAAATATTAAATGGGATATCAAAATTAACTCTATTTCACTTTGTTAAATAATGATATGAGATTACTTACACACATTCGAGAGGGTAGATGGTGTCTCAGTTTTCTATTTCACCTAAAAGGCAGTAACACAGGAAAGGCAAAATACCACAGATGCTGGAAATCTGAAATAAAACAGAAGATACTTGATATATTCAGCAGGTCAAGCAGCACCTATTGGGGTAAGAAAGAGGATTAACATTTAGGTTAATCTTTAATCAGAATCAACATAAACCAAATTTTAAGCTGCAGACAAACAGGGTGGGTTGGCGAGAGCGAAAAGGACAATCTGCAATAGAGCAGAAGGCAGGAAAGATTAAAAAACAAAGCTGGCAATGGAGCCATCTGAAACAGGAAGTTACTAACAGAAGTCTGAGGAAAGTGTAATCAGGAGATGAATAAAATCTAAAATTATCAGGAGAGGAAAACAAAATGTGAATGCTAGATATGTGGAAAATGGCTAATTATTTGAGATTGCTGAATTCAATGTCAGATCCAGTAGCCTGTAATGTGTCAAGTTGGAAGATGAAATGCTGCTCTTTGATCTTAAACTGGGCTTCATGGGAAAAATGTAGGGCGCCTAAAATAAAGAGGTCAAAGTGAGAGGAGAACTAAACTGACAGACAATAGGAAGCACTGGGTCACTTATACACATTCAAAATGGTCACCCAATGTCTGTTTAGTTTCTCCAAAGCAGAGGAGACCACATCATGAACAACAGGTACAGTTCACTAAATTGGAAAAATATAAGTAAATAGCTGCTTCATTTGGAAGTAATGCTTGTGTTCTTGCATATGGGAAAGCAAGGAGGTAAAAAAGCCAGGTGTTACAGCTCTTGTGATCCATGGGAAGGTGCCATGATGAGAACATATAACAGTACAGGCCCTTCGGCCCACGACATTGTGCTGACATTTTATCCTGCTCCATCTAACCCTTCCCTCCCACATAGCCCTCCATTTTTCTATCATTCATGTGGCTATCTAAGAGTCTCTTAAATGTCCCTAATGTACCTGCCTCCACCACTTCTGCCAGCAGTGCGTTCCACACAGCCACCACTCACTGTGTAAAAAATTTACCTCCGACATCCCCCCTGTACATTCCTCCAATCACCTTAAAATTATGCCCCCTCATGTTAGCCATTTTCACCCCGGGGAAAAGTCTCTGACTGTCCACTCGATCTATGCCCTTCATCATCTTGTACAGCTCTATCAAGTCACCTCTCATCCTCCTTCCCTCCAAAGAGAAAAGCCCTAGTTCACTCAACCTATCCTCACAAGACATGCTCTCCAGTCCAGGCAGCATCCTGGTAAATCTCCTCTGCATCCTCTCTAAAGCTTCCACAGAAGAACTAGTGGAAATGAGGGAATGAAAAGAATGGCCCCGGGGTGAAGGGAAAGATCTGTTTGGTGGCGGCATTACACTGGAGGTGTCGAAAATCATGTAGGATAATCCCTTGAGTTTGGGTTATGTGAGGACAAGGAAAGTCTTATTCTGTTTGGGAGGGCAGTGCATAACAGCAGAGGTGCAAGAAATAGAATAGAGATGGTTGAAGGTGGAAGGGAAACCACCACTGAGGAAAAGGAAAACCTATTTGAAACACTGGTGTGGGAAGTGGCATCACTAGAATGGGTGCAACAGAGATGGAGAAAGGGAGAGAATGGATAGGAATCCTTAAAGGAAGCAAGGTGGGAGGAAAATAGTCTAAGTGACAGCGGGAGTGCATGAGCTTATAGGGGAGACAATGCACTAATCAACCCCCTGGAACGGAGATGGAGAAAGTGTTAAAGATGGACCAGATGTAAATGAGTGCAGAATGAAAGTTGGTGATGAAACATCCTAGCTCCGCATGAGAGGAGGAAGCAGCACCAATAAAGACATCAAATGTACCAGAGAAGATGTGAGAGAAGAGGAATCAGAAATAAAGCAAGAAACTATCACTCCTACACTGACATATCAGCAGAGGTTTTTGTGAGAGTTGAACACAAAAAGCACAGAGACAAGGGCACTTTCAACTCACACTGAAACAACTACATGAATTATACTGAAGAACCTGCCACATATCGCAGCAATGTCTTACCATGGCTGCAATATGCAACACTTAGCATCTGCACTGCAACAACTCGTCATGGATAATTCAAGCTCCGCACCCATGTCCTCCAACACCCAGCAGAACCATGGCAGCAACTGTGGTGGCCACCACCACTGCCTGCAAGCTCTCTCTTCTACCATTAAGACTTCAAACATATTGACTTTCCTTCATTGTCATTAGGTTGACATTCTGGAACTTCCTACTCAACGTGGAGGTACATTTATAAATTCTGTCCATGTGAATTATCAATAACTCCATTGAAAGCAGCTCTTACTTCTGAAGTGTATCTTAATAACTATAATTCCTCATTTTGGTAACATTCTATTGATCCTATGCTATATTTTTTCATAATTTTATATGCTTTGAACAATGAATCATATTCATATTGCAGTCTAAATAAAGTTCTGTATAAGCTAAATATTGTGTTGTAGCGGTTGCTACCGCGAAATAAAACAAGACTCTACTCGGAGGATTGCCAAACAGAACTGGTTTATTTTCCCGCCTTGTGCGGGCCCTTTAAGGGAGAAAAACTCCCGCCCAAAAAACCGGCAATGACGTAAGTCCTACGTCATCAGGACTTTCCCGCGCGCGGGTTCTCCCCGTCGCTCGGAAAGACGAGGCCCGCCGCCATCTTGGGCCTCGTCGCTCCGACGCCGCGCGACCCGACTGCCGAGCCGGTTCGCCCGACTGGACGGTGAGTCGCCACAGTGTCCTCAATTTCTGGATTTCATGGGTTTGAAATTGAACTTTGCCAGCAGTGTAAAACAAGCTCAAAGTGAAATACATTATATTGTGTCTGATTTTCCTTTTCCAGTTCCATTTCACCTTTTATTACACTAGATATAAAACCAAAAGTTTGCTTGAAGTTTTTAAGTCCAAGTATATGTTACATCATTACTTTTTTAATGCTGTCTGATCTGGACTCTAAATCCTTCATCAAATGCTTTAATTCCCTTTAAGATTGCACTGCTTAATGTTCATTTCTGTTCCTTACACTTGTTATCAAAATAAGATTTCATATGTTCCTGCCTGGTAGCAAATTTGCCTGTTACCTACCCACTTTCTTAGCCTATCTGCCTAATCCTGGAGTATATCACGGTCAACATCAAAGTTTGCTTAAACTACTCTCTGCCTGTCCCATCCACTGAACATCTTATTTTTATGACACAATCCCATTGCCGATTACTAGCCTAATCCCATATTCTTCTGGTCCGGAAAATAAGAGGTAAGACACCTTCCACAATGGATCGAAGCCTTACTCATAAATACAAATATGTCCTTATGTAAGGACCCAATACCATTTTCAAGTTGCATTTTCTTTGGCTGGCATCTGCCTTCTTTCTTCACAGAAGCACAAGCAGTCTTCCTTGCTGGGGAATAAATAAATATAAACTGTACCGCATTAAATGCTATAATTGCAACTTAAAGGCCTTGAGAAAGGTGGCAAAAGCTAATTTCTATGTGTGTAAAAGATATTTAATGAAATCCCAGAAAACATTTAATGATGCTTCCATATCACTGCATCTTATTGCCAGACCTATCATACATCCACCTGAGAATCATTTGGGAAATTATATGAATTTCATTATAAATAAGTATGGTAGTACAAGGAAAAGTTTCTCTGTACTTTCTGGTAAAAATTGATCATTAAAGCCAATTCAGAAAGATTCAGTTCTGAACAATGAGTAACGGATTGAACATCTGGGTTGCATATGCAGTCTGTCACTATGACAACCAAAACTAGGTTGCAGATTACTAAATTGCCAGATTCAAGTTTAAAACACTTTCTGCCATTAGTAGGTTTTCTTTTTGCAGCCACTCATTTGTTTTTTTTAATATTGGTCAGGAAGGTTAATATTATTCTTTCACTTGTGCCCATGCTTTCAGCTGCCAAGGCTCTAAATTCTGGAATAACCTTCCTAAACCTTACTGCCTCATTGCCTCTTAATGTATTCTTTCAAACCTATACTATTGACCAAGTATTTTTATCAACGACTCCATTATCTCCTTAAGTGCTTCACTAGTAAATTTTATTTGCAAATTCTCCTTTTAGGTGCAAGGTGCCATAAAGGTGCCATCTTTTTCTTCCTTGTCTGTTTCCATCTATCACCCGCCTGCCCCCTTCTCACAACTCCATCACTCATCCTCCCCCACTTGGCTCCACCTGCCCATTAACCCTCACCTCTCATAGAACATAGAACACAGAACATAGAACGGTACAGCACAATACAGGCCCTTAGGCCCACAATGTTGTGCCAACTTTTAAACCTCGCCTAAGACTATCTAAAGCCTTCCTCCCACATATCCCTCTATTTTAAATTCCTCCATATGCTTATCTAACAATCTCTTGAACTTGACCAACGTATCAGCCTCCACCACCACCCCAGGCAGTGCATTCCATGCCCCAACCACTCTCTGGGTGAAAAATCTCCCTCTGATATCTCCCTTGAACTTCTCACCCATTACCTTAAAGCCATGCCCTCTTGTATTGAGCACTGGGGCCCTGGAAAAGAGGCGCTGGCGGTCTACTCTATCTATTCCTCTTAATATTTTGTATACCTCTATCATGTCTCCCCTCATCCTCCTCTCCAAAGGGTAAAGCCCTAGCTCCCTTAGTCTTTCCTCATAATGCATACACTCCAAACCAGGCAGCATCCTGGTAAATCTCCTCTGTGCACTTTCCAATGCCTCCACACCCTTCCTATACTGTGGCGACCAGAACTAGATACAGTACTCTAAGTGTGGTCTAACCAGAGTTTTATAGAGCTGCATCATTACCTCACGGCTCTTAAACTCGATCCCACGACTTATGAAAGCTAACATCCCATAAGCTTTCTTAACTACCCTATCCATCTGTAAGACAACTTTCAGGGATCTGTGGATATGGACCCCTAAATCCCTCTTGTTTCTCCACACTACCCAGAATTCTGCCATTAACTTTGTACTCTGCCTTGGAGTTTGTCCTTCCAAAGTGTACCACTTCACACTTCTCCGGATTGAACTCCATCTGCCACTTCTCAGCCCAGCTGTACATCCTATCAATGTCCCTCTGCAATCTTTGACAATTCTCTACACTATCCACAACACCACCAACCTTTGTGTCATCTGCAAACTTGCCAACCCACCCTTTTACCCCCTCATCCAAGTCATTAATAAAAATCACTAAAAGCAGAGGTCCCAGAACCGATCCTTGTGGGACATCGCTAGTCACAGCCCTCCAATCTGAATGCACTTCCTCCACCACAACCCTCTGCTTTCTACAGGCAAGCCAATTCTGAATCCACATGGACAAGCTACCCTGTATCCCATACCCTCTGACCTTCTGAAGAAGGCTACCATGTGGAACCTTGTCAAATGCCTTACTAAAATCCATGTAGATCACATCTACTACACTACCCTCATCAGTCTGTCTGGTCATCTCTTCAAAGAACACTATCAGGCTTGTGAGACATGATCTGCCCTTCACAAAGCCATGCTGGCTGTCCCTGATCAGACCATAATTCTCCAAATGCCCATAGATCCTATCTCTAAGAATCCTTTCCAACAGTTGCCCACCACAGACGTAAGGCTCACTGGTCTATAATTCCCTGGACTATCCCTACTACCTTTTTTGAATAAAGGGACAACATTTGCCACCCTCCAATCCTCCGGTACCATTCCTATGGACAACGAGGACTCAAAGATCCTAGCCAAAGGCTCAGTAATCTCCTCCCTTGCCTCACGGAGCAGCCTGGGGAATATTCCGTCAGGCCCCGGGGACTTATCTGTCCTAATATTTTCTAACAGCTCCTACACATCCTCCCTCTTGATATCTACATGCTCTAGAACATTACCCTGACCAACACGGTCCTCAGCGTCATCAAGGCCCGTCTCCTTGGTGGATACTGAAGAGAAGTATTCATTGAGGACCTCACCCACTTCCACAGTTTCCAGGCACATCTTCCCACCCTTATCCTTAATCGGTCCTACCTTTACTCCCGTCATCCTTCTGCTCTTCACATAAGTGAAAAATGCTTTGGGGTTTTCCTTAACTCTACTCACCAAGGCCTTTTCATGTCCCCTTCTTGCTCTCTTCAGCCCCTTCTTAAGCTCCTTCCTTGCTACCCTATATTCCTTAAGAGCCCTATCTGATCCTTGCTGCCAACACCTTATGTATGTTGCCTTCTTCCTCCTAACTAGATGCTCCACCTCTCTTGTCACCCATATTTCCTTCACCTTGCCATTCCTTCTCTGCCTCACAAATTTATCCCTAACGTCCTGCAAGACATCCCTGAACAATGACCACATCTCCATAGTACATTTCCCTTCAAAAATGTCATCCCAATTCACACTCACAAGTTCTAGCCTTATTGCCTCATAATTTGCCTTTCCCCAATTAAATATTTTCCTGTCCTCTTTGCTCCT
This sequence comes from Pristis pectinata, assembly GCF_009764475.1. Lineage (NCBI taxonomy): Eukaryota > Metazoa > Chordata > Chondrichthyes > Rhinopristiformes > Pristidae > Pristis > Pristis pectinata. Next base: position 103,134,693 of record NC_067406.1, read on the forward strand.
TTATTTGTCCATGACAATGCTAAAGGTTAGGAAGCAGTGGTCACTGTCCCCCAAATGCTCACCCACGAGAGATCTGTAACCTCACCCGGTTCATTACCTAATACTAGATCTAATATGGCATTCCCTCTAGTTGACTTGTCAACATATTGTGACAGGAATCCATCCTGGACGCACATAAAAAACTCTGCCCCATCTAAACTTTTGGTACTAAGCAGGTGCCAATCAATATTTGGGAAGTTGAAGTCTCCCATGATAACAACCCTGTTATTTTTGCACCTTTCCAAAATCTGCCTCCAGATCTGCTCCTCAGTATCCTTGCTGCTACCAGGGGGCCTATAGAAAACTCCCAGTAGAGTAACTGCTCCTTTCTTGTTCCTAACTTCCACTCATACTGACTCTAGCAAGGATCCTGCTACATTATCCATCCCTTCTGCAGCTGTAATAGTGTCCCTGACCAGTAACGCCAACCCTCCTCCTCTTCTCCCCCCCTCCCTATCCCTTTTAAAACACTGAAATCTGGGAATATTCAGTATCCATTCCTGCCCTGGTGACAGCCAACTCTCTGCAAGAGCCACAATATCATAGTTCCATGTATTTATCCAAGCTCTCAGTTCATTACCCTTATTTCTGATGTTTCTTGCATTTAAGTAAATGCACTTTAGCACATCCACCTTACTACTTTTATACCCTATACTCTGCTTCTCCTTCCTCAAAGCCTCTCTATATGTTAGATCTGGCTTTACTTCATGCACTTCTTCCTCTGACCTACCCCTCTGGTCCCCATCCCCCTTGCAAACTAGTTTAAACCTCCCGAACCACACTAGCAAACCTGCCTGCAAGGATATTGGTCCCTCTCGAGTTCAGGTGTAACCCATCCAAACTGTACAGGTCCCACCTTCCCCAGAAGAGATATCAATGATCCAAAAATCTAAACCCATGCCCCCTGCACCAACTCCTCAGCCACGCATTCATCTGCCATCTCCTCCTATTCTTACCTTCACTATCTCATGGCACTGGCAGCAATCCTGAGATTGCTACCCTTGAGGTCCTGTTCTTCAGCCTTCTGCCTAGCTTCCTAAACTCACTTTTCAGGACCTCATCCCTCTTTCTACCTATGTCGTTGGTACCAACATGTACCACAACTTCTGGCTGCTCTCCCTCCCGCACAAGAATACAGTGGACTTGATCAGAGACATCCTGGAACTTGGTACCTGGGAGGTAACATATCATCCGGGATTCTCACTCATGTCCACAGAACCTCCTGTCTGTTCCCCTGACTTGATAAAGTCCCCTATCACTATTGCCCTCCTCTTCTCCTCCCTTCCCTTCTGAGCAGCAGGACCAGTCCCAGTGCCAGAGACCTGGCTACTGCCACTTGATCCCCGTAGGTCATCTCTCTCAACGGCATCTAAAGCGGAATACCTGTTTTTGAGGGGAACAGGCTCTGGGGTCCCCTGCACTGTCTGCCTGTTCCCTTTCTCTTTCTCTCCCCTGACAGTCACCCATCTATCTGCCTCCTGGACCCTAGAAGTACCTGCTCTAAGGGGGGTGACTGCCTCCCGATGCACAGCATCTACATAACTCTCTCCCTCCCTGATGCTTCGCAGTGTTTGAAGCTGCGACTCCAGCTCATCAATTCTGAGCCGAAGTTCCTCAAGCCTCAAGTATTTATTGCAGATGTGGTCACCGTGCACCACAGCAGGGTCCACTAGCTCCCACATCGTGAAGCTGCAGCACATCGCCTTGCCCTCCATCAAAACTATGCTTTTCTTACCGAGCTGTAGTCTACTTAAAAGTTATAACAATAACAGTAAACCTTACTTTTACTTACCAGCTACTTACCAGTGTTGTTGCAGATGGCCTCCGCCTCCTGATGCCGAAGCCTGTTGTGCCAAAGCCACACACTCTGACTCTGTCCACTCTGACAATGGCCGAAAATGACTGCTCCACTTGACACAACCTCCTTTTTATTGGTCCTTCTTAATTCTGCAAGAACAAAAAGCCCGCGAAAACACACAAAACACACGAGCTTTTTAAATAGTTAACCCGTACCTGTGAGGGACCCACTGTTCCAATGTCTCTCTGGGCCGATTCTGTAAGAGCATCGTCCTTGGTCTACTCATCACCTAAAAGCCCCTGTCTTACCCATCCCCTTCTCCTCTTTATACCGGCTACCTTCCCTCCCCACTCTCAGTCCTGATGTAGGATCTCAACCTGAAATGTCGACAATTCTTTTATCCCCACAGATGTTGCTTGACCCGCTGAATTCCTTCAGCACTTGTGTTTTGCTCCATAAAAATTATATATCTGTTCTTGTTAAAGCAGTCGGAGAATTTGAATTTGCTTTTCAAAAATCTGGAAATAAAAAGTTGGTGTTGACAACAGAGGCCTGGATTGACTGTCATTGAAGAGCTCATTCACCTGCGCCCCTGAGGGGAGAAATGCTGTGGTTAAGCCTGTGTGTATCCCACATCTTAACTGTCCTCTGACGTGGCCTAGCAGCCAACACATTTGTCACAAACTGCTACCAATAGTTGAATAGAAAAATCCCACAATATTTCTGGGACAAGGACCATGGGAAGTTATTATCAAGAATACCCATATACTTGGGTTGATTTTTTAAAGTAGATTTTGTTTAAGGTGGTACAGCAGTGGGCAGAAAGTCATACACGATAGTGTCCACAAAGTGCATGATATAGTAGTGACACTGTACTGTCCTCAGTGAAACTGAATATTGGGAGTCGTGTAGAATATGCAGCCATGATTGCATTTACCATTTCCCTTGTGTGATGAAGGACAAATTTCTACAACTTGTTTTTGATAGCCACAGAATTGGGACACTGCATAAATATGTGCTTCATGATGTTACATCAGCCCATTATATCTGTGCAAAACATTGCCTTCTGCCTGTTGGAAGAGCTAGAACAGTTTGGACACTGTAAAGAATCAATGTGCCAAAGCAAGAATTGAATATTACCCTGATTCCAATATGATTAAAAGTAGCAAGGATGGGTAAAAATACCAATGATTTTTATTCTAATCATCATCATCACCAGTAATTCATTTCCACAAAGTCTGTAACCATATAATAATAGAGTATAATAATAATAGCCTTGTTTGACAGACTACAGAGGAAATCTGTGATACTCAATCCAATCAAAAGGCATCCAAGTTAATGAAATTAATGAGAATACCTGATTCCATTAGCAGAGCACACAACCATAATATATTCTGGATTTTCCTAAGAACTGATGGATTTACCCTCTGTTGGAGTCAGGAAACTTGGGACTCCATGCAATTTTCCAATTGCATTCTAGCAATGGGCTCATAGAGTCCAGTGGCGGAGAGCCAGCTTCCTGCAATTTTCTAAGAATTTCACAAGGAAATCCGCCCACTGAATGATTCAGTGATTCCCATTTCAATGGATGTGGAAGGCATGGAGAAAGCAAAGTAAGCTTTAGGAAATTTAGCTTATTTTGAATTAGTTAAGTTAATTTAAATATAAATGTACAGGAGACCCCCGTGTTGGGGGGGGGGCTGTGGGAATTGTGTTCCTAAAAAATGGTCCCGTAGTGTAAAAGGTCATGGCTGTCATGTGACTGTGACAACACTGACCCCTCTGGCTGGGATGACACCATTGAGCACATGGCGTGACAACACTGACCCCTCTGGCTGGGGTGACACCATTGAGCACATGGCCGAAAGTGACACCACTGTCAATCAAGGTTTGGCTCCACCCCATTAGGTAAACACCTTTGTCCTTGCTGGACCACTTGGATTGGTCTGTGTGAGCACCTTTGTCCTGGGCACACCTAACCATTGGCCCGTTTAAAACACCTTTGTGCTTGCTGGACCACCCAGCCCCCAGCAGTATAAAAGTGCTCTGTGTTTGTTTTTTCCTCTCTCAGTTTCTGAGGATGTTGAGTTAAGCTGTGCACTACTTCAGGGCAGTTAGTTAAGGACTCCCGAGACCAAAGAGCCAATGTTTGTCCAGAATCAGGATGTTCAAACATTGTATTGTTTATTCCTTGATCATTTGTACCCAGTTATTGTGTGTGTGTGTGTGTGTGTGTGTGTGTGTGTGTGTGTGTGTGTGCACCTCACCCCCTGTTGCGATTCCCTTCACATTTGCGATCTCCTGCTTAAGAGTGTGTGAGTGTGCATCTGTTCCCATTCATTCTGTCCCTGTGTTTGTCTTTGTTAATAAACCATTTTTAAATTACAAAGACTACGTTCAGAGTCCCTCTACCTTTAAGACGTCAAAGAATCTTTCTCACAACATTTGGCGCTGCGAGCAGGGTCTTGAAGGTATTGGCTGGACACAGACGCCGGTGGGATGTTCTGGAACAAGGGAAAGAAAGAAAGTGTAGGCTCTGAGGAGAGGATTTCAGGATGGACAGATGAGAGTGAGGGATTTGGGAGCTTGGCCAGCATGCTGGCAGACCATGGTAAGCCAGTGGACTGGGCCAAGCAGTTAGCTCCACGTGGTGAAAAACTGAGACACCATGTGGTGGCCCTCCTCCCGCAATCAGGATTCCCCAGTGCCAAGGGGAGCCAAAGGGGGGCCCTCTAGATCCTGGCATCCCTCCTTAGGCACCGGGTCGAGACTATGGGCCAGTTGCAGGATACCTGCCTGCAGAGGGAACGAGAGATAGAGACCCTCTGGCAATGATGTTGCACGCTGCAAGAGGCAACCCAAACAGCTTAAACCCGGGCCAATGACCTTGAGGTCCGGGGTACTGATGTCGCCTGCTGGCTGATCCAGGCACAGCAGGCACAAACCGCCCGCAGGGCTGGCTGGCAGCCAGATCCATTTAAAGTCTGAGCCCTGGTCCGGCGTGGTGACGGGCTGGACGCAGGGCTGGGGGATGGGGATATATTGATGGATACGGACGATGAGGGGACACTCAACGAGAAGGGGCTCCTTCGCACCTGCCCTCCCCCCTACCCACCCGAACCCCTACATGCTCGACCCATCACCATGCGGTCCCAGGTCCACCACGAGGGGAGTCAGGATGAGGCCCCCGCAGGGGGAAGTGCCCATGGTCCCTCTGAGACTACAGAGACCCAGGACTTCTCCATCAAGGAGCTAACCCAGCTGGTGTACCGGTACCACTAGCGGCCAGACGAGCACCTGGCTACATGGCTGCTCCGACTGTGAGATGAGGGGGCCCCCAACATGAGACTCTCTCACCAGGAAGCGAGCGCCCTAGGGAGCTTGTCTGACCAACAGAGCATTAACAATGCCCTGTGGGCGCCACATGGAGGGACTGGGAGCAACACTACCCTGTGGGATTGGGTAGTGACTGCAGTGAGGGTCCGGTACCCTACCCTCCTCGAATGGGACTTATATGGGCGACCGCAGTGGAGCACAGTCAGTGAGGGCACCGGGGTTGTCAGGGAATGGGCACTGGTGACTGGCATCTATGAGAGGCCCGGCGATTGCGGGTTGTTAGAAAACACCAGGGTGACCAGAGCGCTTACAGGATACCTGGTCACCACCGCACGCCCCGATTTGAGGCCAGAGGTCCTGCCCCTCATGGGACCAGCTAATGGGAAGACCATGCGGGATGTCATCACCCTCCTGGAAGGGCTAGAGTTCTTGCAGGGGGGGAAGCCCACCCAGGTCCATAGGGCAAAGATGAGGGCTGGAGACACAAACCCCCGTTTTGCGCGCAAACAGCTATTCTTGGACCTGCTGCGCGCGGGAGTGGACTGTGCCATCATAGATGGGATCCTGACCTCCGCCATTTATGCGCTCTGGAAAGAGCAGTGCGGGGGGACATCTGGCCAGGGGAAAACCCATAACCACCCTGGGATCAAGCCTGACCCAGGGGGCGCCCACAACTTCCAGGCCATACGGGCTGCCCCCCGACGACACTGCCTCTGTATCTCCCCTACTCGAAGCAGTCTCTCCTGCCCTCAAGGCTGAGCTCCGGGACCTGCTGAGACAGGAAATAGCCCATCTCCGCCCGCAGGAACCTTCACCCGCGGGGTGGCAGACCCCTATCCCCCTCCCAAAGGATGAAGGCCAGGGGTCCCAGCACATTTGTTCCACCGCCCCCTCCTGTCCAGAAGACCTGAGGCCACATGTACCCTTGGCTGTACATTGGGGAAGGGGGAACATACAGTGGTGGATGGCACTCATTGACACGGGTGCCCAACACACCATCATCCCGGGTAACCCCGCCGCATGGATGGGGGCACAGATGCAGATAAAGGGGTTGGGGGGGGGGGTCCCTTTTGCCCGAGAGGGAGGTCACAGTCCGCATGGCTATCGGGAACTAACCCCCTTGACCTGTAACATTGTCGATAGCAAACTCGCCCGAGTGCATCCTAGGGATCAATGTCTTAAAGGGACAGTCTCTCCATGCTAACAGGGGCAAGTTTACGTTCGGGGTCACGCGGGCTACAGTCATGGTCGGGGCAGCCAAATACGAACCAGTTGTTCCCCCTCCCTCCAAGGTCGGCTGTAGCCGACAGTACAGAGTGCCAGGGGGATGCCGAGATATCACTGAGGCCATTGCAGGGCGCCCGGACAAGCCTTGGCATGCAGTGGTAGATTTAGGTATTCATAGCCCCACTATCTGCCATTGCTTAATCTCTCGTAAAACAGTCACGTTCTTATGGGAACCCGAACAAAAGGCAGCTTTTGAAGCAGCAAAGCAAGCTGTGGAACAAGCACTGCCACTTGCTCCCTGCCAGGCAGGTGTCCCTTTTGAATTGCAGTTCTCGGCCAGGGAGACAGTCGCCGAAGGAGCCTCTGGCAGAAGATCCAAGGGTGCAGAGCTGCTTATGAATTCGCCAGCACCTCCAATAAATCAGACTGTGGGACTTGCGTCCGAACCCCAGCGCACACCAGTGAAGCTCTACCACTAACACATGAACTGTCTCCATGGACTTTCTTTTTTCTTTTGCGCCTGTCGGGTTCGCTATTTCGGTTTTGGGGGGGGGGGGTGTGGGGCGGACGGCAGTTCCCCACCGCTCCCCTCACCACTGCAGCACAGTCCTTCCAGAGATTCCCGATGGACTGGGTGTTTCAGGAGCTGTTTGGGTCACTGGGGGGATAGTGGGCAACTGTCACCCACTGGGCCACTGCTCCTGTTTTAGTTGTTATAGTTTTTCACCCTCGTTTCAGTTGTTATAGGTTTTTATATTCTGTGCTGTGCTTGTCAAGTTATTAGAGCCACTTCTGCCTTCCATTAGTTCTGCACCCTGACGTATATTTCTTAGTTTAGTTCTAGTTATTCCCTTGATTGGTGAGTGATGTATCTTTCTGGGGATGGAATGTAGTGTAAAAGGTCATGGTTGTCATGTGACCTTGACAACACTGACCCCTCTGGCTGAGATGACACCATTGAGCACATGGCCGAAAGCGACACCACTGTCAATCAAGGTTTGGCTCCACCCCATTAGGTGAACACCTTTGTCCTTGCTGGACCACTCGGATTGGTCTTTGCGAGCACCTTTGTTCCTGGGCACACCTAACCATTGGCCCATTTAAACACCTTTGTCCTTGATGGACCACCCAGCCCCCCAGCAGTATAAAAGTGCTGTATGTTTGGTCTTCTCACTCTCTCTCAGTTTCCGAGGATGTTGAGGTAAGCTGTGCACTAATTCAGGGCAGTTGGGTATGGACTCCCGAGACCAAAGAGCTAATGTTTGTCCAGAATCAGGGTGTTCAAACATTGTATTGTTTATTCCTTGATCATTTGTACCCAGTTATTTTGTGTGTGTGTGTGTGTGTGTGTGTGTGTGTGTGTGTGTGTGTGTGTGTGTGTGTGTGTGTGTGTGTGTGTGTGTGTGTGTGTGCACCTCACCCCCTGATGCGATTCCCTCCACATTTGCGATCTCCTGCTTGAGAGTGTGTGAGTGTGCATCTGACCCCATTCATTCTGTCCCCGCATTTGTCTTTGTTAATAAACCATTTTTAAATTACGAAGACTGTGTCCAGAGTTCCTCTACCTTTAAGAAGTCAAAGAATCGTTTCATACAACAGGTCCGCATCGTGATTTTCCATCATCTGCACATACATTGAGGATTTGCAACATGAGTTGAAATAAAATAAATTTTGTGTTGAATTATTTGTTTTTTTTTCACATTGGTTCTGTGAGAGTGAATGTTATTCCATATGTCAAAATTCTGGGGTCATGACTTGTGAATTCTGTAAGGGAAAATTTCTGTTACCTGAAGGGCTATAATGCAGGGGTCTCCTGTACTACATTTAAATCTTGTAATCATCTTATACTTCTGAAACAGGTTGATCTAGTGTTGAAGTGTTTTGAATTTATAAACATCAGAGACATTCATAACTGTTTAAATAAGTTGGCAATTTTGGAGGCTGTTTAAGTCTAAGCTAAACCACACAGCCCAGCACATCACAGAAACCAGCTTCCCCTCCATGAACTCTGTCTATACCTCTTGCTGCCTTGGGGAAACAGCCAACATTATCAAACATAATTTTAAGGAGACTGGAGGAAGGTATAAGGGGGATGTCAGAGGTAAGTTTTTTTACACAGAGAGTGGTGGGTGCGTGGAATGCACTGCCAGCAGAGGTGGTGAGGGCAGATACATTAGGGACATTAATGAGACTGTTAGATAGCCACATGAATGATAGAGAAATGGAGGGCTATGTGGCAGGGAAGGGTTAGATAGATCTTAGAACAAGATATAATGTCATCACAACATCGTGGGCTGACGGGCCTGTACTGTGCTATAATGTTCTATGCTTTAAAGACCCCACCCACCCAGGTCATTCTCTCTTCTCTCCTCTCCCATCAGACAGAAGATATAGGAGCCTGAGGGCACATACTATCGGCTCAAGGACAGCTTCTATCCCATGGTTATAAGACTATTGAATGGTTCCCTTATACAATGAGATGGACTCTTGACCTCACAAACTACCTTGCACCTTATTGTCTACCTGCACTGCACTTCCTCTGTGGCTGTGACACTTTACTCTGTATTCTGTCATTGCTTTTACCCTGTACTACATCAATGCACTGTGTAATGAATTGATCTGTACGAGTGGTATACAAGACAAGTTTTTCACTGTACCTCAGTACAAGTGACAATAACAAACCAATATCAACACCAATACGATACGTGGTGGCACTAATATCTGCAGGCACTGTTCTCTGTGGTGCATCACCAACCAGTTTTGTTCAGTGAGTCATCTCTTGAGGATCCTCTCAAGCTAAGTGTGCAGCTGGCAGGTTGGGAAGCAGTGAGCACAGGCAGCTAGCTCACCACTGTCTGCAAATTCCAGGCCATTAGAGAAATTTGCTCACAAGGTTACAGTATGTCTGGAGCAGTAACTTAGAAAGTAATAATTTTGTCAGTGTGGGGCTAAATCTTTGGAAGTGTTCTTCATTCCTTTACTGTTAATAATTGAAGAGCAAAATAAAACTGCAAATGCTGGAAGTCTGAATCAAGAACAAAAAATGTTGGAAATGCTCTGCAGGTCAGGCAGCCTCAGGGGAGAGAGGAACAAAGTTAACATTTCAGATCAATGACGTTCAGGTCAACAAAATGTCATCAACCTGGAGCATTAACTCTGTTCCTCCCGCCACAAATGGTGCCTGATCTGCTGAGCATTCCCGGCTGTTTCTGTTTTTATTTGTAGCATGACCTCTCTGCTGTTGAATTCTCTTTCTTTGGCTTGATTCATTTTGATTTTTTGGTTTTTTTAACTTCTATTGCTACTACTAATGATCTGTGAATCTGTAATGAAAAGTTCCATTGTTTTCCTGCCAGCCTCTTCATATGGTGAGACTGCTCTGTCTCCTAGATGTACAAGAGGATTACTCCTGGTAAGCATCTCATTGACCAGGACTTACATATCCTTTTGAGTGTGTGTGGGAGATGTCTCTCTCTCTACTGCAGCCTCTGTCTCCTGAAAAGCAGCCAAAATGTGTGTGGCTCTTGTCTGCCTGCCATGTAATGTCCTTTACTAGTTACCATGCAGCAAAGTCTCAGCAGGCAGGTGAAATTGGGTCAAATCCCATTTGAAGCTGCCCACTCCATTTTGGGGTTTGGTCACATCAGAAACCTGTTGGGACAGACTGACCAATTTTGCAATCCATTGCAGGGAGCCCAGCTGAGCATTAAGACTAAATACAGCCACCTTTTAGCTCACAAAAAAACTAAGTGCAATCCAATTTCCAAGGATATTGGCCAAGTAAATTCCTCCAATGCTTAGGGTGCCAAATGCTATATGTTCAGCTTCTTTATCTTCTTAATATACAGAAAAGGTTACAACAGATTTGTGTCAACATTTGCAACTGATGCCATTCCTTTGTTTTCCTAAGTAATCCATATCAAATATAATCATGAACAAAATTAACTGTAAAGTTCACCAGTAAAATGGTGACAGCCTTTGAAATTTACTTCAGAGCAGCAAATCTGATCTGAGGCCAAGAAAAAAATGAATTCAATCTCTGTGTTCACTTGCCAGCTTCCAACCTCCACTCCTTGCACATTCTGGGCTGTTTAAATTATCCTGAGGGCCCTTGCTGGCTAGAGAGATTTTAAAAAATGAGCAGATTATTGTTTCATCCATTATCAGCTAATTACAAAATAATCTGAGGGATCAAGTGCATAGATGTTTTTAAGTACAGTTAAAGCAGCAGACTGTATATTTGAGAAGCAGGTGGATTGACAGAAGCACTCCACTGATGCAAACTTACTCAGATAGACTGCTTGCAAAATGTATTCAGAATCAATAAATTTGCTATCCTTTACACATACATAACAAGATCATACAATTTAAGAATACATGGGAGAGCTAAAGGGCATTTGTCTCATAAATATTTGGTCATTCTCATTTCTGTTACATAACATTATTTTACAATGTCATAGAATTTCTCTTATTTATATTGAGGATCTTCCAGAAAGGCAAATGTTCTCCCTGACTTCCTTTCTCACTTCTTGTAATGAAACAGAATATCTGCCTGAAATAAATAGCTATATATTATTCTGCTACTCAATCCTTCTAATGTAAAGTTTGAAGGTATCACATGTACTGATGTATCGATTGATCACTTGTACTTCTAGAACCTGACTATGGAATCAAAGGATCATACAGCCATTCAGCTCCTGATCAAAAGCTATTCAATTAATTCCACTTTCCACCTCCATCTCACGGCCTTATATATTTTAACTATTCATCCAATTAATAAGATACTATTGAATCTATTTCCACCATCCTTCCAGGCATTACGTTTCAGACCCTGCTGCCAGTGGAATGATATTTTCCCTTCCTGCTCCATCAAAGCCCTCCTACACCAGGAGTTAAAACACTGTGCACAGTGCACTGTGTTCCAGTCTTCAGCAACTTGACTTTCATGTAAGAAAGTCTCACAACCCCTCTACAGATTCTACAGGTGCCAGAAGTCACTTGCTCATGTGTCGATCTGAACAAAGCAACTCTTCACCCCATCGGAACCTCCTGTATAGATCTGATTGGATAAAATACAATTATTCTTCATTGCTTGTGAAACATCTAAGTCTAGAGCTTGATTGCTTTTCATTGTCGGTTGCCTTTTTCAAATCTTTCCCCTTCAGATTAATCTCCCTCCAGAGTACATCGCAAAAAGCCAAAGCACTACAATAGATGGACCATGGCACCCCGAATCGTTGTTTTACAAGTCCTGGTGTGAGTTGGTGCTGGGAAATTCATATCTTTGAAAAAAATAGATAGTTTTTTTTAACTATGCTGAGTTATCATATGCATCTTCAGAACAGAATATTAAAAGGACCCAGACTAAAAGAAAAGGAAATAGAACTGTCTTCTTTTGTTATTGCTATACCCTCACATACCATATTTAATAATTCCTCTCTCAGATAATTTAAAGTGAATCTATCCCTAGATAAAGCTATAACTTTTTCTCAATAAATTTTAGGCAATAAGTCTAGTAAAGGAATAACACTTTTACATATAGAGAGTGGAACCTCCTTGTTGAAGTAGTTACAGTGAATAGTATTAATGAATTTAAGAGGAACTCATGCATGAGGGAACAAGGAAGAGAAGGATATGTTGATACAAAGAGATGAAGTGGGAGGAGGGTCATGTGGAGCAGTTGGATCAAATGGCCTGTTATTATTTCATAAATTCTGGGGAATGCTGTACTACATTAACAAGGCCACCTATTATTGGAGAGCAAAATAACTTCCAGCACTTGGTCCATAGGACTTAGGTAATTCAAGTGCCCATTCAGACATTTCTTAAATGCTGTCCGTAGCTGCTTCCTCCATTCTCTCAGGCAGTGTATTCAAGGTACTCGCCACTCTCTGTGTGAAAAAGATGCCCCTTAGATCCCCTCTAAATCTCTTACCCCTTACCCTAAATCTATGATCACTAGTTTTATATACCTCTGATATCAGGAAAGGTTTCCTGCAGTCTTTAGCCTGGAACTTTAAAGGAGTTAACAGCTGCCTTCATGCATATCCTGGAATCTGTAGTTTGTAAAGTTAAGCAACAATTTCATGTCTTGTGCTTTGAACCATCAATACCAGCAAAAAGTACATGGTCATTGCATCGCAATAGTCTCAGTGAGTTAAGGTGGGCAAAGGTGCTCTTACAAAGTCCAATATCTCAAAGCTTCCTCTGTACTTACTAAACAAGGCGTTCAAAAGCATCACACAAGAATGTGTGATGATGGTGGGCCCCAATTTGAAGAAGGTGCTCTTCAGACCTTTGATCTAGTGTCCTTAGAAAGTTTTGTAGGTTGACTGGCAATTTGCTATCAGTAAGAAACAAACAGTACTTTCACCTTTAGCCCAACATTGGCACTGACTTCTTCTCACCTTTTAGAAGGCCTTCCTTTGGACCACCTAAAACCCATCCTTCTCAAAAGTGCCACATCACACATTCGACCAACTCAGAGATAAACACCCTAACGTGTATTTTTCAACCAAGTTTGAACACTAGGTAAAGCTTGAGAATTCCAGGTCGACAAGGTATCAGGACAAGAGTGGAACCTCACTAAAGCAAGTTTAGCATTTCTTGTTACTCCAGAATGTTCTTCAGCACCTTAACCTGAAAATTGATTTCAACAGGGTGGCATGGTAGCGTGGCGGTCAGTGTAACGCTATTACACTGCCAGTGATCGGGGTTCAATTCCCACCACTGTCTGTAAGGAGTTTGTACATTCTCCCCGTGTCTGCATGGGTTTCCTCCAGCTGCTCTGGTTTCCTCACACATTCCAAAGGTGTACGGATTAGTAGGTTAACATGGGTGTAATTGGGTGGCACAGGCTTGTTGGGCCAGAAGGGCCTGTTACTGTGCTGTATAAATAAAGTTTAACAATTTTAGTCCTCAGCTCCATTCCTGTTTTCTGTTGGTGTCTCCTAGTTCTATATCACTACTTTCCCTTCTACTTTGAATACTTGTATTCCCTCCTCCAGGATCTTTTCACATGCTGTAGTATGAAAGGCCAGGGGTCAGATGACAGTGACAACACTACTGACCCCCATGGTCGGATGATAGCATTGCCTATCAGGTCGGAAGCTATACCACTGTCAATCAGGGGTCTGGTTCCACCCTATTAGGTAAACATCTTTGGCTTGCTGGACCACTGGGATTGGTCTGTGCGAGCACCTTTATTCCTGGGCACATCTACTATTGGCCCATTTAAACACCTTTGTCCTTGCTGGGCTACCCAGCCCCCCAGCAGCATAAAAATGCTGCATGTTTGGTTTTTCTCTCTCTTTCTGTCTCCGAGGATGTTGAGGTAAGCTGTGCACTACTTCAGGGCAGTTAGTTAAGGACTCCCGAGACCAAAGAGCCAATGTTTGTCCAGAATCAGGGTGTCCAAACATTGTATTGTTTATTCCTTGATCATTTGTACCCAGTTATTGTGTGTGTGTGTGTGTGTGTGTGTGTGTGTGTACACCTCACCCTCTGTAGCGATTTTCCTCCACATTCATGATCTCCTGCTTGAGAGTGTGCGAGTGTGCATATGTTCCCATTCATTCTGTCACCGCGTTTGTCTTTGTTAATAAACCATTTTTAAATTACAAAGACTGTGTGTCCAGACCTTTCTCTTTAAGATAGCAAAAGAACCTTTCTCACAACACATGCCTGCCTAACCTTGTCTGTTCACAGTACTCAGCAGGAGTGTCTTTTTGAAATTATTCAGTGCAGTTGCACTCTTGATCTCTGTCTGTTGGTCTCTCTAATGTATGCTGATGAGAGGCATTTGTGCATGATGCAGGTGCTCATTAGGTTCGAAGCAAGGAATATATGTGTACACGAACACACACACACACACACACACACACACACACACACACACACACAAAGATAAGATAAGATATCTTTATTAGTCATATGTACATTGAAACACACAGTGAAATGCACCTTTTGGGTAGAGTGTTCTGGTGGGGGCAGCCCGCAAGTGTTGCCATGCTTCTAGTGCCAACATAGCATGCCCACAACTTCCTCACCCGTACATCTTTGGAACTTGGGAGGAAACCGGAGCACCCAGAGGAAACCCATGCAGGCACGGGGAGAACGTACAAACTCCTTACAGACAGTGGCCAGAATTGAACCCGGGTCGCTGGCGCTGTAATAGCATTACGTTAACCGCTATGCTACACACGCACACATACACACACAAAAACCACAGCACAAACTACATTCTTCTCTCCTCTCTCCTCTTCTTTGACTTACCCAGATACATAAGACGACTTTTCCTGCTGAGCCGCACAAACTTCTAGTAATTTCACTCATTCTTCTTTTTCATTAATTAAAGGTATTCCTATACAGTCCTAAGTTCTCAAAGCTGTGTTTATGGGGAAAACAAGAAGACTCTATAGCCCTAAAGACACAAAGGGCACAGATCATATATCCCAATTTATACCTGGATTGTTTGTGCCTGCTGATCCCCTCAAATACTGATCACACTGAAGTCTTCGGGGCTCCACACTGTAGAAACTTCCACAGATGTACTGCTGAAGGTATCCTGACTAGTTGCATCATGGTCTGGTACAGCAATTTGAATGTGCAGAAATGTAAGAAACTACAGAAAGTAGTGGATTCGGCCCGTTACATCAGGGGCATATCCCTGCCCACCATCGGTAGTATCTGCAGGAGGCGCTGCCTCAAGAAGACAGCATCTATAATCAAAGATCCCCACCATCCGGCCCATGCCACCTTCACGCAGCTACCATTGGGCAGGAGGTGAAGCCTGAAGTCCCACACTGCCAGGTTCAAGAACAGCTACTTCCCTTCAACCATATGATTCTTGAACCAACCAACACAACCCTAATTACTACAGTATACAACACTATGATCTCTTTGCACTAAAATGAACTTCATTTTTTTTGTTCTAAGTTGTGTTCTTTCTTGTAAAAATTGTGTATAATTTATATTTTATTGAACTTTTTCTTGTGAATGCTGCTTATATGATGCTATGTGCCTGTGATGCTGCTGCAAGTAAGTTTTTCATTGTACTTGTGCATACATGTACTTGTGCATATGACAATAAACTTAACTTTGACTTTGAGGGGTAAAGAGTGATCACTTAATCTCCTTGGAGCTGGCAGACAGTTGCATCACGGTTCATGGCTGGGTTAAAACTGATTGTTAAGTTCCTTATATACTCTATTTCATGGTGCCTAGCCATTGACTTTGATCAGGAGCCTTTGGGGAGATCTATCTTTAACCTTCAGGGATCCGATATACTTTTAAAGAGAAGTAGGTTCTTTAACTAGAAGTAGGCTGAGGAAATAGTCACTCCAATGCGTGTGCATCTATCGACCTTAGTTATATCCTCCCTGTGGCAATGGCCTTGTCTGATGCAGCCAAAGTTTCTGTCCCCAGTCATAGCCCCTAGGAATGTTAATGTGAGGTCCAAGACAACAGAGTGCTGGAAGCATTGTTTAATGCTGAATCCAAAGCCAGAAAGAAGGGAAGACAAGGACCAGGTTGAAACTGTGCCATGAATTCTGAAGGACTCATGTTAAATTTATTCCTTGAAAAATACAGTTCCTAAAGTAAACAATTAATGGAAATTACCCTGTTTCAAGAAGCAACATGCATGTTGATCTTTGTGTAAAGCAACTAAAGCATGCCTCCAGCCCACTTTTCCAATGGCTTCTCCTAGCTTTCACCATCCTGTCATCTCATTTCTCTCCTGTTCCCATTTGCCTTTTGTTCCAGGCAAGACAATGGGCCCAGTCAATACCTTCAGAAAGGGAGAGTGTCTGTCTGTGAGAGATAAAAGCAGGCCAGTCAGAAATCCCTTGTTAAAGCCTGATTTATTTTTTTTCCCTGCTGAAAATTACTCAGGTAAGCAATTAACTAGAGGCTGGCTATTGCATGCATAAAGCTCAGTCTGTAACTTATTACTATTATGCATTCTTTCAATGATTGTCTCTGTTTCAGCTGTAATATTAATAAAGGTGGAAGTGAGTGGGAGCCATGAGCAAAATACAACTGTGTCTTCAGGCTAAGTTTTAGCAAAAGAACTAATACTACCGCCATCTGGCTTGAACAAATCCTAATGATTTTCCTGGTGTGCTTACACCAATATATAGTAGCGGTGTAGCTTGTTCTAGTTTCATGAATTAAATGAAAAGGACCAACTAACCTTATTTCCCATAACAACTCACACAGTTCTCTGCCATCCTCTAATTCCAGCTTTCTGCACATCTATGAGTCACTGTTCTGTTGAATGACTGGTTCTACGTGAATTGAATTTAGTTCTCTTAAAGGAATTCTTCGAGCAAAGACTCCAAGAGATGAAGTAGGGAATAGTAAACTATTGACACTGTCACCACAGAAGATGTTACTCAGGCTGAGCAGCCCTCATCCACTTCAAATCTGGTTACTTTACCTGCCTATATTTCTGATTGATTCCCCAACATTAGCATTGCTGATTGTTAAGAACAGAAACTCAGCAAAGAACTTAATTTAGAAGAGTCTTTAAACTAAGCATTTAGCTATTGGCTCTATATGCTTTAAAAAATATTTTAGATACAGCTGTTGTCGTGTATCTGACTGATGTCTGCTAAGGGCTGAAATATGAACAGGAACAGACCAGATGCAGTTAATAAAATACAGATTGACAGCAGAAAGAGTCAGTGTTACTTGTGAACATACATCATTACTTTGAAATTCAATTGCACGACACTGGTTTTTCAGCATTATGCATTGAAAATCACTTTAACCCAGTAAGTAGCAGTTGCGACCATTTCCAAGCTGAATGAACCATTTGTGACCTAACGCAGACTGGGGGACCGCGTCGTCGAGCACCTTCGCTCCGTCCGCTGTACCAGTCAGGATCTCTCCGTGGCCAGCCATGTTGATTCCATTTCCCATTCCCACACTGACACATCAGTCAACGGCCTCCTTTATTGCCAAGTCGAGGCTAGACACAGATTAGAGGAACAGCGCCTCATATTCTGCCTTGGTAGTCTCCAACCTGACGGCATGAACATCAATTTCTCTAACTTCCAGTAACCACTCCCCCGTCCCTTTCTTTTTCCTTCTCCCACTGGCCCCTATCACCCCATCTCTTTCCCCTCCCCTGTCCTCTCAATCTGCCCATCACCCACATTCCTCCCACCAGTTCCCTTCCTCACCTCCTTCCTTTTATTCCATGTTCCACTGTCATCTCCAATCAGACTCCATCTCTGTCACTTCCACCTATCACCTCCCAGCTTCTTGCATCACTCCCACTCTCCCCCCCCCCTCACCTGCCTATCACCCCCTCACAATCCACCTTTCACCCACCAGCTCTCACTCCATCCCTTCCCCCCACCTTTTTATACTGGCTACCCTCACCTTTTTCTTTCTTTCCGTCCTGTTGCAAAATAGATCCGAGGTCTCAGAAGGCAAGGACTCTGAACACAGTCTGGAGAGGAATGATTTATTTACAAAAGACGAACGTGGGAAAATGATAAAGGGGACAACACACACATGCACGCACGGTTTATAGTGAGTGTGGGAAAATCACAACGGGATAAAATACACACACACACACACACAACGAACTAGGTACAGACAATCAAGGAAGAACAATACGATACCCGCCACCTCTTGACTCAGTGCAGGCACAGCTCTGTGCTACCAGGGACACTAACTAAAATGCTCCCAACCCTTTAAACAGTGCACACCTCACTAACGTTGATGGGTGGGGCAGGGCCAAACCTTGATTGGCAGTGGTGTGTCTTCCAACCAGGTAGGGGGTAGTGCTGTCATCTGACCAGGTAGGGGGCAGTGCTGTCACGTGACAGCCACGACCCTCCACAATACATATCGTGATGAAGGATCTCGACCTGAAATGTCAACTGTCCATTTCCCTCCATAGATGCTGCCTGACCTGCTGAGTTCCCCCAGTGTTTTGTGTGTTGCTCCAGATTTCCAGCGTCTGCAGTCTCTTGTGTCTCCATAGTGAAGAAGGTGGTCTGCTTGCTTGCCCTTACAGGCAGGGGTATTGAGTATAAGAGGTGCAATTGTACGAGACATAGGTTAGGCCACACTTGGAATATTGTGCACAGTTCTGATCACCACACTACAGAAAGGATGTGGTAGCACTAGAAAGAGTGCAGCAGAGATTCACCAGATGTTGCCTGGAATGAGGGGCTTTATCTGAAAGGTAAGATTGGATAAGCTGGGATTGTTCTCATTGGCACAGAGGAGGCTGAGGGGTGACCTTACAGAGGATTATAAAATTATAAGGGGGATAGAGAGGGTAGATAGGCACCATTTTTTTCCAAAGTTAAAGGAGTCTAAAACTAGAGGATAAAAATTTAAGGTGAGAAGGGAAATATTTAAATGAGATCTGAGGGGCAAGTTTCTCACACAGAAGGTGTTGGATATATGGAACAAGATGTCAGGGGAGGTGGTAGAGGCAGGTACAATCACAGTGTTTCAAAAGTATTTGGATAGGTACATGGATACAAAAGGAATAGAGGGATATGGGCCAAATGCAGGAAAATGGCATTAGCATGGATAGACATCTTGGTCAGCATGAATGAGTTGGGCAGAAGGGCCTATTTCCATGCTGTATGACTCTATGACTCTAACAGGAAGGCATTGCCGAAGTACTTGGCAAATTCACTAGATGAGGTTGGGTGGGAAGTGGTAATCATCAGGTGCTTTCCCTGGTCATTTGACCTGATGCCCTTTGACTTCCCAGTAGTCAATGATTAAGACCCCTGGGGCCACTCTCTCTCAACAGTACACTATTGTGCTAGTAACACTAGAGAAACAAAGGACTGAAGATGCTGGAATCCAGATGAAAAACACAATGACACTGGAGGAACTTAGCAGGCCAGGCAGCATCTGTGGAGAAAAGCAGGCAGTCAACATTTCGGGTCAGGACCCTTCCTTAGGACTGAAGATAGGAAAAGGGGAAGCTGAAGGAGGGAAAAGCAGAGCAGTGATAGGTGGACAGAAGAGGGAAGGTGGGTATGTTTGTGTGAATGTGTGTGTTTGTGTGTGTTTATATGAGATAGGGAGAGAGAGTTCTATTTAGGGCTGATAAACATCAGCGGTGTGGTGATATAACTGCATAAAAGCAGTGTACAATGTATGCTTCTATTCATTAGCATGGCTGTCTCTGAAGTATTGCCACAGGAGAAATATGTCACAAAAATCCTGAACAATTTAATCCTTTAATGATGGAAATGATATCTGACAGAAATTTAGCAAGTTACTCAATAATGCGAGCAGCATGCAAATCATGAGGACAACCCTTGAGTTTTCTGGAAGAGTAATTGTAATGATTGTTTGTATCATGGGCTTATTGGACAAACTACCTACCTTACCTTCGCATTTCTTAATGGTCTTCTATCAGGAAAATAGATGCATTACACCCTACTGCACTCTCCTGAATCAATCTCAAGAGATGCCCCAAATCATTTGGTAATGCCAGTTTTACATCACCGCATTGTCACCATCTTACCCAAATTCAAGTTTCACAAAACCTGGTGCAGAACAAATATAAAATTTTCAGGGTTCAATTAAAACTTGAAATTGGTGTCAGCAAATCCTGGGTTTGGAAATATTAGCAAGCTTTAGGTTTGTTTGCATTAGCTATGCAAATCATTTTCGGAGGGTCCTGTAACACTGGCACAATCAAATGCCATATAAAATCATCTTAAGAGTTACTCTCTTCCATTCCTTATCATATATGATATGAGAACTATATCATAAATTATTGTAGTGTAACTAAAGAACAGTTAAAGTTAATACTAATTATAGACTGCACTCAACTGTCTTTAGTCTTGTTGATCTTCAGAAAGGTTAAAGCTTGATAGGGATAGCAAGAAGTAAAATTCCAATGCAAACCATTCAAACTGAACCTTCAATCCAATAACATGAATAAGAAATAATTACTGGCACAGCTATTCACATTCTACATTAATGGCTTAGATAAAGAGACAGTATGTAACATTGCTAAATGGTCCAAAAGCTGATGGGAAATTGATCTACCACAGGATATACGCAGGATAGTTGATTGGTGAATGAGGCAATGCTTTTCAAAGGTAGAATGGAAAAAACACAATACCTCTTAAATCAGAATTATCATGCAGATACAGTAAATGTTATATTGGACGTTATATAAGTGGCTTAGTGTAAAAGTGAGGAAGTCTTGCTCAGGGTTTTGGTCAAACACAAAACATGCAGTTTCATTCTAGATGCCTAAGAAGGGATTTACTTACCTCAGAATCAATTCAGAGTAGATTCAATAGGTTGATTCCTGAATTGATGGGAACCTGAATTGAGATTGAGTAAGATTCTCAACAGAGTATACTCACTAGAACCTGGAAGAATGAAAAGTGAAACAAGACCTTCAGAAAGAATGGCAAGGTAGATGGTGAAATCGTATTTCTCCTGGAAGGAGAAACTAGGACCAGGAGTCAAGGTCACAGAATAAAGAGTCAGCCAGTTAGGAGAATATGATGATATATTTTGTGCAGGAAAATTCTTCATTGAGATTTCTCCATCTCCATCATAACTTTAGAGGAGACCAATGGAACTCTGTCTGAATTTCAGTGAAAATTTTATGAGGAATAAACTTATCTTCAATTAGTAAAGTCAAAATATTGGCTGCAATCAAGTTCAATTTATTGCAAAGCTTTCGGATACTAATTTGAACTGGGACTCCCCCTCACCACCAAAAGTCCCTCTCTCCCCACCAGCATTACACCATTTCATTAGCAGAAATGTTTAAAAAATGCTAGACATTCTTAAAAAAACATGTGATTGAGGCCCTGCAAAATTATGGTCGATTTTGTACATTTACTCCTTAAGATTTTCAAAATATTTTTAATTCTATTCAGCTGCTATAAAATGTCAGGTCTACTTAAATGTTGAAACTGAAAATCTTCAGGGAGAGGACCATTACACTCTAAGTCCTGACACGATCTGCCTGAGCTATCCAACTCTAAGCCTGCCAACATTTAGGATTAGAGGGCAACTGATTCATTAGGGAAGCTATTCCTCCTGTGCCAAACTACTTGAAACTCTGGTTTCATACATAAGCAAGGACTCTGCCACATTTCCTAGGAAGTTACAATAATAGCATTGGAGCAACTCTAAGCAAATCTCAGTCATGCAAGCAACTGACTAATTTCTATGCTCCACTCATTTTTATGAATTTTTACCCATTTTATAACAGTCAGTTAATTCAACAGTAACTCCCTGGAAGTAACATACTTTAGAGCATTATTGATAACATACAGGGCATTAAAAAATTCCAACTCCATATTTTCTTTTTTACGAGATAAATTCTTAGCTAATATCAGAAAGCACAGGAAAACCTGAATGACATGTATAAAATGTTACATAGCACACCATTAAAATAGCAAGAAGCCACAGGTGTGTTTAATAAGAATATAGTTTTATTTCTCTTTAGTTTATTTTAGTTGACTTCAAAATGCTTGTTTTCAAACTACGAGAAACTGTAATCTATTTAAAGGGATAATCAGAATCAAGTTTATTATCACTGACTTATAAGACATGAAATTTGTTGTTTTGTGGCAGCAATACAGTGCAAAAACATAAAAATTCCTATAAATTACAAAATAAATAAATAGTGTAAACAAAAAGGAATAACAATATAGTGTTCAAGGGTTCATGGACTGTTCAGAAGTCTGATGGCGGAAGAGAAGAAGCTGTTCCTAAATCGTTGAGTGTGAGTCTTCAGGCTCCTGTACCTCCTTCCCGATGGTAGTAACGAGAAGAGGGCATCTTCTGGTCCTTAGTGGTGGAAACCGCCTTCTTGAGGCACCGCCTCTTGAGGATCTCCTCAATGGTGGGTAGGTAATGATAAGTTGAGCAAGTTACTGAAACCCAATACATGTGAAAAATGAATTATGAACAAGCACAATATAAGGATAGGTTCTCTGGTGTAGACATAGCTCCCAGATAATTTCAAAGGCGTATTCCAGTAATGACATTAACAGTTGTTGTGTCAGCAGAAAAGACCATTCACTGAACAAAGCTAAAGACTGATTGAGTTCTTGTTAAATATATATAATTCTTTCTGGTTCTTAAGGCAAGGACCATTAGTCCTGGTTAATGGAAAAAAATTCCGCATTCGATGTTGTCAGCATCAAATGATCTCAGTTTAAGTACAGAACAGCCCAATGTAGGTTTAAATTTCAGTCCTGGTGCAAGGTTTCAACACGAAATGAGGAAAATTTCTTTCCTCCCACAGATGCTTCTCAACCCGTTGAACTCCCCCAGCAGATTGTTTGTTGCTTGTAGGTTCAAATTCCCTAATTTACCCAAATGTGTGCTTCATTCGTTACCTTAACCACAGAAAATAAACTTCCACTGAGGTTTTAGTTCCTTTTTACAATTTTCACGCCAGTCGTTTCTGACTAAGATTGACAATTCAAAGCTCATTTATGCCCAGGGACAATTCTGAGTGATGGGCACTTATCCACTAGGAAAGGAATTAAAGAATATTCAAATTCATTTCACAATCAGCATTTACAGTCAGCAGAGATTTTCATCCTGTCAGCCTGCTTAGATTTAAACCCAGGCCCTGGAGATGAAAGGTCACAGAACTATCCCGATGGAAGTGCACCCAAAGAGGCCAGATTCTTAATAATACATGAAGCAATATTTAGAATTGAACAAGCTTAGCTCCACTTGGTAGAAACCTGGATTTCTATTTATATTGCTCTTGAGCACTGCGCTTACAAATTGAGCTATGAAATTTATTCCAGCTTGTCAGAACCTGATTTATGTTGCCATGTCTCAAATTAAATTATCAAGGCCAGGAAAAAGCAGTACACATTGTACTTAGACAGAGATGCAAGGCTCACCACCTAGGTTTTATACCTTAATTATTTTGAAAGAACAGACAGGATTGTTTGACTCTCAGAGCATCTCAAATAGCCTTACTTCAGTTTATAAATTGTTCAGGATTTCATGGAATCCTCAATTACCTTTTAAACTAAGCTGGGTATTCTGCTTAAACTGTGCTCTTCTCAGGTAAAAGCAAAGTGATGTGATCCACTTTACCTCGGGAAATGAGATATGGCATGCCTGCCTTCATTGGTCGGGCATTAAGTACAAGAGTAAGGAAGCCACGTTACAGCTATACAAAACTTTGGTTTGGCCGCACTTGGAGTATTGTGTGCAATTCTGGTCGCCTCATTACAGGAAGGATGTGGAAGCTTTGGAAAGGGTACAGAAGAGGCTTACCAGATGCTGCCTGGATTAGAGGGTATGTGCAATAAGGACAAACTTGGGTTGCTTTCTCTGGAGTGTCGGAGGCTGAGGGGAGACCTGATTGAATTTTATAAAATTATGAGAGGCGTAGATAGTGTAGACAGTCAGAATTTTTTTCCCAGGGTAGAAATATCAAATACGAAAGGACTTGCATTTAAGGTGAGAAGAGGAAAGTTTAAAGGAGATGTGCGGGGCAAGTTTATTACACAGAGAGTGGTGTGTGCCTGGAACGGGCTGCCAGGGGTGGTGATGGAAGCAAATACAATAGTGGCATTTAAGAGGCTCTTAGATAGACACATAAATATGTAGTGAATCGAGGGATATGGATCACGTACAGGAAGAAGTGATTAAGTTTAATTTGGCATTGTGTTTGGCGCAGACATCATAGGCCAAAGAGCCTGTTCCTGTGCTGTATTGTTCCATGTTCTATGTTCTGTAGATCTTGCATTGTTTTCTGCCAAGTTAGGGCTTGAAATTAAGTGATGGAATGGGATATTGAGCTGTGAAACATTCAAAAGGAACTCACAGATTGCAGTGCAGTGGCTGTGTGGGATTAGAAGGGACAATGGGGGAGAGGAATCTGGAATTGGGGGAACTAAATCTGAAATTGTTGAGAAGCTTGGGATATTATACTGTTCTAGGGGCTGGAAGCCAGTTATATTATTGGGGTATGGTCAAGTGTCAGAGAACACACGCTTTAATTTTCATTAAACACAATGCCAACTTCAGAGATTTTCATGGTATGTTTCCCAGCATTGTCCAGGAAGCCTGGTTTTTGGAATGTTTTGTGTACTTATACTGTAATTCCTGAGTCTATGTCCTGGATCAGCAGCAGAAAGCTCATTCATTAAGAGCCAACCTCATAAAAAAATTCTGATTGCCATGTTCCCAGCCGTGCCCAAGAAATTATTTTAAAGTTTGTTTCAAGGATGTTTCAGTAACAGCAGAATATTTGACCAGCAGTCTAGGCTAAAAGCTCTGGAAACTCCTTCATGTTCCTTGCTTTAGTGTCGTCATTTATTCTGTTGACCTTATATGTCTGATGACAGTCTAGTGAAGCATGCCTTGTTATGTTGAAAGCACAATATAAAGGTAAGCTGCTTTCATTGTCAGAGAACCTAAAGGCTCTTCCTGAGCCATACAAGAACAGCTGGTTTTTGCAGACCTGGGAGCAGGAAGTCAGATACAAAACTTTGGCTAGATCCTCTCATCTCATTCATGCTCTGTCAGCACAAGACTTCTGCAGCTCTTCCCAATCTGCCACAACTGTGACCTAATATCCTTTGACAGCAGTCATATCAAATGCTCAGTAAGTGCCTGGTGGGATTTCCATAGTCAAACAGATGATCACCCAAGGAGCAGTGTACTTATCCCAGCCATGAAGCCACCTGAAGAATCAGCCAGGGTCCTGAAAGGGCAAGAGTGGGCCGAAGACAAACTGTAGACCTCAGTGTGGGCCTCAACCAAAGCAGGGAAAGCTGCAACAAGACCCTTACTGCCACAAACATCCCAGTCCACCATTCCCTTGGACATACCAAAACCTAGTACCTGATGGTCTCAAACAGCCAGAATAACTATATAGACAGAGGAAAGGGGGTTAGGATGACATAGGATTGCAGAGGCTACAGATGTGCCTGATAAAAACAGTTGACAATTATATCAGCACTAGGCTTGGGTGTTCCTTTGGTTTCCTGTCAAAACTAAGCAGGAGAGGAAGCCATAGAGCAATTGGTAGCAAAGCAAAACATTGAATCCGTCTTTGTGCTCAGCACTTCTTTTATGCTCCCATGCGGGCACTGTGGGCCATTGACCACCACCCTCTCCTTAAAAATGTACCCACAGCCACAATATGTTAACTAAGGCCTTAACACATTAAAATGGTAGGGCTCTGGATGGCAAACTATAAGGAGCTGTAAGGAGAGACTGGATAAGCTGGGACTTTTTTCCCCTGGAGCATAAGAGGCTGAGGGCTGACCTTATAGAGATTTATAAAATCATGAGGGCATAGGTAAGGTGAATAGTGGCAGTCTTTTCCCAGGGTTGGGGAGTCTAAAGCTAGAGGGCATTCGTTTAAGGTGAGAGAGGAAAGAGTTAAAAGGGACCTGAAGGGAAACTTTTCCTCACAGAAGGAATGAGATGCCAGAGGAACTGGTAGAGGCAGGTACAATTACAATGTTTAAAAGACATTTACACAGGCACATGGATAGGAAAGGTTTAGAAGGATATGGGCCAAACGTGGTGAAATGGGACTAACTCAAGTAGACAACTTGGTTGGCATGGACAAATTGGGCTGAAGGGCCTGTTTCCATGCTCTATGACTCTAAAATGTCAGGGTAAAATTTCCACAGGGAAATTAATTCTCTTCTCATGATCATCCATTACAACTTCAGCAACAGAGCCCACAGAAATGGCACATACACTTTTGCTGAAGGTCTGTGGGGCTTTAGGGGGAAACATGAAGCAGATTTTCACTGATATTCCCCTGAAGTCACACTTGGAGAAGTCCTCAGGAAATTCTCTAGATTGTCATTTAAAATAGTCTACACATTGAAGCCAGATGACTGTTAATCCAATTTCCTCTGCATCTAAATCTACTTAATTAAGGTAGTTTTTATCAGAAGGACACGATACAGATGGACAGAAACATTGCAGTAATGAGTCCCTTGAGGCTTCATTAATTAGAAGAAAAAGCTGTTCTCCTTCATTACTTTCCACGACATTTAATCCTATTAACCTAATTAATTTTCATTGCCCTAATATTGGCGACTACAGACCTGAAAATTGGGAGTATTATACAAGATAGTGCTAATTATGTTCATTAAAATACTCTGTATTCCATCCATTTTCATAAAAACTGTCAATCTTCATACTTTATGAGTGAGTTCTTTCTCCTGCTAAGGTTCAGATCTCATAGTTGTATGTGATGTTTGTAAATAACTCAGTTAAGAATTTGGGGATTTGCTTCTGCTAAATTTACCTGATGTATGTACATACACCTGACATGTTCCCTGGAAAATTAGTGTAGAGTCATATGTCAAAGTCAAAGTCGAGTTTATTGTCTTATGCACAAGTACATGTATGTGCAATGAAAAACTTACAGCAGCGTCACAGGCACATAGCATCAGGTAAGCATCAATCACAAGAAAAACATAAATTAAACATAAATTTTAAGGAGTTTTTATAAGAAAGAACACAGAACAAAAAAAATGTCCATTATGGTGAAAAGTG
This sequence comes from Pristis pectinata, assembly GCF_009764475.1. NCBI lineage: Eukaryota > Metazoa > Chordata > Chondrichthyes > Rhinopristiformes > Pristidae > Pristis > Pristis pectinata. The sequence continues at coordinate 103,161,622 of NC_067406.1, forward strand.
GTCAAAGTGGTCACAGTATTGCTGTCGTGAGGTAGTGATTAAGGTTGTCAAAGTCAAAGTCGACTTTATTGTCATACACCAAGTACATGTATGCCTTGGCATGTGCGCGTGACGTATTGGGCAGACTCTACTGCTCTCTGCACTTTCTTACGTTGCTGCGCATTCAAATTGCCATGACAGACCATGATGCAACCAGTCAGGATACTTTCAACAGTACATCTGTAGAAGTTTGTTAGGGTGCTGGGTCCTGGAAAGTTTGCTTCAAGAACCGAATACTTGAAGGGAAGTAGCTGTTCTCAAACCTGGTGGTGTGGGACTTCAGGCTTCTGTAAATCTTTCCCAATGGCAGCTGCGAAAGGATGGCATGGCCTGGATGGTGGGGATTTTTGATGATAGATGTTGCCTTCTCGAGGCAGTGCCTCATGTAGCTACTACCGATGGTGTGCAGGGATGTTTCCGTGATGTATTGGGCTGAGTCCACTACTCTCTGCGGCTTCTTATGTTCCTGTGCTTTCAAATTGCCGTTCCAGATGACAATGCAGCCAGTCAGGATACTTTCAACAGTATATAGCATGAAATCAGAGTCTTCAGCACACCAGGTCCACACTTACCATCAAGCAGCCATACTAATCCTATACTCATCCCTTTTTTTTCTCCTCACATTTCCATCAACCAGTACCACCACAACCATCTATATAGCAGGGGAAATTTACAGTCGCCAATTAACCCACCAACTTGCATGTGCTTGGCATGTGAGAGCACACCAGAGCATCTGGAAGAAACCAATGCAGGTGCAGGAAAACATGCAAACTCTACACAGACAGCAATCAAGGTCAGGATTGAACCTGGCTCGCTGGAGCTGTGAGGCAGCAGCATTACCTGTTATGCCATTGTGCTGCATTTCTTTCCCCCCCTTTATGTCAAAAATTGTTCTCCTTTATAATTTGCTAATGGGGTAAGCATGTATCCTTCTACCTGATCCCTGCTTTGGTGAACACAAACCAAGTCTTGTTCCTTTTATCCTTTTGGGTAGCCAATAACTCCAGACAGGCAAGATGGTGATAGAACTGTGACAAAGAAGTAAAGCGCTTCCTTTATTTTTCAAATGCTCTGAAGCGAATGCCGTGATCATAGTAAACAAGAAAATAAAATTTGAGAACGATGGGGGAATCGGGAATGGGAATTAATTTTACTGGCACCATAGCCAGAAAACTAGTGAGAGGTTGCGTCCTCTTTCCTTTCTTCTCCTCCTTCTCTCACTTTTCCTCCCCTAACTCCTCCTCTTCTTCTTCTTCCCTTATGCAACAGTGACTACCCTACCGTGCATCTCCATCCTCGATGAAGCCTACCTGTGAAACACGACGAATATAGTGAACTTCACCACCACTGACAATGCAGCCATCAGAGGCTGTGCTTACGCCTGCAATAGACAGCAAGTGTCCATGAGAGCTTCTTTATTGAAGTCCATTTGTCTTACACTTTGTTCCTCTCTGAGCTTCAGGTAGGAAAATGCCCCCCCCCAAAACCCTTGATGGGGTGCATAAAGCTTCCTTCTTTCTCTTCTCCCTCTTTCAGCAACTTCATATCACATTTACCAGGTCATGTGCTCATCAATTTGAATACTTGGTCTTTGGATGATGAGGGAAATAGAGAGCATAATGAAACATAGAAGTAGGGTATATAACATTTTCAAGTGATAAATTCAGAGGGGAAGTGAAGAGGAAAAAAATAAGGTAGGAAAAAAGAGACTTTGAGAATGGGATGGCAATTAATATGAAATGAAACCCAAAAATCTTCTACTGGTTTGTCAAAAAAGTGGCTAGTAAGAAGCATAGTGGGACCTAATAGAGACAAAGAAGGTGTGTGATAGAGGTGCTGAGCTTGGAATACTTAATGTGTACTTTGCATTGATGTTCACTAAGAAATGTGGTACTGATAAAATGTTGCTAGAAGCAGGAGTGGCAGAGGTAGTGGATGAGTGAAGATTGGTATACTGTGAAGGTTATCTACTGTATATTTAGAGTGGTTAATGAAAATCAAAACAACTAGAGCTGCTGGAAATCTGAAACAAAACCAGAAAATGCTTGAAAAACACAGCTTGTCAGACAGCTGGTTAGACAGCATCTGTGGAAAGAGAAACAGTCAACATTTTGGGTCTATGATGTCTTGGTAAAGGGCCGCAAACCGGGAATATTAACTATCTCTTTTTCCACAGGTGCTGCCTGACTTGCTCAGTTCTTTTTTCAGCATTTTCTGTTTTAGAGTGGTTAAATTGTCTGTTGGAATGACGCACATCCCAAGTATTGGAGTGGAGATAGCGAAGGGTTTGCCATAATCTTCTAATCTTCCCTAGATATCTGGGAGGTGCCAAAGGATTGGAAAGTGGCAGATGTGACTCTGTTGTTCAATAAAGTGGAAAACACGTTCCACATAACCATAGACTGGTCATTTTAAGGACTTTGCATTAGAATCAGTAATCAGGGAAAAAATAACACCTATAGAGGTTTGAGTTAATTAAGGAGAATCAGCACAAATTTGTAAAAGGCAGAACACATTTTCCTGATGGAGAAGGGTGTTGAAGTAACAGGAAGGTTGTTGATGGTAATGCAGTGGAAGTTGTCTGTGTAGATTTCCAGAAAGTGTTTAACAAAGTAACACATAAAAGGCTGATTAACAAAATTGAAACTCGTGGAATAGAACAATTATTGTCAGCTTGGTTCGAAAGATTGGCTTAAATAGTGAGTGGTGGTAAATGGACATTAGACAGCAGTGATCCTCAAGGTTCATTGCAAGAACAACTGCTTTTTTATGAATATTATGAACTATGAATATTAATGACTTGGATATTGGAATAGAGATGAAAACTTCAAACAATGCCAATGACACCAAACTTGTGGTTGTGGGCAACAGTGAGAATGATACCAATGGACAGGATGTTGAAATACTAGCAGAGTAGGCAGATGGAAGGCAGACAAGAGGTAGAGGGAACCTAATACAGAGAAGTATTAAGTGATACAATTTGGTGAAAGTGATGGGCAGAGGCAATATTGACCTTGTGGCACAGGTGAATGTGGCAAAGGCAAATCAAATGTTGACCTTCATTGCTAGAGGGATTGAATTTAAGAGCAGGGAGGTTATGCTGCAACTGTAGAGGGTACTGGTGAGGCCGCACCTGGAGTACTGTGTGCAGTCTGGTCTCCTTACTTTAGAAAAGATACACTGGCTTTGGAGGCGGTGCAGAGGAGGTTCACCAGGTTGATTCCGGCGATGAAGGGGTTAGGCTATGAGGAGAGATTGAGTCACCTGGGACTATACTCGCTGGAATTCAGAAGAATGAGATGGGATCTTATAGAAACATATAAAATTATGGAAGGGATAGATAAGATAGAGGCAGGAAAGTTGTTTCCACTGGTAGGTGAGACTAGAACTAGGGGACATAGCCTCAAGATTCAGGGGAGTAGATTTAGGATGGAGATGAGGAGGATCTGCTATGTCCCCTAGTTCTAATCTCACTTACCAGTGGAAACAACTTTCTTGCCTCTATCCTATCTATCCCTTTCATAATTTTATATGTGTCTATATGATCCCCTCTCATTCTTCCGAATTCCAGCGAGTATAGTAGTGAATCTGTGGAATTCTCTGCCCGAGGAAGCAGTAGAGACTATCTCATTAAATATATTTAAGCCACAGTTGGATAGATTTTTGCATAGTAGGGGGATTAAGGGTTAAGGGGAAAAGGCAGTCATGGGGAGGGTGGGGTGGAACTTGTAGAAGAAATTCTTTACACAATGAGCAGTGATGACCTGGGACTTGCATGACCATACATAACTTTTTGAACACACTCTTTCAACGTACAACATGGAACAGTACAGCACTGGACTGGCCATTTGGCCCACGATGTTATGCCAATCTTCATGTGTCTGTCTAAAAGCATCTTAAACTCCACCAAACTGCCTGCTTCCACCTCTACCCCGGTAACTCATTCCAAGCACCTACCACTCTCTGTGTGAAAACTTGCCCCTCACGTCATCTTCAAACTTTCCCCCTCTAATCTTAAAAGCATGCCCTCTGTTATTTGACATTTCTACCTTGGGGAAAAGATTCTGACTGTCTACCCTACCTATGCCTCTCATAATTTAAAAAACCTCTATCAGGTCTCCCCTCAGCCTCCAGCACTATAGGGAGAATAATCTATGTCTGTCCAACTTTTCCTCATAGGTCATACCCTCTAATCCAAGCAGCATCCTGGTGAACCTCTTCTTCAAATTTTCCACAATCTCCACACCCTTTCTAGAATGGGGCGACCAGAACAGCTCCAAGTGCAGTTGGATTAAAGTTTTATACAGCTTCAGCAAGACTCCCTCACTCTTATACTCAACACCCCTACCAACGAAGGCAAGCATTCCATACACCTTCTTTACCACCTTATCCACTTGCATAGCCACTTTCAGTGAACTATGGACCTGGACCCCAAGATCCCTCTGTACAGCAATGCTATTAAGGACCCTACGATTAACTGTATACATTCTCCTTTCATTTGACCTCCCAAAGTGCAACACCTCACACTTGCACTTGCCCAGATTAAATTCCATCTCCCACTTCTCTGCCCATATCTGTAACTGATCTATATCCCACTGTCTTCTTTGATAGTCCATTACGCTGCCCACAACTCTACCAATCTTAGTTTCATCTGCTAACTTGCTAATCCACCCATCTGCATTTTCATCCAAATCATTGATGTATATCACAAACAACAGAGGTCCCAGCACTGATCCTTGTGGAACACCACTGGTCACAGACCTCCAGCCAGAATATTCGCCTTCCACCCCTACTCTCTGTCTTCTATGGGCAAGCCAGTTCTGAATCCAAACTTGCAATTCACCCTGGATCCCATGCATCTTTATCTTCTGAATCAACCTACCATGAGGGGCCTTCCTAATCGCCTGCTTGATCACTTCCCTGCTATCCTTATATTCCAGAAGGGCCCAGTCTGATCTTAGCTTCCTAAACCTTATGTATGCTTCCTTTTCCTTCCTGACTAAATTTAAGACCTCTCCAGTCATACAAGGTTCCCTTACCTTACCATCCTTGTCCTTACTCCTTACTGGACCACGGCAATGGAACATGCCGTATCTTTTTTGGGTAATCAGATATGTTTGAGGCACTGGGGTTTCTGGGCTCTGTGAGGATTTCCTCTGGGTGCTCCAATTTCTTCCCATATCCCAAGGACATGGCCACTGCAAATTACCCCTAATGTTTGTGAGTAGTAGAAGAATGCTAGCTCCTTTGTGGGGTGTGAAATGATGCAGCCCTGCCTGTCCCCCCAGTTAAGCACCATCCTGTCCAAAAGTGAGGGAATCCAATGCTATACAATGCCTTTGGCTGCCCTGGTTGAATAGCTGGAAGTATATCCAGTCTATGTAGGCCTGAGGCATGCAGCTGTGATAATTGTGGGGGATTGCAGTAGAGCTTATGAATGTTTTGTCTGAGTCCTGCTCGATTGGGATCATTTGTGAATGAGTGATGGGAGTGTGGGGCAGTGAGCTGTGTACGATGTTAATGGGGAAGTTGGTGGAATATGGCATTTAAAAATTGACTTTCTGTCCTTGATCATGAATCATGGTGTCATGACAACAACCTTTCCCTCAATATCAGCAAAACAAAAGAGCTGGTCATGGACTTCAGGAAAGGGGCGGTGTACATGCACCTGTCTACATCAACAGTGCTGAGGTTGAGAGGGTTGAGAGCTTCAAGTTCCTAGGAGTGAACATCACCAATAGCCTGTCCTGGTCCAATCATGTAGATGCCACGGCCAAGAAAGCTCACCAGCACCTCTACTTCCTCAGCAGGCTAAAGAAATTAGGCATCTCCTCTTTGACACTCACCAACTTCTATCGATGCACCATAGAAAGCATCCTATCTGGATGCATCACGGCTTGGTATGACAACTGCTCTGCCCAGGACTGCAAGAAACTGCAAAGAGTTGTGGACACAGCCCAGCGCATCATGGAAACCAGCCTCCCCTCCATGGACTCTGTCTATACCTCTCGCTGCCTTGGTGAAGCAGCCAGCATAATCAAAGATCCTGCCCACCCTGGACATTCTCTCTTCTCCCCTCTCCCATCAGGCAGAAGATACAGGAGCCTGAGGGCACATACCACCAGGCTCAAGGACAGCTTCTACCCCACCGTGATAAAACTATTGAATGGTTCCCTTATATGATGAGATGGACTCTTGACCTTGCAATCTACTTTGTTATGACCTTGCACCTTATTGTCTACCTGCAATGCACTTCCCTGTAGCTGTGACACTTTACTCTGTATTCTGTTATTGTTTTTACCTGTACTACCTCAATGCACTCTGTACTAACTCAATGTATCTGCACTGTGTGATGAATTGATCTGTACGAAGGTTATTCAGAACAAGTTTTTCACTGTACCTCGGTACAAGTGACAATAATAAACCAATACCAATACCAATACAATGTCATCAAAATTATTGCAGCATTTCACGCAGGTCCTCAGGGCTTGTGTTTGGGCATTGATCACCACTACTATCTCTCTCGATGCCTTTTCAGTGTTGGTCAAGAGAGCCTTTTGTAGATAAATGTTGCCTTTCCTCCTCTACTGGGACCTCCAAGTCAGTGTCCAAAGCACATGATGCCAGCACCTCAAATGCATCTTTTATCAGTTTGACAATGCCTCTCACCACATTCTGGCAACATGCATGCCAGCTTTAAATCGTGCTTGCTGGCTTTCACTGGTGCATTCCATTTACAGCATTGACCCTCTACTGTAATATGAATGCAATGAACAAAACCGCGAGTGCTGTCGGTGCGCACTAGTTATGCAAATAGGCATGCACTGACAAAATGACAGGCTGACTGAATTGATAGCCACAGAGGCAGGCCAACTGCAATACCTGCATTTTGCAAGGGCTGTCAAATATGACCCCTTGATGGGTTCTTTGGTCAGGGTATAGGGAGTTTGCCCAGGGATAGTATGGTAACTGAGAACTAACATTCAACGCAGTGCAAAGGCTCTTGCCTCTGCGCCATCCGTAGCGATCCACCCTGGGGTAGGTTAAAGGTGACTTCCATTGGGTGTCTGTAGATAATGCTACAATCCCTAGCTCAGCTTTACAAAACACCATAACAAAGGTTACGGAAATATTAACTTCTTAACTGATGCAAAGGATATCTTTGATACTTCAACAGAATATGTTACCCTGTATAAAACTTATCACAATTTGAAAGAAAATCCTCAGAGCCATGAAATGCGAGAGAGCTGTGCGGCCTCAAGGTGGATGAGTCTAATCGCAAAATAAATTGGCCAGAATTTCTCCAGTATTGTTTTTTACCAGCTATTATCTTGTGCTAGTATCTGACACCTTAATTAAATGGAAAAGCAAGCTGTGCCCTGGGGTACTTTATGTTGCGTTTAAGGTAAATAACAGCTGGTCACGTAAAAAAGTGATTTATTATTTCTTTAGTTACAGTGTTTTATTTAATTACAAGCTGTTTATAAGCTTGTAATAAATATTCACAATTATTTGCTGATAATCCATGTCCGTGCAGGTGATTGAAAGACTAAAGAGAGTATATTTATGTTATATAACTATGGGAAGCCATAGGTACACAAATCAGTGTAGCAGACAAGCAAAATGTGTTTCTGGGTTAAAACGATCATCATTCAAGGTTGCTTCCAACACTCTTTTCTATTTGTAATATACGTGAATGATTTGGATGTGGATGCAGGGGGCATGATCAGTAAGTTTGCAGAGAACAAGAAGATTGGCAGAGTCATGGATAGTATGGAGGATATCAATGTGTTGGTGAAATAGGCTGATAAAAGGCAGATGGAGTTCAATCCTGATAAGTGTGAGGTGATGCCATTTAGGAGTACTAATGAGGCTAGGATATATACTGTGATAGGTAAGGACTTAGGGAGCATTGATGGACAGATACAACTTGGAGTACCTTGAAGGTGGCAGTGCAAGTAGATAACATGGTTAGGAAGACACTGGCCTTCATTAGTCAGGGCACTGAATACAAAAGCAGGAGGGTTATGTTCCAACTTTATAAAACTTTAGTTAGTCTACATGAGTACTGGGTGCATTTCTGAGCACCACACTATAAGAAGGATGTGATAGCAATGAAGAGGGTGCAGAGATTAACCAGGATGGTGCCCGGGATGGAGTGTTTCAGTCATAAGAGACTGGAGAGGCTAGGTCTGTTCTCCCTGGAGCAGCAGAGGTTAAGAGGGGATATGACTGAGGTATGTAAAATTATGAGGGGAATGGATAGGGTAGACTGCAGGAAGCTTTTCCCCATATCAGAAGTAGACAAAACAAGAAGACATAGATTTAGGATAAGGGGGAAGAGAGTCAGAGAGGATCTGAGGTGCACTTTCTTCACCCAGAGAGTGGTGAGTACCTGGAATGCACTTCCTGGGAGAGTGATTGAAGCGGGGTCACTGACAGCATTTAAGAAGTCTGTAGGTGAGCATTTGAATTGCACAAGCATGGAAGGGCATAGGCCAAAAGCTGGGAGATGGGATTCGTGCAGATAGGTGCCCACTGGTCGGCGTGGATGTGGTGGGCCAAATGGCCTGTTTCCATGTTGTACATCTCTATGACTCTTTACACATTATTGAGGTTGGACATTTACTTTAATCATTTTGCCTGTTGAAGGAAGCCCATCGGGTGAATCTAGCCTGCGGGACCTGGGAAGGTACTTTGTTAACTTTTACTTTCTTGTGATACCAGAAGGGGAAGTTTTGCTCCTCGGGATACCACAAAGACATTTTTGGGCTCCCAAATATCCACAATCCTGATTTCAAGCCCTGTCTGAAACCTACTGTCCAGCAGCACAGGGGCTGCAGACCATTCCATGAGCCATCCAATGGTGAGCTGGCATCCTGCCCAGTGACGGGTGCTGCTTCCTACCACAGTTGACCACCTCAGTGCCAATGAAGACAACAAATTAAAAACACACAGCCTCATGCTGAGAAGTTGTCAATTTGACATCTGCCTCAGCCACTCTGCAAGTTCAAATCAGGGCTATAAGGGTGCTAGTGAAGGGAAACTAGGCTGTAAAGTGCAAACTACATATCTACAGTAAATTGCATTGCTTTTTGTTCAATGTCTGGATTTAGCATGTAACTTTGATCCTAACTGCCAGCATCATATTTTGATCTTTGTCTTGGTTTGTTAAACGAAAGATCTTCTGGTCTAACACTCAATATGCCTTAAAGACCTCAACTTAACCTGAGCCTGAGAGAACAACTAAGGAATCCCCTCCTTGCATTTCCTAAACCAAGCATTTCTATTTCAAATTTATAGACCACAGGTCCTTCCCAGCAACATGGACAGCCTGTACCTACAACTGAATGTTTGGGAGACTGGCGGGATGGATGGGGATGGTTTTGCTGGCTGTTGCGGGGCTTCGGGCATCTACTGCTGGGTGGGAATGGGGCATTTCTGCATGCCTTCTCTCCCCAACCCTGAGCTGCAACCATCAGCAGCTGGGTCAAGCCGAGCAGTTCAATCACTCACTGAGTCAGTGAGGCCTGCTGGCAGCCAGTCTTTCCGTTCCTGCTCACTCTCCCATCACAGCTGTTTCTGTGATCCTCTCCCACACACTGTTCTTATTCATTTCCAACTCACGAACAGTTTTCAGGAGCAGAACCCTGTTGTAACCTGGGGACCGCCTGTAACGGAACTATCGGTAACTTCAAAAGATCCAGTATTTGATGAGCTGTAGCTTGGTCATTGTTGAGGGTTTCAAATATTTCACTGCCAGTAGAGAATTCCTGTTTTAATTCAACATGCAATGCCTGTAGGCAAAGTCATGAATTCACTCAGCCTCCGGGCTAGTAAAACAAAGAGATGAAAGAATCTTCAAAATAAAAGTCAGTTAAAAAATATCGACTTTGGCAAGATGCAATTAAAAAAATATTGTCGCTTTACAAAGCATGGAGCCTTGTTACTTTCAAAATGGATCAGAGTTTCATTGTGCATTGCTCTCTTATGCATTAACTTTTACAAGAGGTTGCACGGCCAGAGATAATCAATTATCTGTAGCTTTAATCTGGAGTGGAACTGATCTCTGTTCACTCATTTTTATTTCAAAATCAAAGGGATGATAACTGATTGACACCAATTATATTAGGTGACAATCAACATTTGCTGGTCACTCATGGTCAAGCTGATAGGATCTGCCATCTTGAGCATGTCATCTGGTGTGTGGAACCTTGCCTGTACAAGGCGATCTGTACCAACACCTGCCACAGGTCCACAGCAAGAGATTCCATATCACAGCTTGAGGAATCTCTCTAACTGCCATTTCTGCCATCACCTTTCATTCACTAAACCGATACCATTATGTTCAACATGGGGGATGAAGATGAAAAGAAATTATTGTGGTTTTGTGTGCCTTGTACTCTGAGGCATTGTATAACTGGTACTGTGCAAGCCCACACTGCAAAGTGAAAGCAACTACAAAGAGTTTAGGAGAGTTTGGAGTTAGTCCGACTGAAACAGATAGCTGTACTGTTCCACACTAGATTCTCGAGTATCTGATATCTTTCCTATCTGTCACGCATCCTCTCCTTGAATACACAGGACATGCGAGGGCTCTCTCCTCACTAAAAAAAAGCTAGTGCTGTGAGTCTAGCAGAGTGAATAGCATCACCAATATCCATAGGAGTTGCAAGCAAAACCAAAATGCTAGAGGAACTCAAGCATGTCAAGTAGCATCTATGGAGGCAAAGGGATAGTTGAAGCTTCATGTCTTGACCCTGCATCAGGAATGAGAGTGTGGAGGGGAGATAGCCGGTATAAAGAGGTGAGAGGGAAAGATGAGACAGGGGCTGGTAGGCTACAGGTGGAACCAGGTGAGGTGGAGAATGATAGGCAGATGGAGCCAGGTGGTGGAGGGGAAGAGGTGGAGTTGGGAGGCTAGTGGGTGATAGGTAAAGACAGACAAAGAGAGAGAAAATAGGAGTCAGGTGGAGCGGGGAGGGGGGGTAGGGGAGGGTGCATAACGAGACTGAGACTGGAAGGTGATAAGTGGAGACACAAGAGGAATCTGACAAGTAAGGAAGGTGATACGTGGAACCAGATAAGGGAAGGATGACGGACAGATGGAACCAGATGGGGAAGGGGATAAGAGACCCAGTAGGTATAGTGTGTGGATGATAGGCAGATGGGACCAGGTGAGGGAGGGGAGTACCCTAGGTAGATCAGAAGGAGAGAGAAAGTAACACAGGGAGTGTGGGTTACCTGAAGTTGTAGTGTCTCCATAGGAGTTGTCTCCAAATGTACAAGAAGGTATCAATTTAAATTTTCTGACTCTCTTTTGATTAGTAGCTGCACTGGTCACTAACTAAAGTTATCCACAGAGTCATACAGCATGGAAATAGACCCTGCGGCCTACAGCGTCTGTCAAACATATATCCATACAATCATATTTTCTGGTACTCGACCCATAGCCTGAAATGCCATGGCATATCAAGTGCTCATCTAAATACCTCTTAAATGCTGAGAGAGTCTCTGCCTCCACCATCCCCTCAGTCAGTGCATTCCAGATTTCAAACAGCCTCTGGGTGAAAAGAATTCTTCCTCAAATCCCTTCTAAATTACCTTCAGCGGTTGAACCCATGGCTGGGTTCTCTGCTGTTATCACTATATTTATCACTCAAGAATGCTGGACTGCCTTGGGGATAAGTAGACTCCAGCCTGATAATGATACTGATCTTCATTGGTGGTGTGGAGAACAGGGCTGGTGTTTACGGAAATTCTGATCCAAAGCAGGCTCTTTGGGAATCGCTTGGGAAGATTGGTACTAGATGATGCATTTTGGGAGAACTACTAAATTTGGACTTCTGAGCCACAAACCTCAAGTTGCAGTCTCTCATGCTTCAAATATTTCCCCTTCCTGATTGCATGATGTTCCTGAAAGCCTCTGTTTGCCATTACTGGGAAGTGCGTGGGTAATTCTTCTGGCTCCTCCGCTTCCTGTCGCTAACTCTGATAAGCAAGAAATTGACCTGTCAAAGGAATTCCTGACAGAAACCTGCTCAGTATTAAAATCACCCTTTATTTTGTGCATTGATTTCAGAGCAGTAACACCAGTTGACATTGTCTAACTTAATTCTTAATTTAAATCGGATCTGGAGATATTCATGAAGAAGACAACAAAAAAAAACAAAAAGAAAGGAAATTAGCAAGATTAATAAACCACAATCAAAAATTCTTACGTTCTTTTCTGAAATGGGCTTATTCCTCGACTGGGTTTGAATGACTGATCTTCTCTGTTCAAAACCTTACTGGACAGCCCACACAAGCAAGCACTAAATTGGTGCTGTTTAGTGGAGTGAGAAGAGGCTCAGATGGAACAGACACACGAGCATGGATCATGAGTTGCTTTAAATTTTATCGAGCTGGTGAGGCCAGAGGAGTGAGCTGTCTTTCAACAACATTGATTTTTCTGGACAAAATTGAAATTAGAAGTAAAATCTGGCTCCTGGCAAACCGTTCTGACACGGTGGGGAGGAAATTCAGTTAGGACTTCTTTCAGGTCCAAAACAGATGATTCTCCATAAGTGTCAAAAGGTAGAGGTGCAAGTCTCACCTCAAATCTCCTTTGCATCTTTATATCTTTATTAGTCACATGTACATCGAAACACACAGTGAAATGCATCTTTTGTGTAGAGTGTTCTGGGGGCAGCCCGCAAGTGTTGCCACGTTTCAGGTGCCAACATAGCATACCCACAACTTCCTAACCCGTACGTCTTTTGGAATGTGGGAGGAAACCGGAGCACCCGGAGGAATCCCACACAGACATGGGGAGAACGTACAAACTCCTTACAGACAGTGGCCGGAATTGAACCCAGGTCGCTGGCACTGTAAAGCATTATGCTAACCATTACACTACACTACCAGTGCCTCCAGTATTGAAATCACCTGGATTTCTATAAAACATTTAATGTGGCAAAACATCCCCAAGCACATCACTGAAAGTGTATCTGATCAAAATTTGATATTGTGCCACACAAGAACTGTTGGTGTAGTTGACCTATAACTTAATCAGAGTAACTTATAAGAGCATCTTAAAGAAAGAAAGAGAGTGGAGAGTCAAAGAAACTGATGAAGGGAATTCCAAAATTAAGAGATCATGCAGTTGAAGGCATGGCCATCAATGGTGGAATGATTAAATTTAGGGATGATCAAAAGGCTAGAATTGGAAGACTGCGGGTATCTCAGAGGGTTATGAGGGTTCGGAGATTCCAAAAATAGGTAAAATTGGTTTACTTTATTATTATTGTCACAGGTACTGAGGTACAGTGAAAAACTTTGTTTTGCATACTATCCGTACAGGCCATTTCATCACATCAGTGCATTGAGGTAGTACAAAGGAAAACAATAACAGAATGCAGAAAAAAATGTCACAGGCACAGAGAAAGTGCAGTGCAGGCAGACAATAGGGTGCAAGGCCGTAATGAGGAAGATTGTGAGGTCAAGAGTCCAGTAGGGGAAGGCCATGGAGCATTTAGTGTATTTGCAGGTGGTGTGGGTACCAATGGGTACTGGGAGACAACAGGGGCTTCAGAAGATGGGTGTCTACAGCAGATGCAATCACATGTGCTTACACCTCACAGAAGGTGACATCATTTCATCACTTGCACATTTGAAACTCTTTCATATTTACATACAGATACACCACAGATGGATTGAAAATGAGGTGAGAATTTTAAAGCTGAGGCATGGTTCACATAATGGCCAGTGTAGGTTATAGGTGGTGAATGAACAGGATTGATGGCACATGAAATGTTAGGACACCAAGAAGCAGTTTTGGATGGCTTCAAATATAGGGAAAATGCAAAAAGGAGGGTATCCAAGGGTCTAATGAAATATTAAAGCCTAGGGGTAATAGAGGTGTGGATGAGGGATTCAGCAGCAGACAGGTAAGAGGTAGGAGTGGAAACAGGCAATGCTACAATGCTGGAAATAGCTCGTCTGAGTAATGGCATAAAGGTGGGGTCCAAAAGTCATCTTGAAGTAGGACATGCCATCATAGCTCAGTTTGGGTTAAAACAGATGCTGCGGGAAGGGTTGGAGCCAGCAACAGAGCAGAATGGAATGGAATCTGTGATGTGGATCAAAGGTAATCCTATATTTCCATATGACATAGAAGAAGTCCATTCAGCTTACTGAATCCATGCTGGTTCACAGAGCAATTCCCATTGCCTCACTAATTTTTCCTGTAACCTATTATCACCATCAATTCCATCATCCATCTACACAAGGGCCAATTCACAGAGGAATTATCCTACCAACCCACGTATTTGAAATGTGGGAGGAAACTGGAGCACCCGAGGCAACCCACACCAATACAGGAAGTACATGCAAACTCCACATGGATATTGAACTCGGGTGACTGAAGCTGTAAGGCAGCAGCTGTACTAGCCACTGTGTCACCAAACCCTTTAGACAGTGCACTCATCTAATTGGAGGAAACTTTTGCTTATCCAGTGCTGGATGTCAGGTCAGGCTTGGTATGGCAACTGCTCTGCCTGGGACCGCAAGAAACCGCAGAGAGTTGAGGACACAGCCCAGCACATCACAGAAACCAACCTCCCCTCCATGGACTCTGTCTTTACCTCTCACTGACTTGGTGAAGCAGCCAACATAATCAAAGATGCCACCCACCCAGGTCATTCTCTCTTCTCCCCTCTCCCATCAGGCAGAAGATACAGGAGCCTGAGGGCACATACCGCCAGGCTCAAGGACAGCTTCTATCCCACAGTGATAAGACTATTGAATGGTTCCCTTATACAATGAGATGGACTCTTGACCTCACAATCTACCTTGTTATGACCTTACACTTTATTGTCTACCTGCAATGCACTTCCCTGTAGCTGTGACACTTAGAGTAAGTGTTCTGGTATTGTTTTTACCCTGTACTACCTCAATGCACTGTGTAATGAATTGATCTGTATGAACGGTATGCAAGACAAGTTTTTCATTGTACTTCGGTACGTGACAATATTAAACCAATACCAATCCCAATATCTGAGAGTTGACAGGTAAGAAGAAGGATCTGAAGCAGTATTGGTCAAGGAGAGCTTCATGGTGTCACACAAACATGGAAACATGTCACTATGTTGTTGAATGCAGTGGAGCAGCAGTAGGAAGATGTTGAAGATAGATCCTCTGGGGGCACCAAGCTTTGTTGTCCCTTAATCCCTCTACAAATGAATTACTTAGATTGCAGCTGATAATGGGAACTGACAGAAGGGCCAAAACAATCTAGTTGAGTTTGGATAAAATGGGGCAGCAAAGTGGTGCAGCCAGTGGAGCTGCTGCCTCACAGCTCTGGCAACCTTAATTGTGACCTCCGCTGCTGTCTGTGTGGAGTTTCCACATCCTCCCTGTCACCTGCATGGATTTCCCTGGTGCTGTGGTTTCCTCCCTCATTCCAAAGACACACAACTTGATGGATCAATTAGCAACAGTAAATTGCCCCTAGTTTGTAGGTGTGGTGCATAGGGGGAATTGATGGGAATGTAGGAGGAATACTAGGAGGAATACTAGGAGGATAGGATTGCCATCTGAGCAGTGGCCCCCTTCTATGCTATACGGAAACATGGAATGTGTTGTGGATATCCAGTAGGCTCACACAGAGAAAATATGATCTTCATTTCCTTGATTTTCAATCCCAGCTTTATATGCCTGAACCATCCTGAATTCAATTTTGAATAATTGCTTTGCTCAGTAATTATTTTCTGACCATAAATACTTCCATTATTTAACCATGAGAGCTATGAATGATGATACAATTTTCTGACAAGTGCTACCTGTTTTTTGGGCTCTATAGGTGCTCTTAGATCTCCAAAATAGGGTGCAGAGGACACAGGCAATCTCTGAGCAAAAAAAGCACCAGGATGTCAGTAAATATTCAGTAAATGTTTGCCAGCTGTATATCATGAGACCAAACAGTGATATGCTCCAGCTAATGTGCCCTCTGCACATCACACTGCTGTACAAAAGTAGAAAGGACCTTCCCCCACCATTAACATTTGAAAACGTTATCACCTTATACAGGCTATTTGCTAGCTAGCTTCTGGCTTCTTCTGCATTTTGTGCTTTTATTGCTGTTTCAAGTTACAAGTCTGTAAGTGATCAGCTGGCAGGTGAACAAAGATCGTTTGCTGACTTTAGGCTTCTGCACCAACTAGATGCTGCCAGATTATGGGTATTTCATGTGTATTCCCCCTAAAATGTAGCATGGCTCAGCTGTATGTGATCAGAAGGTACACAGAGGAGAATGAGTTGGTGAGAGAAAGAGGAGGAAGGGGAGAAGTCCTCTCAGCAAAATAAGCTACGCCTAGGGTCTTTAGTGAGCAATTCCTCAAGCTGAGCCTCAGTGAGGAATGATGTGTGACAAAAGTGCTTTAATAAGGATATCCTCAGCTGAAATCTACCACCTGTTGTGACCGCAACATCGACCTTACAGCAGTAAAAACTGCACAGTAAACCGTTTCAGTAACTGGTTCCACTTACTGAGGGAAAATAGTACCTTTCTTCTGCTTTCTAAGCAACTCCCATTTTATAGCATTTTCCCAGTAGTGGGAAGGAAGTTAGAAAACTTCATTTCTATTTCCCCAGGTTCCTCCATGTTCACACAAAGGCCAAACATGAGACCTAAGAGTATCAGCCCAGATCATGTTCTCAAGTCTCTGGAGTAAAGCTGGAATATGTTATCATCTGGATCAAAACCAATCACTGAAGCAATGCTGATGGCTGACTCAATTAGGCAAATAACTCCCAATATTACTGGCTATCAGGTCTGTTATGCAGCACATGGAATATATTATGGAATGTATTATGGAACATATCATGAAACATATTATGGAATATGTTTGCTTGTCTGAGAAAGGAAGATTTAGAATGTTTCACTTCCCAGAAATCCAGTGTGTGATTTTAGAGAAGAAATCTAATTTTTGGCCTCAGAATTGACAGAGGCAATTCACTATGTGCCGTTTCCTTTTCTTTCAAGGTTACAAAGCTCGAGCTTTCAACAGATGTCAAGCAGTCAAATAGTATTCTGTCTACTTCCATTTTGCAAGTGCCACTTCTGAAAATAAGTCTAAACGACAAATGAAAGTTTGCCAAGAGCTGTCTTTGTGCTGTATCAGGAATTGTCAGGAGTTTGCCATGAGCTAAATTAGAAAGTCAATCTAATTCCCACTGCAAAAGCTATACTTTATAACAAGAATGTTAAACAAAATTTTGTCTATCAAGGACTTCATATTGCAGTAAAATGAAAATATACCACAAGCTACATGGTGAAAACTGTTACAGACTGCAATACATTTTGTAATCAGCATGTGGTTTTCCATTATAGCTGTTTACTGTTAAGGTTCAATTGATAAATGTTTATTTCCACTAATCCCAGTCTACCATCTGTCAATGAGTACATTTCTGAATAATATGCATAATGTCTGTAACATCATCATACCACAGCTGGACTGCATCTAATATTTCTCCTCCCACTGATGTGATTACACATTCCAAGCCAGATAAACAATGGAACTGTTTTCAGTTTGTAGAAATTAATTTGCACCTTTTCAGGCTCTTTATATTTGAAGGGGTAGAGGTTCTAGTTCAAATGAAAAGAGAAGACAGAAAGGGTAGAACTGTGGGTGCAACACTGGCAAATTTAACACTGATCTGTACATCTACCCAGGCCATGTCTTCATTGGTGGATAGGAAGCTAACTGAATTTATCATGGATCTCACTTTAGTATGGAAACAAGGGTCCTGTACCCATTTCTGAACCCTTCTGTACCCATTCCTGTACCCATATCTTGATGCCTATAATTGAACAAATGGCAGACAGTTATAAAGTCATAGAGAGACACAGCGTGGAAACAAGCCCTTCAACTCACCAAGTCTATGCTGATCATCATGCACCCATTTACACTAATCATACATTAATCCCACATTTTTATTCTCCCCACATTCTCATCAACTGCCCTGAGGTTCTACCACTCACCAACACTCTAGGAGCAATTTACAGTGGCTTTACTCTACCAACCTACACATCTTTGGGATGTGGGAGGAAACCAGAGTACCTGGAGGAAACCTATGAGGTCACAAGGAGAACGTGCAAACTCCATGCAGATAACCCCGGAGGTCAGGATTAAACCCGAATCTCTGGTGCTGTGAGACAGTAGCTCTGCTAACTGCGGCCCTGTGTCCTGACCCATTAGGTAAGATCTGGCCTCTAAGTATCCTAAACACCAGTCCTTAATGATTCTGCTGGAGGCTGCCATCAAAATGTATGATTTATCTTTTTTTAAATACTTTTTTAGTATCTGGGCATTGACTGTGAAGCCAGAACTTTTTGCTTGCCCTGAATTGCCCTTTGGGAAGAAAGCAGTGAGCCACCTACAACCAAGTGGCTTGCTAGGCCATTTCAGACGGCATTTAAGAGCCAGGAGTCGCATATTGGCCAGACTGGGTAAGGGCAGTAGATTTCCTTCTTTGAAGGACATTAGTGAACAAGATGGGATTTTACAACAAATGAGTAGTTTTGTTGTTGTCATCATCACTAAGAGTAGCTGTTGTTCCGAATTCCAGGTTATTAACTGAACTTAAATTCCATAGCTGCTGTAGTGGAATTCATCTTCAGGTTTCTAGATCATTAGTACAGTCCTGTGGATTACTAGTCCAATAATTAACTGCTGCACCATCATACATCCAAACTAAAGGAGGAAGTAGACCTTCAAGAAAGAACTGCAATGCAGAATGGATATTTGCAATTTTACCCTATAATTTCAATCTTTTTTCTTTGAGAAATGACAATTATTTGCCAAATTTAACCACTGATTTTATTTTACATATTTTTTTGCTTGAATATATCAGTTGATTTGACTGAAAGGGATCTGCAGTCATTAGATGTGGACCAATTGAACATAACTCAATACATGACCAAAAATTTTCAGAACTTATCTTCTGAAAACACACACAGCAAAATTGAAGCATGGTAATTCTGACCACTATAAAGAAATATCTATTTAAAATGGAAGTTTATTAAAACTGTAACTCAATAACAGTTGAGAAAATGGAAGTTTATTAAAACTGTAACTCAGTAACAGTTGAGAAAATAGATTAATAATAGCCATACCTTCCTTACAAATTGTTCTTGACATCATTTCCCCCAAGCATGCTACATAAGGATCAGCTGCTGTATCAACATCTATTGTCAAAAACAATCCATGCTGATCCAAATATTTTCATACAGATAAATAAGTACAAGATAAACAGAGAAAATATTAATAGTAAGAAATCATATAGCTTATCAGAATCCCTGGCCTTGCTGTTTACATATGCTGCTTAACTGTATCTTGAATAAACAAGTGTTTTGCTTCTATAACCCCAATTAGAAGACCATAAACCTTTTCCATTAGATTACAGGCTATTTTCATGATTTTGATTTTTTTTTTGATTTTTGTTTAGTTACAGCGTGGTAAAAGGCCCTTCCAGCCCAACGAGTCCACGCCGCCCATTTTTGTTTAAACCCAAATTAACCTACCCGTATGTCTTTGGAATGTGGGAGGAAACCGGAGCACCCGGAAGTAACCCAAGCAGACACGGGAGAACGTACAAACTCCTTACAGACAGTGACGGGAATCGAACCCCGATTGCTGGCGCTGTAATAGCGTCTCGCTAACCGCTATGCTACTGATGCAAGTTTTTGTACTGCAGTCAAGAGAAGAGACTAAATAGAAAATTAGTAAAGGATAAATATGATTAAAGAGGTAACTGTGTGGCTCAAAGCTTGGTGTAGGAGAAATGGGTTCTGATTCATGGGACACTGGTACCAGTACTCAGGAAGGAGAGTGCTGTTCTTTTAGAATGGGCTCCACCTGGTGTCCTGGTGAATCATATAACCAGGGCTACAGATAAGACTTTAAACTAACTAGGAGGGGAGTGGGGTCAAAGAATGGAAGGTTTAATAAATGGAGAGGAAATGAAAGAGCAGTGGCACAGAGGGAAACTGACAATCAGAGTGTGATAAGCCAGAGCAGTAGATGTAAACAAAAATATGCAAAAGGGAGCAAATCCAGAGTTGTAAGTAACTGTAAAAATATATCCTTTATTTGAATGCAGATAGCATTTGCAATAAGACGGATGAATTTATAACATAGAGAGCAACATATGAGTATGATGTAATTGCCATCACAGAAGTGTGGTTGCACGGTGTCTAGGACTGAGTGCTCAATATTCTAGGTTATACTGTCTTCCAAAAGAACAGACCAAAGGAAAAAGAAGGTAGCAGAACTGTGCCAAGTCATGATATGAAGGCAGAGTATAGTAGTATGGAATTGGTTTGTGTTGATATTGTGAATAGCAGAATAAGGAAGACAAGGATGGGAGTAGTCTAAAATGTCATCTTTCAATAGGTCAGAACTTATATTGGGAAATATCAAGAGGAGAGACGCAAGAGATTCTGCAGATGCTGGAATCTGGAGCAACACACATAAAACACTGGAGGAACTCAGTAGATCAGGCAGCATCTATGTAGGGAAACAAACAGTCGATGTTTTGGGTCGAGACCCTTCATAGGACTCATATCAAGAGCATGTTTGGAAGGGACTGAAATTATCATGAGAAATTTTAACCTACATATTGATTGGATGAACCAAACTGACAAGGGTATTGTAGAAAAAGGATCAGTGGAATGTGTCAGGGATCGCTTTGTAGAGCATTGCGGAACCCACCCAGGAACAGGTTATTTCAGATTTGGTCATATATAATGAGGAAGGATATGTAAGGGATCTTGTGGTTAAATATAATCAATATAATCAAATTCCAAATGCAGTTTGAAAATGAACATCATAAATCCATAACCAGTGTAAGGAAGAAGTTGTCTAAGGTGGACTGGGTAAGAGACAAGTAGTAGAGGAACAGTGGTAGATATTCGATCAGCTCATCTATAATGCTCAGCGAGAGTTTATCCCAATCAAAAAGAGGGATTCCATGAGAAAGAGACACAATCCATGATTAACAAAGGAGGTAAGGAATAACGTAAATTGAAAAGTAAGATATACAAAGTGGCAAGAGCAAAGCAAGTGGTGGACCAGAGGATTGGGATTTTTTTAGGATCCAGCAACAGAAGACTAAGAAGCTTATAAGAAAGGAAAAAATGAATTTTGAGAGAAAATTTACATGTTGTACAAAAACAAACAATGGAAGTTTCAATGGATATACAAATAAGAAGAGGAAGGCTATGATAAATGTGAGGCCTCCAGGGAATGAGGCTGGTGAATTAACAGTAAACAAAGAAGTGGCAGATGTATTGAATAAATTTTTTGCATCAGTTTTCACTATTGAAGACATTGCTAATATCCCTAAGATATAGACAGGCTAATTCCAAATACCGTGAGAGGAGTTACAAAAATCCCAATTACAAGGGATAAAGTATCGGAGAAACTCATGGGGCTAAAGGCATCACTGAGACCAAATGGGTTACATGTTAGGGTGGCTGCAGAGAGAGTGGACCCAATGATTGAAAATTTTCATAACTCGTTAAACTCTGGGAGGTACCAGAAGTTTGGAAAACAACCAACATGACTCCCTTGTTCAAAAATTAGAAAGGCAGAAGACAAGGAACTACAGGCCAGTTACTTTAACAGCATTATTGGCAAAATACCAGAGTCAATAATCAACGAGGAAATAGCTAATCATTTAGGAAAGCTGAATATAATTAAACCTAGTCAACATGGTTTTATGAGAGGTAAATCATGTTAGATAAATTTGCTCGAATTAGTGCTTACATCAACCGTAATTAAGTGCTTTGAGAGGTCAGTTATGGCACGAATCAACTCTTGCATCAGAGATGACCTGGATCTGCTCCAATTTGCCTACTGCCACAATAGGTCAACAGCAGATGTGATTTCTCTGGCTCTTCACTCTGCTCTGGACCATCTGGACAACAGGAACACATATGTCAGGCTGCTGTTCATCGACTACAGCTCAGTGTTCAACACAATCATCCCATCCAAACTCATCATCAAGCTTCAAGAACTGGGCCTTTGTACCTCCCTCTGCAACTGGATACTAAACTTCCTCATTGGCAGACCTCAATCTGTGAGGATTGGTAACAATATCTCCTGCTCGCTGATCATCAACACAGGTGCACCTCAAGGCTGTGTTCTTAGCCCCCGTTCTACTCTCTTGTGTAGCTAAGCACAGCTCCAATGCCATCTTCAAATTCAACAACAACACTATTGTTGTTGGACAAATCACAGGTGGCGATGAATAAGCTTACTGGAATGAGATAGGACTCCTGGTTAAGTGGTGCCACAACAACAACCTCTTGCTCAATGTCAGCAAAACGAAAGAGCTGATTGTTGGCTTCAGAAAGGTGAAGAAGAGTGAACAAGTGCCAGTCTACACTGGGGGATCAGCGGTGGAGAGAATCAGCAGCTCTAAATTCCTGGGTGCTAACATATCGGATGACCTGTCCTGGGCCCAGCACATAGATGCAATCATAAGGAAAGCGGACCAGTGTCTTTACTTTCTTAGAAGATTAAGGAAGTTCGGCTTATCACTGAACACTAACAAACTTCTACAGATGTACTGTTGAAAGTATCCTGACTGAATGCATCATGGTCTTGTATGGAAATTCGAATGGCAGGAATGTAAGAAGCTGCAGAGAGCAGTGGACTCTGCCCAATAAATCACAGGCACATCCCACCCCACCATTGGTAGTATCTACAGAAGGCGCTGCCTCAAGAAGGCAACATGTGTCAAAGATCCCCGCGATCTGGGGCATGTCACCTTTTTGCAGCTACCATCGGGCAGGTGGTACAAAAGCCTGAAGTCCCACACCACCAGGTTCAAGAACAGCTACTTACCTTCAATTATTCAGTTCTTGAACCAACCATCACAATGGTAATCAGTACAGTTTAGCAACACTATGACCACGTTAATCACCTTGTACTAAAATGGACTTTGCTTTTTTTGTTCTAATTCTGTTCTTTCTTGTAAAAATTGTGTATAATTTATGTTTAATTTATGTTTTTCTTGTGAATGCTGCTTATATGATGCTATATGCCCGTGATGCTGCTGCAAGTAACTTTTTCATTGCACCTGTGAATCAGAATCCGGTTTATCATCATTAACATATGTCGTGAAATTTGTTGTTTTGTGGCAGCAGTATAGTGCAAGACATAAAAATTACTATAAGTTACAAAAATAAATAAATAGTGCAAAAGAGGAATAAGGTAGTGTTCATGGGTTAATGGACTGTTCAGAAATCTGATGGCGGAGGTGAAGAAGCTGTTTCTGAAATGTTGAGTGTGGGTCTTCAGGCTCCTGTACCTCGTCCCAGGTTTGGTAACATGAAGAGGCCATGGTGAGGGTCCTTAATGATGGATGCTGCCTTCTTGAGGCACCGCCTCTTGAAGATGTCCTCGATGGTGGGGAGGGTTGTGCCATTGATGGAGCTGGCTGAGTCTACAACCCCCTGCAGCCTCTTTCAATCCTGCACATTGGAGCCTCCATACCAGGCGGTGATGCAACCAGTCAGAATGCTCTCCACTGTCCATCTATAGAAATTTGCAAGAGTCTTTGGTGACAGACCAAATCTGCTCAAACATGTGCATACATGTACTTGTGCATATGACAATAAACTCGACTTTGACTTTGACTTTTTTGAGGACGTAATAAGGACGGTTGATAGAGGGGATCCTGTAGATGTCGAGTATTTAATTTCCAAAAGGCATTTGATGAACTGCCACATGGGAGGCTGGTGCATAAGTTGAAAGCTCATGGAATTAGAGAAAGTGTGTTATAATGGATTGAAAACTAGCTGCCTCATAGAAAACAGAAAGTTGTAATAAATTGGTTGTTTTCAGGCTGGAAGAAGGTAACTAGTGGAGTACCACAGGGATCAGTTCTTGGCCCACATTTGTTCGCTATTTACATGAATGTCCTGAAGGAAGAACAATATGTAAGGTTTCCAGCTTTGCCAATGATATGAAAATAGGTAGAAGGTCATGTTGTAATAAGGATATTGTGATTCTGCAATGGGATATAGATAGATTGAGAGTATGGGCAAATGACTGGGTGGAGTTTGTTGTGGAGAAGTAGGAGATCATGTACTTTGGCGCATGAATCACAAAAAAACTAGCAGGCAGGTCCAAGAAGGAGTTAAGAAGGCAAACTGCATTTTGGCCTTCGTTGCAAAGGGGATGGAGTTTTAAAATAAGTAGAATTTGTTGCAATTGCACTGGGTGTTGGGGAGGCCTTATCTGGAATACTGCGTGCAGTTTTGGTCCCCTTACCTAAAAATAAAATATAGTAATTTTGGAGGCAATACACAGGAGATTCACCAGGCTAATTACAGGGATGAGAGGGTTGTCTACCAAGGGAGACTGAATAGCTTGGGCCTATATTCCACAGAGTTCAGAAGAATGAGGGGTGACCTTTTTCAAACATATAATATTCTAAGGGGATTTCGCAGAGTAGATGTTTTCACGAATGGTAGAGTTTCGAACAAGAGATCATAGATACAAAATAAGGAACTGGTCATTTAAGACCAGAGTGCATAAAAACTTCTTCCAAAGAGTGGTGAATCTCTGGAATTCTCTGCCCTGGTGGGTGGTGGGTACTGGGTACTGGATCATTAGAAGTATTTAATGTGGAGGTAGATAATATTTGATAGATCAAGGAATAGAGTGGTATGGAGAAATAACACAGAAGAGGAGTAGAGGCCAGCACAGATCAGCCATGAATGACATCGCAGACTTGAAGGGCCTGATACCTACCACTGCTCCTATTTTCTTGTGCTTTTTTGTTCTTGTGGTGAGACCAAATAAGATAGAACAGTAGGATAGCAGTTAATGCTGCAACACATCTCCAGCACCCCTAGTTCAATCCTCACTTAGGTTGCAGTCCGTGTGGAGCTTGCATGTTTTCTCTGTGACTGCATGGGTTTCCCCACAACTGTGAAAGTTTCCTCCCACATCACAAAGATGTGCCAGTTCATAAATTAAGCAGCTACTGTAATTTGCCCCTAGTATTGGTAGGGACAGAAGAATCAGGGTGGAGTTGGTGGCATGTATGTTACAGGGAAGTAAGTGTGGGAATGGGACTTTGAGTTGCTCTGATAGATGAATCAAGTGCCCTCCTTCTATGTCATAAGAAAATATGAGAAATATGAACCTGTGACTTCTGATCTAACATAATGGATTACTTTAATGTGTTTTATCCATACTATTTGCTTCATATTTTATGTAGTATGGTAACATTTCAAAGGATTTAAATAATCTAAGTGCGTTATCATGTCAAAGTGTTTCAGACTAAAACAATTATTAAGATAAAGATAAACTACAATGTTGAAGCTTCTGTAACCTACCTCATTCTTTATTTTTTAAATTTGGCATCCATCTTCATGCTGTATTTTTGTCCTTTAATGTAATGTAAATAGTTGTTGTGTCATGAGTTACCAAATTGAACATTGTACCCTAATCGTGATCTGATATCCGAAAGTACGTTTTTCCAATTAGTTCTATATTTGAAGAAAAGAAATTATAAGCTAGATTTATTTACTAACAGTATCACAACAAGATCACCTATAGCAAACCCAATACAGTAAGATTTGATGCCCTTTTATTCTCAGGATGCAAGTGATGATTTTGTGTTACTTGAACTGCAGCAGTTTTTGTGTTGATGGTCTTACAAGAAAGGCAATTTAATCTTCCTTGTCGCTGCCATCAGTTACAATGAGTTCTCTTCCTACTCCCACACCCAACTTGGAAATCACCCAAACTATATTTTTGCTCCCCTCCTACACTTTTCTTGTACATGCTACCCATTTAGAAAACCAGCCGAAAGCACATCAGGTTCCATATATACAGTATATCCTGACAACACTCAGTTATACTTCCTTTCTCAATTCCTCTACTGTCTTGTTGGTCCAAAATGTGTCCAATACTTAAATATTGGGAAAGGAAAAACCATTGTCATTGGCCCCTGTCACAAACTCCATTCCTCTTACAGTCAACTGTCTCTTGGAAGCGCATGTCAGGGTATACATTTAAGCTGATGGCACCCAACTCTTTATCTCTTGCCATTTCTGCTGCCACTGATTTGTAGTGCCATCTAATACTGGATGAGCAGAAATTTTCTCCAATCAAATGCTGGGAAGACCAAATTCATTGTCTTCACTTCCTGCTACAAACTATGTTCAAAGACACCAACACCATCCTTTCTTTGGGTATTAAATCTGGAGCTGAATCCATATATTCCCAACCTTGGTTTTCTATCTGACCCTGAGTTGAAATTTTAACCTCATATTCCCTCCATCACGTAGAAAGCCACTTTCACTTGTCTGTCTGTGCCTCAAATCAGCTCGGCTGCTCTGAAAATTTCATTAATGTATTTTTACATACAGTCCTGATTATTCTAATGCACTTGCTGAGCAGTCTTCTATATTCCACACTACTTAAATAAACTTGAGCTCATCCAAACCTCTGCTGCCCACATCTTAACTTATACAGAATTCCTTTCAGCCACCACTGGCCTGCACTGAAATTATCATCCTTGCGTTCCATAACCTCTTTTTTCTATCATCTCCTCTGACTCCACTAACCTGTGGGATCTTAGTGATTTTGGGGCCTCACTTTTCCACAGCAAATATCCCAACTGTTGCCATAGGATGACCCAGCCTTTCCCACTCTCCTCCAGCAGCACAAGAACCAAGATATTTGATCACTTCGGTTTATAAGTTCATTTATCCACCATTCATATTCCTTATCAGAATTAATTAATTAAACTACAGAAATTAGAACTTGTAAAGAGATCCATTACCTCACCTATTAAAGACTGCTCAAGTCGTCACTTAAGTAGATTTGTTAATTTACATTGTTCCAGAGAGCTCATGGGCGGGTCTGTGAAATCATCAATTTGCAAAAATACTTGTTGCCCTGATTATTTCTAATTTTAAGTATTCCATAAAGGTTTATTTATTTTGATTTGATGCACTTTGGCTCTGTAAGCACTTTTCAAATTAAATATCTTGCTTTTATCAACTTCATCTCTCTCTCTCAACATTTGAAATATCTGGATTATGTCATCACACATCCTCTTAAAGATTTCTGCCCTGATATTTTGCACCCATAGTGAATATGTCTTAGAAGTGTACCATTTTCTTTGAAGAGCTACAATTCTTAAAGTTTTCTTCCTGTATGGATCTGATGACAATGCAAACTTGCATTTATCCTGTAAAGTGATGGTCCACAGTGCTTTAGAGATGCAGTTGAAATAAAAATAGACACCAAACCGAAGGAGATGGTAATCAGAGAGGTGATCAACACCTTAGCCAGACAGGTGGGTTCTAAGGACGGCCCTAAGGGAAGAAAGAAAGGTAGAGAAGCAGAGGGGTGCCTCAAGAGAATTGCAAAGCATTGAAAGGCACGGTTGCCACGGGTGAGGTGAAGGCATGAAATGTACAGGAAATCACTGCCTTGATGGTTATGTAACCTAATATTGCAGAGGCAGCTTCAACTGAATTTAGCATTACTAAGCCATTTCTATATATTCACTGAAGGAAAGATCATTTGTGCAAGAGTTGTGCAAGAGCTTACAGCTAGGAAAGGACATGGCATGAAAGAGCTAACTCTTTTGTTGCCCAATCATCACAGAAGTCAAGAAAGTCAACCACATACAATTATTTATTGACCTTGAGATCATATGAATCATATGCAACAAATACGCAGATGAGTAACATATATGGAGATTGAAGAAGCTGTAAAGACAGCTCAGTGCATTATCATATTTCCACAATACCACCATTATATCAATGGCTGTTAACTTATAATTGAGATCAGTGCCTGTGTCCTTTTAGTGCTGGCATACCTGGTCCCATTACTTCCCAAACCTCCTCTCAGCCTTCCTCAGATTTTGCACAAGACCAGATAATGTAGTACATATTCATGTTCCACTCACAAACAATTCCATTGTTTGCTTTTTAATGTGAACCGATTTTTGTAGATGAAGAATGCACTTTTTAAATAAGTGCTTTCATGGTCGTAATTACTATTCTATTTATCTACTCTCCACTCTGAGATCCACTCTGGAACCCAGTTTAAGATGATATTTCAGGCAATTTACAGTGCATTTCCCTACGTCAAACCAGGTGAATGAGTGGAGCAGCTGTGAGCCAACAGCTCAGCTGACAGATTAGCTGGTGCAGTCTGGGCTTATCTTTCTGGTGGAATAGTGCAGAAATAATTTCCTGCATGGTGGTATCATTAATTTCCTATTTTTAGATTCCCTATTAATGGCTCTGGCGCAGGAGAGTTTGATCCTTCGTTGACCCTGGTAGATGGCTATGCACTGAATGCTTATCATTTAATGATTTATCTATATAAATTCCATTGTTGTTGAGAACAAGGTGCAGTTACAATTTCAACAACAGTACTGTTTGACAACTTTGACTGTGGTACTGTATTTTCTCATCAGATTAATACTTTGATGTCCCTTTATCAAATTCCAGACTCAATAATGATCTCAGCAATTTCATTTGATAACCTTGTTTCTATTTTTTTGTATAGCAGCTGTTGGCAATAGTTCTGCCACTGTCATTTACAGATTCTCTAGATTTGTCTTTTGTTTCTTGTTGCATTATCATCACCCTTCTGACTTCCACTTTCATCCCTATTGTCATTTAATCTTTCATCCCTTGCTCACTTCCTAACCTCTATACTTGTTTATGAACTATTATATTTTTAACCTTTTCTATTTCTAACAAAAATAATTTAAGTATTAATTCTCTTCTTGTTTTTCTCACCACAGATGCTGCATAACCTGCTGAATATTTCAGCACTTTTGGTGCACTTTTCCAGCATCTGTGGTATCTTATTTTACAACTGTTTAGGAAAAGATAAATGTGCACAGGGCCGGGACTATCTACTAAATATCGTGGCTTGCTAAATCAATTAGCAGCATGAATTTGCTGAGACTGAGTAAATGGTCCTTAGTGCATCATTATCAAACTGAAGTTTGAGATCATGCCCTTACTTCAAAATTGCAAAAGGCAGTTAGCAGTTAATCAATGATGGACCAGATGTAAACTGTGGCTGAATGTTGACTGGCTTGTTGACAAGAGACTACAGATGCTGGAATATGGAGCAACAGACAATCTCCTGGAGGAATTCAGCGGGTAAGGCAGCATCAGTGGAAGGAAATAGACAGTCGACATTTTGGGTCAGGACCCTTCAGTTGGACTGCTAGGGTCTCGAGCAGCAGATCGGATAATCCAAGGTGACTGTCAAAAGAGCTAGAAGTGACATAAGTAAATATTTCAGAGTTGTTAGACTAATTGGATGGTTTACAAAAGAGTTGGTGCTGGGACAACAGCCCAAATGTCCTCCTTCAGTATTGATTATTTTCAGTTTTGAGATTTCTAAACCCTCCAGCAGTCAATGAAGATTTTGGCAGCTGAGGTACATATGCAGGGCAGGGAACACACCTGCTATTTAGTGAGTTTGAAGAGGATCAGTAGAATGGGCAATACTGAATATAAAATTAACAATCACCAACCAGTGATTTACAAGATTGAAGACTGCATGGTGCCTGTTTAAGCTGGATTGTGATTCAGGCATATTTAAATACATGAATCAAGTGTAAAGAGAGTTATTCTTGAGCTATCAATTTGAAAGAACGTAATCAGTGCAGAATCCCTTATCTGGCAATATAAGGTTACTGAGTCACACAGCCTGTGATAGTTTGACTGATAACCCTCTGGAATTTTACCCTGATAAGCCTTGGATCTGAATTCTACATTCCACATTCTGAAACAACAAGCCGTGCTGCTCAAGAAACTGAAATAAGGATGTAATTACAAAGCAAAAATAGGAGGGTTCGTGGTTTAATATGCACACAGCCTGTGAGTATATTAAATCATATTTACATAAATAAAAATAAAAATGAGAATTTGCTCTTAATCACCTTATTAGGGCCCTTGAATCAGATTTGGGTAGTTTCTGGATTGATACCAGGTAAATGGATTGCTTTCACTTCAATCCTTTCTACCAAGTAACATCTTGTAATCATCATTAAAATTCAACCAAATACTGCAGCATGGATAAATGGTACAATTCATGTTTCCCACAAGTATAATTTCCCCTTAATAGGTGATACATCAAACAGGTTTATGTAATGCATAGTACCATTAATGAAAGGTGACATATGCAAAGTTAAAATAAAGATAATCTATTTTCCTAGATTACATCAGTAACCACACTTCAGAGGTACTTCACTGACTGTAAAGCACCACAGCCATCCTGTGTTTATGAAATATATAATTACAAATCTTTCTTTCTTTTGATTAAGTCTGTTTATCATGTGCTTCTGATATATGCAAATATCATAATGGTTCCACGTTGGGCACAATTGACAATTGTAGTGCAAATGACCCAGTTTGAAAAGTGAATTGTTTCCTCCTTGCTTCATCTCTTAAACTTATACGTTTAATACCGAAAACAAAATCTGCAATGAATCATTTCAATCAAGCAGTTTTAAAGCATAATTTAAAAAAGTAAATAGCTTCAAAAATACTCCTTGATAATTAAAATGGTAAATAGGTAAAACATTGATTAATTTAGTTGAAAATTTGATTATTACTATAAATAAATATTTCATGTTATAGAGCCATCTCAATATTTACTTACTTATTACAACAGAGAGGAAAGCTCTTTAGCCTATTTAGTCCATGTTGGTTCCCAGCAGAGCAATTTCATTAGTCACATTCTCGTTTTCCTGCAACCTAGCAACTTCTTATACCTCACATGCCCTTCGGTTCTTTTGCCATTGCCCTACACCAGGGGTAATTTACAGTAGCTAATTAACCCACGAACATCTTTGGGATGTTAGTGGAAACTTGAGAACTTAAGAGATACCCACGTGATCATGGGGGTGTGGGGGGGGTTGGGGGGGGGAGTGCAAACTCTACACAGGCACCAGCCATGGTCAGGACTAAACCCAGGTCATTGCAGCTGTGAGGTAGTAGCTCTAACTGTAGCATTAATCCAAACATTAAAAATGAATTAGAAAATAAACAAATTATTTTCAGTGAGATTGATGGTCAGTTGCTTAGAAAAAAATAAAATATTGTTCAAAACATTTCAAAATAAACTAGTTGGTCTCCTTGCAGCCGGAAGAGCCAACTTAAATGTTCAGAGATTACCCTAGGTTGTGCTCTTGCACCCTCTGGTGTTCATTTACAGCTTTTCCACTGGAGAAAGATGTACACACAGTGAGTTGGAAACGTAATCAAAAAAGATCGGAAATTTTCTTGTAGCTGCTGTGGTATTGCTAAAATTGGACTTCCACCACACTGGCATTAGAGTAAACTCCCTACTAAAAGTAGAGCAAAATAAATTTGCTTTCAATATCTAAATATTAAAAAGGCCCCTCAAGCAGTTCCACCAATTCATGTTCATGGCTTGTCTGATTGGAGTTAAATCTCTGCATTCCCATTCACCCACAGTAACTTTTCACCCCCTCAGTTATCACATCTCTAACTTTGCCTTAAAAATATTCAAAAACTGCTTCCACTTCACTTTGAGGAAGAGAGTTCCAAAGACTCATTATCCTCTGAGAGAAAAACTGACTTGCAATACCTTCATAATAGCCTTTTGTGAATCATACATTAGGACACTGAGAATCTGCAGTCCCTCGCCATTTAGATAATATGTTTCTATTTTTCATTTTTCCTGTCAAGATGGATAATTTCACATTTTCCCACATTATTTGCCAAATCTTTTCTCATTTATTTAATGTATCTATATCTCTGTGCAGCCTCCTTATGTTCCTTTCACAACTTACTTTACTACTTACCTTTGTGTCATCAGCAAATTTAGTAAGCATACCTTCAGTACTTTCCTTCAAGTCATTATTATAAATCATAAAAAGTGGCCCCAGCACCAACTCCAGTGGCACATCATTCATTGCATCTTGCCAACAAGAAAAATTTATGCTGTCAGGTTTGGATATTAACCGGGCTAGAATATATGGGTGGGGTTCAGAGTTTCCTCTGGGGGTTCTAACTCTACTATGCATTCCTCATCTGGAAGTCAGCTCAATTCCAGTCAGGAGAGGAGGCGGCTTGACCAGGTTGGAGACTGGTCTGATTGACCTTGGGGAAGGAGGAAGGGAGTGGAAGGATGCTAACCACAACCCCAGGCATTTTTGTATTGG
This sequence comes from Pristis pectinata, assembly GCF_009764475.1. NCBI lineage: Eukaryota > Metazoa > Chordata > Chondrichthyes > Rhinopristiformes > Pristidae > Pristis > Pristis pectinata. The sequence continues at coordinate 103,193,902 of NC_067406.1, forward strand.
GATAGAAGGGTCTTGTAGTGAGGAGGACTTTTGGTGTCTGGAGAGAAATATTGCTGCTACTTTTGGCTTGCAAGAATTGATGCTAATACATTTACCTTCTATTCTATGGGCAGACACAATAGTGTAGCGGTCAGCATAACGCTTTACAGTGCCAGCGACCCGGGTTCAATTCCGGCCACTGTCTGTAAGGAGTTTGGATGTTCCCCCTGTGTCTGCATGGGTTTCCTCTGGGTGCTCTGGTTTCCTCCCACATTCCAAAGACCTAGGGGTTAGGAAGTTGTGGGCACGCTATGTTGGCTCCGGAAACGCGGCAACACTTGCGGGCTGCCTGCAGAACACTCTATGCAAAAAGATGCATTTCACTGTGTGTTTCGATGTACACTTGACTAATACAGACGTCTTATCTTATATCTTAAGCTTGTTTTCACTTCTCTCCAACTGCTGTGTTTCCTGAACGTAGCAAACCCAAAGGGCACTATAAACAGGTTAGGTCAATCGGTCTCTAAAATGGTTAAATTGCCAACCCATCTTTTGGGTACACTCATTACCTGCCCCTTATACACTCTCTGTTAAACCCAAAAGTGAGCAAGTTGGAAGTGGATTCAAGATTAAGATTTGTTTATAATTCTAACCCCTGACCCAACTCCAACTTGCCCACTTTTGGAGTTACTCTTCAAATACAGTATCTCCTAGGAATCTTAGCAAGTTCTTAAATATGCAATCAAACATTCTCTGCCAATTCATATTGATACATATTTGTGGAACAGATATGTTTGCAGTAATTGTGATTATGTGGATTAACATACCAAGAAATTATCCCTGATCAATAACACAATAAAGTGTAATATTGTAGAGGCTTCCTCCAAAGTCTGGTTCATTGAACATAATGGACTACAATTTCAGGAGCAGAGGAAAATATCAAATACTACTATATACTGACAATGGAGTGTTAAGAATAGAAACAGGCAAAACAATCTGTCATGCTGGTGTTTATGCTCCATAAAAACCTCACCCCTCTGCTCTCTTCTCACTTGTCCCAACCACCTATATCCTGCTATTCATTTCTACTTCATGTATTCATGAAATTTGCTATGTAACTATATCTTGACCTAAATCATTTTCTGAATTTTATATCCTACTCTCTGAGAACCTTATACTTTTGATATTACACCACTGTTAAATTTTATTCCACTTCCGACCTGACAGATCCAGGCAATCTTGCATTTCACTATATGTATTGCCATAAATTGTCTTGTATGACTGTTTATTAGAATGATACTAAGGTTGCCATCAGATACTGTATTTGAATAATTCAACATGGTGGAAACATGGGCCAGGCTGAGTATTTCCAGTAGTTTCTGCTTTTATTTCAGATTTCCAGGATTTTACTTTCTTGGCATATGTTGGATTGCTCAATTTAAAAAACAAAAGGTTGCACAAGAGAATATATCCTGATGTTCTGCTTAAGTGCCTGCTAACCTAGATGTGTGATAAATGATCCCTGGGTGGTGCATTTAGTGCATCTGGCAATAATTACAGCTACAGGTTTACTAAAGATTAAACACCCACTGTTTATTAAATTCTTCCCTGTGAAGACATGTGCTGTAGATCCAAATAAAAAATGAGCCTTTGCTATAACTTAGTACCATTTCAGCTTGAAGGCTTTCATGCTTTTTAAACTCTCTTGTGGTCTGAATTTTCGGGGCCTTTGCCAGAGGGTAATAGACTAATGCTCTTAGCATGGTGGTGCATGACCTAAGACCCAATTATAGCTGTGGATGTGGTAATGAACCCTTGAGCTCATTGCTAAGTGGGTCTGAATGGTCTTCAACCAGGAAGTTGATCAAATCAATGGGTATATGTAGTTATTTTTGGTCTGAACAGTATGTTGTGTGCACCATACAAACATCAACCATGCATATCCTTAAAGAATCCCAGTGATGTGTTCCTTTTCATTTTCTTGTACTGGGAGGAACACAAGTAAGACTTCTGTAAATTAACTAATGTAACTCACTTTTAAATTATACACCTCTATTTAATCCGACTTTTTTTAATTTGCTGTCTTTACTTACAAATGTACATCCTCAGACTATGAGTAGGATCTGCCTATGTGTACTTGTAAGGATATGGTTCATGTTCATACATTCTGCCTGTCGACCTGGCTTTATAGGGCTAAAACATGTGCAACCACTTTTCCTTTTCATTGTTGGGCCTGGTCAATGATTGAAAAAGAACACTGATTCCCTACAGATGCTGCAGATACAGTATGAAATTACACACAATTGCTGATTCAAGAGGCCTGCTTCTTCTAACTACCTTAGTACTGGTCTGAACCAGGAGTGATGAATCTATATTGCTATAAAATCTATCAATCATTTTGAAATTATAAATTACACTACATTGATCAAAGGAGGTCACAACAGGGCTGATGGATGTGGGAGTGTTTTAAGTATAAAGGCATGAGGCTAGGGTTTTTGTAAATTGTGACGTTTTCTTTTCAGCACAATTTTTCAAAAAGTACCTTGGCCAAACAGTACAAACGATTAAGGTATTTCAAGCATAAATTACTTTTCCTGCAATTCAATCGGGTGATTTTTTTTGTAATGGTTTAAAAATTACTATACTAAACCACCCCACAAGAAAGGCTAAGCTGCCAAATTACATGGATTATTTTCAATGTGATTTAGTCATTTTGATTTTGAATGATTTATATTGTAGCTATAGACACAGTCAAACTCTTTACAATTTTAGATGACTTACTTATACAGCAGTTTCATTGCATATATTTTCTTTTCATCTAAGTGAATGGGAAATGACTGTTATCTATTTCATTTTGGATATTTAGTTGAACTATAATCAAAGCAACAACTGCTTTTCTTTCTCCATTTTCAGCTTGAATTGAGAAATGCTTCACTCTTGAATGAGTTATTTGAATTCTAGCAGAAGGTCACTGTTTTATATATCATGATGATTCAAATATCAAAATTAGCTAATGGCTATGCTTTTCAAAACAGTTATGTAGATTGCATGTTGCTGTGGTGGGTTAATGCTGCTTTTGTAACTTCAGTTTTCTAAGTGACATTTTCAGACTGGCTTTGGGTATTAATAGGAATATAGTGCAGCTCTTTGACAGGACACCCCATTCCTGCTGCTTAGAATTATTTATGACTATAACATTTCAATCAAAGAGAATGAAAAAGTGAGAACCATCTCTTAATCCTTTACTTATCAACGGGGAAGTAATTTAATTGGAGAAGACGTGTGTTAGCCCATTGCCTGCAGTGAGGAAAGGTAGGAGACAGCATTTAGAAGAAAACTTGTCACACACAACACAGGATGGAGGCTGTGCAGGGGACTGGTAAACAAAGATATGCTTAGTGCACCAGCAAATTCTCTTCTATCACTGTATGTATCAAGAGAACAATAACACATATTTGATGGAAAGATGTTTTATTCACTTATATTGCTGTGAAAATATTTGACTTCTCTTCAGTTATCTGGAACAGCAGAATAGAGTACCTACATTTCAGTTACACCTTGTAAGGGGTCCAGGACAGGGTGTTAACATATCAGATGACCTGTCCTGGGCCCAGCACATAGATGCAATCACAAGGAAGGTGCACCAGCGTCTTTACTTTCTTAGGAGGTTAAGGACGTTTGGCATGTAACTGAACACTCTAACAAACTTCTGCAGAGGTACTGTTGAAACTATCCTGAATGGTTGCCTCATGGTCTGGTATGGCAATTTGAATGTGCAGGAATGTAAGAATCTGCAGAGTAGTGGATTCAGCCCAATACATCATGGGCACATCCTTCCCCACAGTCAAAAGTATCTACATGAGGTGCTGCCTCAAGAAGGCAACATCTATCATCAAAGATCCCCACCATCTGGGCCATGCCGTTGGGCAAGAGGTACAGAAGCCTGAAGTCCCACACCACCCTGTTCAAGTATGGCTACTTCCCTTCAGCCATTTGGTTCTTGAGCCAACCTGCACAACCCTAATCACTACCTCGGTATAGGAACACTATTACCACTTTGCACTGCAATGGTTCTAATTGTGTTTGTTCTTGTATAATTCTGTATAATTTATGTTTTCTTGTGAATGTTGTTTCTCTAATGCCAAGTGCCTGTGATGCTGCTGCAAGTAAGTTTTTCATTGCACCTATGCATACATGTACTTGTGCATATTACAACAAACTTGACGTTTCTTTTCGAGGACATTCAAGTATGAAAGGAGCAGATCTTCCAAATGAGAAGTTGCATGAATTCCTTGCTTCTTTCATGTCTGACTTTATTTTACTGTTTTTCTAACTTTCTAAAGTAAATATAAAATGTGTAATTAGACAATGTATTAAGTTATGGAATAATATATTCAGAAGTTCAAAATTTTAAGATTTCTTTGAAATAAGAACATTCATTGTAAATGGTTCCATGCATTGTAATTGGAGAACAAGTTATAGCTTTATTTAATAGTATTCAGTAGGACTTTGGAGTGTAAATTGGATCAATGTGGATTTATAGTCTACCTTCCAGGTCTGGGAACTTTCATCAGAATTGGTCTGGACCAAAAAGGTTAACTGTTAATCTTCCCACAGCTGCTGCCTGTCCTGCGGTGTGTTTCCACATATTCTGTTTTTATTTCAGTTTTTCAATATCTACACTACTTTTTTTTGTATTATCATTTGGATTTGTATTCTTCTGTGTTATTTTTATTTTATCTGAGTCAAGAGCAATCAAAGGTTTGCATGATTTTTATACTTGATAAATCTTTTAAATGTTTCTTTTGAGGATTTACCTAAATTGAGCATTTAAGATCCTAATAAAGCTACTATATTAGGTCTTATCATTAATTTTCCATTAAATTAATCGTCGGCAAGGTTTGGAATTTTTTAATGCTGAAATAAACCTTTCCCATCTGCCCAAACCATCAGATTAATGTATCATTACATAACACGTGTTACCAGTTTTGTTTTCTTTTTCAAAAAGAACAGATGACAGTAAAATTAAAGATATCTGGATGTGGTTATTTAAGCAGCAACATATTTAGATTTTCATACCCGTTTGTCACTTATCACTGCAATCATTTATGTTTTAGACAGTCAAAATTCACAGATCATTCACTGAAAAGGTTTGTTTGAACATATAATCAATCGAAGACAATTTAGTCAATGACTTCATGCAATTAAGTCAGATGAAGAATTCCAGGGATAAATAGCTAAGGAGTTAATATTGTCAAGTTTATCTTGCAGTTCCCTTCCAAATGGTCCCCTGTAAATACTGCATGAATTTTTTCTGCTCTTCAACCATAACTTAACCCGAAGTTTGGGAAAATCTTTTCCCATCATACTCATCTCAAAGGCAAATTGTAGTTAACATTAAATGTTATAAACAATCATTTATATCCTTTTTATCTAATTACAATATATTACAATCAAGGTCATTAATTGGATTTTAAGCAATCATATCTATATTGGTCACACAACTTTGTAAGAGTGCTAGATATCCTGTGGTATAGTTTGTCCCCAAAATGTGTCTGAAAATGCTGTCTGAGGTTCTCACCTACTTGAAAAGGGCATCAATCATATTGGTGCCCAAGAAGAGCAGGATGAGCTGCCTCAATGACTATTGCCCGGTAGAACTCACATCTACTGTGATGAAGTGCTTTGAGAAGTTGGTCATGGCTAGAATTAACTCCTGCTTGAGCAAGGACCTGGACCCACTGTAATTTGCCTACCACCACAACAGGTCTACAGCAGACACAATCTCACTGGCTTTGCACTCGGCTCTGGAGTACCTAGTCAACAGCAAAACATACATCAGGCTGCTGTTTATCAATTACAGCCTAGCATTCAACACCATCAACCCCTTGGTACTAATCAACAAGCTTCAAACCCTAGGCCTCTGTACCTGCCTCTGCAACAGGATCCTCGACTTCCTCATCGAGAGACCACAGTGAGTGTGGATCGGTAATAACATCTCCTCCTCACTAACAATAACACAGGTGTACCTCATGGATGCGTGCTTAGCCCACTGCTCTACTCTCCCTACGCTCATGACTGTGTGGCTAGGCACAGCTCAAACACTATTTATAAGTTCGCTGATGACACGACTGTTGTTGGCAGGATCTCAGAGGGTGATGAGGAGGCATACAGGAGTGAGATAGATTGGCTGGTTGAGTGGTGTTGCAACAACAACCTCGCACTCAACGTCAGCAAGACCAGGAAACTGATTGTGGACTTCAGGAAGGGGAAATTGGGAGAACACACACCAGTCCTCATTGAGGGGTCAGCAGTGGAAAGGGTGAGCAGCTTCAAGTTCCGGAGCGTCAACATCTCAGAGGATCTATCTTGGGCCCAACACATTGATGCAATCACGAAGAAGGCACGCCAGCAGCTCTACTTCATTAGGAGTTTGAGGAGATTTGGTATGTCACCAAAGACACTTGCAAATTTCTACAGAGGTACAGGGGAGAGCATTCTGACTGGTTGCATCACTGCCTGGTATGGAGGCTCCGATGCGCGGGATCGAAAGAGGCTGCAGAGGGTTGTAGACTCAGCCAGCTCCATCGTGGGCACAACCCTCCCCGCCATCAAGGACATCTTCAAGAGGCAGTGCCTCAAGAAGGTGGCATCCATCACTAAGGACCCTCACCATCCACAGCATGCTCTCTTTGCATTACTACCACCGGGGAGGAAGTACAGGAGCCTGAAGACCCACACCCAACATTTCAGGAACAGCTTCTTCCCTTCTGCAATCAGATTTCTTAACAGTCCATGAACCCATGAACACTACCTCATTTTTCCTTGTTTGCACTATTTATTAATTTTGTAACATAGTAATTTTTATGTCTTGCACTTTTCTGCTGCCGCTAAACAACAAATTTCACGACATATGTCAGTGATAATAAACCTGATTCTGATTATGAACTTGTGCTAAGTATTTAAACTTTGCACTAAAATTGGTTTGCAAATAATCACAGATATAAATTGATAGATAAAAAGCATGAACAGGCAGAGTAATAAAGCATAACTGATGTTTTCCATGTTTTATTAATAAATATTCAGACAAGTTACCTTGTGCAGTTTTGTTAAACCTGTCATAAACACCAACAAAATATATAGATAGTACTAATAATGTAGATTGAGGTTTAATGGCAATATTCTTATTAGCATTATCAAATAAAGAATACCATTGAGGCATTTAGATTTTAGGACAAATGTCCAAAAGCTTGGTCAAAAGAAGAGGCTTTAAGAAGCATCCCAAAGGTGCTAAGAATTAGAGCGATGGACTGGATGGCTGCCAAATTAGTGGAAAAGAAATTCATGAATTCCTTCTTTGTGTACTGGAGATAAGGATGGAGAAGAAAAGGGACCGGTTTAAAATGATTAATTGCATTAGAGAAAAGCTAGAGGTTTCTGCTCTGTTAAAAAGGGTGTTTTTACTGAGTGCTTCCTGTCCTTCATTTTCAGCTCAATTTAAAAACCATTGAAAATTACATCATGAGAAAATCTACATATGATGTTTCATAGGTTTACATTAGTTGGTTTTTGGGTAAATGAAATATTTGTCAAATTTTAAAAAAACCTTAAATCACTACGCAACTAAGAAAATGGGTGAAATTTGTTTCCCCAACCAAATAAATTTCACAGATGGGGAGTATGACAAGTTTTGGCAAATTTGATCTAGAAACAGTGCAAAAGATCATGCAAAACATGACCATAAGTGATTTTGCCTTCAATTCTTTCTGTTTTAAAATTCCCCAGGCATTTGCACTGGTTTAATCATGTAGAGTGTGCTGATAGAATCAGTCAATCCCATGAATAAGCATCATCACCAATTTTGATTATTTGTTTGCAATACATTTAAAGCATACCAACACTGATGGAGGGGGAAGTAAATCAGTTCTAGGAGCTCTGAGCCATTTTCAGTTATTTTTCTCCAAAAATCTACTTATTCATAAAATTTTGCACAAAAATAATACGGTATATTAATAGGTCATAATTCACAGTACAAAACTGGTGGGGCAAAAGATAAGGACCAAGGGAGTTCTATCCTTGTTCTGTCTGAGGTGAAGTGGGGTGAGAGAAATACAGGAAATGAAGGAGATGTTGGAGATGGCTCAACCAACCACGGTGTGGGGGAGGGAGAGGTGAACCTGTTTCCTGAAAAAGGAGGACATCTTCCACTGGGCCCCCTTGCCCCACTGTTCCCATCTGCCCTCCCCACTTACCTTATTTGGTTCCATGCTCCACCCATCATCTACAGCCCTTTGTTGCCTTCACCCATCTCCTCCCAGCCTGTTACTATTTCCACTTTTCCATCCTCCATCTGCCTATCACCCCTCCTCACCTGGATCCACCTATTGCTTGCCAGTTCTGACCCCATTCCCTCCCATCACCTCTTTATACTGGCTATCTCCCGTTTACTCTTTCAGTCCAGATGAAGGGTCTCAACACAAACCATTGACTGTCCATTTCCCTGTACAGATGCTGCCTGATCCACTGAGTTCCTCCAGAAATGTGTTTTTTTTGCTCCAGATTCCAACATCTGCGGTCGCTTGTGTCTCCTTAAAAGTATGTTGGTCTGCCTATTTCTGAGGTCTCTTAGTTGTTTCCTTTGTGTAGTTGAGCAAGTAGCCTGTCCACTTGAAACATTCAGGAGGCCGCAAAAATATACAGTGTACATTGGTTGATTGTAATGTCCAGATGCAGTTTGCAGATACAAAGGACAGCTTGCATGGCAGATGTAGGCTTTTGGGGATTTAATCCAAGATTATTTAAGGAATATAAGAGTCTGGTCAAAAGATAGCCAAAGACGTTTAACTTTTAATGTTTTGGCAGTAGAAGACTAAAACCTATTCAAAAACCCCACCTAAAACAATGGACCACTAGCACAACATTAATGGCAACCTGCTTGACCTCCATCACATTCTCTCTCCTCCTGGTCTACCCAGTTCCTCCTAATTAGCACCCCCCACCCCTAATTCCTTTCCCCTCCACCAGCTACTTCATCTGCCCATCACCCACACAGTCCTCCCACTGTTCCCATCTGCACACCCTACTTGATACTTATTTGGATCCATGCTCCACATTCCTATCAGATTTGATCATCTGCCACCCTTTGTTGTCTCCACCTATCCCCCATCAATCTCTGTTGTTATTTCCACACTTCCCTCCATCTGTCAATCACCCTTCTTCATCTGGATCCACCTATCACTTGCCAGTTCTGGCACCACCACTTCCCCCCACATCTTTATACTAGCTACCTCCCCTCAACTTTTTCAGTCCAGATGAAGGGTCTTGATCCAAAACGTCAAGTGGCCATTTTCTTCTATGGAAGCTACCTGACCTGCTGAGTACCTCCAACAGTTTGTTTTTTGCAACATAGTTTTAAATGGGCAAAATGCAAGTATAAGCCTGATGTCAGGAATTTCTTCGCATGTTGTGAAATTTTCAGTAAGGTGGCAGAGGCAAAAAAAAAAGCTGAAGAACAAATTTAACATTTAGATGCTCAGATGGGTACAGGCATTTTTAATCTGCATTGTTGAGATAAGAATGATCTTGCACCCCAAAAAGTACTGGCCTCTTCAATAGAAATGTGGTGTAATAAATCCAATACAAAAGCAAACATCATTCTCTCAAGAACTCCTTGATTCTTGAAGAGGAGAAGTTTTAATTCTAAAATGTGAAATATTCATGAATAACAGCAACTAAAATTGAGTAAGTGGGTGGTATGCCACAAGATTTATTTGTTCATAATTGATGATACTACTAGTGAAAGGCAGAATATTTTAAAATGTAGAACTTTTAAACAATGATTATTGCTGTGTTGGTGTGTGTATAAAATGCCTACTTACAAACAAATACAACAGTGAACAGGAAAGTTTGTTGAATAAAATTCAACTTAAATTGTTTTAATAACAGGATAAAATACAATAGACATAGAAAACACATTCATTTTCACATTTTTATTTACTTAACATAAGTTTTCAATTATAAATACAAGATACAATTGTTCTGAAAATCTTTGGGGATTTAAACAAACTGTGCCAGATTTTCTCAAACAGGTGAGATTAATCATGCTCATTTTTTACACTTAAAATGATGCAGCAACCTCCATTGAAGTTAAACACAGATATCCAAAGGTTGCCCCAAGAATTATGTCACTCTGTTATTAACATCACAAAAACAGCACCAAGCTGTAGGTCTTGCCAGTGAATGCATTGCGTATCATTTTGCCTTACAGCAGATTCAAACTTGTCACAGATTTTCTGGAAATTCTGGCTAAATACCCTTTTTTTTAACAATGATCAGTAATGACTGGCATTCAATCTCACCCATATTGGAAACGAACTACAGGAAGTCCCCCAAGTTACGAACGAGTTCCGTTTTTGAGACTGTTCATAACCCGATTTTGTATGCACCTCGGAACAGTGTCCGCACATGCGCACTTGGAGCGGGGGTCGCGGCTGTGCATGTGCACTTGGCCCGGGGATTGCAGCCACGCATGACCCCAGCCGCACGTACGCACTTGGCCCAGGGTTCCCCGCCAGGATGTGCACACTTGGCCCGGGGTTGGGCCAAAGAAGGTTTACCGCCGCCATGGTAGGATCGGGGGCCGGGCCCACTTACGAACCGACCACAAAGGTCGGTTCGTAAGTATGGGCGTTCTTAAGTCGGGGGCTTCCTGTATTATAAATATGAATCTCATTATGTCAGGTGTTAAGAATTACTGAAATTAAAAAAAAATGAAAACTACAATAACACTTCCAGTCTCTCAACAATTATTCCCTGTTCATTTCTCTTCCTGTATCTCATTGAATTCACCAACATTAATTTACACTGTCTTCTTAATCCTTGTGCTAATTATTTCATAAAATTTCAATCTAATGCATTAAGGAGGCAGACCTGTTCACTCAGTTCCAGAGGTCCGGTTTCATTTGCTGCACTATTTTCAGCTGACACATTCAGTAGCTTGCAATACAAGAAACCAAAAATCTGAATGTGAGGGGAAATCTAACCAATGGCAAACAGCCCTGCAATACGGCTCATTAATTAACAAAAAGGAAAACCTATTTTGTACAAAATGATATTCTTTATTCTTGATTGCTATATTTCATTCTAATTTCCCAAGAGAACAAAACATAGTCAATAATTTACTTTCTTGTTGCAGTTCGAGGTCGCAGTTCCTCTGTTCCATGTGCAAATGGACACTTTTCTGCACTTCGAGGACATCCATCGGGATGATTTACAAAGAACCAGCAAAGACGCGTCTTACATGTGTCTAATGGCATTTTCCTTGCACCTGATGTCTGCTTCCTAGTTTGCTCCTCCTTTGTCCAATCTCGAATCTGAACCTGGCCATGGACAACTACATATTGGAGAAAGAATAAAAGTATTTTATTACAATTTCAAGCATTTGCCTATATATTTTGTGTTCCAGATGACATGGTGAATACACAGTCTTACACCAATACATCAAAGCTATTTTGCATAAGTGTGTGTTGGGTTCAAAAGAACTAAATATAACATATTTAAGAAACCAAGCAATTGAGATCGAAGGAACTTAACCATTCAATGTTATCACTGACACTAGGTCCCCCACTATCTATACTCAGGGAGTCCAGAGACTCCACTGGAACTGGTAATAACAGGAAGACAAAATTCTGTGCCATTGATAGAGAATAATCCGTGTTTATCTTAGTCATTGATTACTAAAGAGAAAAAACATATGCAAATAAAAGCAACAAATACAGAGTTGCAGATGACTTGATTTAGGGAAATCCAACTTTATGCAAATTCTCCCAGAGTGCCCGAATCTCTTTGCCAGGAAACAATGCAGCGATTACCCACAGAGAAAGCTAATCCCTTCTCCAAACTCTCCTTTAGGTAAAGTCAAACATTACAAACCCTGAGCCACCACTTATTAGTGCACATTTTCTTTTATTAAACTGCCAATAGTTTTCTTGCTGATTAGCAGATCAGCACCCCCCCTTCACTCCACCTAGGATGCATTCAAACATCTGTCATGGTTCACTTGCTGGTAATAACACCTATCACCTACACTGACCCTCCCCAGTCTACTCTTTGCAAATCAGCTGCTAAGGGCTGTCGAAGCTGAAGATTTCACATTACTATTTAAGGAGAAATTGTTCATTTCTGACTTACGGAAAATTAGGTTTACATAGAACATTACAGCACTGTACAGGCCCTTTGGCCTATGATATTGTGCCAACTTTTTAAGCAATTCTAAATCCATCTAACCATTCCCTCCCACATACCCCTCCATTTTTCTATCATCCATGTGCCTATCTAAGAATCTCTTAAATGACCCTAACGTACCTGTCTCTATCAGCACCCCGGCAGCATGTTCCACGCACTCATCACTCTGTGTAAAAATAAGCCTACCTCTGATATCCCCCCTCCAATCACAAAATTATGCCCCCTCGTGCTAGCCATTTCCACCCTGGGAAAAAGTCTCAGGCTCTCCACTCCATCTATGCCTCTTATCATCTTGTACACCTCTGTCAGGTCACCTCTCATCCTTCGCTCAAAAGAGAAAAGCTCGCTCAACCTATCCTCATAAGACATGCTCTCCAATCCAGGTAGCATCCTGGTAAATCTCCTCTGCGCCCTTTCTAAAGCTTCCACAGCCTTCCTATAGTGAGGTGACCAGAACTGAACACAATATTCTAACCAGGGTTTTATAGAACTGCAACTTTACCTCACGGCTCCTGAACTCAATCCCCCCAACTAATGAAGGCCAACACGCCACACGCCTTCTTAACAACTCTATCAACTTGCGCGGCAACTTTGAGGGATCTATGGACTTGGACCCCAAGATTCCCCATTCTTCCACACTGCTAAGAATCCTGCCATTAACCCTGTATTCTGCCTTCAAATCTGACCTTTCAAAGTGAATCACTTCACACCTTTCTGGGTTGAACTCCATCTGCCACTTCTCAGCCCAGCTTTGCATCCTATCAATGTCCTGTTGTAACCCTCGACAACCTTCTACACTATCCACAACACCACCAACCTTCGTGTCATCTGCAAACTTAGTTACCCACCCTTCCACTTCCTCATCCAAGTCAGTTATATAAAAAAAATCACAAAGAGTAGGGGTCTTAGATCCCTGTGGAACACCACTGGTCACCGACCTCCAGGTAGAATATGCTCCATCTACAACCACCCTCTGCCTTCTATGGGCAAGCCATTTCCAAATTCACACAGCCAAGTTTCCCCGATTTCCATACCTCCCGACCTTCTGAATGAGCCTATCACGGGGAACCTTATCAAATGCCTTAGTAAAGTCCATATACACCACATCCACTGCTCTATCCTCAATGTGTTCTGTCACATCCTCAAAGAATGCAGTGTAATCAATGTGTTTTGTCACATACAGTTCGCAGGAATGGAATAGTTATTTAACCTGGGGGCCACCTGTAGAGAATTGCTGTTAGTGACTCTGGGGGGGAAATGGGATTGTCCTGGGAGCGAGTGAAGATTCAATGGCATCCTTTCATTACATAAGGAAATATGAGATTTTGAAGAGGTTAGGAAGATAATTAATAAGAGCTGCAAACCATACCTTCAAATACCTGACAATTATTTCTTAAGAGAGTCTTCAAACCACCACACTCATTTTTTAATTTCTGTAATGCACTGCTGCCTAGAAGAGCTGCTACATTCTTCAGTGGCAGGCTTCCTGTGGTAAAACATATTGGGGTAGAAATTGAGAGAAAGCCTAGAAATTCTGACTTTATATGGTATACATCATGACTTTAAGTCACTGCAGTAGGTGAAGTATTGAAGTGCAGGCATTGTTGCGCCTAAGGAATCTGGTGGCATTAATATTGGCAAGGACACAAAGAACTGCCCAGGTCTTCTTCAAACAGGAAGATGGAAATACATTTAGTTAACTGAATGATAAATATTGTTGTTTAGTATCTCATCCAAAAGATAGTACATCCAACAGTGCAGCACCTCCTTGTACCACAAAATGTACATCTCTGGAGTGGGCTTAAAAAATTGCCTCATTTAACAGAATTGCAAAACATATCAACCTAATCCACAGAAATAGACGTCATCGTATCAAATCATATTTTTCAATATTAGGCTTAATTTAGTAACAATTACAAAATGGATTCATTAAACAAAATGAAGTGTTCACACACCATTGGTTGAATGGTGCCCAACCACGTCGCTGCCCTGATTTTACTGCTCTATAGCAATTAGCTACAGACTTATCCAAGGACAATGTCTCAACTGTCGTGATAATTAAAATGCAATTAGCCTTCTCAGCTTGAGTAGGCTGCCCAATGAACTGGCAAGATTCCATCCCAAAAAACTATTAACAGGAAACTGGGAAAGCCAGTTTAAGTTTGTTAGGCAGATAATATCATCAGGATCGCTAGCATCCGATATTTGGAGTAGCCTATAAACTCCAAAATGAGTATGGCGGTGATGCAGCAGTTAAATTATAGGACCAGTAATCCAGATGCCTAGAGTTGAGAGCGACCATGGAAACTGTGGATTTTAAATATAATTAGTAATCTTGAATTTGGGAAACAACTGGTATTAATAATGATGCCCACAAAAGCCATCAGATTGTCATAATAACCCAGCTGGTTCATTAATATCCTTTAGGAAAGGAAATGTGCCATCCTAATTATGTGCAACTTCAAGCCTACAAGGTTAACTGTTAAATTCCTTAGGAAATGGCTGTGCAAGCTACTCATTTGTACTATTTCTGGCACATTCAAAAAGAGGAAAATAAAATCAGATGGACCACTCAGCACTGACCCAGGCTCCAAATTTGGATATCGCAGACCCTTCATCATGGCTGGAGCTAAATCCTGGGACTCTCGATACAACAGCTCTTTGGAGTACCTTCACCAGAAGGACTGCTGTGGTTCAAAGTGGCAGCTCACCACTACCCTCTCAAGGGCAATTAGGAACGGTCAATAAATGCTAGCCTTGCCAGTGATGCCCAGATCCCAAAAGAATTGACTGTGGCACATGGCCAGTTGCAGGTCAAATCAAACTGGAGAAGATATTTGTGAGGAATTAACAAACTTTGAATGTCTGCCAGAAGTGTACAGACTAGGCAGAGCACACTGATCACAAGGTCAACTAGCACTTCATGCTAATTTAATGCCAGTGGTGACATTTTGGACTTCAGTGCTCCTTTTATTTGCTGAAGATATCCTGCAGAGTTACTTAGAGTGATTATCAACCTCTTTCAGATTAGGTTCTGATTTCTTTTGGTATGGTGCAGTTCCACATCTTTGATGTTTTTTTATAGCTATTTCTAGCCTGAAAAGCCCACAGGAAATATTGTACCATGTCCATAGGAAGTAATGTGCTGACTTAAGGATTCGGCACAAACCATTTGTCTTTAGATATGGTTCCTCATGGGGTACAACATGGCTGGGTCATGCAGACCAGGTCAAGAAATTGAAAGACAGGAGTGGTAGAATGCAGAAACAACTCCTTTGCCTACAAAGACTACACCAACCTTTTACACTAAGCCAATTCTATTTTTGCCACATTCACATCAACTTATACCAGATTCTACCACTCGCCTACACACTACTGGCAATTTACAGTGGCCAATTAACCTACTGCATCTTTGGAATGTGGGAGGAAACTGATACACCTGGAGTCCACATATGCAGTCACAGGGAAAACGTCCAAACTCCTCACAGATAGAAATGAAATCAGGATTGAATCTCTGGGTCATTGGAGCTGTGATGAAGCAATTCTACTGACTGAGGCACAGCGCTGCCAAGGTTTTACTTAATTACTTGAATCTTAATTCTCTCACTGTCATGTTAGGATTGGAACACAGGTCTCTACCCTCAATAGACAAGGCCTCTGGATACCAGCACAGTAGCTTAACTGCTGTACCAATGGAGAAGGAGCAGTAGGATGAGAAAGGGGAAGAAAGGTAATCAGCTCAAGGGAATATTCATCCAGATGCTCATATCTACCCAGATGCTCAGGGAGCTTTTCTCCTACGTCACCCACAGCAAGAACAATATATTGTCATTTGCCATTTGTTAGCATCATAATAATACCTGCATTCTCAACATGACCATGGCAATGAACGTGCATAAATCACATTCTAGGCAGAAGCTATGATATTAACAACATAAAGATCATAGAAATTTATGGCATGGAAAGGAGGCCGAAAGAGAGCTATTTCTGTAAATCCCACTTCTTAGCTCTTGGTCTGTAGACTTGTAGTTTACAGCTCTTCAACTGCTTATCCTGAGGGCTTTTTGTTTCATTACCATTTCTGATGGTGAGTTCCAGATCCCTGCTCCCTACCCTACTACACAATATTTTCCTTAAATCCCCTTTGACTCTATTTAAATTAAATCTAAATTCATGTATAACAACATTGTGGCCTAAGGAAACAAGTCCTCTTGGTTGCCCTGTTTAGGTCTCAAACTTCTGTAAGTTTTAAATACACCTTCTCTCAATCTCCTTTGTTCCAAAGAAAACAACCCAAATCTAAGGGTTAGATAAAAGAGGTTGAAAAGAGTCAAATAAGTAAATGGCCTATTCTGGATTGTAAAATTGATGTAAATCAATCTAAGATTTTGGAGGTCCAATACAATTCTTAAAATTATAAAGAGTTTAAAACAGTGGATTTGGAGACCATGTGTGGCCAAGCTTAGAATATAGGTACACAAGTAGAAAACAGCTGCCACAGATCAAATGAACAAGAATTAATTTTGTAAGAATTTGGAACTTGCTTCCTTGAATCCTTGGATGCATTTAATAGGAGGTTTGATGGTTATATAAAGAGAGCAGCATGGAAGAGCTAATAAGAATTGAAGGAATGACCTGCTTTTGTGGTGTGGATTATAAGTAAACTAAACCAAATTATTTTCTGAAACTTTACAAAAATGATCATTTAACTGAACAAATCTTGCTCCTATGCACTTCTAATTATCATTTCACATCTGTAAAATGGATATCAGAATTATAATTTAATGTTAAACATTGATTACCTTCAAAAATTAAGAAATTATCCGTCACTCTATAATCTAAAAAGTCTGTAGTCAAAATTGGAACTATTTCCCTGAAACTGAGTCAGTGGTGTCTTCAGATTAATAGCATTTGTTCTTATGCTCTTCACAGTTTTAGAGTCAGAAAATCAGTCACCATAACATGTTACCATCTTTTTAAAAAAACTTAAATATTTGTAGCCCATATGAGAAAATTGATATTTAAAATACTACTTTCAATTAAAAGTTCTTCCCATCTCAACCACACCTCTCACACATAACTGATTACTTTTATGAGGAGACAATATACTGACCTGTCAGAAAGACAAAATTACCAACTTCTATAGCAGTTACCACAATGGCTGATGAATGAATTAAAGCAATAAAAAGAATTACTGATATAACCAACATTGGAATCCCTGTCATTTCAACAAACAAAAATTTGTGCTCTTCATCCAGAAAATCAAAAAGAATCAATGTAATTATAGAACAGAATGATATGGATAATTTATTGCTTTAGAACACAAAGTCCTACCTCCCTTGTTCCAATATCCTGTGTTGTCCTCATTGTTACTGTTTTTACAGGGGTCCTGATTTGCCTTCAAAAGTGCTTTAGCTACTTGAAGCACAACACGATCAGTGAAATCCCTAGGCAAAGTAGCACAGTTCCTAATTTTTTGTGCTTTCTCTCTGGGTTGGAAATCAGCCAACCACATGCTGGATACAAATGAATCTACTTCAGCAGAGGTTCCTTGCACCATAGAATGCTCAGCACTGGAACAATGTGTCATATCATGAGCGAATAGTGAAGAAGTAATCGCCTCACTAAAATGATTAGTTTCTGTACTCAGAGTAAAAGAACATCTTTCTCTAATATACTGTGTTCGTTCTTTATCCAATCTTTCTTCATTAAACACAGGATATGTTCTTTGATTACCAATCAAGCAAACCTACAAGAACAAGAAAATGCAAATCAAGTAAATTTATCATAATATTACCGATTTTCCACCATGAAAGGCAGAATAAACAAGCTGATTTTAAATCAATGAAGACCAAAATGTTGAGAACAGAAGTATTTATTCCTAGTGCAAATCCGTTGGTTGCACCCATTACAAGGTGGTATAAAAAATGTTAAAGCAAGAATATATTGCCTTAAACATTTTACATGTCATTGCAATGTATCCCAGAATATGTTAATTATCCATTTACAAAAAATCTGTCTTCTGCAGAACATATTGAACAAGGTTAAGATGAGCTATGAGGTTCTAAATGTCAGTACCGGCATCAAATTAGCATTTCATGTTGATTGACTTCATGATCAGTGTGCTCTGCCTAGTCTGCACACTTTTGGCAGACATTCAAAGTGTGTTAATGACCTCACAATTATCTTGCCTGATGTGATTTACAATATGTACATGCCAGTCTTTTTATTTTTATTTCATTGTTATACTTTCAACTGTCAAGGCCCTGAGCTCCAGAATTCTTAAGTCTCTTCACTTCTCTAACTCTCCTTCCTCCCTTGTTACTCCTTAAAAACAACCTCTTTGGTCAAGTCTTTACTCATCTTCCCTAAATCTCCTTTTGTTACATCCTGTGAAGTGCCTTGGGACATCCCTGCTGCAATAAATAAGTTATATAAATAGATGTTGCTGTTGTTGTAATGTGATTCTGCAAAGGCATGTTGGAAACTTGCATAGAGCAAAGAATATAACACTAATATTGAAGCCTGAAATTTAAGAATTCTGTAAATAATTCCAATGAAGGAATACATTTCAAAACATTTTACTGTTTTTACATCAAACACAAATACATAAAATTTACAAAAAAGCAATAATATTTCTCCATAAATAATTTAGCCTATTCAATAAATTTGTTTGGTATTTCCAGATCTTAATGCATTTGTAATAAAAAATTTGGATAACAAGAGCATTATAAAAGCACTGTACGGGATCTTAACAGTTAATTACTGGAAGATTTGGATTGTGAACACAAGAAAATAGGAGTAGGCCACCTGGCCTCTAAGGCCTGCCCTGCCGTTCAATATGATCATGGCTGATCTGCCCTAGGCCTCATCTCCTCTTCTGTCCCAGTTCCGCATAGCCTTCAATTCCCAGATCTTTCAAAAATTTATCTACTTCCTCTTTAAATGCCTCCAGTGATCTAGCTCTCACAACCCTCAAGAGATTCGCCACCCTTAGTAAGAAAAAAATTCCTATGCATCTCAGTTTTAAATGATCACCCCCTTATCTTATAACAATGTCCCCCCCCATTGGAGACTCTCTCACTAGTGGAAACACTCAGCATTTATCCTGCAATGCCCCTTTGCATCATATGTTTTCGATCACCCCTCATTCTTTGAGACTCCAAAGAATACAGACCTAACATTTTTAGCCATCACGACATGCTTTGACTCTGTCAATATCTCCACCAACCATATGCAAAGATACAGAGGGACAAGCCCACAAAAAAAATTAACCACAATAATAATTTTAAATATACCATTAGAAACTATTATTGCAAAGCAATGTCCTTTAAGCTATTCAAATATATTGGTATTCTATTATTGTTCAACAGTGGGATTAAAATCAGGCTTTTTTTAAATTTCACAAATAATCTTAAAATATTTAACTATTGTTGCTGAAGAGCAAATAAAATTAATAGGAAACTCACTACAGCTGTTTATTATGGTATTAATGTAATTTTGAAATTTTGAAGTCAATATTTTGAGAATTTTGAGAAAACAAGCATACCACATGAACCTTAAAGAAAAATCTATGATAAAAGACAAACAGAATATATCTACTGCAGAAAGAAATCATTCTCATACTTACCCGTTTTGTAGATGGAATTCGAAGGCAGTCTTCCTCAACTTTAAAACCACAAACAGAGCCCACTTCTGTAATGAAATTCAGGTATGCCCTATACTGTGTGTTTGTGGTTTCCCTTCGACAGTATTTTCCATGGAAATCATAGAAGCAACAAGGCAAGACAAAGTAGCGACACGAATAAGATGACCTGAGGCATAAAATTAAATAAATTCCTCTGAGCCTTTTACCTTTGCAAATGTTTTGAAATCGTATCATGTATACTATCAATTAACCTCATCACCACCAATGATTGAACTATTTGGTACTTATTTGCAATTAAGCCTGCATCATTAACTTATTTTGTTACAACAAACATAGATATTAAAGCGTCAGAGCTGAAGCTTGGGTGATGAATCAATACACTTGCATCTGTGCTGGTAATCTAGTTCTGTAAAAGTTTCTTCACATTGGAAAAATGAAGATTATTGCTATAAAGAGATAGACTGGAACTTTAAAAATAACACTGCTTTTAGTACATCTTTTTAATTATTTCTTTAAAAAGATATACCAAACTATTATTTGCAGCACAAGATACTGCAAACTGAATTTAATGTAGATTTACTAATATGTACAGGGGAAGAAAAGCCATAAAAGAAAGCAACTTTTTTGGTTTAATCAATTATTTTTAAAATAAAATAGCTAATTACCTTGCTGCAACAACCGGAATCCATGGTGTAAGCTCATCTGAATGGTTGCCAATTAGCCAATCCACATCAGGAAAAAGGAAATCATCGCTTGGAGTAATGGTACATTCCTATTAAAATAGCAGCAGTTTATTATATTTTGATCTTTTCTCAGCAACTTCAATTGTCTACCGTGTGACTTTTACATTGTTGTGTGACATTGGAGTTCTGTCTGCTACCACGGTGCAATTCTGACGTCTGCTGGTTTTCCAAGATCAGGATCACAAAGTTTTGGGGGCTGCTCCAACCACATACTAAGCCACTAAGGAATAGGCGAAATAGAAATTAGTTGCAGCGGACACAAGGCTTGACAGTTGTTGGAGCTGCACTCATTCAGACAAGTGGAGAGTATTCTGTTACAATCCCGATTTGCAGATGAGATGGCAGCTTCAGGGCATCAAGTGGATCAGTTTCCACAAGATGCAGAGCTTCTGACCCACCCTTGCAACCACAAAATTTACAAGGCCACTCTAGGTGAGTTTCTGATCAGTGTTGACCCCCAGGATATAGATAAGTGGGGGATTTGGCAATAATAATGTCACTTAACATCCAGGTAGTTGATTAAAATCTCTCTTGTTAGAGATTGTCATTACCTGGCACATTCATGGTACAAATGCATTTGGCATTAATCCACCCATGCCTACATTTTATCTAGGTGTTCTCCATTAACGTATGGACAAGTTTGGCTACTTAGGAGTTGCAAATATGCTGTCATCAGTGAACATCCCCATTTCTGGTATTGCTATGCAAAGTCATTGATTAAGCAGCTGAAGGTAATTGGGCCTAGGATTCTGCTGAGGAAACCCTGCAGTGATATCCTGGGGCAAGGATGATTGACCTCCAACAACCATAACCATTTGCCTTTATCTGAGATATGACTCAATCATTGAAGTGTTTTCCCTCTGATGCCCAATTACTTCAGTCTTTTTTTTAAAAAGGTGTCTTGATGCTTCCCTTATTTAAATGTTGCTTTGATATCAGAGGCAGTCACTCTCAACTCACCTCTAGAATTCAGCCCTTTGGTCCATGTTTGATCTACTTGACTATGGACAAAGTTGGAAAGTGGGATTAACCTGAAGCTGACTTTTGGTTGGCATTGGCTCAATGGCCATTTATAAATTTCTATGATTCTATGAATTTTGAGGATAACGAACAGGTGGTTTGGTTCATAATAAAGGGAAGTGACATAACTGTCAAATTTAAGTCATCACCGTCATATGGATTGTAAACAGCCCAGATTGCCTGTTTATCCTCCACAGACTGCTCCAGTGTTCAATTTTCGCTGTCCACACCTACATTCTTTGCATTTGAGAATGATATATTTGTGCAGCTTTACATTGCTTGGGTAACCAAGTACTGGATGAAAATGACACATTTTACATTGGTCTTCCAGAATTACATCAATAATATCTACATCCCTTTCTACTAAGACACAGAGATCTGTGCTTTGGAAAAGTTCTGAGGTCTGTGGTGACCTCTGGATTCCTGCTACTTCAAAGAAGAACTGTTTAGATACTTAAAGTATAATTTTTAAGGATTAATTATCAACACAAAACCTAAAACAACTAATACTTACTTTACCATTTATCTGACTGAATTAGGTTTTAAGTTTCCACTTATTACTGCAGTAGAAAATAACCACGATAGTATTGAATTTAATGTAGAAGCAGACTTAGTAGCTATATGGGAAAGGAACATATAGTAATCAATTTGATTTTTACCTCAAGGCGTGTCTGTGGACCATACATGTCCCATATCTTCCGCTTTCTCACATCTATACCTCTGCCAGGGTGCTAAAAGGTGAAATATGCAATATTTTTATTCAAACATTATTGCCACTAGCTTCTTTGCACAATTAGTTTTGTTTTTGACAACAAAATCAAAAACATCCAGCCACATTTTATGCATTTCAGACTGCACAACTTTAAAATTTATGACAATGGTATGCATAGAGCAATACTTAGAGCTTAAGAGTGGCCATTCACCATAATATTTTCAGTCAGTGCAGACTCTAAAGCAGATACAGGGAATTCTTATGTCTAGTTAAATTTTCAAAACTATGTAGATGTAAAAATATTAGCCTTAAAGAATTTCAGTTCCATTATTTTTCTTATTAGTCCCCTCAGTCAATGGCATTATACCACTTCCAATAATATTCCAAGGCTCACTGGATGTTTGAGACTGGGCTCTTGCTTTAACTTCTTCTCTCAGAAATCTATGAGGCTGTTCTTGTACACTACTAATATTCTGGCTGACATTTACTATTCCAGAAAATTCTTAGCAGTAGCTTTCTAGTTCTATAGCATAACTGTCAAAGCCATTACTCTATAGAGCTTCTTGTTGTCCATTCACTTTCTTTCAGTAGGAAGGAGTGTGCAAATTGGCCCAGTTTCTTACAAATGTTTAACTAAAACAGTAAGATTAGACAAGTAGTTTTTAATTGAAAGAACCTTGCACATACATAATTGTTTGACCCGGAAACATAAATTCTGAATATGAGTAAATTTATACCCCAGAAGTTTTAAGCACACCAACACCCAAAGTTACTAATTATGTTTTGTAACAATATTTTAAAAAATTATTTCTGCTTGTCAAGATCACACTTTACTGTTACACTGATGGATTTTTTTTAAACATACATAACTAAAACAAAGCTGTGGCTTAGCCGGCAGTTTTGTTTGCAGCTGTCATGGGAGAGTCTTGTTATACCTCTGCTCTCACATGACGACATTCACAAATACAAGACAATACTGTTGCACCAAACTTTACCAGTGAGGATCAAACCAGTTTGGGAATGCAAGTTGACAATGGCAGATTTGAAAGCAAAAGCACTTAAAAGTTCACTACTGAGGGGAAATTCAGGCCATTGTGTCAGCATAGGAAGCTTACACTGTTCAACTTACTTGTGCAGTGAACTAGGTAACAGAGTGCTATTTTCACATGCCTTTCAGAAAAACAGTGTAGCTTGAATTAAGGAATCCAGATTTTCACATTTAACTATGCTTCCAATTTGTGCATAATTGGCAGTGAGCAGTGCTAGTCTACTCACCATCATTTTACAGCAAAATCCAACCCATTATATTAATTTTCTGCTGTTGTACCCTTTTTACTGCTCTCTCAATTTAACAAATCAAGTAGAGATATATCTTATTAAATTGTCCAGGTATCAAGGTGTGTGCAGAAGTTTGTCAATGGACTACAAAATTAATGGCTTAATGCAACACTAAAATTTTAATTCACAAAAATAAAAATAATTTATTCTGAAATGATATGCTTACATCATTTTTGTGAGGAATTTCAAGAACTATAGAATGACAGGATGTTTTATTGTGAGTCTTATATAAAGCAGACATCTTTAAGCAACATCCTATTACCAATACCAAGTATTATTAGCTCAAATTCATTTACCCCTTCATTCGTCAGGATATGAACCAGTAATCCATTTCCACATCCCAAATCTATAAAGGACTGTTTGTCAGTCAGGCCTTTTTCAGCACGCTCATCTTCCCAAAGAATCTGAAATATGAGTAATAGCAATGATAAAAGTGTTTCATTTTTTGCAGGGAAGCGAACTATATTTTAATAGAAATAAATCAAAATATTAATGTAACATTGTATGCAGCAATCCTATTACATGAGGCAGCAGAGAATGGCTTATCATCACTCAATATTGTTCATAAAGTAGTATTATTATCCCATACCCATGTTAAAAAAATAAATCAAATAAACTTCAGGATTGCTAAACTAGAGTAACCTAATCGTCTTTCAAGCCTATTTTTCCACTTGATCAGATCATTGCACATATGTACCTCATCCACTTAATCATTATTACTCCAAATCCTTGGACGTCCTTAAAAAAATATAAGCTATGACTCAGTCTTGAAAATTTCAATTGGCTCAGCACTCACAGGCTTGAGCTAAAGTGTTCTTTTTAGGCAGAATTTTGTTTTCCTAATTTCACTCTTAAATGCAGCAGTTCAAATGTCATTATGTTCTCTTTGTTCTGGGTTTCCTATTAGAGGCACAGACCCTCTGCACCCATATTATTGAATTCATCATTTTAAACATTTTCAACTTTCATCAGACCATTTCTCAACTACCCAAACTTATTGTAAAATAAGTATCAGTTTATGGAACTCGAGCAACAATCTGCTGGAAGAACTCAGCAGGTCGAGCAGCATTTGTGGGAGGAAAGGAATTTTCTATGTTTTACGTTGAAACCCTGCATCAGGACGGATGCAGGGTTTCAACCAACACACTGATTTTTCTTCTTTCTGAGGTTGTGCTGTCCAAAAGTGAATACACAATATAAGATAGGGATCTTACCAAGGCTAGGTATGACTGAAGTATCACATATTCACTTCCATAATTTTATGTTTGCCCTGACAGTGCATTAATGATGCAATTTGAAAAGGTGTAGAACTGCAAAATGAAGCTTTTAGGATGTGAAATAACTTTAGTATATGGTGACCCATATGACATTAATGCAGTCAGTTGTAGCACTGATTATTTCATTTTTGATTGATGTCATAGGAAACTAAAATCAAGTCTGAGCTAATAGACATTTCCCAATGGGCAAGTTGGGTTAATGTTTTTTGTGCCAATGTTTTTCATGATTTTTCGCAAAAAAAAAACAGGAAAATGTGCATTTGCTGATATATCTACGAGGAAACTGGTATTCCTCCAATGCATTGCTCTAACTGAAGGAATAGAAAGGTGAAATAAACTGAGTTTATTGATATAATGAGAGTTGCACCTGTGGGGAACAAAAAATATTTCATGAGTGCAGATCCTTTAACCTACAAACTAGTATGGTCAGCAGTATAAACATTTATCTGTTAAATTATGTTTAATTTTTCAGTGATTATTGTGTGGAATTTGTAAAAAAAAATCAATTTTGGAGCTTGTTTTAAATTAGGTGTCACGTACTATTATTTTTATTAATATAGTTTACACTATTTCTTGACTAGATGCCAAGGCTGGACTTATCACAGCACAGGAACCACTTCAACCAAATAGGGAGGAATGACACTCGCACCAACTGTTAAGAAATAGGGATTTTGAATTAAGTTCAGTAAAATGTGTTTTTTACTGAAATGTTTTTTTAAAAATTAATCTTTTTAAAGAAAAATATTTTAATCACTTATAGACCCAAGGCCTAACCACTGTGCAGGGCCTCACTTTTGAGGACCTGCCTCACAATGCAGGAAGTTGACACCAGTGCTGGTGGCTCAGCACTATCAGGAAGTTCTGGTCCAATATTTCATTCAGGTTAGTGTTCAATATAGTCAACATAATTTTATGATTGGGAAATAGTATTTGACAAATCAACTTTTTTTTTAAAAGTGTAATTGGTAAGATAGATAATAAGAATCAGTAGAAGTAGCATATTTGGAGTTTGAAAAGCCAAAGGATCACTCACAGCTATTTAGCATCACCATTACTAACTTTGGGATATTTTCATGTTTTCCAACAACATTTTGGAAAATGACCTGCAAGGATGAAATGACCACCAGTTAAATGACCACGCAAAGTGGCAGATAGAATATAATGATGAAATTGTGAAATTAGCCATGGTAGCAGGAAGAATGGTAAATGTTTTGTTTTAAAGATGAAAGTCTAATAAATGTTGGTGCTCAGAGCAACTTGACATCCTCATGCATGAATCAGAAAGAACCAACATTCAGATACAGCACAAAATCAGCAGAACAAGTGTAGCTATTCTGAGGAGAAACCGAGTGTAATAACACTTGCTGAATTAGAAAAGTTTAGAAAAATTGGTAATGTGATTTCATTATTTTTGTGGAATAGAACAGCATAAAAAACAGCAGATACAAAATTTATTAACTCTTTCACATAAAGAATAACATGATTGCCTATTTGAGAAAAGGACTGAAAATTCTAGAAAAGATGAATTAATTATAGATATTTGATTCAATGACAAAGGAATGCAAACACAAAAACATCCACTGTGGAATTCCCTATTATTATTCTATGAAGATACCTCTACAATTACACTACAGTACTTGCTTAACACTACATACATGCTCTCCCATCCCGCAAACGTTATCCGAGACTTTCCTTATACTTGTTATAGGCTTTATATGAAGTCCGTCAAGTTATAACAATTAGGCACAGGATTTTCTGCCTGACTCATGATCATGACAAACACCAATCCCCCAGCACATACTAATGTATAAATTATTGTTATTAATGACCACAATCCTCTCCAGGGGCAAGATATCTAAATTTATGAAATTCAAAATATTACCCTACCAATAAGTATGTTGCAATGGCGACATCTTCATAGACAAATTTTTCAGGATTTGTAACTTCAGGCCAAATCTAATTAAAATTGAAAACAAAATACATTACGCAAGTGCCAATACAAAGCAGCTTTAAAACACTTGATAGACACGGGCAAGGAATTTCCACTGGGGGTATTTAAGATATCCAGATTTTGTGCAAGTTATTCAACTTTGCCCAATTTGCCATAAAGAACTTATTAATATGTCAAAACAGAAAATCACCCATGAATCAGCACAAATGAGAAGCTTATAAGATTCTTGATTGAACAGACCATTCTGCAGGATCACTAAGGAGAGGAATTGCCAATAAATGAGACTTTTTTCAACTGACTTTTTAAAACCAACTTTGATTCACGGCATGATGCATAATAATGTGATCAGCAGTCAACTGAAGCCACATATCTGTCCCGCTCTGCTTTAATTCTAATATGATATATTTTAACAAATAAGTGCTTTGAAAAGGTACTATGCTAATACAACCTCTTGCTTTCTCTTATAAAAAATCAACACTGATAACGATAAAGATGTTTTAAACTCATATTTGCTACACGAACACAAAGTTTGGAAATTTGAAATCTTCCCAGGGCAACCTTCACTGCCATTTCTACTGAGGAATGTTCAGGATGACCCTCCATCTATAAACATTTTTATCTGCATCAAACAGAATAGAGAATTCCAGAATGGAAGCCTTCTTGACGTTGGTCTATGAATTTGATGACATGTTAGTACATCCAGTAAAGGCCTATCAACTGGCTTAGCTTGAATCACAGAGAAAAATATACATTTGTCTCTATCACAAAGAGCTACAAATAAACAAGGATTTGAGGGGTCATTTCTTAAGATATATGTGCCTGCTTATTTTAACTTATGGTCCTTGTTTTGGGTATAATTTATGTAGAGTAATCTTATAGGAATAATGTAGAAGTATATACTACATTTTTATGAAATGGCGAATGACAATGTTCCACAAAATTAATTCAAGTATACACACACCAAGGTTATTATTATTTTCCAGTTTTTTTCTCAGAATTGTACCTTGACTATTTCTTTGTATTTTGCTTTCAAATTATGGTAATATTCACTATATTTTTCCACAGAAATGAGAGAAAGTGTGTTCTTAAAATAACTCTTCTTGCTCTCCGTAGACCATTTCACAATCTTTGTAAGCAAAACATCTGTAAGCCATGCTGTTTTGGGATACAAAATCCCGTCTGCATCCCATTCTTCAGGGTACAATATGGAAATGGAAATAGACCTTTAACACAGAGTTTAAAAAGAACTGTTAAGCATTACATAAACACTGAAGATAATAGCACTTTTAAAATGAAAACAAGAATTTTAAAAATCTGCAGATGCTGGAACTCAAACATAGACAAGCGTTATGTTGCAGTGAAAGTGGAGGAGGGATAGATAGGACAAAGGAAATACCTATGAAAGACTGAGGCCAGGGCTGCTGAGAGGATGAGTTGTTAATGGACCCAGTTGGAGGGTGTCTAAGAATTGTGATGTGTGGCAAATAGCATGCTAATAGAGGGGAAAAAACTAAACCAATATCACAGATGGGCAACTTACAGCAGAAATGGCCATTTTTGATATAGAAAGCACATTTTTGGAAGTTGGAGAGTTCAATATCAAATCTGAAAGACTACATCTTGCCCAAATGGAAGATGAGGTGCTGTTCCTTAAACTTGCAATAGGCCTTGTTATAACAGTGCAGGAGGTCACAGGCAGGTAGGTCAGAGTGGATGCGTGGTGGAAAATTAACATGGTATACAACAGGAAGCTCACAATCATACTTATGGTCTGAATGACGATTTCTTCAATGCAGAGGAGACCACATTGTGAACTACACCACTATGACACCACTACATTCTATGAACATGGAACACACAATCTGGTGTGCAATCAAATCTGATTTCAGCTTCTTGTTGCCTGCCACTTTAATTCTTCAACTGACCTGCACTTAAACCCCTCTATGCCTGACCTCCAGTGTCTCCAGCATTTTCTCTTTTAGTTCAAGATGAAAACAAGTTTGTTGCATTACAAAATACACTGTTATGCAGATAACGCAGGCATTACTTGCACCAAAAATTTCCAGAAGGGTTGGTTGTTTCACCCAATCTGATGCTGAAATCTCAGTGTTTCTGTCAATCTGCTATTGAAATTACAGAAGACTAGTCGCCCTTCTGGAAGTTCACCCTTCTCTGATAACCATCATACAGTGTATATTAAAATGTTTGGTTATTAACTAAAATCATATGTTACGCAGTCTTCCAGTGAAAAGTACAAAATGCAACACTAGTGCAGAACACTCCCCAGATCACACCAGCAAATAAAACTCAAAACTAGGATACTTAAAATTAAGCCAACAGTATAAGCAGTGAATATTGTATTTAGGATATTTCAGTGGGGTTGGTTGTATCTACCACAAAGAACAGGTAGTTCTTTATGGAGGCACAAGCAACTGCAGATACTGGAATCTGGAGCAACAAACAATCTGCTGGAGGAAATCAGTGGGTCAAGCAGCATCTGTGGGGAGTGGAGAGGAAGATGGCCAATATAAAGATGAGAAAGGAGTGGTAAGACAGGAGCACGAGGGAAATTGGTGGAGTGAGGAGGGGTGAAAGATGATGGGCAGGTTGTGCCAGGTAGGGAAGTAGGGGGTGGATTTGGGAGAGAGTGACAAGTGGACGATAGATGGAGGCAGACAAAGAGGAAAAAAATGAGAGGAAGATGGAGTGAGGTGGGGCGAGCAGAGGGTAAAGGCTGGACACACATGCTGGAGAGTGAAAAGCAGGAATACAAAGGGCTACCGGTGCTGGAATCTGATAAGGAGGTGATAATGGGAACTATTAGAGGAGAGGAACAGGAACTACCAGATGGGGAGGGGCAGGTGGAGCCTGCGGGTGAACTATGTGCGTAGTGGGTGGATGGAACCAGGAGGGGGAAGAAGATGGGTAATGGCGGGGGGCGGGGCTGGGAAAGGGGACAAAAATCGTAGGACCAGAGGTGAATCAGGGTGGGGCGAGGAACCCAGTGGAGAAGAGGGTAACCTAAAATTGGTCAATGTTCATGCCATTAGGTTGCAGACTACCCAAGCAGAAAAATCAGGTGGTGTTCCTCTAGCTTGTGCTGGGCCTCACCCTAGCAATGGAGAAGGCCAAGGATGGACAGGTCAATGTGGGAATGGGAAGGGGAATTGAAATAGCATGCAATTAGGAGCTCGGGATGGCCATTGCAGGCAAAACATAGTTGCGCCAATGTAGAGCAGACCACTTCAGGGCACTAAATGTAGGTGTATGTGGATCTTTGCATCATCTGGAAAGGCTGTTTAGGTCCCTGGGTGGTGGTAAGGGAACAAGAACAAGGGTGCAAGAACAAATGTTACCCGAAGTAGCTCTTTATGTTTTTGCCTCAGCTCAAACAAAAAGGCACAATACACAATTATCTAGAATAGTAACAAGACAAAATGACTACCAGTGGAGGCACAAGAGACTGCAGATGCAGGAATCTGGAGCAACAAACAATCTGCTGGAGGAACTCAGCAGACATTTTTCTTATTGAAGAAGCACTGCTACCAAGGATTTTTCTTTTCAGTAAAGCCTTTAGCCTTTAACTTCTTTTTCTGTAGCACTGGTACTGCTGTCTGGCTGAGAACTCACCATGATGATTCATCTCCTTTAACTTGTTGAAGTTTAATTCTGTATATATTGTTCTTCTTGAATGTACAACTTTCTGCAATCTGCCCATCTACTGGTATAAATGTCGCTGTGTTGTTTAGAAAATCTGCAATGGACAGAAATATACAGATTCTTCAAAAGAGAAAGTGGTTCAGGAGCAATAATGTACAACCAATATTAAAAAAAAATTCAAATTAATTAGGTGGTGCATTTGGTTGGAATACTCCTTTTGTTTCTAAGAACTATTTTCTACCAACTATTGAGTCCTCTATAAAAAAAGTCATTTCTGCCCAAGGGACCTGGAGCCATTGAAAAAGAACACCAATTTAAAAAAATTCACTCATACTAACTGATGTTAATGATAAAACAAATTTTTCTGAGTTGGGGATTAAAATACATTGATGAGTAATGCGTGGAGCATACAGTTGCAGCAATTCCCCAACATTTAGGTTGGAAAATTCACATGAATAATCTGTTCCTGACCAGACCTGTGCAAAGATATATTTTCCATTGATTTCAATGTGAAGCTATGGTGACAAAGAACTAAAAGAGGGTATATGCACTGCTTCTACTTTCCAACATACAAAAAAAAATTCCAGCTTGTGCATCTGGCCTCAATCTAATAAGTATTCAGATCAAATTGTTGAAAGGCCCCAATGATTGCTAGGTACTTTGCACAGAAATTCACCTAATTTTGCTTACATAGCTGTAAATATGATAACCACCTTTCATCACAGGGCCCAGGGAAATGTATAGCTGACTAATGAAAAAGGCAGATGAAATTTAACACAGAAGAGCGAGTTGATAAGATTTTGGAATGAATAATAAGAAAAGGGAACACAAACTACATAGTACAAGTTTAAAGCTAATGTAGAATCAGATACCATTGGCACTAAGAGATATAAATCTTTAGAAGTATCAGGTTAAATTGAAGAAATTACACAGTATCATTGGTATTGGCACTGTAGCATAGCAGTTAGCGTGACGCTATTACAGCGCCAGCGATCGGGGTTCGATTCCCGTCGCTATCTGTAAGGAGTTTGTACGTTCTCCCGTGTCTGCGTGGGTTTCCTCCGGATGCTCCGGTTTCCTCCCACATCGCAAAGACGTATGGGTAGGTTACTTGTGGTTTAAAATGGGCGGCACTGACTTGTTGGGCCGGAAGGGCCTGTTCCCACACTGCAAATAAATTTTTTTTTAAATTTTTTTAAAAATTTAAATTTTAAATTTAAAAAGCATAGAGTATAGAAGAAAAGAAACTGTCGAATCTTACTTAAACACTTGTAAGACCTAAAAAGATAGCCATATTCAATTCTGGAGACTACATTTCAGAAACCATGTCAAACCTTACCAAGGCTAAATTACTGGAATAGCATCAGGAATCAATAATGTCATTTGGGGAAAAGACAAGAGAATCTAAGGCTCTCATTA
The DNA here is from genome assembly GCF_009764475.1 of Pristis pectinata. NCBI lineage: Eukaryota > Metazoa > Chordata > Chondrichthyes > Rhinopristiformes > Pristidae > Pristis > Pristis pectinata. The sequence goes on from NC_067406.1 coordinate 103,225,892, forward strand.
AAGCAGAGGCTAACTGGGGATGGTGGTGTTCAAAATTGTGAACAGTTTTGACAAAATAAGGAGAAACTATTTTCAATGGCAGAAGAAATAGTAACTAGACTTTTAAGATGACTGGGAAAAGAACCAGAGACATCTGAGGAATTATTATACAGAGAAATAAACACCAATTATGTCAGTAACTCCCTGCAAAACTGTTATCAACTTAAAAATTTTTTGCAGGTATGAAATCAAGAAATTGCAGTTGTTTGTTTCTTTCTTTCAATGCATTCCAACATTTGTCAAATATAGAAGCTAGTTACAGCAAGTCCTCACTTATGGTGAAAAATCTGCACCTGTTGAGACAGGGCAGCTTCTCATTCAATGAAGGGGAATGGCTGCAAAGGACATTAGCTTTGTTTTTAAATATTATTTAAACTTAAATGTTTCTAAATGTTCAAGTTCTTCAATTAAAAGATTCAAAGTTAATAGTTTGAATACTTTTTCGCTTTTGATTGTCGGAAACATTTGGTTCTTGATTGGTTTGACAACTGGCTAAGCTGAGGACATGGAATGGCCAGCTGTCAAAATTTTCAGCCCTTTTTCAGGTAGGACTGTAGGATTATGTTGCAGAAGGCTCTGTTGACAGCAGGGGACTCACTAAAAGCTTCAGTCTACTGTGGCTCACAAATTCCGTATGGAGGAACCATTCATGTCCAAACTGAATTTGGAAATGATAGCTCAACAACAACTGCCTACTCCTGATCATAATAAAATGGAACACACTGACAAGATTGTGCAGGATTAATAACAATTTATAAAATGGAATAGGATAATGTTTCCCACAATCAAAAGTGAATAAGTATTCAAACTATTAACTTTGAATCTTTTAATTGAAGAACTTGAACATTCAGAAACATTTAAAATTAAATAATATTTAAAAACAAAACTGATGTCCTTTGCAGCCATTGCCCTTCATTGAATGAGAAGCTGCCCATCCCCACAGGTGCAGATTTTTCACCATAAGTGAGGACTTGCTTTAACTAGCTTCTGTATTTGACAAATGGGAGAGTCTTGCAAAGCAATAGAGAAATAACGAGGAATAACAGAAATAAAACTAATTCGACAACTTGATGGCATGACAGAATTAATGCTTCCTTCTGTGTTTTATTATTCTATATTTCTGATGCAAAGTTGTGAGATTTTCATGTTACTTGCCTGGATGCAATACTTCCAGATCTTATTGATTTTCACCTGTGAAATTAAACTGCTCGCAAGATAGAGCCTCAACATTTTTGGCAAATGTGCTTACTCAGAACATGCCAAAGTGATACTTTCAGGTGTCCTTTTCTTGCAATGTTTAGAGCTTCTTTTAAAAGTATACTGTGCTGCATATTGTCTATTTGAATTCAGTTTTATACGTCATAAGTTGAGCACAAGGTTATTAAGAAAGGTGAAATTAAATGAAGTCAATTTTCATGGGCAGGATTGTTAAAGAGATACAGCGCAGAAATAGGCTCTTCAACCCACAGAGTTGCCACTATCAACCAACAATTTACATTAATTCCACATTAGTCCCATTTTTCTCCCCACATTCTTATCAACTCCCCCCAGATTTTACCACTCAGCTGCACAGTAAGGGCAATTTACAGTGGTCAATTAACTTACCAACCTGCATGTTTTTGGTATGTAATAAACTGGAGGAAACCCACATGGTCACAGGGAGAATGTGCAAACTCCACTCAAACATTACCAGAAGATCAGGATTGATTGAATAAACCTGGGTCTCTTGGTGCTGTGAGGCAACAGGTCTACTTGCTGTGCACAATGCCATCCTATTTACATATAATGTATTCAAATTTTCAGCAGATCTTTGACAGAGGGCTGCTGAAAACGATATTGAATAAAATTAGAGCACCCAGTACTTTTTTTTGGGGGGGGGGGGGGGGGAATGAAGATAATGGAGTAATATATTGGCATGGATTGAGGAGTAGATAACAGACAGAAAACAGTAGGAAATAAGTGGGTCAATTTCAGTTGGGAGGCTGTTATGAAAGGGGTGCTGCAGGGATTGATTGTTGCTGGAACCCTAGCTGTTCACAATTTACAATGAATGATTTGGATGAGGGAATCAATTGTAAAATAGTGTTTTCTAGATAATACCATATTAGATTGTGCGAGCTGTGAGGATGTTGCAAAAAGGCCCTAGGGGATCTTAGGCGGGCTAAATAAATGGGCAAAGACATGGCAAATATGCTATCATGTGGGAAAAATGTGAAAGTATCTAGTTTGGTAGAAAACAAAAGAAATTGGAGTTCAGGAATTACTGACAAGTAACATGCAGATTTGGCAAGCAATTAGGAAGTTAACTAATACATTGGCCTTTATGCATGTTGCTTCAATGTAATAAAAGCACTAGTAAGTCCACATCTGCAATGTTGTATACAGATCTAGTTTCCTTAAGGGGGATAATTTTGTGGTTAAAGGAGTGCAGTGTTGGTTCGCCAGATTGATTCTTGGGATGATGGCTCTATCACGAAGTAGACTTGGTCCACGTGCCTGAGGTTTAGGACATCATTTCATGGAAATGTACAGAAGTGTGGTTAAATGAGGAATGTGGAACCAGGGATCAGTATCTCAAAATACAGGGTTAGCCATTCAGAGCAAAGTTGAGAATAAATTTCCTCACCCAGAAGGTCTAGAACTAGAGGGCATTAGTTTAAGGGGAGAAAGGGGATCTGAAGGGTGGGTTTTTCCCCCACAGAGAAGGGGTGAATATCTGGAACGAGTTGCCAGAGGTGATAATGAAGGCAGATACAATTACAATATTTTAAAGGCATTTGGACAGTTGCTTCAGAGTACAGGGATACAGGCCTAATGCAGGCAAATAGAATTAGCATGGATAGGCATCACATTCAGTATGGATAATGTGGCCCAAAAGGTCCCTTTTTTGTGCTGTGTTTCTATGATTCTACCATAATAAAAATGGAGTTCTCTTTCCAAAGGACTATGGAGGCTTAGTTACTGAATACATTCAAGACAAGACTCAAGGGATATGGGGACTGTGCAGGAAAATGGTGCCAACGTAAAAGATCAACTGCACTTATTGAAAGGCACAGCAGGCATAAGGTGATTGGCCTACTATTCTCTTGCTCTCAAGTTGTTTTAGTGAAGATAAATATGGATGGGATGAATAAATATCTGCATTTATAAGTCCAACATATCAAATACAGGAACAAGACATGTTGCATCATCTTCACATAATACAAGCATTATTCCAGCAGCTCCATAACTTAAAAGAGTAGGTATATATATATATTCAGAAGCAGAGAGTGGGAAGGGGAGTCTAGAGAGGTAGACAATCCAAGGAATAAATAATTGAAGCAAGTAGTCAGGATGTCATAGATGATGGTGGGCAAGACAGGAGATCACAGGAAGAGGTTTCTAGCTCGTTCTGTGCTTGGGTGTGTACAAAAACTACTCAAGCTTGTGAAAGATGCTGTTTATTATCAAGATAATATGGATGCAAAAGTCCAGATTGGATCCAGCAACGGGTCCACTTACTCATTTAACCAAGAGGCTACTTGCAGCCTGACTGCTCATCGTGGTTACCTGTTGATGGTTCAGAAAGTGATAGGTGGTCACCAATCTTAGTCCCAGATTTTTGTGTTGGTGTGGTGTGGTGAGGTGAGGTGCGGTGCGATACCACTTATGTGATGGGCATTTAACACTCGAGACCAATCTGACCAGACCCCCAGAATTAGCAAAATTCCTCTCTGACTTGCGCCCACGATGGAAATTGCGAATCAACTGAGCGGCTCAGAGAGAAGTCCGAAGAGACTGCGCCAGTTCCCTCTCCTCAGCCCAGCCCCAGTGCACTCTACCTTGGAGAACTATCTCACTGCCAGTTGCCACCCCGGCTTTGGGAATCACAGTCCGCAGCACAACCCTAAGCCGCTCAGCCCGCCGGGGGATGAGCTCGTCCAGCTCCGGGACCGCCCCAGACCTCAACCCCGGCAGCAGCTCGGCCACCACCAGCCCCAGCCCCAGCCCCGCTGCCGCGCCGCAGGAAACCTCCCGTTCGGCCTCCAGCCGACAGCCGCTCAGACGGCGGTTCGCCACCTGCGGCTTCAGCGTCCACACGTCGACCGCAGCCCAAAAGCCGAGCGGGGCCGAAGCAACTGCCGGGTCCAGCGGCAACTCACGCTCCATCACCACCGCGGGGACTGCGCACTTCCGCCCGCCCAAACACGTGACATCGACGCGAGGAATCCGGCGGGGGGGGGGGGAGAGAACGGTTGGAGAGAGAGAGAGAGACACACACACACACAGACGCGCGCGCGCCCACGGTTAGATCACGTGGCGTTGGAGGGAAGCGCCGATTGGTTGGCGGGTCCGAGCTGCCCTTCACACTGATGGGCGGAAGAGGCTGAGTTGTCCAGGTTGAGGCTGTTCGCTCCAGATATTGGAGGGTGACAGGTGTTGGCAGGGCCCCTGCATGGTGAGTACGGAAACAGGCCACTCAGGAGAAGGGGAGAGCCAAATTTCACCAGCCGGTGCTCCGTAGCATCCCAGGGAGCGTCGGTCTCCCTGTCCCTATCATTGCAATGAAGGAAGTACTTATTTGCCATCATTTGCAGCGGCAAACAGCGGAGGTGGAATTGTCAATATTCTTCACTTAAGCAACCTGACCGGCGGAGTTCCAACATTTTCCGTCGTTCTTTCCGTTAAACGGCATCTGTCCTTTCTTGTCCCAATTGCTCTCAACTCGTGGCCATGCCTTGCACAACGATGCATTAGGATCGGGCCATGAAGTACAGTTGATTTTCATATTGCTAATTGGGTTATTATTGTCATATGTACTGGGAAAGATAAAGTAAAAAGCTTTGTTTTGCATGCTATCAAGAGAAAGTGCAGTGCAGATAATTTATTTATTGCGATAAATTTGCCTTTTGATATAAATACCCATCAACTATTTACATACATGAAGTTGCGCAATTGGTTAACTGTTCACATCAACCTGTAATTGAAAATTCAAACCAGCAATATGTTTACTCCCTGGTTCATGAAACTTTTCATTGCAAACTGCATTTGACATCTCTGAAATATCAACATTGATAATTATATTGGATCACTTGTATAGTTAAACTTCACATCCATCTTCTTCAGCAATATTAATGGCATAGCTGTGAATATATTGCATTAGTTCTTAATAAAACATATGAACATAAATAGGAACTGGAGTAAACCATTTGGCACATCAAGCCTTCTCTACCTTTTAACAAGATAATGGTTTATCTTCTACCTCTACAGTTTTTTCCTACTCTATCCCCATATCCCTGATTTCTTTAATGCCCAGTAATAAAAAGTCATCATTTTGAGCATATTAAATGACTGAGCATTCACAATACTCTGGAATGGAGAATGAAGATTTTTTTCTGTATTCCATAAATGTCCTATATTGTTGAGTTTATTATTGTCACTTGTACTGAGGTACAGTGAAAAACTTGTCCTGCGTACTGTTAGGACAATTCATTACACGGTGCATTAAGGTAGTACAGGGTAAAAACAATAACAGTATACAGAGTAAAGTGTCACAGCTACAGAGGAAGTGTAGTGCAGGTAGACAATAAGGTGCAGGGTCATAATAAGATAGATTGTGAGGTCAAGAGTCTATCTCATCATATAAGGGAACCTTTCAATAGTCATAACAGTGGGATAGAAGCTGTCCTTGAGCCTGGAGGTATGTGCCCGTCCTGATGGGAGAGGGGAGAAGTATGTCCTGGGTGGGGTCTTTGATCATGCTGGCTGCTTCACCAAGGCAGCGAGCGGTATAGACTCGGGAGGGGAGGCTGGTTTCTGTGATGTGCTGGGCTGTTTCCACAACTCTATGCAGTTTCTTGTGCTCCCGGGCAGAGCAGTTGCCATACCAAGCCATGACGCATCCAGATAGGATGCTTTCTATGGTGCATCGCTAAAAATTGGTGAATGTCAAAGGGGACATGCCAAATTTCTTTAGCCTCCTGAGGAAGTAGTAGTGCTGGTGAGCTTTCTTGGCCGTGGCGTCTTTGTGGTTGGACCAGGATAGGGTATTGGTGATGTTCACTCCTAGGAACTTGAAGTTCTTAACCCTCTCGACTTCAGCACCATTAATGTATACAGGTGCATGTGCACCGCCCCCTTTCCTGAAGTCAATGTCCAGCTCTTTTGTTTTGCTGACATTGAGGAAAAGGTTGTTGTCATGACACCATGCCGCTAAGTTTTCTATCTCCTTCCTGTACTCCGACTCATCGTTATTTGAGGTATGGCCCACTACAGTGGTATCATCTGCAAACTTGTAGATGGCGTTAGAGCAGAATCTGGCCACACAGTCATGAGTATATAGGGAGTAGAGTAGGGGGCTGAGGACACAGTCCTGTGGGGCACCAGTTTTGAGAATAATCGTGCTGGAGGTGATGCTGCCTTTCCTCACTGAATGCGGACTGTTGGTCAGGAAGTCAAGGATCTAGTTGCAAAGGGAGGTGTTGAGTCCCAGGTCTCGGAGTTTGGTGATGAATTTGCTTGGAATTATAGTATTGAAGGCAGAGTTGTAGTCAATAAACAATATTCTAACGTAGGTGTCTTTATTGTCCAGGTGCTCCAGAGATGAGCATAGGGCCAGCGAGATGGTGTCCACTGTAGACCTGTTTCGGCGATAGGCGAATTGCAGTGGGTCGATGTTTTCCAGGAGGCTGGAGTTAATGCATGTCATGACCAGCGTCTTGAAGCACTTCATGATGGTGGATGTTAGATCCACCGGTTGGTAGTCATTAAGGCATGTTACTTTGTTTTTCTTAGGTACCGGGATGATAAGTGGTCTTCTTAAAACAGGTGGGAACCTCAGATTGAAGCAGGGAGAGGTTAAATATGTCTGCAAATACCTCTGTCAGCTGATCAGCACAATATCTGAGGACATGCCCAGGGACACCATCCAGGCCAGATGCTTTCCGCAGGTTCACTCTCTGGAAGACTGATCTTGCGTCCTCAATGGTGACCACGGATTCAGGTGCATTGGAGGCTGTCAGGGTGGGTGGTGACAAACCAATACCTTTCAGTTCAAAATATGCATAGAAATTGTGAAGCTCATCAGGAAGGGAAGTGCTATTGTTGACTTTGTTTTATAGCCCGTTATAGCATGTAAGCCCTGCCACAACTGACAGTTGGTCTGGGACTTGATTTTGAACTGGTATTGTCTCTTGACATCTCTGATAGCTTTATGGAGGACATACCTCGATTTCTTGTAAAGGTCAGGGTCACCTGATTGGAATGCAGCAGTCCTCGACTTCAGTAGGGAGTGGATCTCCCAGTTCATCCATGGTTTCCTGTTTGGGAACACCCATGTTGTCCTCTTTGGTACACAATCCTCCACACACTTGCTGATAAAGTCCATGATGGTGGTGACATACTCATCTAGGCTGGCAGCTGAGTCTCTGAACATGGACCAGTCCACTGACTCAAAGCAGTTGCATAGAAGCTCATCTATTTCCTCAGACCAGCACTGCACACTTTCTGTATTGGATCCAATATAGCATGCCCACAACTTCCTAACCCATACGTCTTTGGAATATGGGAAGAAACCGGAGCACCCAGAGGAAACCCACGCAGACACAGGGAGAATGTACAAACTCCTTACAGACAGCGGCCAGAATTGAACCCGGGTCGCTGGCGGTGTAATAACACTATGCTAACCGCTACACTACCGTGCTGCCTTGGGGATCTGTATACAATTCCCACTAATATTTTCTGCCCATTGGTAATTCTTAGCTCTACCCATAAATATTCCACATCATCCGAGCTAATATCCTATTTTTGTGTCAATTTCCTCTTCAACCAGTGACACTACTTCTTTTCCTTTTTTTTTATTGTCCTTCTTAAATATTGAATATCCTTGAGTGTTCGGCTCCCATCCTTGGTCCTCTTATAGCCTTAACCCCACAATCCCAAATATGTCATGTCCGTTTGCATGATAAATTCATCCATCTTATTGCAAATGCTCCACACATTGAGACACGAAACCTTTAGTTTTGTCTTTCATTATTCTTAGATCCCTAAGCATGATTTTGCACTGTGGCCCTGTTTGTTTTGCCCTTGATTTCTCTGTCTTTCATCTTTGCTTTTCCACTTCCTGTCTTTTGTTTCTATCCCAGTTTCCCCTTCTTCTGTCTTCCCACATCGGTTCCCCTGCTTGTCCATTTTAGTTTAAGTCCCCCCAACAGCTCTAACAAAGACTTCTTTGAGGACATCAGTCTCATTCCTGCCCAGGGTCACCCCATTCAACTTGTACTAGTCCCACCTCCCCAAGGTCCAGGAATTTGAATCCCTCTCCACTATTCCTCTAGCCATGTACTTATTTGATTTATCCTTCTATTTCTACTCTGACCAGCATGTGGTGCTGGTGGCAATCCAGAGATTACTGCCTTTGAAAGTTCTTCTGTTTATTTACTTTTAACTGATTACATTTTAGCTTGTAGTGTTTTATCTGTTGTATTTTTCCATATTTTTGGTATTGATTTGCATCACAACAATTTAAAAGACACTTGGACAGGTACATGGATAGGAAAGGTCTAGAGGGATATGGGCCAAACACGGGCAAATGGGACTAGCTTAGATGGGCATCTTGGTCGATGTGGACCAGTTGGGCTGAAAAGCCTGTTCCTGTGCTATATTGCTCAATGACTATCTGACTCTTAACTGGCTCTTCACCCTCCCCCTCCAGAATGCACTGCAGCCACTCCAAGGCATCCTTTTGATCCTACCATCAGGGAGGCAACATACCAACCTGGAGTCATGTTGACGATCACAGAAACAACTGTCTGGTTGCCCTTATAATTAAATCGTTTGTCATTTCAGCAACCCTCATGCGCTCTTTTGTCCTCATCCCACTCTCTTCCCTCCCTTCATGAGCAGCAGATTCACTTGTGATGCCATGAACCTGGTTGCTGCTGCCTTCCCCCGGAAAGTCATCTCCCCCAATATCCAAAGCAGTATATCTGTAGGAGAGGGGAATGACAACAGGGAATTCCTGCACTACAAACCTTCTTTCACTGTGCCTGGCAGTTACCTTATCCCTTCCTGCCTGTACACTCATTATCTGTGGTGTTACTACATCCTTAAATATGCTATTTATGAACATTTCAGCATCACAGATACGCCACAATGAATCCATCCACAGTTCTAGCTCCGTAATGCATTTAGTCAATACGTGTAGCTGATATATTTCCTGTACATGTAGTGGAAGTGTCCCTAATTTCCCAGATAGTGCAGGAGGAGTACAGTATGGGTGCAAATCATCTCCTGCCATGATTTGCCCTTTAATTACTTTAAATTAAACTAAATTAAAGCCTACTAATTACACTTAGGGCTTATTTTACTCTAATTAGTCCCCACACAATAATTGGACATTTTTAACTCTCCATGCCATTTTTTCCCACTGTGATTAAACTCTCTCAGCCTCTGTTCCAGCTGTTTTTAAACTTATCGTCTCTGTTCCCTCTCCTCTTAAACTCCCTAACACTCTTTTCCTACTCCTTCCAAACTCTCCGAGTCTTATTTCTGCCTGTTTTTAAAGTCTCTAAGGTTCTGCTTCCATCCGTTTTAATTCTCCAAGCTTATGTTCCCACCATTTTCAAACTCCTTCATATCTTCCTAGAATCTGCTTCCGGCGCTCATTGCTCCTTCTACCTTTGTCGATGGTATCAAACTGAACTATAACTTATCATTGGAGACACGAGAGACTACAGATGCTGGAATCTGGAGCAGCAAACAATCTACCAGAGGAACTCAGTGGGTCGAGCAGCATCTGTGGGAGGAAAGGAATTGTTGGCACAAGGAGGCAACGTATCATTCTGGAGTCACACCTAGAGCCACAGAAATATTGATCTATCCTCCTAACTACTGAAAGCCTTATCCAATTGCTCTGTCATTTTTCTTCCTCCACTCCTGTGCAGCTGAACCACTTATGATGTCACACTTCTAGTTCTGGCTGCACTCCCTGAGGAACCATCACCCTCACCTGTATCCAAAAGGGATAATCTTTTAGGGAGTGAGATAGACTGAGGAGACACCTGGACTACCTGCCTGATGCTCCTGGTGGTCACCCATTCCATCTCTCTGCACAGTCTCAAGCTTCAGTCTGACCATCTCCTAAATGTACTATACGCAAAATTCTCATTCTTGCAGATCTTCCACAGTGACTCCAGCTGGTGCTCCTGCTCTGAAACCCAGAGTTCAAATTGTTGCAGCTCGAGGAGCTTCCTTCGTGTGCAGTTGTCTAGGTTACTGGAAGTGTCCACAATTTATCATGTGGCACAGGATGTACATTCTACTTGGCTAAGCTGCTCTGCCGTGCCTCATCTTTATTGATAACATATAAAGTAGAAATTTATCAGAAAAAGCTCTCTGGTTGCTCACCAGTTAGCTACCTGATTGCCAGTGTTACTTTCAAATCGATGCCAACATTGAGTTGCTCATATGAATCTTGCTCATTGTCATCACTACCTCACCAAAACCCATACTCCAAGATCCATCCACTCTGATGAGTGCTGTGCTCAAGTAACCAATTTTCTGATATTGTCTATAGACACAAACATTCACATAACTTAAAATGGCTAACAACTCCAATCAACAACTCAGTTGTCCATTGTACTTGGTGTATTATTGTATACCATGAATTCAGTTGCACCATCTCTACTTTGGTTGTTTCTTGAGACCCTCCATCTTTGTGCCTTTGCATTCACCCTGTTTTGTATCCCATCTCCCATTCTTCTTCCTGCGTTTTTCCACTTTCTGGCTGTTCCTTTTGAAGGTAGAAAATCGTGCCTCTGACTTTCCCTTTCTGGATTGTCTCCAAAGCTTTCAACTCTGCATGACAGTTTTCAGTCTGTCTTGCTGCACTTTAGCAACAATGTACTGGGTTAGCATTAATAAATCTATACATGCTGTTACATCCCTCTTTGAATCTTCAGAGATTTGGAATTGCCTCCACAGTCCAATGCAGTCTTCTCTTAAATCATCCAACTCAACCTGCACTCGATTCAAACAATCCAGTTATTCTTTTAATGAGTCTTAGTGATGTTAGACTCTTCCCCAGAACTCTCGCACTCATGTTCTCCGTCAATATTCTCTATGCCACTCTCAGTTATAATGCTGCATGAGCTTATATGAACAGAACATGGAAATGTTTTCTGTGAAATAAAGTTTTCTTTTAAAAAGAAGATAAAAACAACCACATGAGGGAGCAGCAGACAGCACCTTGGTTTGTGCCTAGTCTCCTTCAAAGTGGAATTCAAACCCACAACCTTTTGAATGCTCCAATAAGCCATGGCTGACATCTTTAGGGTTTGACTTTTATCATTGGTAGTCAAGCATAATGGAAATTTCAAGAGAAGGAGATAGCAAGTTTGGACATATACATGTCTATATTTGATGGTATGTTTAGAGTTTCTTTAGATCATTAACAGTGATTCTGTCAAGAACAAAAGTTACTAAGAAATCTTACAGGTTCCAGTAGTTCCTAATGTGGTGACTTAAGTTTTAGTGGATTGTTTATAATATGTTTTTGAGAGACCTGAAAAAAAAAAGAAAGGAAAATGCAGAGCCTGAAAATGATATTGTTCATAGTTCCTGGCAGTCACCCTTTAGATTTCTGTTTACAACACCTGTTTTATCTTCCAGACATGGTGTGTATTTGTGCAATTTGTGTTATCTACCAAGTTGAGTAATTTTGGGACAAAATTAAACCTGCAGAACTGGAACAATATTTGAAGTAAACAGCTTTACAGCAAGCTGGGGTACTGCAACAATTGATCTGGCTCCTAATCTAATTTAGGTAACTAGACCTATAACTTGGATTAGAGATAGATGGGACCAGACATGACGTGTGGATTTGATTTTGGTCAGATCAAATGTATATTCTGATAAAACCTTTGTATTTGGGTGAGCCAGGCACTTCTGGGTTGTGCTGTGTCAGTCTGCCACAGTATTTTATTCAATATGGCATTGCAGTATGCGAATAGTATATTTGAAGTTGTATTTAAAATGATAGTTGGGTCAGACATGGATAAGTAATTGGGATCAAATTAGCCTTGGTTAGATTAGGTTTTATTTTTATACCTGGATTAATTAGCAGATAATTTTGAAGCCAGAGCCCTAACACGCTCAGTATTTTAACATGGATAAGCTACAGAAAATTTACTCTACACTGGCTAACTCTGTGTAATTTTAGTTAAACCCTAGCAATTAGCTGGAATATATTTAGAGATTGTCAAACCATGGCTGTTCTGATTTATAGTTATACTTTTTGGACTAGGATAAATGTAATGTCAGCCAACAGAAAGCAAGAGATACAGGTCCTCCCCAGCTTACTAACACCTGACTTGTGTACAGCCTGTACACATGAACAGGAGTTTGGAAGACCCTGTGAACTCTTCAGGTTATGAACCATTCACAGGAATGGAACCCTGCTGTAATATGCCATAAACCTTGATGGCCTGTGGAGTGATATGCATTTATGATTTGGCATAACTTTCTAACATTACCTTCAAGCCAGGGGACCAATATTGATTCAATGAAGAATACAGAGGTGCATGTCAGGGGCAGCACCAGGTACACCAGGTTCCATCCTGGTAAAGCTCAGGACAGGTTATGTGTGCTGAGTAACAGAAGAAGCATGTTATGGACAGAGTAGTGTTACATTAGCAGATTAGATTAGAGCTCTGCAGTCATGCCATACCATATCATGTCATGAATAATAGTAATTGGTAGCATTGTGGCTATGTTTTTGGACAAGCAGTCTGACATCTGGACCATTGATGCAGAGACATGAGTTTGAATCTCATCGTGGCAGATGGGAAGTTTAAATTCAAGTAATAAAGTGAAAAAAAGCACACTAACTGTAAATATACTAGATCATTGTAGACACCAATCTGTTTGACTTGTGTCCTCTAGGGAAGAAAACATATTGAGATTGTATGCCTGGTCTGTGTGTGATTTCAGACCCAGCAATGTGTTGATTCTTAATCACATCCTCAGTTCAGGAACAATTCAAGATAAGCAATAACTACCAGTACTGACAATGCCATTAATATCCTATAAACAAAGAAATTTTAAAAAGTTAAAAAACTAATGGGAGGAGTAGGCCCCATGAACATCCTCAACCCAAACAATGACAGTGCCAGTATGTGAATCTAACAGATGAGATTGAAGTATTTGCCTTAATTTCAGTCAGAAAAGCATATTGCATGATTCACCTTGACTTCCATCTCTGATCTTTACTGTTACGGAAGCCAGTCTAGTCAACTTTGTACACTCCACATGATACTGAGAAGGAGCTGAGTGCACTGTAAATGGAAATGTTCCTGAGAACATTCTGGATCTAGTCTTGTATTTCTGCTCTACGTGTAGCCTGGCCTTCTTTAATATTTAGGCTTGATCTGATAACTAGCAAGTAAAATTGTCCCAGGCAAAAACCCTCCAATAAAAGAGAGTCCAATTTCTCCTTCTCCTTTACTTGTATTACTAATGTCAAATCCTTGACTGAGAGCACACTGGGGATTTGTCAGTGGCCAGAAACTTAAGTGAACCACAAACATTAATACTGTGGTTGCAAGAGAGGTCTGGATATTCTGCAGAGAGTAACTCGCTTCCTGACTCCAAAGCTTTTTGATTGTCCTCAAGGCCCAAATCAAGTGTGTAATGATGGGTGGCTCATCAACAATGCCCAGGAAGCACCGTGCCTTAAAAGGCAAAGCAGTTGCTTGATCGGCTTCCTGTCCAGTTGTGGCATACCGTCTGTGGTGTGATGATGCACTGCAGTGTCACCAAGGTTTTGTTGATTAGTTTCCAAACTTGTGCACACAGGAATTACTTTATTGTCAGAATCCTGAAATCCCTTACCTGAAAACGCGACACAACTATTTTCACTGCACAGACAGGCAGCTCACCACCATCCTCTTGGGCAATTGGGGATGGGCAATAAATGTTTATGTTTTCAGCTATACTCAGGAGTACTTTGAAAGGAAATTGTCAAAAGCTAATTGACCGGTTCCTTGCTGAGTGCTAATGACTTCCTACCTGCCTGGTAGCAATTTAATGTTTGTGGCTATTAACCATCTTGGCTACATTTCAAAGAATGGTGATTAATGATTCTTACTATTATGCGATCATGATGCTGTAGATGCAATATACCACCAACCATGAAAATATAAAATTTTATTTTCTGTTACATTGATATTTTTATAGAAAATGCTGGAAATACTTAGCAGGTCAGGCTGCATCTGTGGGAAGAGAAACAGAGTTAATGTTTCAGGTCCCAGAACCCTTAGTCGGAACTTGGAAAGGAGACAAAGGAAGCTCTACAGACTTCTAACCTGAGACATTGACTCTGTTTCTCTTCCCACAGATACAGCCTGACCTGCTGAATATTTCCACTATTTTTTGTTTTTGTCTTAGATATCCAGCATCCTCAATTTTTCTGATTTAAACTTGATATTTTTAGTGTCTTTCAAACTATTATAAGGTTTTGATCTAGCACTGTGTTTTTTGTATAACTCAAACACTCTGTATAGCTCCAATGCTATTATTTACTTCAAAATATTTGTCATTGTAGACTGACACACCTTAAAGCAGAGATGAGCACTATCAATCCTCCCGAAAGCAATACTAAGGAAAATATCTTGGATTTCCTGCTGCCGGATTTTCCCAAAGGTCCATTGGATTTATATCGGAAAAAAACTTCCTTTAATTGGAAGGAATTGGCTCTGTTTTGGGAAGGAGAAGAGATTATCAGAGTGAAGGTAAGAGGACACCAAATAAAAATTCTTGATCACCCTTCAATTGTCATGGTGGAGGATCTATGGACAGAGAAACTGCAGTCTTGACTAAAAGAGAAGATGCAGGGAGGGGGCATGAATTCTGCCCACCTCTGATTATATTTCAAATCGTAGCAATGAGTATTTCGGACAGGTGCTTAAATATCTATCTACTCACCCACCCAGTGCAGCAATATATATTGGAATGATTCAAATTGGGGTGAAAGCGTAATTCTTTCCAATTCCCTTAACAGTAAAATATTTACTGTTTCTGTCTCCTTTAACTTTTCCATATGATTCACACAATTGAACGTGCGGAGTCTGAGTTTGCATTAAAGATCATCTGGCAATGTGAGTGGAATTCTGGAAGATATCCAGAAATTTCAAAGCGTCCAAAATGACTTCCACCTTCTGGAGCAAAATGACAAGTAGGCAGACAATCTTTTATCCTGAAGTCAACATGGTGGTTAAGTTACTGGACTAGTAATTGAAAGGTATCCGGAGAGGAGAGACTGAATTCCAACCGTGAATTTAAATAAATATGGAATAGAACGTTCTATGCATATTCAATTGTATGGATCATGTGGAATATTTAAAGGAGACAGAAACAGTAAATATTTTACTGTTAAGGGAGTTGGAAAGAATCGTATAAATAATAGCTTTCACCCCAATTTGAATCATTCCAATATACATTGCTGCACTGGGTGGATGAGTAGATAGAGATATAAGCATCTGCCTGAAATACTCAATGCTACGATTTGAAATATAATCAGAGGTGGGCGGAATTCATGCCCCCTCCCTACATCTTCTCTCTTAGTCAAGACTGCAAGTTTTCTGATTATTAAATGATGAGTGAAATTACCAAATTATTGGTTTTATTTATAAATAAAACCTCTACTTCACCTCTACTTATTCAGAAGGAAGAAATCTTGCTTGTCCATTTTGGCCAATATATGTGACTCCACACCATCCAAAATATAGCTGATTCCTGAATGCCATCTGAAAAGCTTAATGTATAAACTGAGACAAAAAAAAACATTATAGCTCACGTGGCTTTAACAAAGGAATACTCAGTCCAATCAACCTTTCAAAGACTTCCTCATGTATATCTAAGAGCTTGTAGCAAAATTGAGAGTGTAACAATACCATAACCTCGCCATTGTCCCTGATTCCTCCATCATCATTCATTGGCACTTGCTGAGTACCACTGGCATGTGTACAGTGTTGATGGTATATTGGGAAGGAATGGCATCAGTAGTCTTGAACTTTGAATCTGGATTCCATGAAGTTTAAAGATAGCAGATTAAACATGGTTAAAGAAACTTGCTGATTGCTACCTACTACCTCTTCATATTGAACATCATCCAAGAGAAATACTAAAGGTTGTAAGGGTGTAGAACATACCCTAGATAGGCCAATATTATCCATTACCAAGCTAACAAATCATTTTTCAGCTGGCAAAATTTTGAAGGTATTGGCTACTAGACTGGGTCTGCAGAAGGTGACGATAAAACAAAAACTAGAAAAAGCTCTATTTAAACTTGCCCTTGCCCATATACCTGTCATAGCTGCATCTACCAAAAACAACACAGCCTTCATGTGAAAAATTTCATCATGTTAATTATACCTTCCATGTTGTGTGATACCTCCACTATATTGTGTGGATTGTTTCAATGATTTATCAGTCAAAAATTGGGCATTTATAAGGCATTGCAGAGCTGGAATGTATTCCACCACAACCTGTAACCTCAAGGGTCAGCAGTTCCCTCACTTTCCCATTTCCATCATGCTATGGAAGCAAACATGATTCAGCGAAGAATATAGAAAAGCATGTTAGGAGCAGCAGTAGGTATGCCCCTAAACTGAGGGGTTCACCAGACAGAGCTATGACAAGGGACCATATCTGTGCTAAACAAATATTTGATGAAGGGACCCAGGCCCAAAATGTTAACTGTTTCTCTTTCTAAGGTGCTACCTGACCGGCTGAGCACTACCTGCATTTTCTGTTTTTATTGTGAGTAAAAAAACTAATATATTCAAAAGAAAGTTTTGTAACCTTGCCATATACAGTTGTGAATGGTAGTGGATAATAAAGGAGGAAACTTAAACATCCTAAACAGGTGAATGCTGTAAACAATGCTGGATTATTTGAAACTATCTTCAGCAAGTGAAAGCACATTTTATTGAGTGTAACATAAAAGAGCTCTAATAAAATTTAACTCCGTAAGAATTAGCAATAAAACTTTCTTGTGTCAAACCTTGCAGAAAGAAAAAACACAGAAAATGCTGGCAGTGTTCAGTAGATCAGGCAGCATCTGTGGGAAGAGGAACAAAGTTAACACTTCAAATCAAAGATTCTTCATCAGAACTGGAAAAGTGAGAAAGCAAGTTAGTTTCAAGCTGCAGAGAAAGCATTTGACAAGGTGCCACACAAGACCACATTCAGGCAGACGTGCAGTTTAAATTGGCATTATGGTCAGCACAGACATCATGGATCAAAGGCCTGTTCCTGTGCTGTACTGTTCTATGTTATATGTTCTAAGAGCCTGGTGCATATATTAAGAGCCCAAGGTATTGGAGGAAGTGTGTTAGCATGGATTGAAAACTAACTGTCACATCGAAAACTTATAATAAATGGATCCTCTTCAGGCCATGGGAATGTAACTAGTGATTGTTCTCGGCTCTCGTTTACTATTTACATTAATGACATGGAGAAGGGAACAAAATGTAAAATTTGCAAGTTGGCCAATGATACAAATATAGGTGAAAGAACATGTTTGATGAGGACATTGTGATTCTGCAATGGGTAGAGACAAATCAAATGATTGGACGAAAATGTGGCAAATGGAGTTTAATGTGGGGAAGTGTGAGATCATGCACTTCTGTAAGAGGAATCAAAAAGCGGATTAGATAAGATATCTTTAATAGTCACATGTACATCGAAACATACAGTGAAATACATCTTCTGCGTAGTGTGTTCTGGGGGCAGCCAGCAAGTGTCGCCACGCTTCCAGCACCAACATAGCATGCCCACAACTTCCTAACCTTTACGTCTTTGGAATGTGGGAGGAAACCGGAGCACCCGGAGGAAACCCACGCAGACACTGGGAGAGTGTACAAACTCCTTACAGACAGCAGCAGGAATTGAACCTGGGTTGCTGGCACTGTAATAGTGTTACACTGACTGCTACACTACTCCAAATGAGTGAAGTTCAGAGGGGTCTCGATGTTCTAGCATGTGAATTTAAAAAGTTAGCAGGCAGGTCAAACAAGTAGCTAAGATGGCTGGCAGCAGGAAGCTGTCCAGCCTTTGCAATTAGCAACAGTTATTTCCTCATAGTTGTCATTTTGAGTCAATCTCAAAGTCAAAGTTGAGTTTATTGTTATTTGCACAGGTACATGTATGCACAGGTGCAATGAAAAACCTACTAGGCTTTAACCTGAAGCTAGTATTGATTCATACTGAAGTGATGTCATCGAGGAACCTCTTTTTCTTACTGCCCATTTATATAATTGTTAATCATTATTCAAATTACATTATCCAAATCAGTTGCCCACATTACAGGAGCATATGCTTACAAGATGAAAACCTCTCCTGCCTTTGCTGGTCTTCTATAAGTACATCTTGCAGGTTTTTCTTGGTCATTCACTGATAAGCACACCATGCGGCTCCTCTCCCAAGCTCATCTCAGATTTTTCTGGGCTCTATACTTGACCATTCAATGAATCCTTGTATTCTGATGGGATATCTTGTTTAGCTAACACTTTTCATTGCTCTATGTTTCATAAAAAGCAGGCAAGGTTCTTATCCTGACTAATAAAATTTTTCAGTGCTTTGCAATTGAAAATTGATTGAAGCTAGAGTAAGTATTTCTTGTGACCATTTTCAGGTTGAACTACACCAATTGTGTATGGTAGTTAACCCTTACACCTATGCATCGGCTCTATGAATTCAACAGGTTGGGATAAAACTAGTCAAGTCTCACAGAGCAGCACCAGTTTAGAACTCTTGTTAAAAGTCTACTGAAATTTAGTAACACTACGCCCAACGTAATGTAAAATGCTATAAATAATATACATGACATAAATTACAAGAAATTACAGAAAACTTGTATGATTACATGATAAGAAATGTTACAAATGATGTCCCATGCAATGCAGGAGCTTTTAAGCTCAAGCAATCCTAGATGGCTTTTAAATCTTAAATAGTTGTAATTGCAACTATCTGTAACTGAAACGCCCATGTAATTAACACTAACTTTCATTGTGGACACAACTCACCCTGATGTACCAATGGTAGCCAACAGATTCATTAGATAGAATCATACAGAACCAAAGTGGACCCTTCAGCCTATCATGCTGACCATCGAGTACCCATCTATAATAATCCCCATTTACTAGCACTTGATCCATAATGCTGTGCATAGTTTCTTTGCTAACTTACTGGGTTTGCCCTCAAGCCCCACTTTTCGTAATGCAAGAGAATCACATCAGTGAAAATTGATTGACACAAACCCACACCCCACCCTCCCCTTTGTGTTTATCCTTTCCATGAGGTTGAAGGAGGTAAATACCTGCTTGCCTGAAGATACTTCCAACAGGAATCTACCCGCAAGTGACTGATGTTTTGACTCATCAGAACATTGGCCACTTCTTACTGGTTTCTCCAGTTCTTTCCACAGCAGAACCTAAGTCCATTAGTTTTTGTTGCTACCTCTTTGCTGATTGCTGATTCTCAATCATTGCAAGATATAGAAAACAATCAAAATGACCACCACATGTATCCATGGATTTATCTTAGTTGTATTTCCCCAATTCCATAACTGTTCCCACCACAGGGTAATTATGCCTCTCGCAATTTCACTTTGTTTTAGTTCCCACAATACATGCTAAGTGACATCCAGATCATTTAGTAGTTTAGTTATGTTAGTTTAGTTGTTATTGGACTTCATGGTCAAGCAAGTCAATATTATATCTTAATTCACTAGTATATTCTTCCAAACCTAGTTTAAACAATTGATCAGATATATTTATATGCAGTTCTCTTCTTTTGATGTACACTATCTGAGTGGCAACAATACAAAATATCAGGTGTATAACTGGGTACATCAGGTTATCACTATAAATAAAAGATATTGTTCCAAAATATATTCCATCTCACTAAATAGCTGAATTAACTGTTCTGTATCTCGCTGATATAGAATGCTTGGTGTATTTTGCCCTCTGATGCAAGCCACTTTATGCTTTTCACTATAAACAGAAGATACCTGTGTTGAGTTTGAAGGATTATGATGTTTTTTTCCCTCTATCAACCAGTTACCCATACATATACTCACATCAGAGACACAAATTCTGCAGATGCTGGAATCTGGAGTAATACACAGAGAGTGCTGGAGGAACTCAGCAGGTTAGGCAGAATCCATGGAGGGAAATAAACAGTCGACGTTTCAGGCCGAGACCCTTCATCAGGACACGAAAGGAAGAGGGCAGAAGTCAGAATAAGGGGGTGGGGGGGAGGGGGAGGAGCACATGCAGGCAGGGGATAGGTGAGTTCAAGTGATAGGCGAGTCCAGGTGAGAGGGGGATAATAGGTGGGTGGGGGAGAGGGAGAAATGTAATAAGCTGAGAAGTGATAGGTAGGCAAAGGGCTGAAGAAGAAAGAATCCTGTAGGAATCTGGTTGCTTCAGAACTGTCATTTGAGTTTATGAGTTGATTGACTTAAAGTTGTAGAGTTATTACAGCATAAACAAGCCCTTTGGCCCACTGCATGTATGCCGACCATCATCCCTATCTATAGGAATCCCACTTGCCTGCATTAATTCCATATCCTCATATGCCTTGCTCATTCTGGTTCCTGCGCAGATGCCGCTTAAATGTTGTTACTGTTCCTGCCTCTACCAGCCCCTCTGGCAGCTCATTCTGGATACCAACTACACTTTATGTGAAATATTTACCCTTCAGGTCCCCTTTAAACCTCCTTCCTCTCACCTTAAACCCATGCCTTTTAGTTTTAGGCACCCCTATCATGGGAAACAGACAATGGCTCCCTACCCTATCTGTCTCTCTCATAATCTTATATACCTCTCTCATGTCACCTCTCAGCCTCCTCTGCTACAGGGAAAACAAACCTAAAATTTCTCCTATAGTTCAAGCCCTCCAGTCCAGGCAACATCTTTGTGAATCTTTTCTGCACCCTTTCTGGCTTAATCACCCTCTCTGGCTTAATCACGTCATTCCAGTAGTGTGACTGTGGCCTAATCAATGTTTTGTGTAACTGTAACATGACATTCCAAATCTTGTACTCAGTGCTCCAACTGATGAAAGGAAGCATGCCATATGCCTTCTTCCGCACACTATCAACCTGTGTTGTCACTTTCAGGGAACTATGTGCTTGTACCTCAAGGCCTCTCAGTTCAACTACACTCCCCGGGGCCCTGTGCATTCACAGTGTATGTCCTGCCCTGGTTTAATTTCCCAAAATGCATCACTCTGCACTTGTCTAAATTAAATTCCATCTGCCATTCCTTCGCTCACTTTCTCATTCAATCAATATCCTGATGTAACCTTAGACAACCTTCTTCACTGTCCACTATACTGCCAATTTTGGTGTCATCTGCAAACTTTCATGCAACCCATATTCTCATCCATATAATTGGCTTAGTGGGAGAAGCCAGAGAGTGGTAGTAGATGGTTGTCTCTCTGATTGGAGGCCTGTGACTGGTGGCGTGCCACAGGGATCGGTGCTGGATCTGTTGTTATTTAACATCTATATTAATGACTTAGATGATAATGTAGTAAATTGGATCAGCAAATTTGCGGATGACACCAAGGTTGGGGGAGTAGTGGACAGCGAGGAAGGCTATCAAAATTTGCAAAGTGATCTGGAACAGTGGGGAAAATGGGCTGAAAAATGGCAGATGGAATGTAATGCAGACAAGTGTGAGGTGATGTACTTTGGGAGGACAAACCAGGGTAAGACTTACACAGTGAATGGTAGGGCACTGAGGTGTGCGGTAGAACAAAGGGACTTGGGAATACAGATCCATAATTCCTTGAAAGTGGCATCGCAGGTAGATAGGGTCGTAAAGAGAGCTTGTGGCACATTGGCCTTCTTAAATCAAGGCATTGAGTGTAGGAGTTCGGATGTTATGCTGAAGTTGTATAAGATGTTGGTGAGGCCAAACTTAGAGTACTGTGTGCAATTCTGCTCACCTACCTACAGGAAAGATATTCAATAAGCTTGAAAGAGTGCAGAGAAAACTTACACGGATGTTGTGGGACTTGAGGACCTGAGTTACAGGGATAGGTTGAATAGGGTAGGACTTTATTCTCTGAAGTGCAGGAGAATGAGGGTACATCTTATAGAAGTATACAAAATTATGAGGGGTATAGATAGGGTGAATGCATGCAGGCTTTTCCCTTCAGGTTAGGTGAGACTAGAACTAGAGGTCATAGGTTTAGGGTGAAAGGTGAAATATTTTAGGGGAATCTGAGGGAGAACTACTTTACAGAGGGTGGTGCGAGTGTGGAATGAGCTGCCAATGGAAATGGTGGATGTGGTTTCAATTGTAACATTTAAGAGAAGTTTGGATAGGTACATGAATAAGACAGGTATGGAGGGCTATGGTCTGAGTGTAGGTAGATGGGACTAGGCAGTAAAACAGGCTGGCATGGACTGGATGGGCCGAAGGGCCTGCTTCTGTGCTGTAGTGTTCTATGAGTCTATTATGACTCATGCCACCCATATTCTCATCCACATGACAAACAGCAGAGGACCCAGCACTGATTCATGTGCCACACCACTGGTCACCAGTCTCCACTCTGAGAAACAACTCTCCACTACTACCCTCTGCCTCCTACCGCCTAGCCAATTTTGTCTCCAATTAGGTAGCTCACTCTAGCTGCCATGTGTTCTAATCTTCTAGACCAGCCTACTATGCAGGACCTTGTCAAGGGCCTTACTAAAGTCCATGCAGACAACATATACCACCCTGTCCTCATCAGTTCTCTTCGTCACTTCTTCAATAAACTCAATCAGATTCATGAAGCATGATTTCCCATGTACAAAGCCATATCTGAAATAGGATTTACAAACTTTGCAAAATGGAGAGTCACTATCAGGATTAAGCCAACATCCTTATTCAGGCAAACATCATTTGAAATTATTCCCACGTGTCTCAAACTACTTCACAAAATGCCAGTTTATTATTCCCAATTTTTAATAGGTGAGCATCATGTATCCAGAATCTGAAACCAGATTTGCAAAAACCATTGTGGAGTTCTCATCTTATTTTGTTCAGTGTTGACACTCATCAATACTTATTACTAAAACACAATGAACAGAAGAGGAAAGAAAAGGAACAAAGATAAATTTTAAAAAGGAAAAATGGAGAAATACAGGATCTAGAATTGTATTCTCTTTCTTTGGGAAGCTCCGCAAACAACTGTAACACTTTTTTAATAAAAGGTTCATTTTCAAAGTGAAATAAAACTTTCGAAAGGATATGTGACAAGAGTAAAAGTGAGTGATGCCCCTCACAGCTCTCATATTCACACTATTAAGATATAAGATTCTGCAACTTAGCCTCACTTTAAATAACACATTTTTTTCAATCAGTTGCAATCCCATTGATAGGATTAATTTAACATAGGATTAATTTAAATTTCCTCCCAGCACTCACTTAACAAACACTTAGAGAGACAAAGGACTGCAGATGCTGTATTCTAGATGAAAAACACAATGATGCTGGAGGAACTCAGCAGGCCAGGCAACATCCATGAAGAAAAGCACGGATCTTCATCTAGATTCCAGCATCTGCAGTCCTTTGTTTCTCAAGTATTATTGATCCACTGCATAGTCTCTTCAAGGATGCCTACTTTGAAGAAGTTTTCTTCCAGTCCTGAAGAAGGGTCCTGACCCGAAACATTGACCGTCTGCTTTTCTCCACGGATGCTGCCTGGCCTGCTGAGTTCCTCCAGCATTATCGTGTCTTTCATTAACAAACACTTAATAGCCTCCACCCACCTCACATTCTCTCTCTCTCTCTCTCTCTCACTCTCTCACACACACACACACACACACACACACACACACACACACACACACACACACACACACACACACACACACACACACACACACACACACACACACACACCACCCCTTAATGCAGGACAACCATGCACACTTCAGAAGGATTTTTAGACTACTGAGTCATTAAAACAAAGGAATGTTGGAAGTTATTGATCATGCAATGACATATATTCAATGTCACACATCAACCAACTTGCATCCATGAAGTCTCCTCACTTCTAATCTCTGATTTACAACAGAATTCAGGTTATATGACCCATTTGCTTGAGATCCTGGGCAGTGTCCAATCATGCCACAATTAAAACACTCTGTACTTGGGACACCCTTCATTTCAGACCCTCCTTGTTTTCATTTATCTGTAGGACTTTCCCTCTACAGCTTTACTTCTTCATCATCAATCAGTAGGAGTTGAACTCCACAGAATACAGAACCACAGATCGCTGATCCTTTAGAGGTGCATTTGGTGGAGGCTTCTCTGTTTATCTTCCAAAGCATGGTGGTGCTTGGGACTACCAAATCAAACCCTGACGTGTCTGTTTTAACAAAAGATTCTGTGCAAGTTATAAAGGCTCTTAACGATCAGTGGCCATTTTCTCTTGCCAGTTGATTCTGATCTAACTATAATTCCTAAAAGTAAGCTATAGTCTGATAGCCAATGCTTCTGTGTGTCCCTCCTTCCTCTGAATAATTTGTAATCATGATTTTTAATAGAATACCTCTTCCATACCCACAAGATTCCCTACCA
This sequence comes from Pristis pectinata, assembly GCF_009764475.1. Lineage (NCBI taxonomy): Eukaryota > Metazoa > Chordata > Chondrichthyes > Rhinopristiformes > Pristidae > Pristis > Pristis pectinata. The sequence goes on from NC_067406.1 coordinate 103,250,554, forward strand.
TGTCATATTGCATTACTCCAAGTTACCTTGAGCAGGGCACCCTGGGTGTCTAGGAATAAACCAGCTAGAACTGCCCCATTCAAACTAAATAGCAGACACTTTTTTATCAAAACCCTGCATTGCAGCTAATATTCCTAAATGAAATGGGTGACATTTCACATTTCTTCCCCTTGCCATTAATTGTAAAGAAGTGTATGTTTCAACATTAGTCAACACCACTACCTTTCCCCATCTACATTACTGCTTGATCTACACCATGATGCTTCCCTTTACCTTCTATAGTTCTCCTTTCTAACTTTTCCACTAAGTGTGTAAAGCATTCCCATCCTGTAGAGCCCCTTATTTCATACATCACACCTCTTTGTCTCTGAAATTTCTGTTGCAGCTGTTCAACCTTTTCCTTGCATGCTGAATGCTCAGCACAGGCTTTGACTTTGCTGCTCTGACATCACCGAGAAAATAGTCTTTAAATCACTGTTTTCCTAAAACGCTTGATATTTTTGTTTCCTGTTCACTATGCAGGCTCCCTCTATAATTTACTGCACTGATGTTGTAAATCAGTTGTCTGTCCTTCTAAATAACTGAACTCTGCATTCATTCTTTTTATCTTTTTTCTCCTGTTTAACCTGTGATAATTCTTCTGTAAGCCTTTCTTGCATCATTCTCCTGTACTTCATTTTCCTGCAGTTCATTCACTATTTTCCTTTAATTGCACCTTTCTCCTGTCTACTTTCTAATATTTCATTCATCAATCTTGCGAAGCCAATATCCTGTTTCTGATTTTTTTCCCTTTTCCATCAGCCACACATCAGTTTCCTTTAACAATTCATCTCTTTTCCTTTAAAATGTTGCATGGTTTTGGGCCCTACCCCAGCATCAACCTGAGGGCGTCTGAGAGTTCACGTTGTGGAAGGCCTGTTTCACTGTCATTAAATGTTTCTGGAGAGACAAAAGCTGACTTCATGTTGTGGTTTGATGACTTTTCATCAGAACTGGTCTTTTCTGGTGCACAATGGAAGTTGCTGAATTCACTGCTGAGGTTGTAATGTGCCTGGTTAGAAGATGAGATGCTGTTCTTCGAGCTTACATCGGGCTTTGTTAGAACAGTGTTAGAATTCAAAGACAGAGAGGACAAACTGGGAGTTGAATTGACAAATAAAGTGTCAGGCAAAGGGAAGCTCAGGCTTGTGGACAAGAGGGAGGTGTTCTGCAAAGCTACCATAAAATCTCTGTTTGGTTTCTCCAATACTGATACTACTTTGTGAGCACTGAGTGGAGTTCACTAATGCTTCTTTCAGAGAGTTACAGAGGAGCTTGGACCAAATTTTCCTGTGATGTCTTTTGTAGAGCACCACCAGACTCACCATTGATCAGAAACTTAGCTATGCCAGATATGTAAAAAAACAAATGCTGGATGAACTCACTGCTGGAGGATTGCACACTCCCCTTCCTCTTGGACACCGCCTCTGGGCCTTTTATCCTCTCTTGATCTTTTCATTTCCAATTGTTATTGTGACATCCACTCCTCTCATCCACTCCAACCTCACCCATCCAAATGTATAGCACTCCATTCACTTCGAGTCAGTTCCAACCTAGTCATCACTAAATATAGTTTGTTTTTCGCTCCATATTCCAGCATCCACAGTTTTTTGTGTCTCTGTAAGCCAGACATGCATGTTTTGAGTATTAGAGTAGTTTCTGAGGATGGGTATTCTATCAGAAGTGACTAGACTGCTGACCCACCAAGACCTTCCCACCATCTACAGGGGATGTTAGGAAATAATGTGACAGAATACTGTTCATTTGCTTAAATGGATCAAGGCCAGTTAACACTTGGAGCCCTTGACTAGCAACACCATTTTAACATCCTTCACCGCAGGAATATCATGGCTGTAATGTGTATCGCCTGCGAGATAATCGTAAGAGCTGGCTGAGCTTTTTGCACTTCCTCCCAAAATAATGGCTTCTGTTGCCTTGAGAACAAGTGGTATTGGTTTATTATTGTCACTTTTACCGAGGTACAGTGAAAAACTTGTCCTGCATACTGTTGGGACAGATCAATTCATTACACAGTGCATTGAGGTAGTACAGAGTGCATTAAGGTAGTACAGGGTAAAAACAATAACAGAATACAGAGTAAAGTGTCACAGATACAGGGAAGTGCATTGCAGGTAGACAGTAAGGTGCAAGGTCAAACAAGGTAGATTGTGAGGTCAAGAGTCCATGTAATGTATAAAGGAACTGTTCAATAGTCTTATCACTGTGGGATAGAAGCTGTCCTTGAGTCTGGTGATATGTGCCCTCAGGCTCTTATATCTTCTGCCTGATGGGAGAGGGGAGAAGAGAGAATGTCCTGGGTGGGTGGGGTCTTTGATTATGCTGGCTGCTTCACCAAGGCAGGGAGAGGTATAGACAGAGTCCATGGAGGGGAGGCTGGTTTCAGTGATGCGCTGGGCTGTGTCAACAACTCTGTGCAGTTTCTTGCAGTCCTGGGCAGAACAGTTGCCATACCAAGCCATGAGGCATCCAGACAGGATGCTTTCTATGGTGCATTGATAAAAGTTGGTGAGTGTCAAAGGGGACATGCCAAATTTCTTTAGCCTCCTGAGGAATAGAGTCACTGGTGAGCTTTCTTGGCCGTGGCGTCTACGTAGTTGGACCAGTACAGGCTATTGGTGATGTTCACTCCTAGGGACTTGAAGCTCTCAACCCTCTTGACCTCAGCACTGTTGATGTAGACAGGTGCATGTACAACCGCTCCCTTTCCTGAAGTCAATGACCAGCTCTTTTGTTTTGCTGACATTGTGGAAAGGGTTGTTGTCATGACACCATGTCACTAAGCTCTCTCCATCTCCTTCCTGAACTCTGACTCATCGTTATTTGAGATAAGGGTTACTACGGTGGTATCATCTGCAAACTTATAGATGGAGTTAGAGCAGAATCTGGTCACGCAGTCATGAGTATAGAGTAGGGGGCTGAGGACACAGCCTTGTGGGGCACCAGTGTTGAGAATAATCATGCTGGAGGTATTGCTGCCTTATCCTCACTGATTGCGGTCTGTTGGTCAGAAAGTCAAGGATCCAGTTACAGAGGGAGGTGTTGTCCCAGTTCTTGGAGTTTGGTGATGAGTTTGCTTGGAATTATTCTATTGAAGGCAGAGCTGTAGTCAATAAACAATAGTCTAACGTAGGTGTCTTTACTGTCTAGATGCTCCAGAGCTGAGTGTAGGGCCAGGGAGATGGCATCCACTATAGACCTGTTACAGTGAGTCAGATGCATGGGAAACACCATTCTTGTAATTTCTCCAAGTGGCACCCCATCCTGATTTGCAAATATTTTGTTGTTCCTGCTTGTGCTTGGTCAAAATCCTTGAAGTCCCCACCTTGAATAACCTCACAATAGCAACTTCAATTTATATAGCACTTTTTACAAAGGAAAATTTGACATTGAGACACATTTGGGAATATTAGGGCAGATAACCAAATGCAAGGTCAAAGAGGATAGTTTTATACTTTTAATGAAGAAGGAGAGGTAGAGAAGCAGAAGGTCTGTGGGGGGGGACTTCTAACATTTGGGCCTTGGGAACTGAAGGCATGCCTGCCAGTGGGGAGATTGTGTTCTAGTGTTATCAAAAGATCAGAATTAGTGGAATACAGATATTTCAGGGGGTTAAAAGGATGGAAGAAATTACTGACACAGGGTGAGGAAGACCAAGGAGATATTTGAACATTAAAATATTTAAATCAAGTCCTTGATTAATCATGAGTAAATGTTAGCAAGCAGAGGCATGTGGTCCAAGCTAGGAATGCACTGGAGTAGTCAAGTTTAGAAGTGACATCATTCAGTAAGTGAAGGAGTGTTATTGGTACAGCTGATCCCCAGTAGGTGAACATACAGTCGATGAATCTTTGCTATGATGAAGGGTTTTATTTAATTTAATTTGTTGCTTAATGAACTTTTGTTCACTATAAGAAGGGATGCTGATGTATTTGGAGACTTTCAAAAACAGTCCCATAAAGTTATATTTAATAGTTTTTTTTTGATTGTGTCAATGAAAAAGAGTCTATTTAAAATGGAAAAAAAACTCTTGAGCATTTGCGGTCTTCCATCTGGTGGTAATGGCCATTGATAAATGACTTGAATGTTTCAGTTTGTCAAAACAAATGTAGTTTGCTTTTGATTTACTGCATCCTAACAGAGTAGATTGACCAGCTCTGACTTCTTTTCTCATCATCCACAACAGCTGATATCCTCCACAAAAATTAAGGGTTTACTGTACTACTTGCTAGATGAATTTTTGCACCATGAAGGGTTCTTTAGGCTCCTAACCACCTTGTTAAACATGGGAGATTTCTATTGTGAATTCCTTTTAAAAAATGGCTACAAAGCTAGCATCTGCTGTGCTGAATGCTGAGAGCTATGAATATTTGCAACAAATCAACAAGGAGCAAAGCTCTGAGATTGACAATGTCAGTTTTAACAATATGTTATGCAGGGAATAAAATCAGAAACACTGAGAGAACTCGGCCAAGCAGCATCTATGGAAAGCAAAACCAATCAATGTTTTGAGTTAATGACCCTTCCTCATTTCTGAAAACCGATGCTTGTATGCTGTGAACTTCAAGAAAAAAAAATAAAATTTTGCTAATTGGATATATGTATGATGTCACAGCTATCATAATATTAAGATTTTGTTCTTTTTTTCCATTAAATAGAAAAAAATATTTCAAGCTCTAGAAAATGATCCACTTTTTGCTCGTCAGTCTGAAGATCTCTCTTTGGAAAAAACATCGTGAGCTGACTTTCCTTCGCTGCAAAAGACTGTTTGAATATGACTTTTGCACCTTAGAAGAAGCTTCACAAAACCCTCTGAAGCTTCTTGCATTTATTGATTGTTTAAATATGTATGACATGTCACTAGGTGTCATGAATAGTCTAAATGCTCAGGTAAGTACATTGTAATAATTTATGAGTACATACAACGCTGAATAAAAAGCACGCAGCTTTTTTTAAAGCCAGATTGTGTCTGGAGGGAAAAATGACTTAAAATTTGTGTTTCAACAAATGATTAAGGGAAGGGTACAGGAAGGCATTGTTATGGAGGATGAAGTGGGTGGTCTTGTGATACAGAGGGTAAACATTCTGTGCTGAGTTTTGAGTCAAATTTGTCATTGATATCACAGAATACGAGGATCTGCTCAGTACAAAAGTAGATGTGGAGGGATGTGGAAGGGTATAGATTTTCGGTAGTCAAGGAGGGATGCAAAGGCTTGATCTTTCCATTCTTTAACTGGAAAAATAGCAGATCATCAAGGATTGAATCTTGGACAGCAGTCTGACAACAGGCAGCAAATGGGCTGAAAGAGAGAGTGGCGAGATAAGAAAGAATTGTACTTGTGTTGTACCATTCATGTCCTCGGGATGCCCTGAATCATTTTACACTTAGTGAAGTACTTTAAAGTGAAGTTTCTGTTGTTGGGAATTATAGTAACAAAGGAGAGAAATGTTATCTAGTTAAAGTGTTTCTCAGGGAAGAATGCAGCGGTAAACAGCTACAGAGAAGAAAAAGTGAGGAGTTATAAACAGGTATGTCATAGATGAAGTTGTATTGATTGGGAGGCTCCTAGGGTCAGTATTGAAATCCCTCTTAGTGAATATAAACTCTGGTCTCAATACTGCTAGCTGCATTTAAAATTAATTTTCTTTTATATTGATTAGTAGCAGGATTATTTTTGACAATTTGATAATTTTAAATTAGTTCATAACATTTATTTCTATAAAAAAATAAAATCAATTGAATAATGATTTCTTCTGATCTGTGTTCTGACCTGCATCTGTTTAAATTTCAGTTGTTTTTAGGGATCATTATCAGTATGGGATCTGATAGGCATCATCCGTGGGTACAGCTTATAAGCAAAATGGAGGTAATGCTTTTAATAATTACAAGTTAATAATTTTCTACATTTTTTGAGTATGGGTGAGAGAAATAAAGAGAGGTGGATGAAAAGAGAGGGTAGAGGTAGAGCATAGAGAGAGAAATGAAGAAGGGCAGGGACAGGGGGGAGAGAGGACGATAGTAACAGAGAAGAGAGTGAGGGGAAAGAATAGAGAAAATGGAAAAAGAAAAGAGATGGAGAAAGGGAGTGAGGGTAAGGAAGAAAGGGAAGGAGAAAAGGAAGAGGAGACGGACTGGATAGGGCATGATGGGGGTGGGAAGAGAGAGAAATTGGGAAAGGAAAAGGTAGGACCATGAAGAAAGTATGGGGAAGAAGAGAATAAGAAAGAGAGAGAGGGAGAGAGCCAAAATAGTGAGCGAGAATGGGGGAGGGAGACAGCAGAGGGGCTGGGAGAGAAAAAGTTGAGGGGGATAAGAGGGCAAGTTGTGGAGGAAGAGGGAGATAAAGATAATGGGGAGGAAAGTAGGGAGGAGAGGAGACCAGGGATCAGGGATATGGGTGTGAAAGAGGGAGGAAGAGGGGCAGGGAGAGAAAGAGATAAAAGGGAAAGAGAAATAAAAACGGTTATAGAGAGAGGGAATGGAATTTTAAGAAAAGGGATAGGAGAAGGGGAAAGAGAATGGGCTAGGGAGATCTGTGAAGAGGCAGTACAAGAGAAAGGGAGGGGGAGAGAGAGAGCAGGAAAATGTGGGAAGAAATCGAGAAACACATAGAAGACAGAAAACGGTAGGAAAGGGTAGTGTGAGATGGAACAGAGAGAATGGGGAGCAGGAATAAGTGGTGAGAAAGAAGTGGGGTGAAGAAAAAGGAATCGAAAAAGAGGGGGAGAGAGAAGGGCAAGAGAAGAAGGGGGTGAGAAAGTTGGGGGAAGGAACAACGAGCGAGAGAACCAGAGAGAGAGAGCACAAAGGACTAGAGAGGGGAAGGAAGAGAAATAGGAGTAGGAGAGGAGAGAGTCAGGTGGAAAGGAGTAAAGAAGATAGAGGGAGATTGTAGTGAGAGAGCAGGGAAGAAGTGCAGAAAAGAAGAGATATCAGTGGGATAGGGAAACAGATGAGAAGAGGGGAGAATAAATCAGGGCAGCAAAAGATGAAGGTGGAGAAAAAGAGTGTGGGGAAGTGAGGGAAAGAGATAGAAAAGAGAGAGTGCAAAGGATGAGAGTGTGAGGAAGGAAGAGAGGACACTACATTCAGTGCTCTTGATGTGGCCTCCTATACGTCGCCGAGACCAAGCGCGGACTGATTTCGCAGAGCACCTACACTGGGTCCGCAATGGCCATCCCGAGTTCCCAGGTGCATGCCATTTCAATTTCCCTTCCCATTCCCACATTGACATCCATCCTCAGCCTTCTCTACTGCCAGGGTGAGGTCCAATGCAAACTGGAGGAACAATGCCTCGTATTCCATCTGGGTGGTCTACAACCCAATAGCATGAACACTGAGTTTTCCAATCTTTGGTAACTCTCCCCTCCGGTGTGTTGTTTGCCCCCTTCCCCTCCCCCGTCTCCCCCCTCTCTCTTTCCTTCCGATCCTCCTCTGGTCCTCTATTTTTGTTCCCTTTCCTTCAAATCTACCAACCCCCCCAGCCCCCCCCATCACACATCTTTGTCCCCTCTCCCTCCTGGTTCCATCCACCCACTACACACACAGTACATCTCCCCCTCCCCTATCTGGTTCTAGTCCCATCTGCCATACATCTCTCCACTAAAGGTTCCAATTCTCACCTCCTTTACTTATCAGAGTCCAGCACTGGTAGCCCTTTGTGTTCCTGCTTGTCTCCCTCCAGCAGCTGTCTCCAACCTTCACACTCCCCTCCCCCCCCACCTTGCTTCATCTTCCTCTCAGTAATATTATTTCTCTCTCTCTTTGTCTGCCTCCATCTCTTTCACCTACCAGTAACTCCCAACTCCACCCATGCTTCCCTCCTCTACCTGGTGCAACCTGCCTGTCATCTTATACTCCTCCTCAGACTCCTTTCTCAGCATGCCACTTCTCCTCTTTATATTGGCCATCTCACCTCTCCACTCTCAGTCCTGATGCAGGGTTTCGACCCAAAACATTGATGATTCCTTTCCCCCCATAGATCCTGCTCACCAGGCTGAGTTCCTCCAGCAGATTGTTTGTTGCTCCAGATTCCAACATCTGCAGTTTCTTGTTTCTCCAAAGAGATAATGGATAATTACAGGGAGGGGAGAGAGATTTACGTTGGGAAAGGGGAAGCAAGAGAGAGAGAATGAAGAGGACAGAAGATGGGAAGGAAGAGGATAGGAAGAGAGGGTAGGGAAATAAGATGATGAAAGGGAAGGAGATAGAGAAGGCGGATGGACAGGATGATGGGAGCAGGAGAGAGAGATGGGACAGGAAAGACAGGGAGTAGGAAGAGATAGAGGGATAGGAGAGAAGGAAGTGAAGATGGAAATTGAAGAATGTGTTAGTGAGTGAGCTAAGTGTGATCGATGGGAGTACAGGGAGGAAGGTGATGAAAGTGAGAGACTGGGAGGAAGACAGTGGGGATAGAAGAGAGGGAGGTGGGGAGAAGAAGACTGAATGAGGTGTGTGTGGAGGCAAGTGCAGAGTAAGGGGGTGAAAGTGTTAAAGGAGGAAAAAAATGACAAAGCGGAATAGAATGAGGATAAAGAAAGATAGATGAAAGGAAGGAAAAGATGGCAGAAAGTAAATGAGCAAGAGAGTAGAAAGAAAGGAGAGAGGTAAAGCAGGGGAAAGAAAAAAAGAAAAGGAAAAGGAAAGCAGGGGTGTATGGAGGAGGAATGCATTGTAGAGCAAAAGGAAGGGGTGATATAAAATGCAGGGGATTGAGAAAGGGAGAGGGGGATGGTTAGAAGAGAGTTAAGGGGCAAGAATCTGCATTGGGGACATTGAGAGAGAGTTGGGGAAGAGGAGAGAGGGGTGAGGGAGCGAGAGGGTAGGTGAGACGGGAGAAAGGTCAGGGAGCAGAGGCTAGGGATGTGAGCTAAAGTGGACAGAGGGTGGGAGGGGAGTGGGGGGAGAATGAAGAGAAGAAAGGAGGAACACGAGGGGAGAAAATAAGGAAAAGAATGGGGAGGGGAGGGACTGATGGGGTAGCCAAAGAGAGATGGGAAAATGAGAGAGAGGTTTGTGATAGACAGAGGTAAGAGTGAGAGAAAGAATGAGTGGGGGAGGGAGAGGAAGCAGGGTGTGTGTGTGTCTCTCTCTGTCTCTCTCTCTCTCTGTCTCTCTCTCTCTCTCTCTCTCTCTCCGCCCTCTTCCTCCCCCTTCCCCCCTCGCCCTCTTGCCTTCTCACCCTCAACTAAATGGAGCTAGAACCATGTACCTCCCTCAGTATTCCTGTTCCCACGTTTTTCTCTCCATTTGGTTCCTTGAAATAATATTCAAATACTTTTGAAAAAATTATTGGAGGCTTCATTATACATTGATCCTATAATTTTTTTTCAATGTAGATCTTTGGATGTTTTGCTTTGACTGAATTGAGCCATGGCAGCAATACTAGAGCGATTAGAACAACAGCCAAATATGATCCCAGGACTCAGGTTTGTATTTGCATTATAATCATTGACTATTTGCTTAAAGTACTTTGTTTCCATTAACTGACCATTCTGACTTTTATCTTTTATGATGAGTGAGGGGAGGCCTGCTGGGTGTACTACTTGGCAATGTCTAATCCCAGGATCCTTCCAAAGTCCTCCTTGAACCTTGGTGTTGTTGGTTCCACCTTCTAGCCCCAGGTGAACTTAGAAAACCACAATCTTAACTTCCCATGTGTATGATTATGAGAAGTTGCTAAGTGGCATCAACAATGAAGGGAAGGATACTTTAATTGGCTTAATTTCACAGGCTAATGCCAGTGGTTCCAAATTTCAGAAAGTCCCAAATGTCAGCAAATCTGCTATCGTATCCAGTAGACTCAGACTTACTTACTGCTTTAGGATGCCAATTCTGACAATTCACTCTGTTGTTTGAATCCATTGACAAAGAAAAAATCTTGTTAAATTCTTCAATATTGTGATGGGGACTCACCACTCAGACCCCATTTCAATGGGGGTTTTAGAGCTTTGGATTGTGAGGAAAAGGGAAAAGCAAGTTGCAATTTGTAATCATTTAACATCACTACATTCTTATGATTTATGTGTTTTAGGTGTTTTAGTTTATTTTCATTTTAATACATTTTAAATAATTTATTTAAATGGTCTTTAATTGCCTGAAACTTGTAAAAAAAAATTACTCATGGTGTTTACAACAAGTGAAGTTGCCAATGAACCTAGCCATTTGTCAAAGGTGTTTTGGAAGTAGTGTTGTGACAGAGATAGGGTTGTGTCACTGTGCCGCCAGAAGTCCTGCTGTTTTTGAGGTTGTGCTGGTGGAGTCAGCAAAGCTGACCCTCTGCATCCTGACCAGGTATGCACAAGCCTGGGGAAACAGTGGTTGTCAATTCCAGGCAGGGAGACCAGCCACTGAGATCTGGGCCAAGGAGTCATTTTTGCAACCTGTTCATAGAATTGTAGAATTGTGGAATTGTAATTAATTTACAACACAGACAATAATTCTATGTTTTATCTAGAAGGGGTAGAGAGAAAGATGGAGATTTCAAATCAAAAGTAAACTTTATTCTTAATAAAAAAAAACTATACAAAGGAAAAAACTGTGCAAAACTTTTACATTCATGGTCATTGTATTCAGTCATGTTAACTTATTTTTTAAACCATAGCACTATTGCCATTTATGTGGCCCCCTGGGGTGATACACCCTTTCAATATTTGAGGGGCTTCCCCACCTGATTCAGCCCCTCCATGTGGGGTAGCGGAAGGAGCCTAGACTGTGGTCCTTCCCCACAGAGCCTTTGCACTGGCTGCACTAAGCTTCAGTGGATCCCTCAGCACATACTCCTGCAGCCTGGAATGTGCCAATGAGCAACATTCCCTTACAGACATCTTGCTGTGCTGGAAGATCAACAAGTTTCCCTGTCCCACATTGTCTGCAGGACGTTCCACGCTGACCACCGCCTGATGGATTTGTGGTCAAAGCTGTTTGCTTGAAAGTACTCTTCCACAAAGGACAGGTAGTGCGACAACGTCCGGCTGACTGGGACCTTTCGTGGCAACGGGGCCAGGCCTATATTCCGCAACACCAGGGACAGGTAGAACCTTAGCATGTGGTGACACTTGGTGCCCACGTACTTTGGATCCACACACAGCCTGATGCAGCCACGCACAAAGGTGGTCATCAGGATGAGGGCAATGTTGCATTTGCCCCCATTCTCTGTGGACTTGTGCATCGTGACCCGTCGGACTTGCTCCATCTTGGACCCCTCAATGAACAGGAGGATGGCCCAAGTGATTACCGAGGGGGAGGAGTGGGGAACAGGCCACACCTGCACCAAGTACAGCAGCCCGGAGAGCACATGCACCTGATGACCAAGTTCTTCCCAGTTATTGATAGAGAACGTCATTTCCACAAATCCAATTTTTGTTTGACCTTCCCAATCTGCTCCAGCCAATTCTTGTTACATGCCTCAGCCCTCCTGAACCAAATCCCCGGCATCCTCAGGTAGTTGGACCTGACGGTGAAGGGGACGTTGGATCGGTCAGGCCAGTTGCTGAAGAGCATGACCTCGCTCTTCCTGCGGTTGACTCTGGCCCCTGATGCCAACTCAAACTGGTCACAGATGTTGATCAACCTGCGAGCTGACTGTGGATCCGAGCAGAAGACAGCGACATTGTCCATGTACAGGAGGTTTTTATTTGTGTGCCTCCATTGCCTGGCAACGTATTCACTCTTATGCTCTCGTCTTTCCTGATGGATTCAGCAAAGGGTTCTATGCAGCACACAAACAAGACGGGAGAGTGGACAATCCTGCCTGACTCCAGACTTGATGGGGAAGCTATTTGTCTCCCACCCATTAATTTGGACTGCACTACAGATATCTGTGTAGAGCAGTTGGATCCAATTTCCATTTCCCTCCCCAATGCCTATTTTGGAGAGCACTTCTATCATGTACGTGTGTGATATCCTGTCAAAGGCCTTCTCCTGGTCCAAGCTGACCAGGCAGGCATCCACCCTTCTGTTCTGCACATAAGTGATAATATCCCTGAGTAGCTCAAGGCTGTCAAAGGTTTTCCTGCCAGGTACAGCACAGGTTTGGTCCAGGTGGATCACTGGTCCCAGAGCACACTTGACCCAGTTGGCAATGGACTGGACAGGATCTTATAATCCACATTCAAGAGCAAAATGGGTCTCCAATTCCTGATGTCCTCCCTCTCCCCCTCTACTTGTTGGTAAGGGTAATAATGTCCTTCCTCCTGGAGTGTGACATGCTGCCAGCCAGAAGAGAGAGAAGGCTGTTAGCTGCTGGGTAAGGGGTAGTGTCACTTTAAGAACCTGTGAGAATATGACAACTGTGTGAGACTCCGTCTGCTGCCTTTCACAGTTATGCTGAGATCTTAAAGCTGTTAACCATTTATAATCTTGTCTATGTAGTTGGTAATGTTTGTTTTTATCTATTGTGAACAAGGATATGAATTACTTTCTTAACAGTTTAATATAGTTTTTCCAGTTATCTGAAGAAACCCAACGGTACCTGAAGAAAGAATAGCAGCAAGGTGTAATTTACTGTGTTCGTTTACAAGCATGTGCTGTCTGTATTTCTGTCTTTTATGGCTTATTCATTAATAAGTATGAATTTGAATCAATATTGGATGGAATAAGACATGAGTTCTACAATGGCCTTGTGCAAATAGGATTAATGTTGTGAGCTATGTGAGAAACTCTACTTCCAGAGATGAGATCTTATTAAAACGTGTCAATTTGTGAATATCTTGAATTGGCATTTTGGGAAATAGTTTGGGAACAATTGGGGAATCATCTTAATGTTGCCTTCCTTAATGAGGATGTTTCTTTCCCTTAGGGTAACGGAGATATTAGTTGTGGTTTTGGATTTTAACTCACAATGTCTACATTATGGATTTTGAAAATCAAAAAGGACTATAAAAGAATGTTTACTGTAATCTATAAATTGAAATGTTACCAAAGTGGATAACCTGCAGGGAGATTAACCCTTTTCCACTTGTAGCTTACACAGAGTCACAGTGGATTCTGTTGTTCACCTTTGTAAACAGATGATGATGACTTTCAAACTGCAAGAAATTCTGCATGAGATCCAGCAGCTTCAAAAATTTAAGCAATTAATGCAATGATTTAAACAATTAATGCAACTGATGTCCATTGTGACACCTTAGATTTAAGACTTCATCTGGCATGGACTTAGATTTATGAGGTCATTTACTATTTTCTGGAAAAATACACAAAAAGAAATTTACCTTAAGTCCAAGGGAATGATCAAAGCTTGAATGCAGTTTAAAAAAGAAGTGCTTTAGGGAGGTTTTGCTGCACTTCAAGGAATAAAGCTTGAATTGGGGAAATAAAGCAGAACTCCCAAAATATCCTTTTAATTTTATTCCCAACCTTTTTTTTTACTTCTGGTATCACATAAGCTTCCTTGTTTGCCTTATTATACTTTTTTCATCCCTTTTTCTTTGGAGGAACATGTTTAGCCTGAACCCCTTGAATCTCCTGCTTAAATGGCTTCCACTGATCTGAGAGTTTCCAGTCCACTTTTGCTAAATTACTTCCCAATCTAGTAAAATCAGCCTACCCCAAATAAGAAGCTTTATTCTTATTTTATTTTTATCCTATTTCAAAAGTGAATTAAATCAAATGAATTATGATCAATACCACAAAAGATCTTTCCCATGGATACCCTTTCTATCTACTTAGCTTCTTTCCCTGAAACTGAATCCATAATTTCCTCCCACTCCTCATCCCACTACCTCTCGTTGGGCTTTGGGCTTGCTACATACTGGCTAAAAAAAAAGTAGTCCTAAATGCAACTTGGGAATTACACACCCTCTATATTTTTTATATTGGATGCATCTCAATTCAGGGAAAATGAACCACTCCACCTCTCCCTGCACATGACTGTCGTAATGCTTTTACAGTCATCATATATCTGCTCTTCTATCTCCCAAGGATCCATAGTGCACTCCCAATAATATGATTGTTCCTGTTTAGTTTGTTAGTTCAATGCGCCCTTATTTGATGATTCTGACATAGGATCCTTTCTCAGATCTCTCACTGGTTCTTAAAGCCACTACCTTTTTATCTTGCCTATCATCCAAAATCCCTGAAGCCAAGAATGTTTACATAATAATCCTGCCTTTCCTGGGCCCTAATTCAGTGTGTTTCCATGTGTCTATCAGTGTCTTCTGTTAATAATCCCATACAGTGAAATCATTACATTTAGTTATATACCATTATTGTTTGCAGTAATCATAGAGTTTTCTAATACATTGTTTATGCAAATTTAAAAAAACGCACAATTATATCTGGCTCTTTATTTTTCTGGTATATTAGGAATTTATCATCAATTCTCCTGATTTTGAAGCAGCCAAGTTCTGGGTTGGAAACATGGGGAAAAATAGCACACATGCTATAGTATTTGCACAGCTTTATACACCAGATGGAGTCTGTCATGGGCTTCATGCTTTTATTGTTCAGGTAAGGCTTGCTGTTTACTATTAAGCCCCATTCGTAATTATTTTTATGAATAATGCATGATAGGATTATAGCATAAGATAAACACAGTTTAAATAATGGTTAAAACCAATCAGAAAATTCTAATAGCTACAAGGAATGAAGTATTTGCTGGACTGCAATATTTTCCACAAATAATTACAAAAAATGTTGATGATCCTTTGAATAAAGATAAAGCCAATGCAATCATATAATCATAGAAAATTTACCACACTGAAAGAGGTCATTTGTCATATAGTACATGAGCAGGTCAAAAAGTGCTGCTCAGTCTTAAACCACCTTCCAGACTAAGTCTCCTCACAATTTTCACTGTTTCAAGAGAAAACAATCAGCCAATCCAATCCTTCCTCAAAGCTAATGTTTTCCTGCCCTGACAATATCCTTACAAATCTCTGCATTTTTTCCAGTGCAATCACATCTTTGTTGTGATTAGAACTGTACACTATACTCAGGGTGTGATCTAGCAATGATTTTGTACAATTCTAACAAATTTTCCCTGCTGTAATCTTCTGTACCTCAGCCAATGAACAAAAATATCCCATGTGCCTTTTAAACAACCTTACCTACCTTTTCTGCTGGTGTTAAGCATCTGTGTTTATAGACCACAATTCTCAGTTCAGCAGCCTTCCATTTCACAGGATGATGTTTACATTTTGATGGTCAACTCTGTTGAGTATCATCTGATGTGGCAGATGAAGGCTGTGGGTCAAGAAGGTGAAAGATTTGCTATCCTCTGTTTGCTGTGGAACCTTTCTCAGCCAGCTGAGCTTTCCATTTCTCCCCACCTCTTCTGATGCCTTCCTAAACATTCAGTCTCCAGAGGTCCCAACTGTTGGTGGCTGTCTCCCATTTGTTGAGTAAATGCTTACTATTTTCATATCTTGCTTACAATTAGTCCTATAACAGAGGTATGTATATCTAACAGGTAATAACCCTGTGGCCAGGTGACCATGCATAATGTCTTTGGGAATGCAACCATTGTCAACCCAATGCATGCATCAGATCCACCATAAGCATTGTTGATTTTGTGACAAATGCATGGGGATAGATTTAGCCAACTCCAGGATGCCCTAGTTGCTGAGCTTGTCCTGCAAAAAATGCCTAGGATATGTCTGAGGCAGTGAAAGTGGACACTGTTAAGCCTTTTCTAATGCCTTATATATATATATTTCAAGTTATGGTTTAATGTACTAAAGGCACAGACTTAGTAGACTCGCAGATTGGTGTAATCCATCAGTTGGTCCTTACTCTCCTACTTAATTTGGACATAACAGTTGTAGATTTTTCAATGAACATGTTAATTTCAGCACCAAGTGATAGATGGCAAGCAGTTATAGAGTCTAGATATGATGAGATGTCAACCTTCAGGAACACATTATCAGTTGTGATTTGGCAGCATCCTAGGCCTATGAACTCATCATAGTCATGACAAAGTATATTTGTTATTCACTGGAAGTATTCCTTGATGGGTCATACTAGTATGGCATCATCAGCATAAACCAAATGCCTGATGAGGAACTGGTACACTTTTGACTTGCATCTCAGACAGGCAAGCCTTTACACTTTTGTCATTTCTGGTGTAGGAAGACACCCCTGTGGATGAACTGAAGGAACATGATGGCAATAATGAAAAAAATATGCCAAAGAGTGTCAGCTACAGAACAACTTTGTTTGACCCAACTGTTGAGCTCAAATGATACCGATGTTGCCTTGTTGTAGCTAATTTTACCTGTGCTGTTGTCGCAAAAATATATCACACTGAACAGTTTTGGCAGGCAGGCAATTTTCCTGAGAATCATCTTTAGTTGTGAGGTTAATAAAGGTAATATATAACAGTCTTTGTTCATTGCAATCTCTTGAATCTCCTTGAATGCCACCCAATAGATTGTTAAGTAGCCAACTCTGGTCCACTTTTGCTAAGTAACTTCTTAACCCAGTGAAATTAGCCTTACACCACTTTGGAACTTTAATTCCCATTTTATTTACTTTTACCCATTATTATGTTAATTATAA
Source organism: Pristis pectinata (assembly GCF_009764475.1). Taxonomy (NCBI): domain Eukaryota; kingdom Metazoa; phylum Chordata; class Chondrichthyes; order Rhinopristiformes; family Pristidae; genus Pristis; species Pristis pectinata. The sequence continues at coordinate 103,267,109 of NC_067406.1, forward strand.
CTGAATTATGACTGGTGCCACTAAAGTACTCTCCCCAATGATACATCTTCTGCCTGTCCAGCTTCATTCTTTAAATCTAGACTTGAGCATCCTCATGTTGGATTTGTGACATATTAGCGAAAGAAGTTCTCTTAAGCGCAGTTTAGGAATTCTGTGCCCCCTGGAGCTTCACAGTGACTATATTCCAGGGAACACTTGCATAATTAATATTCCCCACTAATACTGCCCTAGTGTTGATTGTATTTGTTAGAAATGTTCCCACAAATTTGCTCTTTAGTATCCCATTGATTCTCAGGTGACCAAGAACAAAAAAGGGGAAATTGAATGTTGTTTGGAATGTATGTTCAGTATATTACCACTATTTTTTCCTTAGTACAGTCCATATAGCCTTGTTTAATGATCCTTCTAAGATTTAATCCCTTGACACAGCTGTGATCTGCTTCAATATCTTCTCCCCTCCGTGACTCCTGCCATTCCTGCCCTCCCTTAAGCCATATTTTTGTAGTCATTAAAATATATTTCCACATGTCTAGCAAAAGATTAATGCAAAAATTTCAAGAAAGCTAATTCATCAGTCATCAGCTCATTTGTCTCATACATTTTATTGGTTGCATTAAGGAACTCTTATCACAGTTCTAGGAGGGAGGAGAACAGTGAAGAAGGGAAGAAAGTGGGAGATAAGTCATTGCCAGCCACAGTGAAGCAGAATGTTTGATTCAAGAAAACTAATTCATCCAACTGTCCACATTACTTGTATAATAGCAGCCTGCTGTTATTCTGTCTATTGGCCTCGTTTGAACTCTAGCATTGAATGGTCCTTTTCTAATCCTTTATTTTGTTTGATTTCCATGGATTGTTTTTTGTATTTAGATCAGAGACCCCAAAACCCTATTTTCAAAGCCTGGATTAATAGTTGGAGATATTGGAAAGAAGATAGGATTGAATGGTGTAGATAATGGGTAAAGTATTGATGCTATTATTCTTTTCTGTTTTTATGTGAGTTTTCTCAAAATCTTTACATTATTATTTTCTCATTTTTAAAATGAAATAATTAATCACAACAAACTGATCACTTGGCAAGTACAGACACATCACTACTTAAACTTTTGGACACAATTATAGAGAAGGCAAATATAACTTCCAAAAATAAAATTCAAATGAAATTTGGCCTTGTGTCTATCAACTAAGGTGTACTTACGATTTAGTTTATCCAAATTAAAATGTGAATGTAGAGAAACAAAGGGCTGCAGTTAATGGAGTATCTAGGTGAAAAACACAATGATGCTGGAGGAACTCAGCAGGCCAGGCAGCATCCATGGAGAAAAACAGGTCAACGTTTTGGGTCAGGACCCTTCTTCAGGACTGAAGATAGGAAAAGGGGAAGCCCAATAAATGGGAGGGAAAAACAGAGCAGTGATAGGTGGACAAAAGAGGGGAAGCGGTGTGGAGATAGGTAGATGCAGGTAAAAGATAGTAATAGGCAGGTGCAGGGGAGGGGGGGAGAGCGATCCACTGGGGGATGGGTCAAAGGTAAGGAGGAAAAAGGGGTGTAGAAAAAAGAGAGAGAGGGAAGAAAAGAAGAGGCATGGTTGGATGGGGGGGGGGGGGGGGGTGCAGTTGTGGGGATTACTTAAAGTGGGAGAATTCAATGTTCATGCCATTAGACTGCAAGGTTCCAAGATGGAAAATGAGGTGCTGTTCCTCCAGTTTGCGCTTGGACTTCTCCTGCCGGTGGAGGAGGCTGAGGATTGACATATCAGTGATCGTGTAGGAGGGGGAGTTGAAGTGATTGGCAACAGGGAGATGCAAATTGTGGTTACGGACGGAGCGCAGGTGTTCTGCGAAACAGTCACCTAGTCTGCATTTGGTCTTGCCAATGTAGAGGAGGCCACACATAGAGCACCGAATGCACTAGATGATATTAGGGGAGGTACAGGTAAATGTGAATGTATTTTACATAGCTGTTGAATCAATAATGATTTGGATCTAATGTTCTACTGTAAATATCCCAAGCTGCAGGGATATATTAAGACAAAATGGGAATTGTGTAACAAAGGAGATGCAGAAGAAAGGAAAAAAAACTTACATTCAAATAGAGCTTTCCATAAGCTTCGGATGCCTTAAGTCACTTTATCACTTTTAAGAAGGGTGAGTGACTTTGCAGTCTGTTCAGATTGAACAAAAGATTTAAATCAGGGTCATTGGTATATCTAAGGAGTGCATATTTAAAATAATCAAATCCAATTTATTTAATTAAATAGAATGAAGATAACTGGTCAGGCAATGTGTTATAATTGCAACATATGGGAACTATTGGATTCCAATGTTGTTTACAGTAACCACATCTGCAGCAAATTTGGCTGCCGAAGAACTTTGCCTCAGGGTTGATAAGCTGGAGTCTGAGCTTCAGATGCTGTGACACATCCCAGAGGGGGAGAGTTACCTGGATTCTGTGTTCAAAGAAGCATGATTTTAATCTGTCTATTGATTGGACTAACCAAAGTGGCAAGGATACCATGGAAGAGGAATATGTGAAGTAGATCTGGGATTGTATCTCAAAGGAAGATGTTACAGAACCCAAATCATCTATTGTTTACAAAAGAGATAAAAGGAAAATATTAAATCAAAAACCGAACCATGCAAAGTGGCAAAAACCAGTGATAGATCAAAGGACTGGGAATTTTAGAGGAACCAGCTGCAAGAGACTAAAAAGCAAATAAGGAGGGAGAAAATTGATTATGTGAGCAAACTGGCAAGTAATATCTAAACAAACAGCAAGAGCTTCCATAGGTTTGTAAAAAGAAGAGAGTAGCTAGGGTAAGAATGGGACCCATGGAGAATAAGATTGGGGCTTTAATAATAGGAAACAAGAACACAGCAGATAATTTAAACCAATAATTTATCTTGGTCTTCGCGGTGGAGGACGCTACAGATATCCCAAAGTTGGCTGATGAGCTAGTTTCAAATAGCATGGAAGGACTTGCAATAATCCCTATCACAAGAAGATAATGGAAAGCCTAATGGAACTATAGGCAGACCAGTCATCAGGACCCAAAGGCCTGCATCCAAGTGTATTCAAGGAAGTGGCCACAGAGAGAGTTGAAACATTAGTTGAAATTTTTCAAAACTCAAGAATTCTGGCAGGGTACCAGTGGATTGGAAAACCACACATGTGACACCCTTGTTCAAGAAGGGAAGGAGACAAAGGGCAAAATTATATGCCAGTTAGTTCAACATATGTTTTTGGGAGGATGCTGGAATCTATATTCGAGGATGAAATAGCAAATCATTTAGAGAAGCTTAATGCAATCAAACAAAGTCAACATGGTTTTATGAAAGAAAACACATTCATCAAATTTGCTAGATTTTTTGAGGATGTAACAAGCAGAGTCAGTAGAGGGAAACCTGTACATGTAGTAAGTGTGACATATAAAAAGCTGGTGCACAAACTAAGAACTCTCAATATGGGGGAGGTGTATTAGCATGGACTGATGACTGATCATCACATAGAAGATACAGAGTTGGAATAAATGGGTCTTTTTCAAGATGGAAGGATGTAACTGGTGGAGTACGTTCTTGGCCCTCAATTATTTATTATAAATATTAATGACTTGGAGAATGCATTCAAGATCACTGATGATCGCTTCCATGAAAAGTTAGCAAGCAGGTGAAACAAGGAGTTTGCAAGAAAATGCACATGGCATTTATTGCAAGAGGATTGGAGCTTAGAAATAGTGAAATATCGTTACAATTGTGCAGGATGTTGGTGACGCCTACCTAGGGAACCATATGCAGTTTTAGTCTCTTATTTAAAGAGGATATACTCACCTTGGAGGCAGTCCAGAAAAGATTCACTAAATCCTGGCATGTGAGAATTGTCTTATCACGAACAGCTTAAAGTTAGACCTGTATACTTTAGAGTATTAGGGGATATTGGTACAAGATAAGTAGGTGGTCATCTAAAACTGAGATGCATAGGAATTTCTTCTTGCTGAGGGTGTGAATATCTAGAGTTCTCTACCCCAGAGAGTTACGGAGGTTAGGAAAACATTGGGGAATTGAGAGCGATGAGGAATAGGCCCAGGAGTTGAGGCTTAAGGCAGATCAGCCATGATCATATTGAATGGCAGGGCAGACATGTGGGCCAGTTGCCTACTCCTGCTCTTACTTTTTTGTGTTTTTGTATTCAAGATAGTCATTTCTGTAATCAAAGTGAAATGATAGACACACTCAGCACCTCAGGGAGCATCTGTGGAGATAGAAACAGAGTTAATGTTTCAGACCGTGACCTTTCATTCAGCTCTTTTCTGTATCATTTCTCTACTCTCACTAGCTATGTGTTTTTAACTTTTTTTTATTTCTGTGTCATTTCCATTTTTCTTGTATGGTTTTTATACAAATCTCAGTGTTAATACCAAAAGGTATGAAGTAAATCCTATCAGGCTGGCTCTGGGCCATGGGATCAGATTGGAAGACACCAAGAGATGTTAGAAATGTGCAAGTGTAGGGTGGTAGGATGGAGGTCAGGCTGAGATCCATTGTGGTCTAAGCAGGAGCAAGAGCATGAGGGTCTGGCATTGGAGGAAATGTGTGTGGGACCAGATGCTGAAAGGAATGAAATGGAATTATTTATGCTGTATTTGTAGAAGCAGAGTATAGTGCTTTGTACTTTGAGAGGTAAATCAAACTGAATCTTTAGAAATGTGAGGTGATGCATTTGGGGAGGGGCAACAATAAATGGGAGAATGTTGAGTGGTGTGGAAGAACAGATTCGAAAAGGTAGCAGGACAGGTAAGTGAGTCGGTTAACAAGGTACAAGCAACCCGCAGGTTACGACAGGATTTTGTTCCTGAGAACAGTTCGTAACCTGAACTGTTCGTAAGTCAGAAATGAACAAAAATAGTGTGTGGGAAAGGATCACAGAAACAGCTGTGCCGGGAGTGTGAGCAGACGAGGGAAGAACAGCCGCCATCTGGCTTCACTGATTCAGTGAGTGAGCGAGTGAGTCCGCTCATCACTCCCAGCTCTGCTGGGGTCGATCCAGCCCCTAATTGCTGTGGCTCAGGGGTTGGGAGAGAAGGCCGACAGAAATGCCCTATTCCATCTGGCAGAAGATGCCTGCAGCCCTGTGGAAGCCGGCAAATTTATCCCCATCCATCCCGCTGGTCTCCCAAATGCTCTGTTATATGTACGAGGTGTCCATAAGTTAGGTATTTGTAACCCGGGGAGGCGACACAGGTAGACAGGGTGATGAAGAAGGCTTTTGTCATGCTGGCCTTCATCAGTCAGGCCATTGAGTATAGAAGTTGGGATGTTTTGTTGCAGTTGTACAAGATGTTAGTGAGGCTGCACTTGGAATATTGTGTTCAGTTTTGATCACCCTGCTATGGGAAAGATGCCAATGAGCTGGAAAAAATGCAGAAAAGATTTACAAGTCTGTTGCCAGGACTCAAAGAATTGAGTTATAGAGAGAGATTGAGCAGGCTATTCATTGGAGCATAGGAGAATGAGGGGTGATCTTAAAGAGGTGCATAAAATCATGAGGGGCATAGATGGGGTGAATGCACGCAGTCTTTCTCCCAGAGTTCTTAGAGGGCAAGAGGTTTAAGATGAGAGGGGAGAGGTTTAATAGGAACCTGAGGGGCAACTTATTCACCCACAGGGTGGTCCATATATGGAATGAGCCTCCAGAGGAAGTGGTTGAGGAAGGTACATTAACAATGTTTAAAAGACAGTTGGACAGGTACATGGATAGGAAAGGGATATAAGCCAAACGTGGGCAAATGGGACTAGCTTAGATGGGAACCTTGGTCAGCATGGACCAGTTGGGCCAAATGGCCTGTTTCTGGACTGTATAACTCTTATGACTTGTATATGGGATACTTTCTTTTATTAGCCAAGAAATAGAATATAAGAGCAGTGAGGTTATGCTTGATGTGTATACAGTTCTCATTAGGCCACAGCTTGAGGACTGCTTATAATCCCAGTCACCACATTATAGGAAAATTGTAGAGGGTATAAATGAGATAATGTCCCAGTTACACTCAGCTGGCCCAACATCAGACTCTCAAAATAAGCATTCTGTTCCAAGCCCTGCCATGAGAAGCAATTACTGGATGGACAGAGGAAAAGATTCAAGGATGTGCGCAAAACTTCCTTGGAAAAAATTGCAGCATCCTCACTGACTGTTGGGAATCAGCTAAAGTGGAGGTGGAGCATTTGGGATGGTATTGAGAACTTTGAATCTATGAATCATGAGTACAGGGTAGCCATACATAAACAGCAGAAGGAGTGCATCACTTCTTAAACTAACCATTACATTTCCCACATTTAAACACAATACATTTAATGAAATATGTGTAACATAGTTAGTCACCACATGAGGGTTGTTGTTTTGAGTGTTGAATTAAATATTTTTTCCACATGAGTAAAGTTGGTAACTAGCTGTGGGAACTGGGAATGTGTCAGCCAACTGCATTTCTGGGAAATGGACTTTGTGGTATTGGAAGTGCTTCCCTGAAGTGGGTTAATGCTTATGTCAGTACTTGTGAGAAATTGTGGAATATTCACACCAATTTCTGTTGGTCAAACATTAGGATGACTGAATGTCTCATAACATGATTGTCCAGCATTGCTGGGCAGTGATTGGAAAAAGGTCCTTCAGAAATAATTCTGGTAAAAATTATTTCTTAGTTTTTTTTCCATTCTTAATCTACTGTCCATGTTTTCTTTCTGCTGTGGGATGCAGTTTGCTTCACCTTGATCCTAGATATGCATTATGGAGTTCTGACAGTATCTCTTATATTTGCTTTTTTTAATTTGAAGGAAGAGAAGGTGAAGAGATAGATGTACTGAGTTGTCAAGCAAAATAAGATTCACATGACACCAACCTGTCAACATTCCCATAGTAGAAAATTTGGACAGGTCCCGTCTACCTCCACAGGTGTGGTGCTCGTGAGGGCAGAACTTCACAGAAAGCCATCAGAGTTAATGTTGCACAGCTCAATATAACCTACCAACAAGCTCCATCACTGCCAGCACCTTTAAAGATCACACCATGTAAATCTTTCTGCCATTAGATCATTACAGACTGCCACTAGGGTTATTAGCTTAATAAAGTCTTGGAACCATTTGTTGCTGAACTCCAATGATGTATGATGCATGTCAGGTGAATCCTTCAAGTGAGAACAAGGCTAAACACAATGAATTGAGAGGAAGTCAGGAGGAAAATAAGACTGGCAAAGATAAATAAAATGACAGTTAACATGAAAGGGAATTCAAATATCTTTTGTCAGCATGTAAATACAGTAAAACTCTAATAATCCAGTGCCTAATTGTTGGTAAATCCTGATGGTTCAGCATTCGACTCAGTAATTAGTCTGAAATGTGAGCTGGGGATCTGGAGTTCGAGTGCGGTATGCAGCTGGAGCCAGACTATGCCGGAAAGATTGGCTATGTTTTGACTGGTTAAGTAGCCTGATCTGGATAGATTGTCTCCCAGGTTACTAAGGGAAGTAAGAGTGAAGATGGTGGAAAGGCTTATCATAAACTTGGGGAGGTAACAGATGGTTGAAAAGTAGAAATTATGTCAAGAAAAGGGTGTAAAGACATACCTAATAACCTCAGGTTAGTCAATTTAAAACAGTGATGAGTAAGGTTGTAGAATTAGTAATCAGGAACCAGAGTTAACACACATTTTTGGAAAGTTGAGTTAATTAAGGGGTGTCAAGACAGATTTGTTAAATGCAGGTCATGTTTGATTTGCTTTATTGTATTTTTTGATGAAGTAACAGAGAAGGGACTGCACTCAATCTCCTCATAGGAAATGGACGAGTGGTTGATGTGTCAGCAGGGGAGCACTTTGGGTCAGTGACCATAATTCTATGAGTTTCAAGATAGTTATGGAGAAAGATTGGTCTTCCCCCAACAGTCAAACTTCTGTTGGGAGAAGGCCAATATCGATGGAATCAGACAGGAACGTGCAGAAGTTGATTGGGAGAGGCTGTTTGCATGTAAAGGGATATTTGGCAAGTGGAAGGCTTTCAAAAATGTGATAAGAAGAGTTCAGGGTGATCATCTTCCAAGGCCAGCAAGATTAGAGAATCTTGGTTGACAACTGATATTAAGGGCCTGGTTAGGGAAAAGGAAGCTTATGTCAGGTACAGGCAGCTGGGATCAAGCGAATCACTTGAGGTGTATAAGGGATATAGGAGTACACTTAAGAAGTAAATTAGTGGGGTAAAAAGGGGCCAAGAGATATCCCTGACAGATAAGGTAAAGGGGAAAGATTCTGTAAGAATGTTAAGAGCAAAAGGGTAGCTAGGGAAAGTGTGAGATCTATGTGTGGAACCGCAGGAAATGGGAAAGGTCTTACATGAATATTTCTTGTCTGTATTTACCATGGAGAAGGACATGGAAGCTAGTGAGTTCAGGGGAGGGAACATGAGACTGATAAGTAAGTTTGATATCCTGGACCATATCAACATTACAAAGGAGGTGGTGGCGGAGGTCTTGAAACACAAAGGTGGATACATTCCTGGGCCTTGACCAGGTGTACCCTAGGAAGTTATGGGAAGCAAGAGAGGAGATTGCTGGGGCCTTGGCAGAGATTTTTGTATCTTCATTAGCCACAGATGTAGTACTGGAAGACTGGAGGAAAGCTAATGCAGTGCCTTTATTTAAGAAGGGCAGCAGGGATAAGACAGGAAACTACAGGCTGGTGAGCTTTATATCAGTGGTGGGAAGGTTATTGGAAAGGATTCTGAGGAACATGATTTATCTGTGTTTGGAAAGGCAAGGGTTAATTAGGGGTGGTCAGCATGGCTTTGTGTGTGGGAAATCATGTTTCACGAATTTGAGTTTTTTTAAAGAGGTGACCAAGAGGATTGACCAGGGCAGTAGACCTTGTCTGCATGGACTCTAACAAGGCCTCTGACAAGATCGCCACATAGTAGGCTGGTCCAGAAGGTTAGAATAAATGGAATTCAGGGTGAGCTAGCCAGTTTGATACAAAATGGACTTGGTGGTATGAGGAAGAGTGTGGTGGTTGAGGGTTGGTTTTCTGATTGGAGTCAGGTGACCAGTGTGTGCAGCTGGGATTGGTGCTGGGTCCTCTATTGTTTGTCATATATTAATGATTTGGATAAGAATGTAGGTGGCATGATTAGGAAGTTTTCAGATGTCACCAAAATTGGTGGTATAATGTACAGTGAAGAAGGTTATCTAAGGTTACAGCAGGATATAGATCAACTGGGAAAGTGAGCAAGGGAATGGCGGATGGAATTTAAGTCAGACAAGTTTGAAGTGATGCCTGTTGAGAAGTTAAACAAGGGCAGGACATACATACTGATTGGCCGGGCCCTAGGGAGTATTATTGAACAGAGAGACCTCAGGGAGCACAGCTAGACAAGGTTGCCTTCACCAGCTGAAGCACTGAGTATAAGAGTTGAGTTGTCATGTTACAATTGTACAAAGTGTTGATTAGGCTCACACTTGGAGTATTATGTGCAGTTCTGGTCACCACACTATAGGAAGGATATGATTCATCTAGAGAGGGTGCAGAAAAGATTCACAAGGGTGTTACCAGAATTGGAGGTCTTGAGTTATCAGAAGAGATAACAGAGTCATAGAGTCATACAGCATGGAAACAGGCCCTTCGGCCCGACTCGTCTATGCCAACTCTGTTGCCCAGCGAGCTAGTCCCATCTGCCCACATTCGACCCATAGCCCTCTAAACCTTTCCTATCCATGTAGATATCCAGATGGCTTTTAAATGTTGCTAATGTGCCTGCCTCAACCACTATTTCTGGCAGCTCATTCCAAATATGCACCACCCTTTGAGTGAAGAAGCTGGCCCTGATGTCCCTTTTAAATCTCTCACCTCTGATCTTAAACCCAATCCCTCTAGTTTTTAACACCTCCTCCCTGGGGAAAAGACTATGTGCTTTCACCCTGTCTATGCCCCTCATGATCTTGTATACCTCTATCAGGTCACCCCTCAATCTCCTAGTTCCAGGGAATAAAGTCCTAGTCTATGCACCCTCTCCTTGTAACTCAGGCACCCAAGTCCAGGCAGCATTCTGGTAAATCTTTTCTGCACTCTTTCTGGTTTAATAACATCTTTCCTATAACAAGGGTGACCAAAACTGTACACAATACTCCCAAGTGCGGCCTCACCAATGTCTTATATGACTGCAACATAACTTCCCTATTCCTATGCCCAGTGCCCTGACTGAAGGCCAGTGTGCCAAACTCATTCTTCACCACCCTATCTACCTGTGACACTGCTTTCAGCAAACTATGCACTTGCCCTCTTTGGTCCCTCTGTTCCATAACACTCCCCAGGGCCCTATCATTCACTGTATAAGTCCTACCCTGGTTTGATCTCCCAAAATGCAATACCTCACATTTATCTGGATTGAAAGCCATTTGTCAATCTTCAGCCCACATAATTAGCTGATCAAGATCCTCTTGTACTTTTTCATAATCTTCTGCACAATCTACAACACCACCTATTTTGGTATCATCTGCGAACTTACCAACCACGCCTTGTACATTCACATCCAAATCGTTGATATAAATTACAAACATCAAAGGTCCCAGCACCGATCCCTGTGGTACACCACTAGACATAGGCCTCCAGTCTGAGAAACAACCCTTGACAATCACCCTCTGCTTCCTACCACTGAGCCAATTATGAATCTAATTCGTTATCTCCCCCTGGATCCCATGTGATCTAACCTTCCAGACTAGCCTGCCATGAGGGACCTTGTCAAAGGCCTTGCTCAAGTCTGTACAGACAACATCCACTGCCCTACCCTCTTGGTTACCTCCTCCAAGAACTCCAAGAGATTTGTCAGACACGACTTCCCATGCACAAAGCCATTACTAACTATCCCAAATCAGACCCTGTCCCTCAGAATCTCCTCCAGCAATTTACCCACCACCAATATCGGACTCACTGGTCTGTAGTTTCCTGGTTTGTTTTTGCTACCCTTGTTAAATAACGGTACCACATTAGCCACTCTCCAGTCCTCAGGTTGTACAAGCTCAGTCTGTTTTCTCTGGAGCAAAGAAGGTGTCATGATTAAAGTCTATAAAATTATGAGAGGCATTGATAGGGTTGGGAGCTAGTATCTATTTCTCATGACAGGGTGTCTGAAACTAAAGGCCATAGGTTTAAGGTGAGAAGGAGGAGGTTTAAAGGAGATCTGAGGAGTAAATATTTCACACAAAGAGTAGTTGATATCTGGAATGAGCTGCCAGAGAATGTGGTAGAGACTGAAACTGTAGCAACATTTAAGAGATATGTTGACAGGCACAGAAATATATGGAATTAATGCAGGCAAGTAGGGTTCGTATTGATAGGGATGATGGTCACCATAAATGCAGTGGGCCAAAGGGCCTGTTTCTACTCTGTACGACTCTGTGACTCTATGCTTGATGAGGAGAGTGCTGTGGATGTTTAAGGGAGCATTTAACTGAGTATTACATAAAAAAGGCTGGTTAACAAAACTGAGATTCATGGCACTGGAGGATTAATCTCAGCACGAGGAAAATATTTGGCTTAATGACAGAAAACATAGTAAGTCATGGTAAATGACTTTTTAAAATAGACAGGTAGTAAACAGTGGTGTCTCCAAGAGTCAAAGCTAGGAACAATGCTTCTTTTGAGGATAATGGAATATTACATTTCAAACTTGTTAATGGTACAGTAGCAGGCAGTGAGGATGATACTAATTGCTTGCAACGGGCGGATGGAATTTAATGTAGAGAACTGTAAGGTGCTACATTTTGGCAGAAGGGGAGGAGAAAGTCAATAAAGACTTAACAGCACCGTTCCTGTGCATTGGTCTTTAAAAGTGGCAAGATATTGAAACAATAGTTAGCAAAGCAATGGGATCTTGGACTTTTATAAATATTCAGTGCAAAAGCAGAAAAATTATGCTGAACTTTTATAAATCTCTCATTAAAGCACAAATAAAATATTATGTTCAGTTTTGGATACCAGAGTAAAGAAGGATGTAAAGGTCCTTGAAAAAGTGCAGAGAACATAGAACAGTACAGCACAGGACAGGTCTTTTGGCCCATGATGTTGCGCCGAACTAATTAAACCAATGGCTCCTCGTTAATCTAATCCCTCTTCCCTGCAGGTTGACCATATCCCTCCCTTCTCTGCATATTCATGTGCCAATCTTAAACCCTCCTATGCCATCTGCCTCTATCACCACCCCTGGCAGTGCATTCCAGGCCCCCACTACTCTCTGTGTTTAAAAAAAACTTGCCTCACACATTTCCTTTGTATTTTCTCCCTCTCGCCTTAAATACATGTCCTCTAGTACTAGACATTTCAATCCTAGGGAAAAGATACTGGCTGTTGACTCTAACTATGCCTCGCATAATTTTATAAGTCTATCAAATTTCCCCTCAGCTTCTGCCCCTCTAGAGAAAACAGCCCCAGCTTGTCCAACCTGTCCTCATAGCACATGTCCTCCAAACTGGGCAGCATCCTGGTAAACCTCCCCTGCATACTTTCCAAACCCTCCACATTCTTCCTATACTGAGATGACCAGAATTGAACACAATACTCTAAATATGGCCTAACCAGGGTTTTATAAAACTGTAACATCACTTTCTGGCTCTTGAACTCAATGGCTCGACTAATGAAGGCAAACATGCCAAAAGCCGACTTTACCACCCTATCAACCTGTGCGGCCACTTTTAGGGAGCCATGTACCTGGATCCCAAGATCCCTTTGTGCATCAGCACTGTTAAGGATCCTATCATTAACTGTGTACTCTCCCTTTATGTTGGATCTCCCAAAGCGCAGCACCTCACGCTTGCCCGGATTAAACTCCATCTGCCACTTCTCCACCCATATCTGCAACTGATCTATATCCTGCTGTATCCTTTGGCAATCTCCTATGCAATCCACAATGCGACTGATCTTTGTGTCCTCTGCAAACTTACCCACCCTACCACATTTTCATCCAAATCATTTACATATATATGACAAACAACAGAGGTCCCAGTACAGATCCCTGCAGGACACCACTAGTCACAAACCTTCATCCAGAATAAGACCCATCCACCATTACCCTCTGTCCTCTGTGGGCAAGCCAGTTTTGGATCCAATCAGCCAAGTCACTGTGGATCCCATGCATCCTAATTTTCTGAATGAGCCTACCATGCGGGGCCTTGTTAAATGCCTTACTAAAATCCATGTATACAACATCCACTGCTCTACCTTCATTAATCACCTTTGTCACTTCCTCAAAAAACTCAAATCAGTTTTATCAGACATGACCTGCCCTGCACAAAACCTGCTGACTGTCCCTTTTTAGGCGATGCTTCTCCAAACGCTCATAAATCCTATCCCTAAGAATCCTCTCCATTAAAAGATTTATCAGAATCACTAGAGATAAGGAATGTTTAGGAACAAGGTTACATTGGATTTGTTCTCCATGGAAGAGATGAAGTTGAGGAGAGTTTTGGTAGTGCACAAGATAAGGTTGACAAAGAAAAGCAGTTTCTTTAAACTGATGGTACAAGGACTGCAGCACACAGGTTTAATGTTTTGGGCAAGGTGTGAAGTGGAATTTATGTCTAAGCTTTTTATGCAGTGAGTAATAATGACCTGGAACCTACTACCTCCAAGGATGGTAGAAGTAGGACCTATCAATGATTTCAAAAGAAAATGGGATAGGAAATTGAGGGAAATAAACTTCCAGGACTACAGGAATAAAGCTGGAAGTTGGACTGATTGGATTGCTCTGCAATATGCCAGTACTTGCATCCTCACTGGCCACAGGAGTAGTACCAGATGATTGGAGGGTAGCAAATGTTATTCCTTTGTTCAAGAAAGGGAGTAGGGATAACCCTAGGAATTATAGACTTACTTCAGTGGTAGGCAAATTATTGGAAAAGGTTCTTAGGGACAGGATTTATGAGCATTTGGATAGGGATGGTCAGCATGGCTTTGTGAGGGGCAGGTCATGCCTCATGAGCCTGATTGAATTATTTGAGAATGTGACAAAACACATTGAGGGTAGAGCAGTGCATGTGGTGTATATGGTCTTTATTTAAGGCATTGATAAGGTTCCCCATGATAGGCTCATTCAGAAGGTCAGGAAGCATGGGATCTGGAGAAACTTGGCTGTCTGGATTCAGAATTGGCTTGCCCGTAGAGGGCAGAGGGTGGTGGTAGATGGAACGTATTCTGCCTGCAGGTCGGTGACCAGTGGTGTTCTGCAGGGATCTGTTCTGGGACCCCTGCTCTTTGTGATTTTTGTAAATGACGTGGATGAGGATGTGGAAGGGTGGGTTAGTAAGTTTGCAGATGACATGAAGGTTGGTGGTGTTTTGGATAGTGCAGAAGGTTGTCAAGGGTTACAACGGGACATAGATAGAATGCAAAGCTGGGCTGAGAAGTGGCAGATGGAGTTCAATCTAGAGAAGTGTGAAGTGATTCACTTTGGAAGGTCAAATTTGAAGGCAGAATACAGAGTTAATGGCAGGATTCTTAGCAGTGTGGAGGAACAGAGGGATCTTGGGGTCCAAGTCCATAAATCCCTCAAAGTTGCTGCACGAGTTGATAGGGTTATTAAGAAGGTGTATGGTGTCTTGGCCTTCATTAGTCAGGGGACTGAGTTCAAGAGCCGCGAGGTAATGTTGCAGCTCTATAAAACTCTGGTTAGACCACACTTAGAATATTGTGTTCAGTTCTGGTCGCCTCACTATAGGAAGGCTGTGGAAGCTTTAGAAAGGGTGCAGAGGAGATTTACCAGAATGCTACCTGGATTGGAGAGCATGTCTTATGAGGACAGGTTGAGCGAGCTAGGACTTTTCTCTTTGGAGTGAAGGGGGATGAGAGGTGACCTGATAGAGGTGTACAAAACGATAAGAGGCATAGATTGAGTGGACAGCCTGAAACTTCTTCCCAGAGCGGAAATGGCTAACAGGAGGGGGCATAATTTTAAGGTGATTGGAGGAAAGTACAGGGAGATATCAGAGGTAAGTTTTTTTTTCCACAGAGATTGACGGATGTGTGGAATGCACTGTCAGGGGTGCTGATAGAGGCAGGTACGTTAGGGACATTTAAGACACTTAGATAGGCACATGGATGATAGAAAAATGGAGGGGTACGTGGGAGGGAATGGATAGATCGATCCTAGAGTAGGTTAAAAGGTTGGCACAACATCATGGTCCGAAGGGCCTGTACTGTGCTGTGATGTTCTCTGTTCTATGAACTGGATGGACTGAATGACTAACATCTGTACCACATGAAACAATGGGTCCATAAACTTCCCTAGCAACATGTCAAGCTACTCCAGTTTCTCAGAATCACAGAGTCCCCCTAAGATCAAAAAAGTCATAAGTTGCTCACGTAATGGCAAATTGGGGAGAAAAGGTAAGATGCTGAGAAAGACACAAGTGCAACATGCATTCCTTTTCCATCAACTTCAGCTTGCTGATGACATTTTAGTATATATTTGTTTTGTTTTACTCTCAATTACAGACAAGTACTTTTCTAATGTAACAGACTTACAAAAAATGTCTACCTTCAAATATTCTTGGGAATATTTCTCTCCAGACTAAAATTTTGGTTTCCTTTAAAATTACTTGCTAAAAATAAGTGCAACTCTCTTTTTAAAACATAATTTCAGTATGTACTTTATATTTTGCACCGTTGAATTCCCATTCAAGCAGTTTTGGCATCAGTGTATGAAAACATAGTCTAGAAACTTAGTGAAAAAATTGATAGTAGAGATTCTGAGCATTTAATTACTAATGTGCATCAAGTAAAGCAAAGAGTAATTGCATGTGGCTTCACCATAAGATGGCAACATTTACCTTAATACAGTTGCCCAGAAATTCATCTGCATGGCACTTTTTATTTCTTGTGCAAGATTATCAGTTATTCTCAGAATGGGAGCAATCTTTGGTAGAAAATATTAGAAAGGTAGATTTTTTTTTAAATGACAAGAGGTTGAAAGTGTGTTCAGGGCCTTGAGTGTCCTTGTATGAGATTCACTGAAAGTTAATGCAGGTACAGCAAGCAGTTAGAAAAGCAAACAGTATGTTGGCCTTTATTACAAGACAATTTGAGTGCACCAGTGATATGAAACCCTGATGAGACTACATCTGGAATATTGTGTATAGATCTGGTCTCCCAACCTAAGGACATATATTGCATCAGAAGTAGTGCGGCAAATGTTCATCAGATTGATTCCTCAGATTGTGGGTGTGCTGTATGAGGATAGATTAAGCAGACTGGGCCAATGCTTTCCTTAAGTTTAGAAGAATTTGCAGTGACATAATTGAAACATATCAAATTACTGCAGATTTGATAGGGTAGATGTGGTGTTGATTTTTCTCCCCTGGCTCCAGCTTCTAGAACCAGGAGTCATCATGTCAAAATAAAGAATCAGCCATTCAGAACTCAGATGAGGAGAATTCTTTTCACCCAGAGTGTAGTGAATTCTTGGAATTTTCTACCCAAGAGACTTGGTCATTGAATATATTCAAGACAGACATTGATACATTTTTAGATATTAAGAGAATCATGGAATGTATTGCTAATGCAGGAAAATTCAGTAAAAGATGTGCCATGTTCTTATTTAATGTCATAGTAGGCACAGGGGGTCAAGTGTCCTATTCCTGCTTCTATTCCTTATGTTCATATGGAATTTGATTGCAAACATTTCCAGGTTGTATTATTCCATTCCAGAAAGTTGACTAAGCAATTCCAGTTGCAATTCACCCCTGTGCCAATGACACATTTTGCACAGAGTCATAGAGCAATGCCACACGCATACAGGCCCTTAGGGCCAACCAGTCCATGCCGACCGTGGTGCCCACCCAGCTACTCCCAATTTCTTGCATTTGGCCCATATCCCTCTAAGCCCTGCCACTCCATGTACCTATTCAAGTGCTTCTTAAATTATACTATTGTACCTGCCCCAACCACTTTCTCTGGTAGCTCATTCCATATACTCACCAGCCTCTGTGTGAAAAAGTTGCTCTTCGGGTCCCTTTTACATCTTTCCCCTCTTATCCTAAATCTATGCTCCCTGGTTTTGGACTCTCCTACCCTGGGGAAAAGACTGTTATGATCCACCTTAGCCTGGCCCACCTCTTCCTATAACTCGGGCCCTCTAGTCTTGGCAACATCCTGCGCTCTTCCTGGTTTAATCACGTCTTTCCTATAACGGTGACCAATACTGTACACAGTACTCCACATGCGACCTCACCAACAACTCGTACAACTGCAACATAATGTCCCAACTCCTATACTCAGTACCCTAAACGCCTTATTCAGCACTCTGTCTACCTCTGATGCCAATTCACAAATGATATCATTTCCTATGCAAAGCTTGGTCAAAAGGACTTTTGTCATTGGGTAATCAACAACCAAACTCAGGTTCAGCTTTTTTTTTAATTAATTATTTTTTTAAATTTAAATTTTAAATTTTATCTCCAGCGTGGTAACAGGCCCTTCTGGCCCAACGAGTCCGCGCCACCCATTTTAAACCCAAATTAACCTACCCGTACGTCTTTGCAATGTGGGAGGAAACCGGAGCACCCGGAGGAAACCCACGCAGACACGGGAGAACATACAAACTCCTTACAGCAACGGGAATCGAGCCCTGATCGCTGGAACTGTAATAGCGTCGTGCGAACCATTACGCTACTGTGCTACATGGCATCATTCAGAAAGCCATTCATACTTCATGTAAAGCACTCTAGAGACTGACTGCCCCTTCAGAAACCTGCTGCTATCAACTGTAGAGACATCTATACTAAACTCCACTGTGATTTGATTGCTAGAAAACTCTTTACTGTAGGTGCTTCAGTGCCGGTTTTCCGTGGGATTTTTCAAGGTGAGCTTCAGGCCAGGTGTTGAAAATGGCACAGACGTTTCCAGAAATTCCAAGGGAGGGGACCTAGAAGAGCAGAGATACCAGAGATTCTGCAAATGCCAGAATCTGGAGCAACACACAAAATGCTGGAGGAATTCAGCAGATCAGGCAGCATCTATGGAGAGAAGTAAACAGTCCATGTTTTGGGTCGAGATCCTTTATCAGGACTGGAAAGGAAGAGGGCAGAAGCCAGAATAAGGTCAGGGAAGGGGGAGGAATACATGCAGGCAGTGATAGATGAGTCCAGGTGATAGGTGAGTCCAGGTGAGAGGGGAAGGTAGAAGGGTGGGTGAGGGAAGGGGGAGAAGTAAGAAGCTGAGAGGTGATAGGTAGAAGAGGCAAAGGGCTGAAGAAGAAGGAATCCGGTAGGAGAGGGCAGTAGGCCATGGAATAAAGGGAAGGAGGTGTGGAATAGATGGGCAGGTCATGAGGGTGGGGGAAGAGGAAAGAGAAGAGGGGAGGGGCCCACAGGAATGAGGGAAGTCAAAGGGGGAAAAAAGGGAGGGAGAAGAGGGGAGGGGTTACCTGAAGTTAGAGAAATCAATGTTGAGGCCATCAGGTTGGAAGCTACCAAAGCAGAATATCAGGTGTTGTTCCCCCAACCCACGCCTGGCCTCAACGTAGCAGTAGAGGAGGCCATGGACAGACATATTGGTATGGGAGTGGGATGTGGAATTGAAGTGGATGGCCACCGGAAGATCCTTGATTTTGTGGCGGATGGAGCAAAGGTGCTCGATGAAGCAGTCACCCAATCTGCATTGGGTCTCACCGATGGAGAGGCCGCACCGGATGCAATAAATCCTCAGATTCGCAGGTGAAGCACTGCCTCACCTGGAAGGACTGTCTAGGACCCTGAATGGTGGTGAGGGAGGAGGTGTAGGGGCAGGTGTAGCACTTAGTGCAGTTGTAAGGATAAGTGCCAGGAAGGTCATCTGCAGGGAGGGACAAGTGGACAAGGGAGTCACAGAGAGAGTGATCCCTATGGAAAGCGGAGGGGGGGGAGGGGAAGGTGTGAAAGAAGGACCTAGAAGAGCACCCACTTGCAAACCATTTCCCCATAGCCTACAGGGACCTTCATTCCTGAACCAACCTTCATGAGGAGCAGTGTTTTTGCAGGCTGAAGTTTTCCAAGTCAGTTACAATCGAGGTATGTGACCTTCAACCATGCATGTTTGGCTCAACTGTTCACACTGTCACTCTCAGCTTCCTGCATCTGAATCCATCCAGGCATGTGCAACTCATAAGGCTTTTGCTGTTCAGTATAGTAGGTGGGCAATAATAATCTGTCTGGGAAAGAGTGGATGTGTCTGTTTTTCCTTCGGGGAGAACATGAGGCTAAGCAGCCATGTGGATTTGTCAACATTGCAGGCTTATTCAAAATTCAGACAGTGTTAGGCTATTCTTATGTGGAGTGTCAGGCTCTCTTTCAGAACCCAGAGCTCTTCATGAATTGGGGGCTACAGGTCCTTCAACATTCAAGTCATGGTTGACCATGAGAATTATTTTCTGATAATTCCAAGTAGCTCACCTAACATTCATTTTGGAAGTCCACCTTGCCTGCACAGCCCCCAAGGGCTGGATCCTGGGGGATAAGAACAGTCCCCTCCTTCCTGGCTCCCAATTCCTATCTGTGTGCCAACCACTCCAGCTGAACATCACTACAATGAAACCCATGACACCATCAGAACCCTAATAGAAAATACCATTGCCCTCCTCCAAATGCACCACTTCAAAGCCACTCTCCAGCTGCACCAAGCAGGACTTCATGCATTGTCACCCTATACAACATAACCAATAGGTAAGCTTGGGCCTTGGCTGGGGAACCAAAGCAATGAGAGGAACGGGAGATGATGGGGGTGGATTAAAACGACTTCAAGGAAGAGGAAGAAAAGCTCAGAAATGTACCATGGCAAGTACTGCGGAAGAGAGGCCTTCTCTGAATGTGCAGTCAGGAATTTTCCAGTAATTCTTCTGAACACACCACTTCACATTTCTACCATCAATCATGACATATAGAACATCACAGAACAAATTGATTACACACTAAACCACAGTCATTTATTCTCAGTTGATACCAACCCATGATGATATGTCACTGAACCATTAGGTCAGGGACAGTCACTATCAGTGTCCTAGTCTCAGTATCATTCTAGGCTGCAATTGCTGATCTCCATCACATCTCACTTTGCTACATTTGGGAGATCATTACATTTAAGAAGAAAAGTAATCTATTTTCCCTTCAGGCTACAGGAGGAAGCAGAATAACCATGGGCATTTACTTGCATAGTAGGCTTCCCCAAAGTGCAGGATTTTGAAGGCTGCATTCATCTCCTTTCAGAGACCTCTTTGGCAATTTCTCACCAGGACTGCTTTGCTTTAGTCCTGGTGGGCCTCCTTGCTCCCATGCACAAAAAAATGGTAACTGCAGATACTATTTTCTATGCCCCTCTGACCTTCCTGGGTGTACGCCCATCCCCCTGCCCCTGTTTCCGATGTATTTATTCAGTAGCAAACTCCCCAATAGCTAGAAGGATATTACCTGTGGTATAAAGAGCTGCCTGCAAAGATCATACATATTCCATTACATGTTGGGAACAGTGACAACTTGAAACATGTGAGTAAGGCATGCAGTGTTGAAGTCTACAGTGTTAGTTCCAGTGCAACATTGCACTTGGAGATCCAGTAACGCTATTACATAAACCTGGCTGTTGAAGTTCTGGTTTTTAAGTAACTTCCAAAAACCGGATTCGGATGACCTACAATGCAGTTTCAATGTCCAAAAATGGTATAGAGCAACTTCCAGATCCTTGTCTCCAGTAAATACAAAAATATATTACTGTTTTTTGATCATTTTTAATCTGCTCAAGAGGAGTAACTGGATATGTTTGTGTCTAAAAAAAAGTGCTCATTTTTGCCTCTTCATTGGGGAGAGGTGCAACACAAGGTCCTGATATAGTCTTTGACACTGCACTATCATTATCAGTGAAAAAAGACCAGGAACAAATCATGTGTGGTTGAGCCCCTGAAGGAGAAGTAAGTCTTTGGCCAAGGATGCTAAACATATGCGCAAGTATCTCCCCCACTGTACCCTCCTGTGCATATTCAGCTCTGCTGACTTCATTGCACAATCATAAGTACAATAAGAAGTTGAAATTCAAGCACATATTTCGCACCAGTGACAAATTTCTACCCTAGTGTGCATTATCCTAATGCTATATTTGTTCCATGTAACTGAACATGTACAGATAAATACAATTTTTACGTAATTATTTTCTTGATATCTATAGGTGAAATATCCCTTTAATAAACCCTTTAATAAAGTATCTTCCACTAAAGTCCCAATCATGAGCATAAAAACATATGTTCAGCCATTAGGTGTTGTAGTAATCCATGGAGTATTGTTAGTGTTGTTGATAAGTTACAGATTTAATGGAGCAGTTAAATTATGTCCTTTATATTAAAAATTTAATTTCTTACAGAGTTGTTTAACAGATATCGAACAAAGAGAAGAAATAAACAAGTTTGTCTCAAGTTGGAAGACTGTGATTAGTGGGTTATCACAGGAATTGTTGCTTGGACCCTGGCTATTCGCAATGATTTAGGTGACCAAATGTATCATTTCCAAGCTTAGTGATGGCATGAAATCAATTAGGAATGTGAGGAGAGGTAAGGACACAAAGTGTCTTCAAGGGTAACATGGGCAAGCTGAGTAAGCAACAATATGGCAAGTGGAGTATAATGTGAAAAATGTGAGGTCATCCCCTTGGGTAGAAAAAAACAAATACTTCGTAAAATGATGAGCAATTGGGAAATGCTGTTGTGAAAATGAAGATAGACTGAAAAATTGATGTTGGAACAGTTGCTGTAATTATTCTGTTACTTTTTTCTCACACCTGGGTTTAATCTGAATTTTATTGTCTAGCTTGTGTCTAGAGTTTTGCTGGTGATGCATTTTTAAATAAAGTTGCGAGGTGACAAACAGGAAGATGCATGTGGCTGGCAGAAAAATTATGTAATGGTCTGAATCTTAGTTATTGGCTGTTGTACAAATATGTACTGAATGTTAGTCATATAATCCAAGCAGATTTACTGAATGTGAAGCCATCCACCCATTGTGCTTGGTCAAATTAGAGTTATGCAGTTAACCCTACCTTTCTGCATTATGTCTGTAGCCCTGCAGATCATGGCCTATCATGTGTTCGAATAGGAGGAAATGCATAGAAAATAACTATGAAATATCTACATTGCTAACATTAAATAGTCCTTTACCAAAACATCTTTTTTAACACTGAAGAAATAAGCAAGTTTCCAAGTCAATAGAAGGTGGCAGCATTTTCAGGACTTCTGTTTTTCCAAATTGGTGCATTGCACATATTGGGGTTATGTTTGATTGCTGTTTTGCTGTAACATTTTATCTTGCAACTATCATTAACTAAGACGTTTTTGCTGGTATCATTTTATTCATATTATAGAACTTTATTAATTATGTTTGGGTCCCTAGCCCTCATAACAGTTTGCATTTGGTTATATGGAGTATTTATTTCCAGATGTCTGCTTTATTTGCCATGGAAGTGAACTGACTGTTAGAGTACTGCATCCGGGAAGCATTGCCAAAAGAATTTCACAATATTCAGCTCAATCTTCTGCATGTGGTCATACACTCCTTGAGGAAAACATTTTCAGCTTTAAAATGTCAACCACATGTTTTTTTTCTGCCATAAGAAATTGATGTTTGCTCACATGCATTCAAATTCCTGTGGATTTACTTTTGGAGATTTAATAAATAATAGAATTTACTAAAACACCAGTACAGTAGTGATACCCAGTGTTAATATATTGAGATATTAAAGGAGAACTGTAAATTGGAAGAGTGATTGTTTCACCCTAATGTAAACTCACAGAAATATTGTTTTTGTGTTTGTAAAGAAGGTTTATTTCTTCTGTAAGACAGTAGCTTATTGGAAAAGACAAATTTTAATCTTGCTAATAACAATTCTGCAAACCTGTCATTGCAGTGGGTGGGAATATCTTCCAGTCTGAATCCAATCTTGATATTGCAGTTAAAGGACCAATAAAATCTAGAATACCAATTGTAAGTCATCCAATTAGATCTTTTCCATTTGAAAAAACAAACATGGCAGTTGCTCCTTCGCTTTGAAAAGTTGCATTTTTTATTATCAGGCAGAAAAGATGTGAACTGTTTCAGACTCTTATGTGATGTTAATGAAGTAATCTATTTTGTTTCATAAAAATGGACTAAGCCACTGACTAGCAGTTTCCAGCAAGATGTGAAGCTCACATGAAGTTATTTATTGTATATTTAACACTCATTTGACATGATTTAATCTGTCAAATTCCAATAGGTTATAAATACAGTAAGATTTTATTAAAATAATGAACATAAAGTCAGTTATTCTGTTGAATTTACTTACATTTCTTTGTGGAAATTCCAAGTTCAGTGCAGCTATAGTTTAACCCAGTAGTCACTTTGCTGACTTATGCTGCCAGCTCCCCAAATCTAACAGGACAACACAAGACTCCCTCAGATTTTTCAGCACTTGGGCTTGGAAATCTACCTGCTGAGCAGTAAATGAGTAGGATGAAAGAGCTGCTGGAGGAAAGGAAAGCACACATTTTTATTTGATCTAATTCAGAAAGTTTAAATGTTCATAACTGTATATTTTAATTTTTTAAGTGTTATCATTTAAGTTTTTTAATACTTTTGTTACTGAATGTTTATGAATGTCAAAGATACTCACAAACATTCACTTTCAATGAGACCTTTACAGTGAACCTGAGAGTAATGCTATCAAGGCTTTTATGGAAATGTAGCCAGCTACTTATGCCTGGAGAATACCTGTGCTGTGTTGCTTTAGACCATGCTGATGAGCTGGGAGCTGGCCTTTCAAGAGAAGATTAAAACCAGGACCAGTCTGGAAGAAACAGAGTGGCCCCTGTGCAGTTAGATGCCAGTCTTATGCTCAGCAGAAGATCTGGCCTTTTAGTTCCAGTTTTTACAAGAGTAAACTCTGGTTGCTTTTTTTTTACACATTTTGGGTGAGTGTTCCTAATTGTGCAGCAAATTCCCAACTAATTTCAATGCAAGGTACTGCTGACAATGTGAGACCTCACAAAATTTATTTCAGAATCTCTAACATGATTCTGGTATGCTTCAACAGATTTGCCATGTTCAACAATGTGAGAATTCCTCGGGAAAATCTACTTAACAGAAATGGAGATGTGACACCTGATGGGAATTATGTAGCTTCATTGAAGGTATTTCCTATTAAATTTATTATTCCCTGTACTTTGTTAGTGCAACAATTACATATGTCCTAAGCTCATTTTGGTGTTAATTAAAAGGCCTAATAGATCAATGATAGGTGGCCATAGCTCCAATTTTCCATGTGTTGGCTGTAGAGGTCTACTGTATTCTTCATCATGCACAGATCATTAAAAGACTCTTCGCAATCAAGAATGTTATTTTAATGAGGGGTCCTCTAATACAGGAGGTTACTCTAGCAAACAAGGCTCAGTACCTAAATGGGTACTGCAAAAGAGATTAATTCCTTCACTTGAGTCTTGAAAAGTTGATAATATACAGCTGTAGAATTTTGCATCTGTTTATTTTATTTTATAAATAAGATTTTGGAAACACTCTTTATCATATTTTGTAAATGGCCATAAAGTTGCTTTGTCTACCTCAGTGTTAGCATTCTTGTGGAGACGAACAGTATGTTCTGAAGGAGTTAGAAGAGTACTAGAGGCATAACGAAAATATGAAATAGTACTTTACACCATGCTTACTACTACATTTATATACAGAGCTGCTGCTACTTCTCTTTATTTTTTCATTTATGCTATCTAAGTGAAACTGCTGTTGCAATCTTGGCTGTCCATTGGTTTGGTTATTTGTTCTATCGGTTCCTTTCGCTTGTCCCTCTCCACTATGTCATTTTCATCTCATCCTCTATCTTCCCCTTCTCCCTGATTGTACTGTATTGTTAACTTTTCTCATGGATTCTTCTGATTTCTTTTGAGCAGGCTCATATCAGGGCAGTGTTCTCTGTTGTACACTTGTTTACAAAGTTGTTGAGGGTAATTTAAAAATTCTTCCAGTAGCTGCCGTAATTCTCTATATTTTTGATTCTGTTTAGGACTCTAATCGTCAGTTTAATGCTTCCCTTGGAGCACTATCTTTTGGTAGAGTGTCAGTAATGGGAGTGGCTGTTTCGAATCTTAAGCTCAGCCTGACAATTGCTATTCGCTACTCTGCAGTGCGTCGTCAGTTTGGACCAACGGATCACGAAGAAATACCAGTGCTTGAATATCAAATGCAGGTATATGACAATTATAAGTTATCAAGGAGTAGCCATCAACTGCAACATAGTCAGTATACGTAAATTTGAAGTAGACAACCAGTCATGCTCCTTATTTATTTCTTATTTCATGGCATCTTTCTAACTTAAAGATGCTAACTAAATACAAGTTGTTATTATCTTTACCACTGTTTACGTAAAGAACACAACATGTAAAGTACTTGGTTATTAAATTTAGCCATTAGATATGAAGCACAGTGTATTGCATAACTGCTCATTTAATGAATGAAAGAGTTCAGGGTAGCTGCCAATCAGTTCCTGGTAACTGACTGCACTTTCATGGTCATGTCCCTTTGATTTTATTCATGAGTGCCACTGGGTTTGTATCATTATGTAGGCAACCAATAATTCCTGATGCTCTGGGGAATTCTGCCACAAGGTTGAAATAGAGAGACATGTAATAAAGTGATGTGTTTGTCATTTTAAAAAAATCCCTCCTAGTTGTTTAACCATGTCACATAGCCTGTCACATTGTTTAATTACAAAGCATCACTGTCAGAAAGCCTGGGAAAATGGAGGAAATGACATTGTTTCTTTGAACTTTCTGCTGCAATTTTAAGATCAGGCAATACTCCATTTAAATTATTGGCAATTTAATAAACAGTAGATTTTCTTGAGTCATATACGTTGAGTGAAATATTTTCTTTTATTTCAGCAATGGCGTCTTATTCCCTATTTGGCAGCCACCTATGCACTTGTCTTCTTTTACAAGTCACTTTTCATGGCCTGTGTCGAATATCAAATGAGAAATTTGATGAAGGACAGGAGTAAGAAACAGGTGATTCTTACTTAAAAGTAACACATCTGTATCTTTTCAAGCTAGACTGCTTTTGAAAATTATTTTCAAAATTATAATCATTAAACAGTATCAATTAGAAATATTATGTGCAAAAGGCCTTTGTTCAAAGAGCATCTCATCAATTCAAGCAAAATGACTTGCTTGTTTCAGCAATATGATTTGTGAGAGTGTGTCATTGCAGCAATAAGCTGAGTCAATCAGGTGAAAGTTAAACACATAATGAATCAGCATATCATTTCAATTGCTGACTCCACTACCAGCAATCATTCATACAAAAGACCCACTGGAGACCTAAAAAATTGGGACCGTAATGGCATGTTGGTCTTGTTATTGGTGATTGTAAGCATTTTTTCTAATTGGAACCCTTGCACTGAAGAGTATTACATCTGTTCAACTTCAATCATACAGCATTACAATAATCCACTATCCATCCTTCCCTGACCTCCACTTTTATTGCTTTTTCTGTAACAACCTTACCCTTCCACAAGTTAACAAAAGAATATTACCCAAGAAATAGAAACAGGTCCCTCGTGCCTACTCCATCATTCAATGTGATCATGGCTGATCTTTTACCTCAGTGCCACTTTCTTGCATTAAACTTATATCCCTTAATTCCTTTCATATCTAAAAATCTATTGATTAATGTGGAATTTGTTGGGAATACTGTACATGGCATTCATTCTTGTTCAAAGAAGATCAATTTCTAATGGTGATAAGAACATGTATAATTGCAAAAGCATTAGAGCTTAGAACAGTACAGCACAGAAACAGGCCCTTTGGCCCACTATGTTGTGCTGAACTAATTAAACTAGTAATCAAATGCCTAAATAAACGAATCCCTCCTGCCTACACAATGTCCATATCCCTCCATTCTCTGTACATTCATGTGCCTCTCTACGAGCCTCTTAAATGCCTTTATGGTATTTCCCTCCACTACCAACCCTGGCAGCACATTCCAGGCACCCACCACTCTCTCTGTGTAAAAAATCTTGCCTCGCACATCTCCTTTGAATTTACTCCCATCACCTTAAATGCATGCCCTCTAATACTAGACATTTTGACCCTGGGAAAAAGATACCGTCTGTCTACTCTGTCCATGCCTCTCATAACTTTATAAACTTCTATCAGGTCTCCCCTCGGCCTCTGCCACTCCAGAGAAAACAACCCAAGTATGTCCAACCTCTCCATATACTACATGCCCTCTAATCTAGGGAACATCCTGGTAAACCTCTTTTGCATCCTCTCCAAAGCCGCCACATCCTCCCTGTAATGGGACGACCAGAATTGAATGCAATACTCCAGATGTGGCCTAACCAGAGTTTTATAAATCTGCAACATAACTTCCTGACTCTCGAACTCAATGCCTTGACTAATAAAGGCAAGCATACCATATGCCTTCTTTACCACCCTATCAACCTGTGCAGCCACTTCCAGGGAGTTATGGATTTGGACCCCAAGATCCCTCTATACATCAACACTGTTAAGAGCCCTGCCATTAACAGTGTACTGTCCTTTTACATCGGATCTCCCAAAGTGTAACACCTCACACTTAGCTGGATTAAACTCCATCTGCCATTTCTCTGCCCATATCTGCAACTGATCTATATCCTGCTGTATCCTTTGGCAATCTTCTACACTATCCACACCACCACCAATCTTTGTATTGTCTGCAAACTTACTAACCCACCCATCCACATTTTCATCCAGGTCATTTATTTCTATCACAAACAGCAGAGGTCCCCATACATATCCCTGCGGAATACTACAAGTCACGGACCTCCAGCCAGAAAGAGTCCCATCAACTTTCTAAAGGCAAGCCAATTCTGAATCCAAATGGTCAAGTCACTGTGAATTCCGTGCATCTTAATCTGGATGAGCCTATCATGAGGGACCTTGTCAACACCTAACTAAAATCCATGTAGACAACATCCACAGCACTACCTTCATCAATCACCTTTGTCATTTATCTTGTATTTGGTTTAAG
Organism: Pristis pectinata; assembly: GCF_009764475.1. Lineage (NCBI taxonomy): Eukaryota > Metazoa > Chordata > Chondrichthyes > Rhinopristiformes > Pristidae > Pristis > Pristis pectinata. Next base: position 103,295,192 of record NC_067406.1, read on the forward strand.
AACAATGCATTAGGAGCTAGTCATAATGACCTGAGTAAATGAGACTTAAACTGCCTTTGTCCTAAAGAGCTCACTTTAATGGCATACTGTATCTCTGTGCCAACTTCAAGCATACTTCCGCCAAATGGACAAGTCTGACAATGGAGGTGGGGGACAACAATTTATAATTGAAATTGTTCCAGGCCATGGATAACAAGACACCGAGGGTATCTGTAAAACCAGCCAATAATCTGCGTATCAACATAATTAAAGACTTGTTTATCAGAGGAAAATTTTTCATTACTTTCACTTGTGGGGAAAAAGGAATGCAGCACTTCCAAAGGATTCAGCATTTTATTTCGCAAGGAAGGTCTCAGTAATAGCAGACATTTCCACTTGTTCTTAACATGAACAGAAAAGTGTATAATTCCATTAACATTCAGTTGATCATGATAATGAGAAGGATACTAATTACTGCTAGGAGCATTCAAAATGCCTTACTTTTCTATTAGTCCACCATCCCACCATTATTTGAAGGGAGACTGAGCAATTGATTTCTTTGGAAGCCTTTTCCATCTTTAAGTAGTTGTTATCCTCTGAATAATCCATGAATATCACAGAACACAAGATAGTAGTCCAGAACATGCAAATAAATTCAATTTGGAATTCAATAATTTACGTTAGTTAGAAAGAGATACCTGTTGAATGGAGAGTCTTGTCAGGTCTCAAAGGTCAATATCTACTACTGCATTTTGCATAATTTTGCTATCTAGAGAGAAGTTAGAATTTAAGAGGAAGATGAAAATGCCTTTCATAAATATTTGGCAAAGGACATATTTGGAAGGAGGAAATTATAAGGATGAAGGTGAGTTTTGTGTGTTTTCCTGCTTGAGATTGTTAGACAAAAATTAGGTGGACCCTGGTAAAATATCGGGGCTGTCTAAAACTGTAGAGTTGATTTTCTTTTAAAATGGTCCAACTGCTTGGCAAGGAACTGATCAACTGTGAATTCTTGTAAAAAAAATTATCATAAATGATATCACGTTTTGCACGCTTTTGTTTTAACTTTATTGTATATAGGTAGAGCTTGCTGGAGAAATACATGCATTGTCCTGTGCAAGTAAACCTCTTAGTTCATGGACAGCTCAACAAGGAATACAGGAGTCCCGTGAAGCTTGTGGTGGTCATGGCTACCTTGCCAGTAAGTGCTAATATAAGTAATAGAATGTAAGCAATAATAACAATCATGGCTTAAACTTAGCTTGAACTTACTGAATGGTAAAGACCAATAAAACAGTTTGGCAAACAAGTTTTAATGAAAAATATTTCTGAAATTTTTTAAAAAGAATCTAAAATGTAATAATGTAGTGATATTATTCATGTGCAAACGTGATTTGCATTGCAGTAAATCGTCTTGGAGACACAAGAAATGACAATGATGTCACCTCTACTGTTGAAGGTGACAATAATGTCATACTACAACAAACAAGCAACTACCTTCTTAGTTGGCTGAAAACTAAACAGCAAGGTTAGTTTAACGTAATATATATCTCATTGATTTCCTTTAATCCTAATAAAATTGCTATAACTGCTTTGAAAACTTGTATGAAAACTCTCTAGATGTCTTCTACATAGGTTAAAATGAGAAGGTAATACTGACCTCCTGAATCACAGAAAATAAATGTGAGAAAATGACATTAGCCAAGAAATTCTGGAAAGCAGACTCTAGATGGACATTACAGCAGGGTGCCTCAGGTGCAGTAGAATGGGAGCGAATGATATGTCCTCAGAGTTGGGTCCAGAGATCAAGATGGCCAATGACCACTGGTTTGTTAGGCCCTCTGTTGTGGCCAGGAATGGGGAAGATGGTTCACGCCTCTGTCTTAGATTTGTGGGGAGGTGAAAGAAAGATGAGAGGTTGTGCTTTTGATCGTGTCCAAGGATTTGGGAAGGGGCCCATGATGCTGATTGTGGCAGTGATGAGGCTAGTGAGACTGTGGGGAGAGAGTTTGAAGATACCCTCTATTGGGGGTTGTGGGCCATATTGATTTGGGAGATCAAAGAGTTGGGGCAACTTGAGCCTCAGCTTTGATAGGTTAGAGGTCAGGGGACAGATAGTAGGGATATAAGGGGGTCAAGGATGAAAACCATTGGAGAAAAATAATCAGAGATTTGGAGGTGCTGTATAGCCTGGGAGTTGACAGTGACATTTGAGCTGTTAGTGGTAAAACTCCACCCCTTTCCTCCCTGACCTTGCTTCTTCTGCTGATCATCCTTCACCCCTCCTCAGTCTACCTATCACCTACTGGCCCCTGTCTTCCCCTCCCCCCCCCCTTCTTTATACCAGCTATCTTCCCTCTCCTCTCTCAGTCCTGATTCAGGGTCTCAACCCAAAACGTCGATAATCCCCGCAGCGCCCCCCACCCCCACCCCCACTCTGCCACAGATGCTGCTGAACCTACTGAGTTCCTCCAGCAGTTTGTTGTTTGGAGCTCTTGGGTCTTGGTGCAGTGTGGCTGGGGGAGAATAGTTGTGCTTAACTGATAGTGCAGTGCAGCAATCCCAATCCAGTACAGCAATCCTCCAATTGTTCTGATGGACCCAGATGTCCAGGTAGTTCACAACAATGATTCAGAAGCAATGTGGTCCAAACTCACCCATAATGCTCCAAAAGGAATAATACATGGAGAATGACACCAGTCTTGCATCCCAACATGGAAATCATTCAGAGGCATGTGAGTCATGCATGGGTTGAGTTTTCAGAGTGACATGAACTGACCTGGAAATGGCTGTTTCACTCAAGGGGAAAACGATTCTCATAAAACAGAAGGCAACAGTGTTGTGTGGTTAAGCTTCTAGTCACACTTTTTATTCATTACTGAATTAGCTGTCACTGTCATATCCATGACTTATTGTTCACGCAGTTTACTTTTTGTAGTGGTTTAACAGGTCACTTCACAGAGTAGTTAAAAGTCATCTTGATGTGGAACCAGAGGCACTTATATGTGAAATCAGAACAACTAAAACAAAAGCAGAATACTGTGGGTGCAGGATATGGCACACTTCTTCCCTTCCTTATGTTCAGGGACCAGAGAAGCTCTCTAGGTGAAATACCAGTAACATACATTTTTTAAAAAATTCGCAGCTCACTGCACTTCAGAACTAGTTACAACTCCTGCCAAGCTATTCCAAAACTGACATCAATCCAATAATGTTCCAATATGTCCCGGTCACAAAAAATAGGCAATTCAAATCTAATTACACACAATCAATCTTCTCTCGAACATTAGCAAAGTGACGGAAGGTGTTATCAATAGTGCTACCAGATGGGACTTACTTGCCAATAGCCTAGTCACCAAAGCCAAGTTTGGCTTTTGCCAGGACCAGGCAACTCCACTTCTTATCATACTTTTGGTTCAAGCATGGACCAAGTAGCTGATTTCCACTGGTGAGGTGAAAATGACTGTCCTTGGCATCAAGGCAGCACTTGATTAAGTGTTGCATCAATGGGTTTCAAGAGGAAAATGCTCTAATGGTTGGAGTCATGAATTGTACAGTGCAAGATGGTTATAGTTGTTATAGATCTTTCATCCCAGCCCCAGGACATCAGGAAAATGTCATAGTCACAGCCATCTTCAATGACCTTCCTTCCATCATAAGGTCAGAATGCACAATAATCAATTCCATTAGTAATCCTTCAGCAAATGAACCAATCCTTGCCTGTGTGGAGCTAGACCTGGATAATGATTGGTCATCGGCTAGTGAGTACTAAGTAAAATTTCCACTTCTAATAGCTAGGCAAAGACCATATTCACCAAGAGAAATTCTAACCACCTCCCCTTGAAATTCAACTACATTACCATCACCAAGTCATACAATCAACACCATGGGAGTCATCAATGATCAGAAACACAACTGGACCAGCCACTTAAATATTGTGACTCCAAGAGCAGGTCAGAGGAGGTCCATTTGAGTCATGCAGTTTTATTCATTTCTGTCTAGTTTATCCTGCCCTCTATAGCATTAAAACCTTTCTTTTTGATATTACATCTTTTGTACATAAATATTATACCATGAGGTGAAGATTTCTGTAACAATTTTATGGAAAACTCTGTACATTAAAAGAAACATTATATTTAGAGTAATTGTGGCATTCTGTAAACACATTTAAAAAAGACCATAATACTTTTGGTCTTTACCATGGTCCAAATACCATAATACATAATAACGATCTGTACCTGGTCAACTATTATTACGGAGAACTAGATTTTGATCAGTAGTGTATTGCTATAGAACTAGATAATTGGGGACCACATTACATTGGTAGTTTTCCAATCTGCTGGGACCTCTTCAGAATTCAGGGAATGCAACCAATACATCTACTACCTCTGCAGCCACTTCCTTCAAGATTTGAGGATGCAGGCAATCAGGTCCAGGGAACCTGTCAGTCTTTAGTCCCATTGCTTTGCCTTGTACCTTTCCTCTACTGATTGGGATTATATTAAGTTCCTCCCTCCCTGTAGTTCATTGATTATCTATTATTGTTATTAGAATGTTTTTACTGTTTCTACCCTGATGATTGTTCCAAAATAATTATTTAGCTATTTCCCTTTATTAATTCCCCAGTCTCATCTTCTGAGGGGCTAATGTTCATGTCAGATACATTCCTCCTGTTTTATTTATCTGTAGAAGTTTTTTTTTTATTAAATGCTAGTTTACTCTCATAATCTAACTTCTCATTCTTTATAATTTTTTTCGTCATCCTTCGCTGGTTTCTAAACATTTCTCAATCTTCTGGCTTCTAATTTTTGCGACATTATATGACATTTCTTTCAATTTGATATCACCCTTTACTTCCTGAGTTAGTCATCGATGGTGCATACTTCTCGTAGAACCTTTCTCATTGGAATATACCTTTACTTAAATTTTGAAATATCTCCTTAAATGTCTGCTGATCTACCATTTATCTTCCCTGTCTTCATGGCAATTGTCTATATCTAAGCTCAGCTACTTTCAGGTTCAAGTGTCTCACCTTCAAAGTGAATTTGAAATTTTAACATGTGTTGATCACTCTTATTGGAAATCATTAACTAATCCTGCCTTGTTACATGATACTAATTTAAAATAGCCTCTTCCCTAGTTGGTTCAACATTCTGCTTCAAGAAACCACCCTAAGTGCACTCTACAAACTTGTACCCTTGCCAATTTGATTTGTCCAATCTATATGATAATTAAAATTTCCCGTGACTAAGTGCATCACCATTCTTTCCAGACTGCATTATTTTTTGATTTATACTCTGTCCTTGCAGTATGGCTTCTGTTGAGGGACCCGGATACTAATTCCACCAGTAATTTCTTAACCTCACTATTTCTTATCTCCACCCAAACCGATTCTATGTCTCGAGCTTCTAAGCATTCCTCACCACTGCAGTGATCTCATTCTTTATTAAAGGAGCTACTACATCTCTTTTTTTTCTTTCTAGCTACTCTTTCAAAATGTCAAATACCCCTGAATATTCAATTCTCCACTTTAGTCACCTTGTAGCTGGAAGAACTCAGCAAGTCAAGCAATATATGTTAAGGCAAAGGGATAGTCAACGTTTTGGATCAAGATCCTTCTTCTGGACTTGTCCTTGTATTGGCTTTAAGATCATACCCATTTATTTCTATTATGCCACCAACTTATCTAGTTTTGAATGTTGAGATAAAGACACTTTAATTGTATCTCCTTATTTTCCCTTAATCTGACTCTGTTTGCTGATGCAGCCTTGTGCTGTTCACTCTGCCCCTTCCTGATACCCCCTGGTTGGTTATCATTATCTCTGTCACTGCCCTGCACTATTTCCTTCTTCTTTCTCTTCAACATGTGCTTCGGTTTCTACTGTTCTTAAACACTTCAGATCTCTGTTCCCAATGTTTTTAGATACTTTGGGCCTCTCAGACAACAAAGTTATTTGAGATCTAAGTTTTATTTTCACTGAAGTGCTTGTGGTGTCTAAATTCAATGTTATTCTTCTCAGTTTTCAGGCAATGAACAGGTTCAGATAAAGCCTGGTTATTACAGCAAAATGGCTGCTTGGGTGCTGAATTGTTCGGTACCCTCTTAGGCAGCCTCGGCAGGGCATTGAAATAAGCATTGAGCTTCTTTCCAGTTCTGAAGCTGCTGTGACTTTTTCAAACCCTGATGCCTAACATGGTCTTAAATTGCTCTCTTTGTGGAATGCATCTACTGAATCCACAAAATAAGTAGGGATTGCAGTTCCTCCCCACTAAAACCACCACCCCCAAACCCCCTTCCCTCAGTACTCTCCTCATTTATCTGAACATGTTTGTTTGCCACATGGTGTAAAAGTGTTGTGTCAAAACCTCAGATCGGTTCCATTGCTGGATTGCCAGTGTTGATGAACTTAGACCAGTCAAGAGCAGTTTCCCCTAATTCTTTAAAAAAATGTTCTTACTTTTTAGATCATGTTGTCATCACGTCTCCATTACAGTCTGTTGACTTTCTGGAAGATTTCAACATTATTCTTAGCCAAAAATTCACATCAACTGCAGCTGAGTGTCTGGATTCTTCAGGTGAGATGCCATGTTTGTGAAAGGCTTGATTTTTCAACCATGTTTGTTTGGAGAAAATAATTGCAGCGAATTTCATACTTAATTAAAAATGGCCTTGGTTTTATGAATCCCCAGATACCAGTACTGTTTTGGAACATAATAAATAGAAATAGGTCATTTGGCCCCTCATGTCTGCTTCACCATTCAATCATTGCTAATCATTTCCCTCAGCGCCAGTTTCTTGCACTAATCCCATATCTTTTGAATCCCTTAATATTCAAAAACCTATCAATCTCTGCCCTCAATACACTCAGCAACCGAGCTCCATGGCCCTCATGGACAGAGAATTCCAAGATTCATTATTCCTTGAAGAAATTCCTTCCCATCTCAGTCCTAAATGGCTGGCCTCTTATTTTGAGACTATGATCATGGTTCTAGACACCCTAGCCAGAATAAATATTATCCCTGTATTTATCACATCAAGCCAGATAAGAATTTTGTATGTTCAAGGAGATCACCTCTCATTCTTCTACTCAGGAAAATATGTACTTAATCCTTCCTTATATGACAAAGCCACCATCCCAGGAATCAATCTGGTGAACCTTTGATGCACTCCTTCAAAAGCAAGTACATCCATCCGAAGGTAGAAAAACACAGTATTGCAGATACTGTCTCACAGCACCTTATATAATTGCAGAATGATATTTTTACTCAGGTACTCAAATCCTCTTGGAATAGAAGCCAGCATGCTGTTTGCTTTCTTCATTTCTTGCTGTACTTGCACAATAACTTTCAGTGATCAAGTTACACAGATCTCTCTGAACACAAAATTAAAGCAAAAAGTGCTTAAAACACTCAGTTCGGTCAAGGAGCACCTATAGAGAGAGAAAAACAGAAAATGACCTAATAGACCCAATACACTAATGTCAAATACCCCATTAATAGTGGTCCCTTAATGACCTAATACACTAATAGACCCAAGGCCCTTTGTCAGAACTTGGAAAGAGAGAAAACTATTTAGTTTTCAGTAGCAGAGAAGGTGGGGAAGGAATGGGTAGAACAAAGGGAATATGTCTGATAGTATGAGACCAAATGGGTTAATGTAGCCATTGAAGTAGCAGCTAGAATTAGATCATGCATCTTTGCCTGTGTAATGTGTTGCTAATAGCGAAGCTATGGAACAGGTTCAGCAGGCCAGACTACACCAATAGAAAAAAAATTGAGCCAAAATGACAATGGTAGAATGGCCAGTTTTGCAACAGACAGAAAGAAAGGGTGAGTTACCTAAAGCTGGAGAATTTAATACCAAGTCCTGAAGGCTGCAACGTGTCCATATAGAAGATGGAATGTCATTCCTCAAGTTTATGTTGGGCTTTGTTGTGAAATGCAGGAGGCATTGACAGAAATGTCAGAATGGGACTGGGTTGGGGAATTAAAATGGCAGACAACCAGAAGTTTAGACTCACTCCAGCAGAATGAACATAATACTCCACAAGGGCATCATACAATTTCTGCTTTTGGTTTCTTCAATGTGGAAGAGACCACATTGTGAACAGCGATTCTTTTTATTTCAGATTTCCAGCATTTACAGTTTTTTTGATTTTAATTTCCCTCTGAACCTGGATTGAATCCTGGGATACAGAGTCTGGAACAGTAGTTTTCATTTAAAGTATTTCATTATTTAAAGCACTTAATGCCTTTGTGAAGATACTAACATGCGAAGTATCACCTTTCCCTATCTTTTAATAGGAAACATGAAAAGCTGACACTTGCAGAAGCATTTGTAGCTCAGCTCCTCTTCCATTTTTTCCAGTACCTTGAAACCCCTTCAATTTTTCAGTCCAAGTGTCTGAATTAAGTGCCTGAAGTTTCACAACTACAGATGTACTCCCCTAGCTCCTCTTCCTGCTCTTGGGATCTCCGGCTGCAGAAATGCAGAGAAAAATCCAGCCTTTGCCCTTTGTTGTCTTCCTTTGTTCACCCGTAACCTTTTTGCTGAAGTGTGGCTGTAAGGCGAGTTGCTCTCCTTACTTGTTAGCCTGACACACATGTTCCATTTTTCAAATGAGTACAGAAATGAAGTATCTGTGCAGGGCAGAAGATTTAAAGAGTTAAAGGTCAAGAGGCTTTAAGAAAGAAGAGATCCAGAGAAAGCTGGGAGAGTGGAAAGAACAAAAGAGAGGGTCTAAGTCAGTGTGCAGTGCTGAAGATTTTAAATGTCAAAAGGGATGATGGTTGCAAGGCAAAAGAAGAGAGGTAATGGGACAGAAAAAGAAATAGATGATAGGCCTATAGCTGCAGGTACCAGCAGCAGAATTTACTAGATGCTGCCATCCTGTAAAAATAGGAGCAGTGGTTATAATCCAAACTAAATATTGAGTCCTGAAGGCTGTAAAGTTTCCAATCCAAAGATGAGGTGCTGTTCATCCAGCTTCTGTTAAAACTCTTCAGAACAGTGTAGAAGACCAAGGACAGAGGAGAAGCCTCACCTCAAGCAGCTCATGCAGCACACTAATTTGGGTGTTTGGAATGCTGGAAGGTCGGGATTCTGGTGATTAAAAGGCAGGTGCACCTCCAATTCATGAAGATCCTTGACCAAACAGAAATTCAGCTCTAAAAGAATTAACAGTAAGTTGTTCCATGAAACAGTTTCATTTTATCATAGGAATAACACATTATGCATTAATTCTCCTTTCATGAAATAAAAGCAATAAAATAAGTGGTCATCCCCAACCATTAGGTGCCCCAAAGCACTACATAACCAAATAAGAACCTTTCAAATGTAATAAAAGATGTCAACACAATTACTCAGAGCTCAGACCTGCCAATGTCATAGTTAGTCTTTGTTCCTCAAACAATATCACTAAAATAATTGTCTTGTCATTTATTTAACTGCTTTCAAATGTAATAAAAGAAGATGTCAACAAAATTCTGCAGAGCAAGGTGCCATAAAAAATTAAATAAATAACTAGTACTAGTTATGACATTGGTAGGTTCAAGCTCTTTGAGTAATTCCATGTATACACTTACATTCACAAGAGAAAGAAAACATTGCATTTAGATAGAGTTTTTTGTGACCTTCAAATTTTCCAAAGCACTTTATAGTAAATTATGCCCTTTGAATTGTGCCTTTATTGCAGTGCAGGAAACATAGCAGCCAAATGATGCATGTTTCTACAAATAACATATAATGGTGAATAGATAACTTTTATGCTGATTGAAAGGTAGTATTGACTATGACATGTAGATAACTCCCCTGTTCTTCTTCAAAGTTCTGACAGTGGAATCTACTATGAGCACCTTAGGGAGAAGGCAAAACCTCTGCTTAAATCTCATCTGACTAAGCTCAAACAGGGTGCCAACTTTGATTCCTGGACTCAGATCTCTGAAGTAAGATTCATCCCACAAACTTCTGACTCAATTAAGTCACAGCTGACAAAACAAACAGAATTTGACTCCAGTTCAATGTTGCACACACAGTATCTCTAACAGTGCTCCACTCTCTCATTATTGCCCTGGTGCGTCAGCCTAGACTGGACCAGATTTTTCTATCAAATTAATAACTAATGATGGTCCATTAGGTATGAATAAGTGATTCAGTGGCATCATATAATGAGAGGTTATGTCAAATATAGAAAAAAATGTCTGAACAGCACCACTGAATTGAATTGCATGGGTTCAAGTAACTATATGGCGCTGTAGCTACAAACTTGACTCATCACAGAAAGTTAACTCTTGCCTGTTACAGACTAACTATACTTTTAATTATGAGTTCAGTGATCAATAATTCCTGTCATTAAAATTTAGCCGTTATTTCAGGGTTTTAATATTGAACATTTTTAAAATGTCAAATTTAAAATTAAAAACACTTTTTTAAAAACTTTTCTGTAGTTTGTTTTCCCTTAGTCCAATACTCTTTTTTTGTTATTTTTCTTTCTGTACCTAATTTGACATTGAATTCAGTCAATCTGATTTGTATTTTTGTCATTCTGTTATAAAACAGAAAATGCTGGAAATATTTGGCAGATCAGGCATATCTGTTGAGAATTAAACAGCCTAACCTGCTTAATATTCAGTTTTCCAGTATCTGCAGAATCTGTTTTTGGATCATTCCTCGTGTTATTGATTCCAATTCCTTGTTTTATTGATTTCAAGTCCTTCACTCTGATTGATTAAGGAGATACAAAATGCTTGACCATTTTCCCTCTTAGAGATGTTATCAGCTTTCATCTTTGACAGCCATACAGGATGCTGTATGATAGGCCAGCCAGTTAAGCACTGGAACAGTCAAGTCTCACTCAACAAATGCATAGATATGGGGTTCATCAATAGATCATCTGATATAGTGCTGGAGGTAGATAATATTACTGAGGTGGAAGAAGGTGGTGGAGAAGATATGTAGTTTGGAATTTATCTTAACTTCAAATGAGGTAATTCAGCCTCAGATTATGGCCACCAAGAGGGATGGAACAGTGGACTGGTTGGATTTTGTGGTGAGGGCTAAAACTCACAGTTGTTAATTGGAAAGAAGTTCTGGATATTGAACAAGCATCAACAATTTTGGAGGGGGAAGGGAGGATATTGGCAGTGTTGAGAGCAGCTGCCATGGGGTACAACTGGGTGTGGTTCATGCATATGTTGAATGTTGCCTGCCCATGTTGCTCTGGAAGGTGAATTCACTGTAATTCACCCATCAACATCCACAGAATCATGCCTGGTAGTAAACCTTGATAAGTATTTAGAAAAAAAAAGTAAGAAAATAAAATAAGAAAGAGTGAGAGCTGACTCCACCATTCAGTAAGATCACTGCTGATCCAATTTTAAAGCCACTTTCCTACTCTCTCCCCATACTTCTTGACTCCCCTGTAATTGAAATGTCTGTCAAAAGCTAGAGTTCTGCAGAAATATTTTGGATCGTTTTGGAGTATTTTTCATGATGTGCACTTAAGTATGTGGAATTATTAGCCAAAGCAATCAAATTACCTCAGTTCTTTCACAAGAACTCAGGAGTTTGAAGATTTTTCACTTTTAATTCTTGTTCCTTTCTCACTGATCGAAAAATGATCAGACCACCTACTTCCAGAAAAAATTGGATTCCTGTATTCCCATCTCACTTTCAGTGATTGCTTCCCCAGTGAGCAATTTAGGATCCAAAATTTGCTATGGGAAGCCATGTTTCATATAATTCAATAGCATCACTTGGCCTGTATAATATTTTACTGATAAACTTATTTTTTGCACATCACTGCTGGTAAGTATGCAAGTACTTTCAGAACAAATAAATAACTTCCTGATAGTTTTGAAAACTTTCCCATGGCCTTCCATCACCATTATTATTAAAATAAAATGATGAATTACTTTATGGTTTTACTGTATCCTGTTTGTAAGCATTTCAGAGCCCTTTTTCCAGACAGCTGGAAGCAGCTGAGACAGCCTTGCCCATTCCTTTTCTGGCCTGTAAGTTTCTAATTAAGTTCATCAGAGCCTCTTAACATTTGACTTGAATTAAATTCTAAATTTGTGATTGTACTGGGTTGTGGTGCTGTGGTGACTTTTACACATCGTTATTTTAATGCTTCTAAATTCAATAGCCCGGAACATGCCAAAATCCTGCCCACCAACAGAAATGCCCCCTCCAATCCCTGCATGTTTTCCCTTACCTAGGCTGGATGTGAAGGGCCAGTCTTGCTCCAGGAGTAGGTCTCGAGTGGCACTGCAGAGGCCCTATCCTTAGAACTCTCTGACAGCCTTCCACCCTGGGATAAGGGCTCTGACTATCTACCCTATCTATGCCTCTCATAGTAACAGCAGAAGGCAAAACTATGGGCAAAGGAAGGGGGTTTGTTTCCTGACAAAACTGTTGGGCCTTCCTTATAGTTTTCAAATGTCCTTGATGTTCTGAGGTATTTAAAAACTGCTAACAGCACTAACAGAAGCAAAAATTAATTAAAATTTTAGAAATGAGTAAAAATAAGAAACTGAAATAAAATAGTTAAATAAGGAACAATTCTGCATTCACCAAAATGAAAATCTCCATTATAGTGAATGGAGTCTCCAATTCTAAGCCAGGGATGACTGGTGTAGGCTTGGGGAGGCAAATTCCCCAATATTATGCAGGGGAATCTCAGCAAGGCCAGGCTCCACATGGAATTCAGTGATGAAACAGAGTGACAGATAAGGGTTTACATTGAGTTCCCATCTGGCCAGCACAGGATGGCTGCATGTTGGCGGTTCCCAACAGAATGCCTGCCACATTCAGCATGGTTAATTCCAACGTTTTAGAATCCTTTAGTTTCTTCGGTGTTTATAGGGATGTAATGTCATAATGGTATATTACTGCACTAGTAATCCAGATGCCTGAACTAATGATCTAGAGACATATTCAATTCCCATCACAACTGCTTTGGAATTAAAATTCAGCTAATTAAATAAATCTAAAATAAAAAACAAGTTTTGGGAGTGGTAATCATGAAATTATAGCATTGCCGTAAAACCCCATCTGGTTCCCTAAGGGAAGGAAATTTGTTATCCTTTCCCAGTCTGGCTTGTATGTGTCTGCCATCTTTAACCAATCCAGCCTTTACATGACTCATTGTAGATTATTCTTAACTGCTTTTGAAATGCCTTAACAGACCACTGAGTTGTGTCAAAACTCTGAGATTACTTTCTCAATATGGACTGAATTGGTTTACCGCCACCTTCTAAAGAGCTATGAGAGATGGGCAATGAATATCAGCTTTGCAAACAATGCCCACCTCCTGTAAATGAATGTAAAATGCATGGTATGTTATCTGTAAATGAAGCTCATATTTTCCAGAACTTCTTTGTAAATTTATTTTTTGCCATGCTTACTCTGTAATTATTTTGTAGAATTATTCAATTTACTTTTATGCATTTGTTCTCTCTATTACTTTGGATAGAAGAACTACCACCAAGTTGTATATATTTCATCTTTTCATTCAGGAAACTTATCAAATGGTTTAAAGGTATTTGAAGTAACTGCACTATAAACTGCAGTGGTTGGACCACTGAAATGAAAGTACTCTGGGCTATTTTTTCACATTAGAGGGAGCAAACAGTAAATTAAAGTGTTAAAAATTGCATCTAGCGTTTCAAAATATCATTGTAGTTCAGACAAGCTTTCTAAACTGTGGGTTACCTAACCCTTGGTCTGTGGACTACAAGAAGTAGTTGATCCTAAAAATCAAGCTCAATCATTTTGACTCTGGGCTTCTACAAAGGAAAGTCAGCAGCTTGTTTCCTTTTTCTCTGTCCCTATTTTTTCATTGGCTACAAATCAGTCTTCTATAAAAGGTTGTTAACATGGCACAAATGTCAAAATTAATTTTTCCAATTTCTATTAAGGAATGTGGTGAACTAATTACATGAGTCTTCAACACTGAAGCTAAAGTTCCCTAACACAAACAGCAATTGAAAGTAAACTTATTGTCAAGGCTTTATGCACTTAAAATGAAAATGCAATAGTTTTCATTTATATGCACTTCGAAAATCATATAAAATTTGATAACAAGCCTAAATTATTAGAGCAGATGACCCAATGCATGCTCTAAGTCTTAAGGAGCATCTTAAAGGAGGAAAGAAAGGTTGGGACGTGGATATATAGAGAGCAAATTCCAGAGCTTATAGGCTTTGCACCTGAAGATGCAGCAGGCACTAGAGGATCAACTACATTCAGATGATTAAAAGGTGAAAATTCAAGGCGTGCAGATATCTTTTTCAAGTAAAATGAGATTACAGAGATTGAAAAGGGCAAGACCATGGAGGAACTGAAAACCTGTGAATATTAAAATCGAAATATTGAAAATTAAGTTTCCAGTGTAAATTAGCAAGCACAGGGCTACATTGTTTTCATTTTATGTTAAGTATAACAAGACGGGCTATTGGAGACCATTAACTGGAAGCCAGAGTAAATCAGCAAGCACAGAGGTACTGTATATTCATTTTAAAAGATATAAAAAATAAAACAAGTGACAGAAAGCATTTTATTGCTGTAATATCACACGTATTTCAGGTCACAGTCACCTCAGATCTGAAATTCATTTCATGGAGGAATTTTTAACATTCACTTCTCAGCTATATAAAACTTTGGTTAGGCACCATTTGGAGTATAACTTGCAGTTCTGGTCACCCCATTACAGGAAGGATGTGGAGGCTTTGGAGCAGGTGCAGTAGAGGTTTGCCAAGATGCTGCTTGGATTACAGAGTACTAGCTATAATGAGAGGTTGGAAAAATTTGGATTGTTGTCTCTAGAGTGTCAGAAGCTGAGGCGAGATCTCATGGAGGTTTATAAAATTATAAGAGGCATAGTCAGGATAGATAGATTCTTTTTCCAGGATGGAAATATCAAAAATTAGAGGACATAACTTTAAGTTGATAGGGGGAAAATTCAAAGGAGATGTGCAGAGTAAGTTTTTTATACTGAGAGTGATAGGTGCCTGGAACGTGAGCCAGGGATGGTGGTGGAAGCAGATACAATAGTGGTGTTTAAGAGGCATTTAGACAGGCACGTGAACATGCAAGGAATGGAGGGATATAGATCATGTGCAGGCAGATAGGTTTAATGTGGCATCACGGTTGGCACAGACATTGTGGGCTGAAGGGTCTGTTCCTGTGGTGTACTATTCTCTGTTCTATGTTCTAAAACTGCCAGCTTCCAGTTTAAATGGATATAGGTCAGAAGTGGAGGCATGTAATCTCTACAGAATGAGAGGCCTCATTTCAAGAATGGTAGAAACTGAGTAGAATTTGCTTAAGTTGTGTGAAATTCAGATGAATGAAAGGTGATCTTACTTGTTGTGGAGAGGTTGGTTTCCTTGCCAGGAAATCTAAAACTAGGGGGCTTGATCTCAGGAAAAGGGATCAATCATTTAGGTTTGAAGTCAAGAGAAATGTTGTCACTTGGGATAGGAAATCCTTAGAATTCTCCACCTCAGAGGATCATGAGTGCTTGGCCATTGAATATATTCAAGGCTAAGATCAATACATTTTTGTAATCCAAGAAACCAAGTGATTGGGGATCAGGCAGGAATGTAAAGTTGAGGTAAAATATCTGTTTAGACCTGTTGATTGGTGGAGAAGTCTTACTTTATATGTTCTAATGTTTATTTTTAAACAAATAGGAGCAAGAAAGACCAATCCATGAAGTAAGTGTCTTTATTGCACGGCTTGTGAGTCATGAGAAGAGTGTGTTTCCTGGGAATCTGACACCCTTGCCCTCCTCTCAAATGTTTGTTTTGCAACTACCCAAATGTCTAACCAACATCAGCCCTACTTATCAATCACAGTTTCATCTGGCTAGTCATCTGGAAACATGATGATTTTTCTTGAAGACATCACTTTTCACATTCTGCTCTTGATTCAGGCACTAAAAGGTTTTAAGAATCTTTATATTGCTTTCCTATTTGCTGCCCTTTTACCCAGTTAGAGCAGAGTGATCAATGGGAAATGAGCCTAATTACTGTCGCTCAATGTGATAAAGACTGATATTCCTGTGTTATAATTCAGTGTTTGTCCCTTTGAGTAAAATTGAGAATGAAAAGTTGAATTTTGTCAAATAATCAGAGGCTTTCAAACAAATGGTTTAACGTCAAAACAATAGCAGTAAGTAATGAGACCACTTTTGGTAAGTGCTTTGCGACATAATTCTGCTACAGCTGTAAAAGCAACCAGATTAAACAATGCCCAAGTACACTTCACAACCGTATGAGAGAAGTCTCATTTGGACAGCTGCAATTGGGTGTGTAGGGTCTTGTTTTCTCAACCTCATGAACTCTATCTCCATTTGGAATATTTTTCTACTTGACACAGTAATGTTCACATCTCTACTCAGTGGATATTAACATCAGAGGAAATCTTTAATGGATACGAGTAAACAAGTATTCATTACACCAAGAAACAACAGCACAATATTTTTTGAAGCTTTACAATTTCACAGTTGTGATGTCACAGAACAATAACTTCCTTGCATTGATCCATTTTTCTTCTCAAATTTCTCTTGCTTCTTAAGCTTCTTTCTCTTTCCAACGCATCGTTCTGATTTGTCTCTAGTTCATTTCCCTCTTTCCCTCTCTCAATGACCTTTTGCTTTTGTCTCTTTTTGTGCCTTGTGACCTATTTTCTTCAATTTCAACATATTTTGTTCAGTTTCATCTGTTATATTTCATAACTGAGCATATTCCCGTCATCACATGGTGTCTAAGCAGTGATATTGTGAAATTATATTCCAAGACTGGGGTCACACAGAGAGAATTTAAATATGTGCTGTCCATGATTTTACATCTATAATTACCACCCGATGTGGTAGCTTGTAGCCAAGAATTCAATTACATATTCAGGATTTTCATTACACAAAACAGAAGGCTTAAAGAGTTAGGCACTCAAACTGCTATTTTGCAAGCCCTGGTGCCCAAGACACTGTGCTAAAAGAGCAATCTCATCAAAACAGCCTTGAATTTTTTTTAATAACCTTTTTAAAAAATTAACGCGTCTCACCCTGATAAATCCGGATGGCATAAAACATATATGTGCTTTATCTTGAAGCAAGAAAATTAATGTGCAAGAACCAGCCTTTTTGTAGAGATATTTTCATAAATAAAATGGAGTATAGTCCAACTGATTAAACTGTTTATTATAGCAGATTTTACTTGGCATGCATAGCACAGAAACAGATCATTTGGCCCGTTTAGTCCCTACTATTGTTTATGCTCCGTGTAAGCCTCCTCCCTCCCACCCTCATTGGGCCCTACAACAGAGCCCACATATCTTTCATGTATTTATACAGATTCCCTCTAATTGATGCTGTTCATCTAATATTTACTTGTACTCTGAGTGAAGACATTTTTTCAACGAGTGATGATCTTACATTTACAGTCTCTAGTTTCCCCAACAAATGAAATTATCTACATCTATCCCATCAAACCTGTTCATATTTTTTCTAGATAAGACAATATTCAAATTATGTTGCCAAATGCATGTCCATTTTTCGTGTTTGTAAATATTGTATTTTGTTGTGGTCTTCCTCAGTATTACCTATTTATCTTTCTTCGATACCTCCATAGGTATGTTGAACGTTTCGTTTGCTTTTATATCTGTAGAGAAGTGGGTGAATTTCAGTGTGTTTTAATCTTATCGGTTCCTAAAATTACTTGCTAAGTTAATAGAGATAATTGACAATTAGTTTAGTACCTTTGCAAAAGTACATCTTAGAAGTTCCATTAAAATTGACCACAATATTCTGATTATTATTAAAATAATCATAAATATTGGATTGCATCCATTTAAACTACTGATCTTGATGTTACAGATTCTCTTGCAGGAATGTGCGTATGGAAATGTCCTTCTTCAGTTAACTAATACATTATCCACATGTTTTTGGTAGATCACTCTCTCTTTCTATCAACCTGTCTTTCTCTGTGTTTTTATCTCTATATTATTCCTTTTCTACCTATCCCTATAACAATGCATTTTGGATTTCATTTTTGCTGGAAATATCCCAAGAACAATCATTGCACTAATTATGTTGTCAGCAGTCAAAACAAATGACTATTGCTTGATCAATGAGAGGTTTCAAGGAATATCTTAAAGAAGGAAAGAAAGGTAAAGAGACAAAGAGGTTTTGGGTGGAAATTCCAGAGCTTAGGGCCTTAACAGCTAAAGTTATGGCTGTCAGTGGTACAGCAATTAAATTCAGTGATGCTCAAGAAGCCAATATTGGAGGAGCACAGAAATCATGGATGTTTGTAAGGCTAGAAGGGATTAAAGTTTAAGAATAGTGACAATGTAGAGAGATCTGAAAACAAGGATGAGAATTTTTAAATCAATGTGTTGCTTAAACACCAGTGATAAATGTGGAATGAGTAGTTAGGGAATTGTGTTTGTGATGGGGAATGAGAAAATGGCACCTTGAACTTAACCCAGAACATCCAGTTGTAATATTTTTGACAAGCAATGAAGGGAACCCCTGGTCACTGAAGTAAATTGTATGTATTAAATTAACATTATCATCAGCAACTGTTAGGATATGTTGAAGTTTACAAATGTGTAATTTCCTTTTTTCATATCAGTGTGGCACATGAGCACATACAGTAGTTAGTGCTGCTGCCTCACAACTGCTGGGACCTGGGTGTGGTCTGGGAGGCGTATGCACATTCTCCTCATGACCACATTGGCTTCCACTGGGTGCTCCGGTTTCCTCCTATATCCCAAAGATGAGCTGACAGGTTAATTGGTTACTGTAAAAGTGACGAAAGAATCAAAGGGGAATTGATGTGCATGTGAGAAAGAATAATTTGCAGGGATACATGGAAATAAGGAAAGGGAGATGGGATTGCTTGATTGGGAACTGGGATGAATCTGAGGGACTGGATAACCTGTCTGTGTGTCGTAGTAAATAACATGTTCATGTCTTTTTCTAAATTATCAAATAGATCTCTCATTACCCCAGGGTCACTAGTTGCTCATCCCTGGGCTGCTGTTCTTTTCAGTGTGGCCCAGGCACAGTCCTCAGGGCGCCCAGCAGCTTGATATGGCTGTGGTCAGCATAGTCTACTTTGAAATCGAGTGAAGCCCCACCTTGACTTGCCAGCTGCCAAAGCTGTCATTGTGCTTGGAATGGTCTTTGATAGGAAGCACCCCCCCCCCCCCCCCACCCACCCTCCTGTCTGTCAGAACTGTGTGTTCCATGCCACCTTTGCCTGTAAGATAATGAGTTATCTTATTGGTGACTGGGTGTCTATGTGGGCCTGGGTGTATGGAAGGGTTTGCAGGGAAGAAGTGAGCGTGTGTCTCACTTCAAGTCTATTTGAGGGGGATTTGGTGAATCAGGAAGTCAATATATCTGTGTGAGGGAAAAGGGAAATAAAAGAGTATATGTTGCTTTATTTTGGTCAGTGAATATGAGAGAGGGCAAAACAAGAACGAATATCAATGTACATCTGTCAGTGAGTGGTGGAGGGAGAACTGGTGATGAATAGTAATTGGTTTTGACCTGGAGATGTGAGTAGCTGGTGTTGAGTGTAGAGTTCTCACCTTCACATATTTTATGAGGTCATTACATATCTAACTCTGCTAGAATCATACAGTCTACAAACAGACCATTCAGCCCAACTTGTCCACAGTGACCATTGGGCACCCTTCCTTATTAATGCCATCGCCCAGCATTTGGTCCATAGCCCTTTATACCTAAGCAATTGGAGTGTTCATCTAGACACTTCTTAAATGCTGCCAGGAACTTCAACCACTCTCTCAGGCAGTGCATTTCAGGTCCTTGCCATTCTGGGTAAAGAAGGTCCCTCTCATATCCCCTCAATTTGTGCCACTCCTGGCTGTCAGTACTTGACTGTTGCTCTGGATGACCTCCATACCCCCTGACACATAGAACCTCTCTCCTTTTGGGGATCTGCTCCATCAGTATTTCCAGATCCCTATCAGGGAACCTGGGAGCCCACTTCCTTCACTCTCCTATCACTGTCATCCATTTTCCCATCCTGAATAATTTTTTACTGGTTGCATCAATGGTGTGTATGACTGTGTGTGTTGTATGGGTCCTTTAAGCAGTGCAGCTAAGTGCTGGTAGCTGCACTACATTGCTTTAGATAGTTGCCATATAAGGAAATATTGGGAATAAAAAGTGTCTGTATTTATGTATGAGAAGGAAGGTTGTGAGCCTTTTGCAGCATTTTCAAACAATATTAACATTACAAAATTGGAGCAGAAGATTTTCTGGGCCAACAAATACACACAATGGAAAAATAGTGATGTATTTTCAGAGACTTGGTAATGCAAATTCATTTTAACATATTAAATATGTTTATGCTATTGAAATGCATAGTATTGAGAACATTTATTTCCCTGTGGTAGTATTTCATGCTTTGCACTGCTGGTCTGAGACTACTTGGAAATATCTTGATTTTTAAGTTCCCCTGTGGTGAAGTATTTAAGTTTTATTCAGATGACATCAGTTTTAAGATGGCTGAAATCTCTCAGAATCCAGTTGAATGTTCTTAACACATCATTTCAGGATGTCACTGCTACAAAAATTGTGCATATAATTCCCATTCCCCATTTGCCTCAGGCCAGCAGTTGTAAATAATAAACAAATCAAATTAAGAATACCAGTAAGTGAGAGATTAGCATTTCTTAGATGTTTCTGATTATGTGGCAATTCAAGTAACTAAAGAACTCCTCTCATATAACAAAGACTTAAAAATGCAAAAATCAGCATGTATATATGATGTGGAAAATAATATAAGGGTACAATAATAAGAGGCAAGGCTTTATGAATTAAGTAAACACTGGATATAGTTACCACCACAGCTTTATAGCATTCAGAGTTCTTCATAAAATTGCACAGACGGGAGAGAAAAACACAAAAGCAAGTAAGAGTTGCACTTATAGCTTTGCGGCATACTGCATAGTATTTGGGGTATAGTTGCTCATGTAGGAACACAACAGCCAATTTGTGCAGAGCCAAGTCCCACAAAAGGCAATGTTATAATGATCAGCTCATCTATTTTAATGCTGAAAATCAAGAGAATCTGCAGATGCTAGAAATCTGAAACAAAAACAAGAGAATGCTGGAAACACTCAGCAGGTCATGCAGTGTCTGTGGAGAGAGAGACAGTTAATGTTTCAGTGAAGACCCTTCATCAGAAATATTTTAATGATGTTGGTTGAGGTATAAATATTAGCCTGCCCATTGTGGATGTTGTGAATGTGACTAAGTCACTGGAAAGACTGTAGACACTGCTGGATATTAAAGTCTTTATTCATCACACCAAGCAGACATTCTCCTGGAGACCCTCACAGCAGAGTCTCCCAAACTCATTTTTTAAGTACATCACATTTTTATACCCTTAAGATCAAAGGTAACAGCAGGTGATTCAATACAGTTTCAATAATTTCATTGTTTACTTCAATATTTTGTGTCCGACAAATGGTTCCATCGCAATACATATTTACAGCAGGAGCACATTGTAACTGATAAGACACCTCTGAAGATTCAAACACCTTTGTTGGGACAAACTAATTCACATGGAGGGTCTAAAAGCTACTGAGGACAGAGAACCAGACACCCAAGATTAATGCTGTGAGGGCTGACTCTTGAGTACACAGATATCCCAGTTGCTGATAGAGCAAATATGCCATGACCATGTTTGACCACACAACCTCATCTTCACCATGGATATCCAGTCCCTATATACCTCCATTCCCCATCATGACGGCCTCACCGCCCTCTGCTTCTTTTTTGACCAGAAACAGAACCAGTCCCCTTCCACTAACACCCTCCTCTGCCTGGCTGAACTTGTTCTCACCCTAACCAACTTCACTTTTGGTTCCTTTCACTTTTTACAGACCAAGGGTGTAGCCATGGGTACTCACATGGGCCCCAGCTATGCCTGCTTCTTCGTTGGCTACGTTGAACAGTCTCTGTTCCAAGCCTACTCTGGCCCCATTCCTCAACTCTTTCTCCACTATATCAATGACTGCATTGGTACTATCTCTGATACCCCTCACTCCTTCCTCAATCTTTCCATCTCCATTTCAAGAGATTCCTTATCCACTGACATCTACAAACCCACTGACACCCACAGCTACCTCGATTACAGCTCCTCTCACCCTGTCTCTTGCAAGGACGCTATCCTTTTTTCTCAATTTCTACGCCTCCGCCGCATCTGCTCTCATGATGAGGCTTTCCATTCCAGGACATCCAAGATATCCAACTTCTTTATTAACCATTGCTTCCCCCTACTGTAGTCGAGAGAGCTGGCAGCCGCATCTCTCCCATTTCCTGCACCTCTGCTCTCACCCCCACCCCTCCCAGACCCAACAGGGATAGGGTCCTCCATATCCTCACATTTCATCCCACCATCCTACATATCCAACACATTATTCTCCACCATTTCCACCATCTCCAACGGGACCCCACCACCAAGCATATCTTCCCCTCCCCACCCCATTCCGCTTTTCGCAGGGACCACACTCTCTGCAACTCCCTAATTCACTCTTCCCCTCCCCCCCCCCAACCATCCCGCTCCCACCACGGGAACTTTCCATTGCCCCCACCATAGATGCAACACCTGCCCCTATACCACGTCCATCCAGGGACCCAAACAGTCCTTTCAGGTGACAGAGATTCACCTGCACCTTCCTTAATATCATCTACTGCATTTGGTGTTCCAAGTGTGGCCTCCTCTACATTGGCGAGACCAAACGTAGACTAGGTGACCGTTTCGCAGAACACCTGCGCTCCATCCATAACAGCGATCTGCATCTCCCCGTTGCCAGTCACTTCAACTCCCCCTCCCACTCCATCACAGATATTTCAGTCCTCAACCCCCTCCACTGCCAGGAGAATTCCAAGTGCAAACTGGAGGAGCAGCACCTCATTTTTGTTGTTGGAACCTTGTAGCCTAATGGCATGAACATTGAATTCTCCCACTTTAAATAATCCCCACACCACTCCCCCCAACCATGCCTCTTTTCTTCCCTTTCCTATCCTATCTATCTTTTCTCTACCCCCCTTTTTTCCTCCTTACCTTTGACCCAGCTCCCGGTGGATCTGCTCTCCCCTCCTCCCCGCACTTGCCTTTCACTATCACCTGCATCTACCCATCACCACCTTGTGCCCACCCCACCTCCCCTCTTTTGTCCACCTATCACTGCTCTGCTTTTCCCTCCTATATATTGGGCTTCCCTTTTTCCTACCTTCAGTCCTGAAGAAGGGTCCTGACCCGAAATGTTGACTGCCTGCTTTTCTCCACGGATGCTGCCTGACCTGCTGAGTTCCTCCAGCATCATAGTGTTCTTCATCATGTTTGATATGCTAAGTGACAGAATTTAGTCTGGTCTCCCAGCCCTCCTTGACCTCTGGAGGAAGAGTGCAAAATAACTTAGTTGGAGGTGCCTTGTTTGATGCAGGCCAATTTAACATAACCCCATTGTTTTATATTTGGCTGATGCAGACGAGAACATCTCATGGTCACTTCACTTTACAAACCATATCTTGAGTAGCCAGTCCCCTGTTGTGGGCCAGCAGCCTGTGGTCTATGGACATCTTTTAATTTCAAAACTGATTACTGATTTTACTCTGATATTGATATCGGTTTATTATTGTAACTTGTATCGAGGTACAGTGAAAAACTTGTCTTGCATACCATTCATACAGATCAATTCATTACACAGTGCTTTGAGGTAGTACAGGATAAAAACAATAACAGAATAAATTTAAAAATGTAGAACGATTATAGTAAAAGCAATGTACTTCACAGTTAAACAGGTTGTTTTTTGAAGAATGGTTGGTTCTTGTTTGAATTAATGTCTACTAACCATAATTTCATAGGTCCAGAGTAATCCCTAACAGTGGATAATTAGCCAGTGTCTGAAAGATGCCATGATGTCTTAGGAGGCAGAAGTGGCTTCAATATGGCATTAGAAGACAGTGAGTTAGGAATTGTATAGTATATTAAAGTGATGCTATCCCAGGATTGTGGGGGAGCCTGCAGCACTTTTATTTGAGGCCCTCAGACAACAATAATCTACTGTGCATCAGCCAGTTGCAGTATGTGTGTGGCATGATTTCTGTAACAGTTGCATTGTTGCAGTAGAAAAGGCATTAAACAATCAAAGTTACACAGGGTTTACTTCCACAATCCCTTGTTATTGCAAAAAGTGGTCATTGTGGGACAAATGAGTTCAGAAGCAGATTTGGGGGCAGTGCAATTCGGGGAAGAAAAAGACTGATGGAAGAAAGATCAAAAGAAGATTGCAAGGCAATAGGGGAAGATATCTGGTGGAATAGGGTTAGTTTGAGCAGAGGGCTAGGGGGTGAGATTTGAGGGATGAACTAGGCAGCTTGTATTGATTGGCAAAGTTAATGGGAGAAATCAGTTCAGTGGATTTGGTTAGGTGTTGTGTTTGGGGGAGTAGAAGAGCCAGGACATGAGTGGGGGATGGGTGACTTGATCAGGAACGGGATTGGAAGGGAAAAAGGAGAGATAATTGGGATACTGAGGAGACAACTAGAGGACTGTGGGCTTGGTAGGATGTCCAATCAGTAACTTTAAAGTTATAAAGGAGAAGCTGCCTGAAGGAAATAGTTGTCTCAAACTCTGCCAACAGCCCAGGTAAAGTCAAGGGCTTTAACTAGTGCAGAAGCACTCACATGCCTCTTAATTGTGGTATAAATTTGTATAAGTAAAATGAAAATGAGTGTTTCATGCTGTTGATGTCATTGCACTTTATCATGACCTCCACTCGTAGTTCATCATGCACAGAAAATACCTGGATAAATTCTGAAGGGTAGGATGAATAGCCAGAGGTTGTGATCCATATTATTACCAACAAGATAGCAAGAAATTAGATGAGGCCCTGCGTTAAGATTTTACAGAGTAAGGAAAGAGATTAAGAAGTAGGATCTCAAAAATAGTAATCTCTGGATTACTCCCAACGCTATGCCCAGTTTAGAAATAGGAGGACTGATGAATGTGTGGCAAGAGATTTTTGGATTCTTGAGCTGATGATGGATACAGTGGGACCAGAGCAGCATGAGATGCCTCCTGCCAGTCCAAACTTAGATGTGGTCCATGTTTGGACTACTCCATTGTCAACATTATGAATTTTGCTGAGGACTGGAAACAGCCTGACCTAGAAAATGTCATTGATAAAGCAGCTGGACATACTTATTTCAGGATTCGACTGGGAGAAATAGCATCAAAAATAATCTCCAGCCGTACAGTTGGCTTCTGGGAACAACATAATTTTTTAATGTAATGTATGACTCCTATCCATTAGGTGCCCTTGAACCCAGAGACATCAGCTTTGTTAGGGTATCTTGTTTTCATCCTTGTTTAAATATTGCATTGTTGTTGAGGGCAACTGTTTGTGTTTCCTGTGGCTTTCAGTTATTGCTTTAATGTTATTGTGGATAAAAATTATGTCAAAAAGGGATACCCAGCTATACATCTCTGGTCCCCTGCAAAGACCTTCATGACCTAGTGGCCGATCCCCATTCTGGTGAAGACAGATCCTTCAGGCAGGCAATGCACTTCAACCTTCAAAACTTTAGTCATTCCTTAGTATATCTCATGGTCATGCTGCATAATTTTTAATCCAAGTGAACATCATTCCAGTCATATTTTTTCTGATACCCTCCTGCTGGCACTTTTTCATCTGAATAAACATCCAGCATTCTGCTGTCAAAATTGAATCCTGGACAGATTAATTTTGTATTGGCCTCCACTCTGCCTTCGTTCCTTTGCTTAGCAGTCACTGTTTTTTGTGCAAGTTTAAATATATCATAAATATTTCTGCTGATGTTAGCAACTAAGATGTTCACTTCTACAGCTTTAGATATATGTACATAGTTGAATCTGATACCGCCTCTCTTTGGTTCTTCATCTTATGGATCTTCAAAACTGAAATATAAGAGGCAAAAAGATAACATGGAAAGGAGGAGGGTAAAATATTTACATACATGTTTAAAATCCTGACAAGCTCAGAGGGGGATCATGTGAGATGATGTAACTTATCATCTCAACAACGTTCCATTGGTTTCTGAGGAATAGGCCACTAGAAAAATACACTGCACTAGTTGTTTGTGCTTTTATTTATTCTTTCTTTTACACAAATGTGTTCCTTCTGTGTATGGACTTGTGAATTAACAACAGAGGATTAGGTCATCAGGACTCTAATGCACTGAAAAATTGTGAACACATTACTTGTCTGTGCCTGTGATTTATTGGCATTTCCTCATTCTGGTTTAGCTATTGCTTTTTGTCAATTCAAGCAAAGGTGAAACAAGTGGTGAGTTCACATACAATATGATTTCAGACAAATGTGACCATCTGGGTTCTTTGTGCCCACCCAGTTTTATGGAGAAAGTTTTTTGGCTATTTTTAGTAACATTATTTGAATTGATCTGATGAAAGTTTGATGTGGGAAACCAAATATCTAAGGCCCCACCAAACACCTTCAACTATTTTCTGTGACTGAAATGCCATTTCAATTAAAAAGGATAAGACTTGGTTTCGTATATTCTGTCACAATGCTGTTGTTGGACCGATGCCAATATTGACAAGGGAAATAGCAGATGAATTCTGTATTAAGCAATTCCTTTGGGTGGCAACATTAGTGTGTTTATAAAATATGCTCTTATTGTTTCTAATGAAATCGTACACGTGTACAAAGGCATTTAAAATTTCAATGAAAGTACTTCACTTAACTTTTTTTAAGAAACTCTTTCTAATGTGACCATCCATTGTAATTTGAGGAATTTTATCCTAAAGAGGCAAAAACAGTCATCACTGCAATCTGCCAAATGCAATCTAAAAGGACAAGGTACTAGAATCCTGCAGGATTCCTCTTGCTAACAATATTTGGATTATTAAATCTTGCACATGGACCAGATAAAATGAAAAGGTAGTTTTTAGGGGTTTTTTTCATGGTTTATTTCATTGGAAACTTCACCTTGTCTCAATTGTTCTTCACTAGATTTGTACAAGAAAGGAAAAGCATAACAACTTATAATACCAAATTCAGGAGTATCTTTTTACAACTTGTATAGACTTAAACAGCATCATGCTGAATTGTAAACTACAGAGAATTATAATGTATTGCTTTTCACACTAATATATATCCCAAGGCACTTCACAAATTCTGACTCCAGAAAGGATTGTCAGTGTTGTGCACAGATATTTAATGACAGCAAACAAGGTATGGAAACAAGGGTACTTAGAAGGCAGATTAAGATTATAATATAATAAGAAATTAATTTCTGCTTTAATTTTATACATTCTGTGTTCTGAGATCTGAGGGTCATACTTTTGAAGGTATTTCTAATATCTTGGTGCATAAACAAATTATCAAATTTTCTCTCAATAATTTGTGCTGGAAACAGTCAGCAGATCAAATGGCATTAGTAGGGAGAAAAAATCAGATGTTTCGGATCAAGGACAAGGACTGGAAAAATGAAAAGACAAATATATTTGAAGTTTTACAGAGGGGGAGGGATGGAGAGGACAAAGTGAATGTCTGTGATAGGGTGCAGACCAAAGTTATTAAGGTGACAAATACCTTAAAAACTGGCAGTTGAAGACCAAAAAGTACAAGGGAACAAATTAAGTAAAACAGAAAGCTACAGCCATGTCTCTGAAGGTTATCTAAGATTGCTAAATTCAGTATTAAATCCCAAGGCCTTTAACGTAGCCAGATGAAAAATGAGGTGCTGTTCCTTGAGCCTACATTGGGCTTCATTGGAGCAACATAAAAGCTCAATGATAGAAATGTCAGAGTGGGATTAAGACCCCATCAATTTCAATGAGGATTTTAGCCCTGCCTTTCAGGAGGGGAAGCTAATTTCTTCTTAATTATTTTCTTTTATTCATAATTATTTCCTTAAATCTAAACAGAGGCCAAACAACCAGGTTATCCAAAGCATAATTAGGTCTGGCAGTGGAAGAGTCAATACACTGGTTACAATGTTGTTTTATCAGCTCTGACTTACATAACAAATGAATTATGACTGCTTCTGAATTTCCATGATTGCTACTGAATTAACCAACTCAGTTTTGCCTCTGATCCTCAACAGTGAAAGAAATTGCATCAAACATAACAGAAGGCAAAGACATGCTCTTGATTCAGAGCACAGAAGATTAGAAAGGTCAAAATACAAATGTGCAAGGGGTTACTTCACTCTTAAGTGGAGCATTTAAGATGTGTTCAATGATAATTTCTAGCAGTGAGTCCCTGGTGTATATTCTTGATGGTACAGAGACCACTTTAAGGTCTGCTGGAACACATTGCATACTAAATTTAGTTTAAAACCATTGTGTTGCTCTGTATCCAAAGAATACCTTAAGGAAAGAATTATGGAAGAAAATTACAATTTAGGCTCTGACAAGTGAAAGCTAGGTCTCTATTGGAGAATGCTGTTTCCTAATTTATTTACACTTATCTTTCAGTTGCATTGGCTGCATACAAATGGCTAGTTTGCTACCTGTTACGTGAGAGCTATGTGAAACTTGATGATGAAAAGAATTCAGGAAAATCAGACTTCGAGTGCAGAAACAATTGTCAGGTAAATTGTTTTCAGTGGCAAATTGTTGAAGTGGCTACTTCTGAATAATAGTTTAGCCCTTTAGTTATTGTAAAAGTTTGTTGCACTCATTTATTGCTTGATCAGAGATGATTGCTCTTGTGTATTGATTGACATCATCTGCTACTCAACCACAATATTATCCAGCAATCAGTAAAATCGTCAATTGCGAATATTCACAGAACATTTGCGTATTGTGCAGCAACATGCGATCAGTGAAAAAATACTTCCTTTTGATGAAGAGTCATAGAGTAGTACAGCATGGGAACAGGCTCTTTGGCCCAACTCGTCCATGCCAACCATGGTGCCCACCAACTAGTCCCACTTGTCTGCATTTGGCCTATATCCTCTAAAACCATCCTCTCCATATAGTTATCCAAATGACTTTTGAATGCTGTTACTGTACCTGCTTCAACCACTCTCTCTGGCAGCTCATTCCATATACGCAACCCCCTCTGCGTGAAAATGTTGTCCCTTTTAAATCTTTCACCTCTCACCCTAAACCTGTGCCCTCTAATTTTAAGTTCCCCTTCCCTGGGAAAAAGACCATGTGTGTTTACCTTATCTCTGTCCCTCATGATTTTATGCACCTCTATACTTCCCTTTTATGCAATGTTTTATACTTTTATACACTTCTATGTTCTTTGCCTGGCTGCACTTACTCTGTTGTCTGTTTTCATTAAGATGTGGGAAGTGGCCTACATTTTCTGGGATTTCATCATAGATTGGTAGGGTTCTGTTATGCAATAGTGAGGCCCATTCTCTGATGTGCTTCAGTGAATGAGATGATGATGGTGAGATTCACCGTCATCTTCAGTGCACCAACGCAGACCTTGGCCATCTGAGGAAGGAGTATTTGAAGATCAAGACTTAAACCTGGCACAAAGCTCAAGGGCTGTTGTACAGCCATGGCGCACCTATGTCATGGCGTAGTGACAACAGACATGTCAAAACACTGGAGAGAAACCACCAGTGCTATCTCCACAGAACCTTCAAATCCATTAGGAGAATAAGCAAACTATTATTTACGTCTTCTTTCAGGTTAATTTTCACAGCATTGAGACCATAGCTACATTCAGTCAGCTCTATGGGCATGTTCACATGCCCAACACCAGACACCCAAAGCAGCAACTCCATTCCAAACTCTGTTACGGCAAGGTGTTACCAGGTAGACAAAAGAAGATTCAAGGATACTATCAAGGCTTCTTTGCAATAATGTAACACGAACACCAGTTTGTGGGAATTCCTGGCCTATAACCCTTTAAAATGAAAGATAAGCATTCGGGATGGGATTGAGATTCCATTTGCCAGGAGTTCAAGAAGGCCCAGCACGAATAGTAGTAGGAGGTCACCACTTTCAAAACTATCCAACTGACCATCAGGTCAGGGACTTCCTGTTCCACCTCTGCAGGTCCCACATTAGTGTCATCAGCCTCTGCAGAACCCACAGAAATGGATTGGGAGCAATTCATCCACAATCCTGAAGGAGACCCTAAGAGGATTTACTGTTAGTTTAAGTCCAAATAAATTTAAGTGCATATGACTTGGTGATATTTACTAAAGAGCAAAACCAGCTGTGGCAGGAGGTAAATACAAGTGTGCCAGGTAAATAAATATGGTAAACTGTCACGATATATCAACAAGTTATTATACAGTTTACAAAGAACATTCATGTACAGGCTTGGCATAGTAGCTATGTAGGGCAAGAAACTCATCTTTGATCATTTGCATCCACATACAAATATATTGGCAGCTGCATGTACATTAGTGTGTTGACGAGTTATTGAAGTAGTAAAGAGGCCTGGACTACTGATTCAGTGGCATGATTTTCAACCTCACCAAGGCAGTTGAGGTTTACATTTAAGTAGTTAAATAAACCTATAATTTGACATGAAAAGCTAGTTTCAGACTGGATTGTTGTAAAAACCCATTCTGGGAAGGAAATCAACTGACCTTTTCTACTCTGGCCTATGCTTGACTCCAGACCCTTAACTGTCACCTCAGTTCAGGGACAGTTAAGGATGGACAATAAATACTGGCATTGGCACTGGCATCTACATCCCATGAATAAATAGGTAAAAAGGATGTTGAATTCCACTTAAATTTGGTTCCTTTGAAGTCAAGCTTGCCAGAAAGCCTGTGGACAATATCAAAGAGCAAGCAGGTTTTTGCATAACATTTAGACTCAGCTTATTCTTTCCAACATTGGAATGGTGGACAACTGTATATGCAAAACCAATTATCAGACACCATCTGAGAGCTGTTGTTGCATCTCCCATTGCAGCACCATCAGAGGCCACCTAACATCTAAGTGTCATAGAGTCACGGATGAATACAGTACAGCAAAGGAAGCCATTCAGCATATTGTTTCCAAGCCATGCAATAAAGAGTGTTTTTAGATTAATCCCACTTCCAAGCTTTATTGTAGCACTTATCCAGGTAATATTTAAATATGATGAAGGTTTCTGCCTCCACCATCCTTTTAGGCAGCACGTTCCAGATCACCACTCCAAACTCTTTGGATAAATAAAAGTTCTAAAACTCCATTCTAATTTTTCTACTAGTCAACTTAAGTATGTCATTTTGTTATTCACCTCGTTACTCAGGGAATTGGTCTTCCTGTTCACCTTTCATAAATATATATACCTCAGTTAAATATTCTCACATTTTCTTTTCCTCTAAATAAAACAAGCTCAGTCGAGGCTATCTCTCCTCTTAGCTAAATCTCTCCAGGTCTTGCTACATCCTCATAAGTCCTCTCAGCAACTTTTCCACTGCAATAGAAAAGTTGTCCTTCCTGTAATGTGTGCACAAAACATTCCATCTGTGGCCTTACAGGTGTTTTATACAGTTATAGTGTGACTTCCCTACTACTGTATTCCATGCCATGGCCAATGATGACAAGGTTCTTAACCAGTTTACCTACTAATCTGCTTGCCTTCAGGGATCTATTCTCATGCACTCCAAGGTCCATTTATTCCTCAATACATTTTATATCCTACCATTTAATGTGTACTCCATTGCCTAATTTGCTCTTCCCAAATGTATTCCCTCATCCTTCTCTGTATCAAAATAAACTTGGCACTTATGTCCAGTAACCAGTCCATTGATGTCTTGTTCCACCCTCATCAGTAGCCATGCTACTAATTGTGGTAGCACCTGCAATAATTTTATGTGTTAAATTGGAAACTCATCCCACTGCCTTTCAAGCAGAGATCATTGCTATCATATGAGCATTCAAAGAGGTTGGCAAGTTTGTTGAGCAACAGATTACAAGGTTTGCTGAAAATGTCTTTCCTGAATCATTAATGACTTGAGCATTGTTCCTTGCTAAAGTGCAAGTAGGAGAATTGCTCCCTGAAGACCCTTAGTGGATGTGCTCTCCTGCTGGGAGCTCTTATCCTCTCCTCCCTTCCTATCATCCAATGGCTTGTCCTGCTTTCCATGCCCTCTGTTTATTCTCCCTGTCATATTCCAAGAAATGTCTGCCAAAGCATCTGTGTCTGGTAGCAACTGTTTTGTGCAAAGGCAATGGTTTGGACCATCTCTTAAGCTGCTATAATATAATCCTCTGAAGATTTTAACAATTCTTAATAAGTAAAAAAGCATAAAGCACTAACTGACTTGAAGTAAGATTCATTCAGCAACTATCAACAATGGCTTATGACCTTCAGTATGTGTTGAATGTGTGGAGCAAGCTTTTTTGCAGGCAGCATTGGCAGTAAATTAGCATTATACGTAAATTTTAAGTATATCAGTATCTATAGTGCCCAAACAACAGGCCCCACATAACTGAAGTTTGCAGCTCTCTGTCTCATTCTGCTTAACAAGAGCCTTGCATTTGCATTTCCCAGTCATACATACCATAGATCCTATTAATTGGAGGCTGTTTGTATGAGTTTCCCCATAGAGCAGTCTCTGGGCAGTTGCAAGAACAACTAAAGATGAGTGCTATCATTTGCCATTTTCTGTAATGCATCTGTGAATGTCTCTAACATTCAGTACCATTCACAAACAGTCAATAACCATTTAAAATTAATCAAACAATTAAAATATTTTTTTTAAATTAAAACTCGAAAGACACAAAATAAGATACTATTATAAATACTTGACTAAATGCAATTAATACAGAAAGTACAAAGTACTTAAACCTTACCTTTCCCAGTCACAGCTGTTCGTTTCCAATAAAATTAATAAAGTTACTTTACTTGTACTGTATGTAATCAGGCACTAGTACTACAGGCAGACTTTCAATGGGAAGTCCAGCTGTTGAGTGCAGTCAGCAAAACCCCAGAGTGCACTTCTCAAGATGCTGAGCATTTCCAAATTTGAGATGGTTGCATTCCACACAGAATGGCTGACAGTTCTCGGGAAAATCCAGGCTCCCTTTATATTATTGAGGTCACTATTTTGTTCAGCATTCAATAATGTTGTTTTCAGTATAACATGCACCTTATTTGGCCCCTTAGATAACTTATTACCCATTGATCTAACACCAACATATAAATTAGAAACACATTTTATGTCTGTGTTTGACAACTTGGCGTTATAATGAAATTCAACCATTATACTTCCCACCATAAGGATTTGATAGTGTGTTCATCTATGATATCAGCAGTTACGCAAATAAGAAGACGGTACATAAATTTGCATTCATTTATATCTTGGTATGATTCGGTATAGTTTTAAAAGGATAACAATGCAATCTTTAAATCTTCATTGCAGTAATTAAAGTGCATTAAGTCTTCTACTTTGTGTTGATATAGTGGATTGTTAACAGGCTATGGAAGTACACTGTAAAAATTTAGAAATATTATTTCATTTTATTTGACTAAATGTGTGATAAAGATGGGAAATTGTAACCAGAAGATTCTCATTTTGCTTTGTGTACCACTGTAGAGCTAGCAGAGGAAACATACTGTTTGGACAATAGCGTCTGATCAGTCCTGTTCTATCTGCTGCAATAGCCACTCCTTTATCTTTCCCAATTATGTAGGAAAGTTACATTTAATGTTTGAGCCACATTGTCATAATATAAGACTAATAGAAACAAAAGCTAAAAGTAGAAGATGCCACAATTCTTCTTTTGTCAGGACAGTTTCATAATGTATATTAAAATAAAGTAAATAAAGTTTAAGTTCCATTTTTAATACTGTGTAGAAACTCTTCACCATGTTAAACCTTCTCCAAACCACGTGGTAAACCTAGTACAGGTAGACTATATGTTCATCTCAATAATGAGATAAACAGAGTGGGGAAATTTAACATTTATCCAGTCCGGAGAATTTACTTTCAAGTCTTTCAAGTTGAGTTTATTCTCATGTGCACAAGTACAGTGAGGTACGGGTACAATGAAAAGGTTGCTTGCAGCAGCATCACGGGCACGTAGGTTCAGACAACATACAGAATATAAATTATACATAAATTATACAAAACAGGGAAGAGAAAAGAAAACACTGTGTAAACTTTGAGAACTACTGAGGTAATTCTTGGATTAAATCAGCTAAAATATCTTATTTACTTAACAAAGTCTCTGTTGAGGTTCCTGCTACTTGTTTAGTGAAATCGGTGCTGTCTCTGAAAGATTAATTTGCCATATTATCAGGAGCCAGATTATTTGCAACTCCCAGTAATATGCCCAACTCACTGGATTTCATTAAAGACCTAGAAACCAGTCAAAGCATCCAGCCGATCCTACTGACTATTGAATACCAAAGTTCCCACTGAAGGCTGACCGCACTTTACTTCCAATAGTAGGTGCCATCTTGAAACCATCTCAACCAAAGTTGACAACACTTGAGTCCTATTTCCCATACGTATAGTCACTGCTTCAGTTGCACTGTTACTCATGATTTTAAAAAAGGCCCATTGATTTCAGTGTTAAAATTTTCAGTTAACCCTGTCTCAGCATCCATTGAAGGCAGAGTTCCAGACTTTCCATTGCCCTTTTGTGTAAAGAGACTCTTCCTGACTTTAAGCCTGAACAATCCACCTGTACTTTAAGGTAGCACGCCTTAAATTATCAACAAAGATTCTTAATTTGGGCAAAGACTGGGAAACTAGGAAATATATTGCTGCAGTTGGCAAACTCTCTCCAGGCAACATGGAGTTGTTCTTTTACTGCTAATGTGATCTTCAGCTCCAAATCAGCCTGCCCTACTGCAGAGGGAGGCATCCTTTCATTCAATACCATAAGATATAGGAGCAGAATTAGGCCATTCAGCCCATCAAGTCTGCTCCACCATTCAATCATGGCTGATTTTTTTTCAACCCCATTCTCCTGCCTTCTCCCCAAAAGCCTTAACCCCTTTACCAATCAAAAACCTGTCAGTCTCTGCCTTAAATACACCCAATGACTTGGCCTCCTCAGCCCTCTATAGCAATGAATTCCGCAGATTCACCAACCTCCGGCTGAAAAAATTCCTCCTCATTTCAGTTTTAAAAGGATGTCCCTTTATTCTGAGGCTGTGCCCTCGGATCCTAGGTTATGCTGCTAATGGAAACATCTTCTCCACTTCCATTCTATCTAGGCCTTTAAGTATTCGGTAGGTTTCAATGAGATTCTCCCCTTCATCCTTCTGAACTCCATCGAGTGCAAGCCCAGAGACACAAAATGCTCCTCATACATAAAGCTTTTCATTCCCGGGATCATTCTTGTGAACCTCCTCTGGACCCTCTCCAGGGCCAGCACATCCTTCCTTAGATATGGGGTCTAAAATTGCTCACAGTATTCCAGATGTGGTCTGACCAATGCCTCATAAAGCCTCAGCAGTACATCCTTGCTTTTATATTCTAGTACTCTAGAAATGAATGCTAACATTGCATTTGCCTTCCTTACTACTGACTCAATCTGGAAGTTAACCTAAAGAAAATCCTGAACTAGGACTCCAATGTCCCTTTGCACCTCCAATTTCTGAATTCTCTCCCTATATAGAAAATAGTCTACACCTTTATTCTTCCTACCAAAGTGCATAATCCGACACTTCCCTACGTTATATTCCATCTGCCACTCCTTTGCCCACTCTCCTAACCTGTCCAAGTCCTACTGCAGACTCCCTGCCTCTGCAACACTACTTGTCCCTCCACCTATCTTTGTGTCATCTGCAAACTTGACCACAATGTCTTCAGATCCTTCATCCAAATCATTAATGTATAAAGTGAAAAGTTGCAGTCCCAACAATGACCCCTGCGGAACTCCACTAGTCACCAGCAGCCATCTTGAAAAGGACCCCTTTATTCCCAATCTCTACCAGTCATCCAATTTTCTATCCATACTAGTACTTTGCTTCTAACACCATGGGCTCTTATCTTGATTAGCAGCCTCATGTGCGGCACCTTGTCAAAGGCCTTCTAAAAATCCAAGAAACAAACATCCACTGATTCTCCTTTGCCCAAACAAATGCAAAGGAAAGCATTTATAGATTTTTAAAAATAATATTTTGTTTATTTCATCTTTCAGAGAGGACCAATATTTGACATAATTATAATATTTAAAACATTCCAAGAACTTCTAAGTAGATGGTCTAAAGGCTGTACTTTCATTGAAGAATTAAGAAAAGTTAAATTTCAGCTGCTGAGGTGATTGTGTCCAGATATCCAATATGGTGGTGACACAATCACGAGAACCATAATGGGTTCGATTGTGCTGGCATCCAGACTGAATCACCACCAGAATTCCCTCACATCTTCGTTTACCTGAACTGGATGCAGGAGCTTATTTTTACAGGCTGTGTGCACCCTGAAATAGGGTGGTTCAGACAGTCAGGCCCTCAGGTGGGAAGGTCTACTCTCTACTTTGTTATGCTTTTGCCTCTATGCCTTGAATAAGTTGTAGTATCTATATTCTGCTGTGTTATAGAACGTGAATGCATAATAGCTAAATACATGCTTCCAGCAAGTTATGTTATAATTAAATATTTAATTTTTCCTGGTTATTTTTCCACAGCTCAGTAATTTTTTCTCACATTTTTGAATTTTGAACATTGCTGGCATGAGTAGAATTTGTTGCCCATCAGTAGATACATTTGGGAAGGTGGTAGTGAGCCACTTTTTTGAATCTTTGCAAGAAGTATAGTGAATGTGCTACTACAACATTCTTAACTAGTGTGTTTCAGAATATTGACCCAGAAACTCTGGTGTATATCCAAGTGTGGATTGTGTAACTTACCTGTATTGATATTTCCATGCATCTCCTGACCTTATCTTTCTAGGTTGTAAAGCTTGTGAACTGAAATGTGCTGCTAAAAGACCTTTGATGAGATGGTACAGTGAATCCTGTGGACATTATGCAGTCACAGTGTCCTAAAGGTTGAGGTAGTGGATATTTAAGATTACAAATGAGATTAACAAAAAAACACATTTGCCCTTGTATCTTACACATAAATTGCACAGAAGTATTTACACCCATTTCCTGTTGAAGTCCTGCTCATCAGTTAATTGAATTGTGAACTTCCCCACAAGTTTGCAAACCTGATGGTGTCAACATACATATTTCTGATTTACCATCAGAAATTGGATCAAAAGATCACAATCACAAATAAGGCAGCCACCTTATGTGATTTAAAGGGTCCCTATTGGGGAAATTGATTTCATTTCCACTAACTCTTCAAATTTGATTTTAATGTGCTGTCTTCTATACAGACAGCACGTAAAAAGACCATAACATCTGTTAACCAGATGGTGCAATCTGTGGCCTCACTGAATGCTTTGGAGCAGCCTGACAGCACAACTCCATAGTGAGAGGGACCCTGGCCCATAACTGCACGCAGTGTAGGAGATGCATTCAGGATGGTATTGAGAACCTTGGGTCCATGCAGTAGGAGCATAGCCCTGTATAAATGTTGGAAGGAGCGCACCATCCCTCAAACTATCCACTTACCCACCCCATCATGCAGGTCCTGCCCCACCTGTGGAAGAGTCTGTGGACATTATATTAACATCATCAATCAACTCAGAACCCATAAGAGCAAAGTGGAAGCAAGTCATGCTGGACCCTGAGGGACAGCCTCAGTAGAAGAAGGATTAAACAGTGTTACCTATCCTCTCCCCCATTCAAATAACCCCTTCCCTTAATTCTCCCTTCCCCATGTGATCTTCCCCCTCCCACTCCATTTTTACCCTCCACCCACCACTCCCTTCCCATTTTCCCTCATCTCCTTGACAGTGTGTCTGGTTGCCATGGAGAGATAACTCCAGAGCCAAGAAATTGAATTAGAAAGAATTATTTACACCCCTTTTTTACACATAAATCATGCTCCTAGGAATGCGGGTTTCTCATATGAGGACAGATTAAGAAGACTAGGCCTTTACACGCTTGCATTTTGTAAGAACGATAGATGATCTCCTTGAAATGTACAAAGTTCTTAAAGGGCTTGACAAGGGGAGATGCAGAGCTGATGTTTCCCCTGCTGAGGTGTCTGGTACCAGGGATCAAAGTCGCAACATAAGGGTTCAGCTATTCAGGACAGTAAAGAGATTTCTTCATCCAACCTTTGGAATTCCCTATCAAGAGCGCCGTTGAGCTCAATCAATGAGTATATTCAGAGATAAATTGATGTTTAGATATTAAGGGAAGCAAAGGATTGGAAGTTAGTTCAGATAGTAACACTAAGTGAAAAGATAAGTCATGATCTTATTAAATAGGAGAGCAGACACAAAGGTTTGAAAGGCCTACTCCTGCTTGTTTTTGTTATGATGTATTCATTTCCAATGGACATTCTTTCCATCAGTTACTTTCTATTAAGGTTCAACACAACATTGGTGTTATTTCCCAGAAGCTTTTCTCACATTTAATGAGGTCATCGACTGCCATTAATTAATTACCAACTGAATTTAAATCAAAAGATCATGATCTATGACCTTATTTTGTTTACATCAATAAAACAATGTGCAAAGCATGCTGAAAGTAGGTAATCATAGGTGATGTCCATTTTCACATTTTATAAGTCCCTCCCCCAGTTATTTTAATGAATTAAAAGTCCGATTGCAGGCAGTCTTAACCCCAGATCGAAGCATCCTAGTCTGTGGTTGTAATGTTGTCGCTGCCTATGGTAGCATGAGTCACCCTCAGCATGGGTGTAATTGACCTTCTGTATGTGTCAGGTAGTAGTGGCCCTTTGCAGTTCCATGTGCTGTAGCTCATCTTGTGCCCCTTCCTCCCACCTTCTGTAATCCCACTGCTCTTCCCCCCCCCCCCCCCACTTCCCACCATCCTCCTCCCCGTAGGCTGACTTGCTTCTTGTGAGTCAGTGCATAAACGACGTGGTAGCTACCGACTTAATCACACAGGTCAGGTTTAACATTTCTTGAAGAGAGAAAACCATGACAATAATTTCTTAAAGCAAGGTGTGGCAGCTTAACTTTTTTGCTTATCAAAAATGGATCCAATCAAATTTCTAGGTGTGAATGGGATAAAGATCAAGCAAACTACTTTGTCCTAGTGGTAATGTAGATTAAAATATTGATGGTTTCATCCAATTAATGAAACAGATATTGTTGCTTTGCAGTTTATTAAACCAATGTCACCAAAATGGAAGACCTGAGACCAGTGACTCTGACATTAACTGAAAATTAGAATAGGTTATAGAATATTGAATGCAGATTTATATCACAGCACAAAACAATGTGAATACCAAAATAACAAGTTTTTTTTTAATACAGTCACAACATCAAATAAAGCCAGTTTCATACCAGTACTGTGGGTTTAGTATTTGACTTCACTATGGTGTTCACTGCTATGCAACACAACACACACATATTTGCCATTTTCAATGGCTTGAAGCATGTTAACATTCTCTTCAGAACATGTTTTCCTTGTGATATCAGAAGAAAAGAATGAATCAATTCAGCTGTTGCTCACAGTGCAACAGAAGGATAGCCAAAAAGAACAGATAACAGTTGGATGGATGTACAAAGTCAGTGATGATACTTTGAAAAAAGTTTCTTGCTTTGGAATATGTAATTGTAAGTTTTGCAGCAAATAAGATGTATTTATTAGATGGAGGCATGATTGGAATAACTGGATTTAAAGTTTGGATTTGAACCTCTACTTTGGACTTAAACAATATCACTATTGTTTCCCTTTCATATGGCTTTATTTTATAGGTGGTATCGTTGAAGTCCCATTGTGCAGAATACCTTTTCAATGGATTTACTATTGGGAATAAATTCCTGGCTGGTTTTCTTTGTTCATCATCTCCTTCCTCTGCATGCCTTTACCCATTAATATCCATTCTATTCTACGTCATCGCATCCTACCTCACCTCAAGAACCTTACCCACCCTTTCTTTTGACTTCCTCATCTACCCAGCACATTCACATCTAAGGTTTCATCTATTATCCTTAGATACACACACTAACCTAAAGCTCATCACCATCCATGTGTCCTGGTTCTCTCAAATGTATTCCTAGTCCTGATTCTTTTCCTATTTGACCTCTCTCCTATCCATCGTCAACCCAAACAATAGTCTTCAGTATTATTTGATTGTTATTACTAGAGAATTTAGGATTTGTTTGTAAAGCTGTCCAAAATATTAGAAAAATCAGACTTTTCTAAACACTTTAGAAAGAACAATTTGCTGTAGGACGGTGGATGGCTTCCAACCAGGATTAATGCAGAACAGGCCATGGGCAATTGACAAAGCTACGTTATTCAGGTGGCGAGACATAGCAGTTCAATTTAAAATGGGATTATGTTTAATAAGCATTATTAAATGAAAATAAAATAAGCTATCTTTGGGATCATTTAAAGCAATGGACTGGCTTAAGGCCTAGCAGAACAGCAGCACTGGAAAAACTGAAAGGTAAAAAACTATAGTAATGAATTAACTCCAGTCTCATCAAATCATGACAAGGGAGGCAATGAGCAAACAGTAAGCATGTATCTGATGCAAGACTTCTAATATATTACAATTAGGCATTATAAAAAGTATTTATGGACAAAGACAGCTCCGTTTAATTGTATAGTATTCCCACTTCTCATGTCACCTTAGAACTGTGGAAGTAAGACCAGCATTTACATATCTCAACTAACCAAAAAAAAATCCCCAGCTCTCTTCATTTCTGTGGACAAATCATACATTTTAAGTACACTGTAAATTATACAAAAAAACACTAGGAGAGCAGGGAAGTTTTTTAGATACTTCTTGCTCATTGTTTATGCCAGTCCGCAAGATTATAAAACAAAGAGCTCTCACCTTGCTCTGCACATACTTTCTGAAACTAGTATTTTGTTTTTATTTGAAATTGGGTTCTGTTGATCTATTTCTCTCCACTTGTTTTTTTTTGCTGGATATTCATCCTGCACACTGTCCAGGATATTCTCCTTAGTAAATCGTTAATCACTTTTGTCTCTTTCCCCAATACCCTTGAATTTGACCTTTCTGAAGTTGGGTAGACTCAAGAAAAGAATGGACTGATAATCAAGTGGGCCTTCATCATGTAACAGCCACTGGTACCCAGAGGTCCCACTACTTCCATTTCTACCTTGGTAAATGACCCAAACATCACACTGCTCTCTTTTAAACATTTTAGCAGTTGACATAATAATCGTACAGAAAGCTATCTTTTCATCTTCTTTCCCTGCAGCAAAGACAAAGAATTCAGGACATCTTGCTGTTCAGCAGTGAACATTGTTATCCAAAGTGAACATTTGTTTTCAATAAGTATGATTTCCCAGTACATCCATAGATTTTCATTTGACTAAGATATACTGGATTCCTGGAACACAAGGGTGCATATTCATAAATGCCACATTTAATTAGCTATCATGAAATTCTTGGATGATTTATTTTGTCCTAGTTCTTGTTTTTCTTTAAGAAATTAATTATATGGGATGAATTAATAAATATTTTCTCCCAACTATTCACTAATAATGACAACTAAAAAATATTTTGTTATTGGCTTTTTTCCAAACTTTGTAGCTGACTCTGCTATTGCATGCTGTGTATCTTTGTGTAGCATGCTGTAGGCATGCTAGAAATTGTGATAGGATTCCTGTATTCATAACCTGCAGTGCCTAATCAAATGACATTAGTTTCTTTAAAGCATTATTAGTGTCTTGCATGACACTGAATTTCTTTAAAGCAAAAGAAAGGAGGGAACTACAGGGGCTATATTGGATAGTACCAGAAATAACAATTAACTTGGTTGACTCAGTGCAAGCAGAGTATGAAATTACAGTTATTTCAGCATCCAGCGAGTTCCCACTGTTCTATTACTTGCCTTATTACTTAAGCAGGGTGTCCATTTTTGTGAGTGGCTAGCATGCATCTAACACTAGACTGTATCTTCTAAAAGTAGAGTGACCACCCATCCCTCTGTTTCTGCATAGCCCTGGCCCACAAAAGTCAAGTACCAGCCCGCATACTGCAAGACAGCACCTGTTCCACTCTCCCTTGAGACCTGACAGAGACTTCCTGAAGAAGGCAACAAGTGGCAGGAGTGAAGGTGAAGGGGGGGGCCGCGGGGGAGGACACAATGAGAACAGTAGTGGGAGGTAAGATGGATCAGTGCTGAAGGCCAGAGGAGATGGAAGCAATCTTCCACTCTGCCACAGCTGAAGCTCATGCTCCTCTTTAAGTGAGGACCAAATCTGTTCTTGCAATGTGTTGCACTGTCACATTGACCGCTTGGTGCATTCAGTACTGTGAAAACGTTCCAGGTCGTAATTGCTCACCACCAATGTGGTGATTTACAATGTGAATATCCAATTCTAGCCCACTGGCTTTAAACATCATTGCCAGTAGAGTTTAAGAGAAAGGAACATTAATTACTGGAAATTAATGTCCACAGTAAGGTTAATTCCTTACAGCAAAGCTCTCCATGCTAATTTGCTTACTACACCCAAAAGCCATCAAATCCGTAGAGCCAAGGTAAGCCATGCCCACAAGGTTTGGCTGGAACACATCCCCTATATTTGTATTCACCACCTCACCCCAGCTTTCACCCTTCACTTCTTCCACGCCAAGCCTTTATCCAACCCTGCACTCCACCCACTTTCCTTCCCTCTCCTCTCTTCCTTTCACCTACCATTCCCCTACCCCTCCCTCCCACAATCTTGCAATCCACATGCTCATCTCACACCCGCACCCCTCCCCCTTCTACTTTCCTCTCCCCATCCCCCTGTCCCCATACCCTCGCCCTTATGCTCTCTCCTTTCACCCCACACCTCTTCTCACTCATCCCTCTCCTCACCTGACAGCCTAGTCTTCTCCATCATTGTCCCCTCCTCCTTTAGTCTACCTCCACATCCCCCCACACATCTTGCACCCCTTGCCCTCACCTTTTATCTCAACCATCTCTTCTTACCTTCTCCACTCCACTTCAACCACGTCCTTTACTCCATTCTTCTTTCCTCCCCTTAATCCCTCCTCATCCCCTCTCCCCACTTAACACAATCTTTCAACAACCCCACCTTCCTGTACACCACTTCCCCTTTCCACAGCTTCCCTCTCTCCCACTC
Source organism: Pristis pectinata (assembly GCF_009764475.1). NCBI lineage: Eukaryota > Metazoa > Chordata > Chondrichthyes > Rhinopristiformes > Pristidae > Pristis > Pristis pectinata. Next base: position 103,338,299 of record NC_067406.1, read on the forward strand.
CCTCACATACCCCTTCACCCATGTCCTTACTCCACCACCCTTTATATCCCACTCCATTTTTCCCCCACCTCCCCACAGCACAGCACAGCACTGTCTTTCGCATAGTCAATACTGTCGAGATAGTGATAGATGAGAGTGAAGGTGAAGATTTACTATTCCCAGTAACCAGCTCAGATGCCAGTACAGTCAACACCATGACGATTACTTGAAAGTGGTAGCTGGCATCTGTAGCCATGGAAGTAGCAGAGGACTGAGAAACTGATTTCAGCAGGATACCATGCACTGGATGGATGATGAGTTATACACAATGTTAGATTCATTGACTGATTTCCCAGAAAGCCTACATGCAGCGTCAAAGAGTCTGAAGAAGCCCATTCATGCACAGGGTTTTGTGGAGATCTTGGAACCCAACCATCCTAGTAACAAGGTAGCAGACAACTCCTGTAGCATGTTTGCAGACCATCATTAGCCAATCTTTCAGTTTTCATTACAACAAAAGCAGAAACCACTTGGCTTACAGCAATGACAACTCACTGAGGCCATTATAATTTAGGAATCCATCCATGGTTCAGGGGGACTGACAGGATATTACAGCTCTCCAGCAATCTGTAATCTAACACTATTTTCTAGAATTGTTTAACATCATCCCGTTGAGTGTAAGTCCATGGATTGCAACACTTCTGTCCTTTCTCAGGATGACAGCATTTGTGGTCTCGGATCTGCCAATGCTCTTACTATTGCCTGTCACCCAGTCAGCCTGTCTAGATTGCTGACTTTAATGCCAGCAACGTGCAGCACAATACTGGGACTTTAGGTACCTTCTCTTCTTCTCCTGCTGTTCATTTGTTCACCATATACCAGGAGGCTAGGTATGATTGTAAGGTTGTAGAGCACAACAAATCTTCAAACCTGCTGTGCTGAGTTTTGCAGACTGGTCCATACAGGAATACGCCAGTGGTCTGCTGTATCACATTGTTTCTGGCAGAATGCTAATTACTGTATGCATACGTTCATGGGTTTCACACTAAAGTTCAGAGTCATCTGGTTAGTGAACAGCGTTTGTCATGTAGAAGTCATTTTTGAATTTGTTCACGAGCCTCAAATGTAGATAGGACACTGAACTGCTGAAAAATGAAGGCTTTATGTCTGTTGCGAGGGTGCTAAATATTAACCTATGTGATATACTTTGTTTGGTCACACTGCTACTGGACTGAGGGAGTGGAATCTCTTCTGGTTGCAACACAGCTCTGAATAACATGTACCTACAATATGATGTGTATGATGTGTATATTCTGTGGGAGCCTTCATCACAGGGAAGCCTGGAGTGTTTGTAAAGGAGTGTGTTTGTTTTGCTTGCTGGTTTCTATCAAGAAAGAATGAGATATATTCAGAATAAAGCTGATGAGTAAAAATTCATGGTCACTATGACCTTCTGCAGGTCAACAAGGAAAGAACAAGGAAAACCAAGTACAGTACTTCCAAAGGATCCTTGCTATCTAATTGGAAGTGGCTGAAGCAGGTGGCAAATCTCAGTGAAGACCTCTATAGAAACACAGATGTCCTTGCACATTCTTCGTCACTCAGAGTTTGGTGGGAGATTGACTCCCCGGACCCTAAATGAACATGGTCTCCTCTTGGGAGCCCATCTTTACCTCCTGCCAAAATACTGAGTGTATTGCTGCTAAATTTTACAGCCTCTCCAGTCACAATTGCTTTCCTGAAACACAATTATAGAAGAACTTTACATGATGTTGATTTATTAACAGAGTTACAGCATAATACAGCATGGAAGCAGGCCCTTCTGCCCAACTCGTCCATGCCAACTAAGTGCCCATCTAAGCTAGTCCCATTTGCCTGCATTTGGCCCATATCCCTCTAAACCTTTCCTACTATGTATCTATCTAAGTGTCTTTTAAATCTTGCTGTTATATCTGCCTCAACCGCTTCCTCTGGCAGCTTGTTCCATATGTGCACCACCTTCTGCATGAAGAAGTTGCCCTTCAGGTCTCTTTCAAATCTTTCCCCTCTCACCTTAAATCTATGCCCTCTAGTTTTCGATTCCCTTTCCCTGGGAAAAGGACTGTGCGTATTCACGCTATCTATACCCCTCATGATTTTATACGCCTCTATAAGGTCACCTCCCAGTCTTCTATACTCTGAGGAATAAAGTCCTAGCCTCAAAGTCAAAGTTGAGTTTATTGTCATTTGCACAAGTATGTGTATGCACAGGTGCAATGAAAAACTTACTTGCAGCAGCATCACGGGCACATAGTATCATGTAAGCAGCGTTCACAAGAAAACCATAAATTAAACATAAATTATACATAATTTTTACAAATTGCCTAACCTCTCCCGAGAACTCAGGCCCGCAAGTCCTGCCAACATTCTCATAAATCTTCTTTGCTCTCCTTCCGGCTTAATGACGTCTTTCCTACAACAGGGTAACCAAAACTGTACACAATACTCCAGGTGCCGCCTAACCAACGTCTTGTACAACTGCAATATAACATCCTATATACTATACTCAATGCCCTAACTGATGAAGGCCAGCATGCTACACACATTCTTCACCACCCTGACTACCTGTGATGCCACTTTCCAGGAACAGTGTACTTGTACTCTTAGGTCCCCCTGTTCTACAACACTCCCCAGGGCCCTACCATTTACTGTGAAACTCCTACGCTGGTTTAACTTTCCAAAATGCAACACCTCGCACTCACCTGAATTGGACAGCATTTGCCATTCCTTGACCCACTTACTCAGCTGATCAAGGTCCCCCTGTAATTTTTGATAACCTTCTTCACTGTCTGTGATACCACCTATTTTAGTATTATCCGCAAACTTACTAACCTTGTACGTTCTCACCTCAATATAAATGATGAACAGTGGGCCTAGCACCAGTCCTTGTGTTACACCACGAGTCACGGGCCTCCAATCCAAAAAACAACCTTCCACCACCATTCTCTGCTTCCTACTATCAAGCCAACTGTGTATTCACTTAGCCAGCTCTTACTGGATCCCATGCGATCTAACCTTCCAGATTAGCCTACCATGCGAGACCTTGTCAAAAGCCTTGCTAAAGTCCATATAGACAACATCCACTGCTCTGCCCTCATCTAGCCTCTTGGTTACCTCTTCAAAAAACATAAAGTAAAGGGCTGCCTCGAAGCCACCTCACTTCCCCAATTCACCTCTTTGTTCCATGAGGTTTGGACCCAAGTGATCTCAGCAAAATCCAAAATGGGCATCCTGATCACACAGCTGAATATTTATTTATGAGAGTGCCATGTACCGTGCAGCAGGACAGCAGCATGGTAGTTATGTTCCTGGACTAACAGTCAGAGGTTCAGACCACTAATCCGCAGACAGAGTTCAAATCCCACTGGTACAGCTGGAAACTTGAATAAAATTGCCAGCTGGTTGGAAGACCCTTCTGGTTCACCAAAGTTAGGGAAGGGAATTTGCTGTTCCACTGCTCTGGCATATACTGTATATGACTCCAGACCCACTACTCTGGCAGCAGTTCAGGATCAATAATAAATGCCAGCCCTCATCCTTTAGCTTCGTATTTGAATAGCTAGAATCTGAAGCTTTCGATCTCTTTGATAAATCATTTTGTCATTAGTGTTACTTAGCTGCACTTTTCTCTTGCTTTTTAAGTTCATATACTCCTTAACCAGTAGATTGGGGAGGCATATATTTTTTGGGTGATAATTGGACTTAGGATCTGATAAAAGTCAGATAATTTCAGCAAATATTTAAAGCATTAAAAGGCTAATAATTCTGAGATTGTGTGCATTGTTAGGCTAGCTTATAATGAAGCTACATTTTGTCTATTGATGCAGGCAGCAAACTGCTCCCAAGCAGTTTTTATAAATTAATATCCACCACTGTCTCTGTATATTACATTCCTACTGGGGTAGCAAACACAATGACATTTATTTACAGCTGATTTTCAATATCCAGATCCTTGAAGTGTCGTAGACTCAGAGGGATACAGCATAGAAACACTCCATATAGCCCACCGTCAGTGTCAACCATCATTCATTCATTTGCACTAATCCTATTTTTTTAATCTCCCCATGTTCCCATCAACTTCCCCCAAATTCTACCACACACCTACACACTAGGGGAAATTTACAGTGGCCAATTAATGCACGTCTTTTGGATGTTCTTTTGCCAGAGTGGTGCAGGAAAATTAGCCGAGCAGCTCACATTCCCATAGCAAATCTTGTGCCCTCCATAGACCCCTACAATTGAAGTTGAAAACAGTTAAGTACCTTTGAATTAGGCCTTCATGATACATTTCATTGAGTTTCAATATATTGTCAATGCATTGGGAATCAGCTTTCCGACAGATAACCGAGAGAACCCTGCTCACAACTATGCAGTCTAGAAATATCAGGTCAAGACCTGTGTGAAGAGCCACCAACAATGCCAGCCCATCAGTGAGTCAGGAAGCAGAGAATGCTCCAACCTCTATTTGGCAGGTGAACCAATAACCAAGTGGGAAGGTTTGCTGTAACTGCTTCTCACTCCCCACAAGTGCCTTTGACTAGCTTTGCTACACCTCCTTTCACTTGTCAATATGTTGGATAGTGTTTTACATCTTCCTTCCAAAGGACTGCACTAATGTGACCAGCTCACTCTACTTCTGCACTTCAGCAAATACAAAATACCATGGATGCTGGGCATCCATCATCAGGGATCCCCACCCTTCAGGCCATTCCCTCTTCTCCATGCTGCCATCAGGCAGGAGGTACAGGAGCCCGAAGATCCACATCTCAAGGTTCAACATTAGCTCCTTCTCCACTACTATCAGGTTTTTGAACTGACCTGAAAAGCCTGAACACTACCTCAGACGATATTTCTTTTTCTCTCTCTCTCAACTTGCACTAATGTCATTATGTTTATTTTGCCATGTAAGTTATGTTTAATTTATGTTAATTTAAGTTTATGTTAACTTATGTTTGTCATGTTTGTAAAGTACTGTGCTGCTGCGACAAAAAGCTCATTTTCATGGCATCTATACCTGTTGTATGTATGCCTAAGACAATAAACTTGAACTTGAACATTTGAGAGCAGGAGAGAAAGCGATATAGCCATGGAAGTGACTTGACCTCTAGTGTTCTCTGTGTGGAGCTTGCACATTTTCCCTGTATCCATGTTGGTTCCCTGTGGTCCGTGTGTTCAGGTTTCCTCTCACGTCCCAGGGACATGCAGTTGGTTAGCGTTTGTAAATTGGCATGTGTGTAGGGTAGTGGGGGAGTTGACATGGATGTGGGGAGAATAAAATGGGATTAGTGTCGATGGATGGTGGATAGTCAGCATGGACTTGCTGGGCCGGAGGCCTGTTTCCTTGCTGTATGACACCATGTTTCTATGAGCACTTCCAGCAATGTCCATCTTGAAGGTGCTCAGCTCCTCTCTATGACAGGGTTTCTGTTTTTTTTCTTTTATCATGTTATCTTGTTTACATTTTTGTTTTTGATAAAGTTTCGTCCAAAATTCATTTTCACAGTCACATCTCTTTCTCTCCCACTCCTCCACCTATCACAGTCCATCTTTTTGTTCTCTCTGGCCCAAACTCCTCCCAGTACAACTTCAAACTTATATATCACTGATTATTGTGATGAAAGATCATCAACTTGAAATATTTACTCTGCTTAGATGCTGCCAGAATGGCTGAATATGTCCAGCATTTTCTGTTTTATTTTACTTTTTATCTTTTGTGATAGTATGAACAAAATTTATATATCAATAACTCAAGAGACATTAGCTACATCTGTGGTAGATAGCATTTGCTATTCATCAGAGTTGTAGTTATTGTCTCCTTTATACGACTGCCTATTTGTTGGGTGGAATAATGTTGATTTTCATTGTAAAATGACTAGTGAGTTAAGAGGCAGCCGATGAAGTAACTCTGGTTGCTGAAGATGGAAAGGAACCAACAGCTATAAGGAATTATATGGTCATTATGGAGAAACTAGATGCATTTTTGGTCCAAGAGCCCAGCCAAGAATGAGTAACAGGAAAACACAGAAAGGAAGGAAACCAACATCTCGCCTACCACCTAAATTTCACCATCACTAACAGGTTACACTCTGGAGAACTGTTAACAGTATTGCCGTTACTGGAGAGGATCCTCGGTTAATATACTAATTAAATTAGTCTGAGTTTTTTTTTATACTGTTGTGTGAATCTATTCTCTTTTTCCCCTCTAGGTGTATTATTGCAGATCATTGGCAATAGCATTCATCGAGCACAACGTGTTACAAAAATTTCACGATTTTACTCATAGTTCCAGCACACCAGTTAATTTACAGCCTGTGTTAAAGCGCCTGGCTTCCTTATATGGTCTTTGGGCTCTTACCAAACACACAGCAGTCCTATACCAAGGTGAGTTCTATCGGAAACAACATCGTTAGACTAATTCATATGCCCACATTTGCCATGGAATTTGCTTTCGTGAAGTTGTCATGACGTAATTATACTGTAACAATACCAATACCTCTGTATGCCAATACCTTTCAGGCAGGATTGTCGACGGCTGAAGCTATCATTTGATTGTGGATTTTAACTGTTTCTTCCTGGTAATTTTTCATGTTTCATTATTAGAGCTGAATTTCACTCCCTTTTATCACTGTGTTTTTACAGCTTACTTCATTATCAATATCTTTGGCCTAAAGAACAACAAAGTACTCTTTGAAAATCATTCTTTTAGTAAAGAATAAATTTAATAAAAAGGGAGGTCAAGCTCACCATTCTGAACTTTACTGCAAGTTACTTATGAGGAGGCCAACTTAACACTGATCCTGTAACCGTCACCTCTTGCACTTTGTTAAGTCATAATAGCTTTATTCAGATGAACTACTAACTTGTGGATGAAAAACACGATGATGCTGAAGGAACTCAGCAGACCAGGCAGCATCCGTGGACAAAAGCAGTCAGTCAACATTTTGGGTCAGGACCCTTCTTCAGGACTCTCTATTAACTTGTTTCTCTATTAACTTGTGGAAGTACTTTAGATTCTGTCCAAGTTATGAACATGCAGAGGACTAAAACTAGATTTTCTTACCTATTCTGAAAGTGAAATGAGCATCCTTGTCTCTGGAAGTAAAAGTAGAAAATGTTGGAAATGCTTATCAGGATAGCCAGTATCTGTAGAAAAACAAAAGTTAATATTTTGTTTCAATAACTTTTTGTCAGAACATTCTGACCTGTTTCCCTCTCCACATCTGATCACAAGAAAAAGTTCGGCTTAAAGATGAAGGCAAAAATTAGATAGAAATCCTACCTAACTGTGTTCCTTAAACAGTGTAGCAAAAAAGAAATCCAAGTGACTTACTTTTTGGCATTTTTTGTCTTCAGTCAAGGCTTTTTTTTGTTGAACACCATGTAAGTGTTTATGCTTACTATTCTGATTAACAATCGGGAGAGGCCAAAAAAGTTGTCATAATTTAATAATTTTGCAGTTTAGAATGAAATTCTGCACACTAAGTATAATGACTTTTTCATCATGTTGCACTTGAAAAATGTAAGATTTTTCTTAAAAATAGGAACAAAAGTGTGTATTTTTTGTTTATATTCCCAGTAGGTACTTCAGACTGGACATTCTGTGAAATCATTCTCTGAATATTTATTGGAACATTGGTGTGTAGAACTTCACGTACTTTTAAAGTGGAAAGTTCTGAAATTACATTTTTTAGCCTCTCCTTTATAGTTAATTATAAGAGTAAATATTACCACTTATATGGAACTTTTGTTCGCCGGATGTCTGAATCACAAATGTACAGTGCCAATGGAAGCAAGAAGCATTTGTAAATTATTAGTATCTTGAGCTTTTACTTCAAATTACAGTCAAAAGATGTTATAATTTGCAACAGCTAATCACATCAATTCATTGTTTATGTGCAGGGGGATATTTCTCAGGTGATCAGCCTGCAAGGAGCTTGCAAAATTCTGTTCTAAACCTGTGTACTCAGGTATGTTATGAGCATGATATAAACATTTCAAAGTGTTTGCACCTACTTCTGGCAGAAGCCTTGCCCATTGAGAAGTTGCACCAGGCACCTCCATTCACTTTTCACCCTAGCACAGGTATCAGTTCCCCATTTCCTGCATGTAAAGGATGTGCATATCATACATTTATAAGTGCTAACAGAAATTGGATCAAAGTAGAAATTATGTGTTGTTGCTCAGTCACTCATTATAAAACAAGGAGAATGGCACAGAGAAAACTGGTAACCAAACTGGGAGATACCTTTTGTTTTAACTAGCTCCCTCACATTAATTGACAAGTGATGCCTTTTTGCAAATCGGTATCACTGTGAAATCTTGCACCTCTGCGCGGTGGATGTTGGAATCTATGTCCCTGATGACGATGGTGACAGTGGTGTTTGGGGCCTGACTGGGCCATTCCATGATGCAGGGAGGGACCATTCTGCAAGCCTGCGTTGTTTAACCTTCCACACATTTCCCACCAATTTCCCTTTTTCTTCCTCAATTTCCCAGTTTCACCTTCACCCTCCATTTTCTGCCCTCTATACAGTTCCCATCCTCAGCCCATTTTCTGGCAGATACACAGAGAGAACTCTTCAACAGCACTGACAGACTTCTTGGTGGATAACACATGAATGAGACAGCAGCTGTGGCAGCATCTGATCTCTGAGAATACATAAGTGAACTTCAAATGTTTTCAAATGGGAGAAAATCACAGGGCCAGCAATTTCTTAAAACAAGGATATCATTTTTGTGATTTGGCATCAGAGCAAACATTGCGCGCCAAAATTGATGAAATACAATTTCTAGGCACAAATACCTTCCTCTAGAACTTGAGTTCAAAATTTCTTATATTTATTGGCTATGAATTTCCTTTGTGAAAGATATTTGCATAAAATAAATCCACTTCCAAACAGGCAAATCTGAGGAGAAAAATAAAATGCTCCCAAAATTAATCGCACTTCAGCAATCACCAGCTGGAAAAATGTCACACTGTTGGGAAAAGAAACATTCTTACAAACTAAAATTGTGACATATATTTTTGGTGCAAAAGAGGGACTTTTTTGTAACTTAACTGTGGAGCACATGACCAATGATGGTTTAATGCTGAACCAGATGTTCAGTACCCAAAATGGAAAGGGATTCCCTCAATGAGAAAATTTCTGTTGATGAGCACAAAAAGCAGCAGTTTATTTTTTTTCTGTTTAACTTCATAATTCTAAATATTCAAAATAACTATGCTTATGTAAGGTGGAATAATTGTCCATTCTAGTTAACTGTAATAGTTTACAGTGCAAAATACTAAACAAATACTGTACTCTGAATATGAAGAATTACTGTTAAAAGACTACTGAAGGTAAAATAAAGATCATTATAAACCTTCATTTTCCTTTCTTGCTTAGAACAATGTCCAGTTCATTGTTGTTTGACAGTAAGAGTAAAATTGAAAGCATGACTAATAATTATGTTAATTTTTTGTGTTAAAATAGCTAAAGGATGATTCGGTGGCATTAGTAGATGTTCTTGCTCCATCTGATTTTGTTCTGAATTCACCAATTGGAAAAGCAGATGGAGAGGTAAAGCCAGTTTTGATTATTTACTCTCTTAGATAGTCCGTGCTTTTTTTCTCCTTTATATTTCTGAATATACTATTGTGAAGAAAGAGGTCAAATAAGGTTTATCATATTGCAAGGCACTCACCCATGTGCTGATTACTGAGGAATTTCAGATTTATGAGCAACGTCACTCACAACTCTGTGAGAAATTTCATAGCTTGTCAACATAGAGTGAGAATAGGGCAATGAAACATATCTTTATTGAGCGTGCCAGACCACAGGTTTAACATGAGTTCAAAAACTGTGAGTAAAAAGTTCACAAGGAGGTTGATACGTTGCAATTTCCCAGCTTCAGCTAAGGCTTATTCTGCATAAAATATATTTTGCATAATAATATATAAAACAAAAATATGTCCTTGTATTTTGATATCTACAAATATAAGTGTCCCTATTTCCCCATTCCAATTTTTTGGCTTCACTGCACGTCTCCAGTATGCTATTCATGGGCCAAGTGAGTCAACAGGGAACTTGCTCGGCATTTGCTGCCTGGTATTCATCAATGATTCAACCCCAGTCAGGGTGCTTGAATATCCTTGGTGACTGGTTGTTTTTCTTTGCTTACTTCCCTGTTGAGGAGTCTTCCCAAGAACACAGAAACACAAGAAAGTGGAGCAGGAGTAGGGCCCTCAAGCATGCCCCTCCATTTAATGTGATCGTGGCTGATCTGTGCTGGCCTCAACTGCTCTTCTGTGCCAGTTCCCCATAACCCACAGTTCCTCAATCTTTCTAGTATTTATCTATTTCTAGAACTGGCCTTCAGTACTGCCTTTAGCCTCACTCCCTTTTTGACCAAACGAGTCACATTGGCGGTTTTCTAATCTTCTGGTACCCTCCCTGAATTTAGAACATTTTGAAAAATTTCAGCCAATGAGTCCACTATCTCCCAGCCACTTCCATTAGAACCCTTTGTGTAAGCCATCCAATACTGTTGATTTAGCCCTGCCTTCAGCCCTGTGAGTTTCTCTAATACTTTATGCCTTCTGGTTGGGAATTTTACAAGTTCTTCCCTTATTTGAAATTAGTTATCTTAGGTATGTTTGCAGTTTCCTCCATGTGATGCAAAAAATTAATTTAACCTGCCTGCTATTTCTTTGTTTCCTGTTAGTAATTCGCCAGCCTCTTTCTCTGGAGGTCTCACACTTACCTTAGCTGCTTCCTTCCTTTACATATAGTCTTCACTTGCTGATCGCCACAACAGAAGCCAGAGACTCATCATTGTTTGGTGATTCACGGTTTGTGTGAAATCACACAAAAAAAAACATTTATTATAATTCCATCCCACACCATGCTGTAGTTTTATTCATTGAGAGTCAACAGCCAACATTATTTCAATGATTTTTACATACCTGAGGCATTAAGCTTCATATGAATTTACCTAACTTTCTCTCTCTAACAAAACTACTCTTAAATGCTTTAAAATAATTTATTATTCAGCCCATCGAGTCTATTCCATCTCTCAGAGCATTCCCACCAGTCCCATTGCCCCACTTATTTCCCTGTAATGTTTTCTCTCTCATAAACCCATCAACTGTCCCATGATTCTCCTGCCACCCACCTACACACGGGGTAACATACGGTAGCCAATTAAACCCATCTTTGGGATGTGAGAGGAAACCAGAGAAAACTCATGTGATCGCAGAGAGAACGTGCTAACTCCAGACTTTGCCCTAGGTCAGGGTTAAACCTGGGTGTTCGGAGCTATGCAGCAGCACCACTTATTACTGTGCAATTTTGCCACCCAGTTAATAAATCTCAAATTATTAAGTTAGCCATTATCTGCTGATTCACTCTGAAGTTTTTTAATCTTGCAAAATCATGGATAAATTGCTTTTTCTGTCTGTTCAGATTTATAAAAACTTGTGGGCAGCAGTTCTTCAAGACAAGAATGCACTTGAGAGACCATCATGGTGGGCTGAATTTTGTACCAAGAAGCCTTCTGTTGGAAGCATGAAGTCAAAGCTCTAATTTATCTTCCATGGAAACACTCATCAATAAACCAAAGCATAATGAGGGGTTAATCAGTGTGACATCAAGTTAGTAATGATTATCATTTTACATGATTAATCTGTGATTAATTAATATATTCTCAGAAGATTTACATAAATAATGCAACAAAGATCTGAGGGTAGATTTTGCAGTAACTACCCATCTGGGGAAAAGACTGCAAGGCTGGGAGTTTAAATTTGTAAACTTGCCTACCTGACATGAGCTGAAAAAGAAACAAAATTCTATTGTGAAACTTTGTTTCTCAGGTGAGATGTGAATTAGGTCTTGTGTACAGGTTAACGTGTGTGGGATCCCTTGGCACTGTTTAAAGAATGGTGAAAGCTTGACCCCTTGCTGCATTCAGATTGGCTGCTGTACTTTTCTATGTAATGTTAATTGAGTGGTTGTGAAGTATGTTGGGATCTCACATTCAGAGCATTTTGGGAACCTTTTTGCTCTTATAGAAAGTATATGAATGGTAGTTGTTGCAAATTAATGCAAGTCTGTTCTTTTGCATTTTCAATTGACTTAAAATATCATAACCATTGCTAACATAGAAATCAAAAATAATGTTGTTTAAAGAGAAAAGCTTTCTACATTTGCCTTACTATAAGGAACTTGATATTTGTTTTCCTGTTGGTTTAGGATCCGTGGTAAATCTTTACAAAGCTTGTAGTCTGTGTGCTGAGTGTACCTGCACAGAGTACTACCATACTTTCTGGGAGCAACAAGCAAAGGGAAATAATTATTTTGTTAAAGGCAATGTTAGGAGCTGTGGGCATGCTATGTTGGCGCCGGAAGAGTGGCAACACTTGCGGGCTGCCCCCAGCACATTCTCAGTAACGCAAAAAGATGCATTTCACTGTGTGTTTCAATGTACATATGACTAATAAATAAATATCTTAAATATCTTATCTTATGTGTTATTCTACTTTATATTATCACAGTTGGTTTAATATCATGCTTTTCAGAGAATGTACTTCTGTTAAACTGGTTGCATACAATATGATTGTTATATAATCTATATTATTGTTCAAAAAGTTGCAAAATAAAAGTTTCTAATTTACAAGCAGTCCCCAGGTTATACAAGGGATCCATTCCTGAGAACTGTCTGTAAGCCGATTTCTCTGTAAGTCAGAAATGTTTGTTTTCTATAACTACCCATATCATATTGCTCCAGGATTGAGGACCTTTCAGTGTGTGTGTGTGTGTGTGTGTGTGTGTGTGTGTGTCTGTCTGTCTGTCTGTGTGTGTGTCTGTGTGTGTGTGTGTGTGTGGCACTTCCCTTTTCCCCAAACCTGTCCCTTTTCAAGGCCTGGATAACTGGGCCACACCAACATTAAAGTTGTTAAATCAAAGGCTCCCAACTTCATCATACTTCAATAGACTACCTGCTTCCTGGGAGCAGGTTGCCCCAGCTCCCCACCCCATCTCTGCTAAACAAAAATCAACAGATAGGAGGAGTATTGATGTCAGCTTTGACATGTTTATAATTTTAAACTCTAACCTGGCTCCAATCAGCCCATTTTGAGGGTTTACATTTACTGACCATTTTTGAGGAAAAATGTTCAAATACCCCAAATCAACTGGTTCTCTGTTACCTGTTCCTCTACTTACAACCTCAAAAAACTCCATTGAATTTGTTAAACATGATTTGCCTTTCATAAATCCATGCTGATGCTGCCCAATCCTATTATTATTTTCTCAGTGTTCTTTTACCAATTGCAGCATTTTCCCTAATACTGATGTCAGACTAAATGTCCATAGCTACCTTTAGCTCCCTCTATAGCTCCTCTCTCCCTCCTTTAAATTTTGGGGTTACATATTCCACCTTCCAATTGCTGGGAGCTATTCTAAAACTTCTGGAATTTTAGAAGAATACTACCAGTGCATCCACTATGCCCATCTCCTTAAGAATGCTGGTATGCAGGGCATCATATCCTGGGGATGAAAATCAAAAACTACAGATGCTGGAAGTGTGAAATAAAAACAAGGCTGGATATACTTAGCCAACACATGCTTCATGCTTTTGTAGTTTGCTAGTTTCTTCATTCAGATTGAAGTAAATCATGTCCAATTTTTATATTAAATTCTATCATGTTATGTTCAGTGTTCCCTAGAGACCCCTTAGTTATCGGATCATCAATTAATCCTTTTTCAATATACACTACTAGATCTGAAATGACCTGTTCCCTGATTGGCTTCTCAACATGCTGACTTGGACTATTACTATTATGTTGGTTTGCCCAATCTATATGTAGATGAACGTCCGCCATGCTTATTGTATTATCCTTGTTATTTCCACCTCTACTGTATTCCTCAACTATATTATATCTTGCATTATCATTACTTCTTGGAGGCCTCTCATCATAAATTTTCTGTCCTTTGTTATTTCTTAGCAGAACCCAAGAAATCTATTTCTTATTTTTCTGAGCTAAAGTCCTTCCTCTTTACTGTAATTGTTCCATTCCTTATTATTAGGGCTACCCAGCCTCCCTTTTCATTTTGCCTATCTCTTCTTATGACCATGTTGATTTTCCTGAATCCTCCAGTTTCCCCCCACATCCCAAAAACTTGCTGGTTAGTAGCTTAATTGTCCAATGTAAATCACTATAGCAAAGCTGGTTAAATATCCCAGAAGATTTAATTGCCAATCTCGATCACTTTGCAATTACCTCTCTATAATGGATATTAGTTCACACCCAGTTATGTCTGTCTGTACCATTAATTCACCTATGTTAGGGATGCTGTATGCATTTATAAGGAGTCTTCAATTTTGTCTATCATTTTTCCCAGCTCTGATTCAGATTGGATACACTTTTACCATTGTATGATCTCTCTTCCCACAAAACTCTTGTTTATCATTATGCATTTTACCACCCTGTACTATCACTTTGTCCTTTTTTTGCTTTCTAATTTCCCCCTCACCAGAACCCACCACGCCCATGTTAGTTTAAAGCCTCGACAGTGTCTTTATTCACTCACTAGAGCACTGGATTCGGCCCATTTCCGACAAAACCACGTCACAAACAAACAGCCCCCACTCACCTCAGTACTGAAGCCATTGCCCCAAGACTTGAAACCTATTTATCCCACAACAATCTTTGAGTCATGCATTTCTTTATCTGAACTATTTACCCCATACCAATATGCATGTGGCACGGGTACCAATCCAGATTTTGTTATCATTGTGATCCTTTGGATGCTAGGTATGCATATTCCAATATCAGAACATCTTTCTTTGTCCTTTCATGTTATTGACCACAACAACTGGATTTTCCCCTCCCATGACATTGACATAACAAATGTTCCTTCCACCCCAAGTTGATATCCAGCCCCAAGAAGATATCCTTAACCTTGGCATCATGCAGGCAACATAGCCTTTGCCACACATTTATGGTTGCAGAGAACATAGAACATTATCTTTGGCTCACCATACCTGTGCTGACCATGATGCCAAATTAAACTACTCCCATCTACCAGCACATGGTCTATATCCCTCCATTCCCTGACCGTGTGCCTGTCGAAATGCCTCTAAAATGTTGTTATCATATCTGCTTCCACCACCTTCCCTGGCAGCGGGTTCCAGGCACCTACTTATCCAAAAATTTGCCACATAAATCTCCTTTAAACTTTCCCCCTCTCACCTTAAACCTATGCCCTCGATTATTTGACATTTCCACCCTGGGAAAAAAATGCTACCTTATCTATGGCTCCCATAATTTTATATACTTCTTTCAGGTAGCCCCTCAGACTGTGATGCTCCAGAGAAAACAATCCAAGTTTGTCCAACCTCTCCTTATACCTAATACTCTCTAATCTAGACAACATGCTGGTGAACCTCTTCTGCACCCTCTCCAAAGCCTCCACATTCTCCCTATAATGTGGCGACCAGAACTACACACAATACTCCAAATGTGGCCTAACCAAAGTTTTATACAGCTGCAACATGACTTCCCAACTTTTATACTCAATACTCAACTGCTGAAGGCAAGCATGCCACGTGCCTTTTTTATCGCCCTATCCACTTGTGTTGCCACTCTCAAGGAGCTATGAACTTTCAATACCCTAAATGTACTACCCTCTGTTACCACCACATTCCTTTTCATTCTCCCAACATGAATGGTCCCTTGTACTATAATGCTATCTATGGTCACTGTGCTCATCCACATGCAGCAAGAACCTCTTACCTGTCGGACAAGTGCAAAGACTGAGGTTGCTCCAGCAGTACCTTCTGAATCCCCATAGCTGTCTCACTTGTTCCTCTCCTGTTCCTCTTGATGACCAATTGTACAGTAATTAATCTAAGAAGTATGGCTGCGCCCTGGAACAAAGTATCCAGATAAAATTCTCCCTCCTTGATGCATTGCAAGGTTATTAAATGTTTCTCTCTCCACAGACTCTGCAAGACAAACTTAGTGTATCAGCATTTGCTGTTTTATTTCAGATTGCCAAACCTGGAGTACTTTTCTTTTGTACCTTTGTTCTTTTCATTGTGTTCTTGGGTTTCACTGTTTGCTACTCTTTGGCGTAAATCATCTAGATTTTAGCTGAAGGAACTATAACTACCTAAACAAGAGCTATGGCGGTTGGTGCAATGAAACTACGAATGGGAACTTGCATTCTGGACACACTAGAGCCTTTAAAGTTCCAATGTGTCGACAGCAGCATGCATGCAAGCTTCTGTTGCAAAGTGCTTCAAGTGACATATTGATAAAGCGATTAGTAAGTGTGCATCTAACCTCTGCCATAATCGTTTAGGGCAGGTAGATCATGATATCAAACAGTGCTCAACACTCACTTAGTGCCTGTATTGGCATTTTGGAACTTCACACTCCAGCAAGGCATTAATTCAAACAGCTGAATACAACATTAAGCCGCTTATAAGACCTTCAACGGTATTATTTAAGAAATATCAGCTACTTGCAGATAACTTGCATTTTTACTGTTTGTTTTCTTATCTCAATTCTACATGTTTTGCCTTCTATAGTTATTTCCATTTTCAAAAGATGACAAGTGATGTGACAGATGCTGAAACTTATTTTAGGACAACAAGGTTTCTGGATACCAGTTGTTCCCAATGCAGATATATTTGTATATGTAATCTATATGAACTGGTGTTGCTTTGTATATCTCTCTGCAATGCTGTTCCAAGATGAAGAGTTTTTTAAGATGTTTAGGTGGCAAATGTAATGAAACCTTTAGTGATCTTCCTGAGGCCATCAGATTTCTCATTCGTTCCTCAGCAAAAGTGTTACATCCATCTGAGTCCCTCGGTTCTACAAGTGACCAGCTTTCTTCTAAAAACGTAATGAGGTAAATCTTTCTTTATCTTGCTGCATCCACGTCTTTCCACCTTCTATGACGGTATAGCCTTAAGAATGAGAAGGGCCTTTAGGTACCCAGAATTTGACTTGCTTTGATTCTGATAAACCAATGCAAAAGGGCAAATTACATTGCGTGAGTCAAAATTAGATAATAATTGATTGATATCTGGCCAAAATTTACTGTCTTACTGGATTTGGTGTCTACAGGTTTCAGTCAGAAAAGCTAAACAATCATCAAATTTCCCATGAGTGAACTTTTGCAGTCAGCAGACATGAGATTACATGATTAAATATTGACCCTTTATTGACCTCAGTAGACATTATCACAACACAGCCATTGCTTTTCTGCACCACAGACTTCACAGCATTTCAAGTGAATGCAGTATGATTAAGGAATGTAACAACCGGCGTTTTAACCACATTTTAAATATTTTGTTTGAACTGCAATATAGTTTTGCAAACTGTTAGACAAACTGTTTGGAAAGTCTGAGAAAACTGTAAGGGAAACTGTTTTAAAATGTGGTAAGTGAACTAAGGACAGAAGACCCGCAGGCCGGCACCTGCTGCTGGTGAGAGGAGGCAAGTGATCATTGAGGAGCTACTGGGAAGGTGAAGCATACCTCAGGCTCCTTAGTTGCAGCAATGGTAAGGTCAGGCTACTTATAAACAATGCGGAAATAGGCCCAAACTCTCAATATGCCAGATTTTGGTTTTCAGATTCACATAAATATTTCACACAAGTGTCATCAAAATGTGCTTTGCATGTCATTTGACATCACTGCACATGCACATGGATAGAGGAACAAAAATTCTGAAGTGTGTTACTGGTGCACTAAATTTTTACTTACTCACATATGGGATAAAGCTAGTGTTGATAAGGCCAGCAGTTAGTGAAGGAGGTACTCCCACAGTGAGTGGGAATTCCAGGATTTAGACCCAGCACCGAAGAAGGAAAGGCAAACAAAAGGAAAAGAAATAAAACTGCAGATGCTAGAGTCTGAAACAAAGACAGAAATACTGGAAGAACTCAGCCAGTCAAGCAGCATCTGTGGAAAGAGAAACCAGTCAGTGTTTCAGGTCAATGTTGTATAGTCTGGACTAGATTTTCCAATCTAGTCTACTGTATTTGGTGTTCACAATGTGGTCTCCCTTACATCGGAGAAACCGAATGCAGCTTAGGTGACCTCTTTGCAGGACACCTGCTCTATGTCCACAGGAATGACCCTGAGCTTCTGGTTGCCTGCTATTTTAATTCACCATCCCACTCCCACCCTGACCCCTCTGTCTGTGGCTTCCTGCATAGTTACAACCGGAAAGTTCCAGGAAAAACTCCTCACTTTTGATCTGGGCACGCTGCAGCCTGCAGGACTCAAGACTGAATTCTACAACTTCGAATAACTTGCTCTTTTTTCCTGTTTGTGTCAGGACTGGCCATTTGGGCTTGTCGTTCCTCTCCCCCTTTTTCTCTTTCAGTTGCATATCCTAGCCTGCAGGGCACCTCCCAGTAGCCCAACCATCACAACGTTTACAACACATCACACAGACAAAGAAGCTTAACTGACGTCTGGTCTCCCACCTGAAACTTTGACTCTGGTTCCCTTCCCACAGACGTGGGCTGATCTGCTGATTATTTCTCGCATTTTTCTGTTTTTTATTTAGATTTCACCAGCTGTAGTTTTTTTTTCGCTTTTCACTTAAAGGACCTAAACTGTCCATTCAAAAGCTGTCCATCATTCCCTTGTTCCACCCATTGCCCTCCCCCACATCATTTGTTACTTAGACTAACTTGCTTTCTCTCTTTCTTAGTTCTGATCCAGGGTCTTTGACCTGAAACATTAACTGGTTTCTCTTTCAACAGATACTGCCTGACTGGCTGAGTTCTTCCAGCATTTCTAATTTTGTTTCATGAAGGAAAGATATATATTTCTGAGTCAAGATTTGTGCAACATGCAGAAGTTTTAGGTGGCGCTGTTCCCCTGCACTTGTCTTCCTTATAGAGGTAGTGGTCACAGGTTGAGAAGTTGTTGTCAGAGTTGCCTAACTCTGGGATGATCTGTCTGGGTGGCACATGAACAAAAACTTCTCACTGTACCTTAGTTCACGTGACAATAATAAACCAATAACAATAGGAGTCATAGAGCAATACAGCATGGATACAAACCATTTGGCCCAACCAGTCCATGCCGACCATGGTGCTCACCCAGCTAGTCCCAATTTCCTGCGTTCAGCCCATATCCATCTGAGCCCCGCCCCTCCATGTACCTGTCCAAGTGCTTCTTAAATGATACTATTGTACCTGCCTCAACCATTTCCTCTGGCAGCTCGATCCATATACTCAACATTCTCTGCGTGGAAAAGTTGACCCTTAAGTCCCTTTTAAATCTTTCCCCTCTCACCCTAAATCTATGCCCCCTAAGTTTTGGACTCCCCTACCCTGGGGAAAAGACTGTTACCGCCCACCTTATCTATGCCTTTCATAATTTTAAACATTTCTATAAGGTCGCCCCCCCATTCTCCTATGTTCCAAGGAATAAAGACCTAGCCTGGCCAACCTCTCCCTATAACTCAGGCTTTCTTGTCCTGGCAACATCCTCGTAAACCTTTTCTGCACTCTTTCCAGTTTGACCACATCTTTCCTATAACAGGATGGCCACAACTGTACACAGTTAGGTGGACATCTGCAGTGGATCTTGTAGATGGTACGCATTGCGGACACAATTTGAATTAGTGGTGGAGTAAATAAATGCTTAACATTGTTGTGATGTACTAGGCAAAACGGGTTGCTTTGCGGTTGGAAGGTGTCAAGTTTCTTGAATCAAAGCCCACATTTATCCAAGCAAGTTTGATTCTATTCCATCAACTACCTGATTTATGCCTAGTAAATGTTGGAATGATTCTGGGGTATCAGGAGACGAGTCACTCACTGCAGGATGCCAACACTGTGATCTACTCTTGCAGCCACAGTTTTTATTTATCTATATTTGTCCATCCATCCATCCATTCATTACAGCTACATCGAAACACACAGTGAAATGCATCTTTTTGCGTTACTGAGAATGTGCTGGGGGCAGCCCGCAAGTGTCACCATTCTTCCGGTGCCAACATAGCATGCCCACAGCTCCTAACCTGTACATCTTTGGAATGTGGCACAAGCACAGTAGTGTAGCGGTTAGTGTAACGCTTTACAGTGCCAGTGACCCGGGTTCAATTCCGGCCGCTGTCATTAAGGAGCTTGTACCTTCTCACCGTGTCTGCGTGGGTTTCCCCCGGGTGCTCCGGTTTCCTTCCACATTCCAAGGGCGTATGGGTTAGGAAGTTGTGGGCATGCTATGTTGGCGCCGGAAGCGTTGTGACACTTGTGGGCTGCCCCCAGAACACTCTACGCAAAAGATGCATTTCACTGTGTGTTTCGATGTACATGTGACTAATAAAGATATCATCATCATCATCATCATTTGATGATGATGATGATGTTGTTGTGGAGGAAACCCACTCAGACATGGGGAGAATTTACCCGGGTCACTGGCACTGTAAAGTGTTACGCTAACCGCTACACTACTGTGCTGACTTGAGTTTCCATGAGGCTGGTCCAGTTAAGGTTGTAGTTATTGGTGCTCCCATGATTTTGATGGTGAGAAACTCAGCATGAACGTCAAGGGTATCTGTTCAGTTAGACTATCTTTTATTGGCTATGATTGTTTCACAGCATCCGTTGTGCAAGTGTTACTTATCAACCTGTGCCTGTGTGTTGCCCAGGTCTTCAAGCATGGATTATTTTGTTTTTTGAAGACTTATGTTGGAACAGAATCATCAGCAATCATCAGCAAATGTTCCAACTTCAGACCTTATGATAGATGGAAGGTCACTGATGAAGTAGTGGAAGATCATAGCGTCATGGTCATAGAGTTATACAGCACAGAAACAAGCCCTTCGGCCCAACACATCCATGCTGACCAAGACGTCCATCTGAGCTAGTCCCATTTTCCTGCGTTTGGCCCATATCTCTCTAAATCTTTCCTATCCGTGTACTTGCCTAAATGTCTCTTAAACATTGTATTTGTACCCACTTCCTCTGGTAGTTCTTAGGAACTAGAAGCAGCAATGAGCTTGGGCTGAGCTAATTGGCCTCCAACTTTCTAAACTATTTTACTTTGTGTAAGCTACGTTTTCCCTTTGATGCTCATTCATTTCAGTTTTACTGGGACTTCTTGATGATATACCCAGTCAAATGCTGTGTTGAAGGGCAGTCACTCTCACCAGCCTTCGGAAATTTACTCTTTGGGCTATGTTAGGACCAAGAATGTGATGAAGTCTGGATTGAATGGTACTAGTGAAAGAAAAATTGAGCAGAGTGTGTTGGTTATTGGTGAGTTAGTGCCACTTGCTCACACTGTCCACAACGGCTTCTATCACTTTGCTGATCATTGAGAGTAGATTCATCAAATGGTCGTTGACAGGATTGGACTTCTGCTTTTTGTAGTCAGGACAAATCTAGCCACTTTTTCATTTTATTTGGAAGATACCAGTGTTGTAACTGTAGAGGAACAGATTGGATAGAGACTTTTTAGTTCTGAAATGCATATCTTCAGCAGCTTGGCTTTTTCTTAAAGCTCAAAGATATTGCGGTGCCTGAAAGAATTTCTAGGCCATTATTTTTATCCTTTTTGGAAAGTTTGACTCCCTTAAGGCATTTTTTCTGTTCCATTACAAATTAAGAAATGTGTTCTGATAGCTGCTGCAGTTGTTTTCTAGTTCCTAACAGAATATTAAGCAATTTCAGATGTTGTGTGACGGGTGTCTCTTCAGAAGATCCTGGCGGTTAGGATTACCGGCCACAATGTGAAACTGAAGATCTATTGTATAAACAAGTTCTGCAATAATGATAATCATCCTTCTTCATATTAGGAAGAAAATTGAACAAATGGAATTTTATTGTTGTTTCTGATCTAGGGCTCACAGAATGAAGCCAATATTTCATGCACGACAAGCCAACTAAGTTGGCCCAGAGTATAAATAGTGTTGGCACTGTTTTCACTTTGGTCTATGATTTGAAGTAAGTGTTGCATTTTCTAAAATGCAAATTAGTCACCGTGCTAGACTTAACTATTGTAAGTTTAACTGTCCCACCACTTTTACAATGCAGAAGTGTCTTCAACTGGAAACATATCAAGCGTTTCTTCAGCTTGTACTTGTATGTTCTTGAGGTGTATCTAACTATTTTACACATTGAAGAATGGAGTCCTACACATTGAAGAATGGAGTCCTGGAGGTGAAGAACCCTGCCGATTATCACATCAGTTTGTAAAGTCACAAGCATATTGCCCACAATGTTTTGCTTAAATGTTTCAAGGTTTCTCAGATATTCCAAATAGCACATGCTAAACGCCTCCTTTTTATACAGAAAACCATGAAATACTTTCTTTTAAGCCATAAGCTTGACTCTGTTATGTCCACTTTAGTTGATAATCACTTTCATAGTTTCTTTTGAGTTAGTTCTGCTGCAAAAGAAACATATGATCCAGGCTGATTCTTCACTAGTCTAGAGTGAAATTTAAGATTGCATTGTCAGAGATGTTCACTTTAAGGAAAGCTATTACTTTCTTCTAGCTCCTGTGGTGCTCTTTGAGGAACAGGGATGGTCCCTTGCTAATTTACTGTGTTCTGCTGTGTGCAATAAGCCTTACTTGGCTACATAAAAGTACTGATTATACTTCCAGGAAATACATTCCTAATTTGTGTAATCTTTCTGCAGTTGAACCCTTGGAACTACATTCCATTCCAAGACTGATATAGCCTTCTTTTTATGTGGTACACAGCCTTGAACATTACATTCAAGATGTGGTTAAACGGAGCTCTGTAACATCTAACTTCTTGTACGACAGTCTTTCAGCTGTAAAGGGCAGAAATCCATTAATAATTTGATTAAATTTTACATTCATCCATGACACTTTAATGATTTACACATAATGATCAATGATCTCCAAAATTCCTCAGTGCTCCAGTATTTCCAACATTTATAAGGCAATACCTCTGGAAGTCCAAATTCATAACTTCCATAGGCATTCCGCAGTCTACCACTTGAGACCCTCCTCAAAATGATTCCTTCAATACCCACGTTTGCTCCCTCTGATCAACTGAAAGTGTCAAACTGTTCAGTTACTAACCTTAACCTAGCCACAGATGAGGTCCTGGAGGACTGGAGAATAGTCAATGTTGTGCGTTTGTTTGAAAAGGGAAATATGGATAATCCAGGAAGTTATAAACCGATGAGCCTCACATCAGTGGTAGGGAAGTAATTGGAGAGGATTCTTAGAGATACGATTTACTTGTATTTGGCTTTGTGCGGGGTAGGACATGTTTTAGAAACTTGATTGAATTTTTTGAAGAGGTGACGAAGGTGATTGATGAGGGTAGGGCAATGGATGTTGTCTAGAGGCAGATATGGGGTAGCCAGTCAGAATCTTTTTCCCAGGGCAGAAATGTGAAATACTGGAGGTCATAACTTTAAGGTGAGGGGGAGAGTTTAAAGGAGATTTATGAGGC
The DNA here is from genome assembly GCF_009764475.1 of Pristis pectinata. Lineage (NCBI taxonomy): Eukaryota > Metazoa > Chordata > Chondrichthyes > Rhinopristiformes > Pristidae > Pristis > Pristis pectinata. The sequence goes on from NC_067406.1 coordinate 103,361,772, forward strand.
AAGTTTTTTTTATACAGAGAATAGTAGTTGCCTGGAACAGCTGCCATAGGAAGTGGTGGAAGCAGATACGATAGCAATGTTTAAAAGGCATTTAGACAGGCACATGAACAGGCAGGGAATGGAGGGATAGAAATCATGTGCAGGAAGATGGGATTAGTTTAATTTAGCATGTTTGGCACAGATGTTGTGGGCCAAAGGGCATGTTCCTGTGCTGTACTGTTCCATGTTCTATGTAATTATGAATTCTAGACTAACATCTGTTTGGAACAAACAGAAAAAGCTGAAAACACTGACAGATCAGGAAGCATCTGTGAGTGAGAAGCAATTCAGGTCAGTGACCACCTACAACCCTGTAACCCACGCAGAGCCTGAGCAAACATAAAGACACCGGTAGCCAGAACATTCTGTAACCCAATTAGAATTAGAACAGCCCTGTACACCACCCATGGCCAGAGCAGTCACATAACTCACTTACATGCAGATCACCCCTGTAATCAACCTAAGGCCAGAACAGACATGCAATTCACCCACAGCTAGAGCAAGCACATAACCACCTGCCTTCCCTCACAGTAACCCACCTAAAGCCAGAACAGGCCTACAATCCACACAAAGTTGAAGCATTCTGCAGCCCACATGGCCAAGCAGACACACAATCCATTTATAATTGGATTAGGCCAATAATCTACCTACAAAGAGCAAATAAACAACCCAACTGGAAATGAAGCTGCCCTATAACACAGACTGAACAGCCATATAACCCATCAACAGTTGGAATCGCCAGCTAACCCACCTAAAGGCTAAATAGGCGTATTCCATGGAACCCACCAGCAGCTGCATTCCTACAACTTATGTAATGCACATACAGCATTAGCACCATATAACTAATTACTATTGAAGCATCTTTGTGACTTACCTACAGCCAAGGCACCCCCCATCATCCTCTGGCAGCCAAAGGCAGCTTATAACCAACCTACACTTGGAAAACTGTAACCCTCAGCAGAGACAGAGACTCTAAACCACGTAACCAACCTACAGCTGGAGCAGCAATGTAACCCCCTCTACCGCTGGGACAATCCTGTAATCCAACTCACCTACAATCTAATCTAACTGCAGTCAAGAGATCTCTGTAACCCATGTAAAAGTAGAAATAGGCCTGTAATCCAAGTGTCATCCATCTACAGCTGGAGAAGGCCAGTAACCCATCTATAACCATAACAGCCATTAAACCTACTTGCAAGTACAGTAGTGCTTCTAAACTTCTGCGATTGGAGCACCCATCACCCAACTCCATTTCGAGAAGACCAGTAATTCACCAACTATACAAGGAGAAGCTCTTAACCCACCTCCAGCAAGAGGAGCCATATTTATTTCACCATTTGGAACAATCACATATGCACTGGTAGCCAGTGTTAGGGATTCAGGAGTTATGTGAGTATACCATGCATTAATTCAAATAAGAACCAGTCTTCAGTTCTTAAGGTAAATTCCAAGCACTAATCAGTTTGAAATTAAAAGGACAGCTTTGTAAACAAACTGTACTGTCTACAGAGCACAGGCTACAGACCCACAACAGGGAACTGGCTGCTCAAGAGATATGGTTTGTAAATTGAAGTGACCATGAGACGTTCTCATAATGCATCAGCCAACCCTGACACAATGGGGTTATGTTAATTGGCCTGCATCAAAGCAGGCAACTATGGCTAAATTATTTTGCACCATTGTGACCAAGTTCAGGGAAGCTTCCAGACCAGACTGATATTGTCACCTAGCACATCAAACATAGTCACAGGCATATTTCATCTATCAATAGTTGGGATATTTGTGTACTCAGAAAAATCAACCCTCACACTAATTTTGGGTGTCTGGGTCCTCTCTCCTCAGAAGCATTTAGACCATCTATGTGAATCAGTTTGTCCTAGCAAAGGTGTTTGAACATTCAGAGGTGTCTCTCATTGTAGTCTCCCAATGGAATCACTGTCAGACTCAAAATATTTAAGTAAATGATGCCATTGCAGCTATTGAAATTTTATTGAATCACCTGCTGTTACCTTTGTCCTTAAGAGAATAAAAGTGTGTTGTACTTTGAGTCAGGGAGAGTCTACTAAGAAGGTCTCCTGGAGAATGCCTGCTTGTCATGATGAATAAAGATTTTATATCACCAGCTTTGGTGTCTCTCCGGTGACTCAGTTCACAGTCACAACAGCCAGAACATCACTGTAACTCAGGAAGTTCCAGGATTTAGTCCTAATAACAATGAGGGAATGATTTAATTCCAAGTCAGGATGTTACTGGAGGCGAGCCTGGGGGTATGGGTGTCCTCATTTGTACACAGCTTGCTGTTGGAAGTCATTAATTTGGGAGTGCTGCCAAAGCAGCCAAGGGAGAGATTTCCTTCAATTCCCATTGGTTTCAGTTTTACCAGTGCTTCTTGATGCACTTGATCAACTACCACCTTGATGTCAAGGGCATCATTCCTTTACTTCTTAATACGCCTTTGAAATTCAGTTTCCATCCACCTTGGGGACAAGTTATTGTCATGCAATCCAAACTTAGCACTGATAGCAAAATTATTGGTGAATATGTGCTGCTTAAATGGCACTCTCAATTACATCTTCAATCGCTTTGGTGACAACTGAGAGTAGACCATGGGTGGTAGGTAATTGGCCAGATTAGATTTTTCCTGCCTTTTGTGGACAGGCCTTACCCGTATAATTTTGAACCGTGTTAGGTGTGTGCAGGATTTGCACCTGTACTGGAACGACTGGTTCTTCAATATAGTTGAGGCCTTTGAAAGGTTAGCTAGTTTGATCTCAGGTTGAAGAGGCGATTTATTGCCTTTTGTCTAGAGAGAGGCTAACTCCCTTTAGAGCTGAAGACTGTAGCTTTCTTTTCTTGGCCAATCTTGCTCATTTTCAGATGACAAAGGGCCTACCACCCAAAAACAGAAAATAAGGATTTTTGAAACAGAAGGCAGTTAGTTGTACGTGGGTTTTCATTGTAGTACATCGAAGGAATAAGTGCTAATATAAATATACGTGGCAAGTTCTCCAGTCACTACAGATTTACTATTTACGGTTGGTGATTTTACAAAACTGTGGCAGTTTAATTGTTCACAATAACTCCATAACAATTTAAACCTGTCATGTTAACTGATTACTGCATCTTGTCACATCAGATAGTATATCTGCTCTATGCATTGTAGTATCCATTTGTTACTCAAAAACATGCTTCAAAAAATGGTTACAAATACTTCACGTGCTTTCTGTAGTTGCTGTACCTCTGTAATACTCGTTTAGTTACAGTTAATAATTCAATTGGTGTTTCAATACAAAATACTGTAGAGTCATTTTAAAAATGTTTTCTAACTCTATGATTTGCCTGAGGTATGTGAGTATAACCCTTTGCAGTCTGCATCAGTTTAGTGCTTTACAAGTGTTCTTAAGTTAATAAACTAGAATTTTAAGGTTATTGAACTTTTGTCTTATCAAACAAAAACTGAGTCCACCCCACCTGCCACCCCAAGAAGAGATAATGAAACCACTTCTATGGCATCTTCCAACTCTGCATTAAGGCAGAGCAGGTATGATCTACACAGGCCCCAAAATGGTCAGAGACCCTGCTTGCTCAGAGACATGATCACCCAGCTGAACATGGCCAGTGGGAACAGGAGTGAAATTTGATGCAAGAGACCATGTCCAGGAACCTGCATGAATGGTTCTCATCAGTCAGTGAAAGCAAAGGTTGCGGGGTTATTAGAGACAATCAATGAGAACCTATGGAGCTGACTGGGAGGAAGGAGGGAATGAGTTGTGGTGGTGCTGAAGACTATTAGGGATAGGGTATGAAGGCGATTAGAAGGTTCTGACTTCCAAACGGTTTCTTTGTGAGGCCTAGAATAACAATCCTGCTCCTGATACACAAGGAATCCCAAGGCAAAACTCTGAAGCTTATCTATTGGCAAATTCTGGTCTATAATTCATCTCTCAGTTGGTTAACTAAACAGGGAAGCTGCCACTACTTCCCCGCTTGGTCTTTTCAATAAAACCACCAATTAGATCAAAACTACATAAATAAAGACCCCCCCCCCCAAACCAACACACTTTTAATTTATTAATTTTCTGCTCAAAAGAATGGGTTAAGATTGGGACAGAACAGGAAGGTAGTGTGTTCCAAGGGGTTAATTGACAGCTCTCATTTTAACTGCATCTTCACCTCTGCCATATGGTTTCCGCTAGGCTGGGGCAGTTAAAAATTGGGCCCCTTAATTTCCATGGCAGATGTGGAAGAATCTTGACACGCTTATCAAAATAACAACATTCAAATACAGAGGAGCAGCTTCGACTGCACTGGGTAACATAGGTTTGCAGTTAAGCAATTTCTCTCCAATAAGTACTAAAGCATTCAAATGAACTGAAGACAAGAATGAGAAGAATAGCATTTGTCACTTGGAAGCACTAAAATTTTTAATCTAAGGTTTTAATCAATCCCTTCCAGTGGGGTGTAATCTGGAAGGGTGCTTTTCCCTGTAGATGACTGGTACCATTGTAAACAGCTGTTTTGCTCCACTTTGCTCTCTGTTCCAGTAGCTTTATTGGTCCTTAACAAAGAAAACAGCAATTATGATTACTTCAGGCTCGAAAGGGTTAACTATACTGGCCATGTTTCAGTCACATAATTATTTCAGGTTCAATGTTGAAAAGTATGTCTTCATTTCCCCTGCGAACTTCAAGCAGCAGGGGAAATTCATTCATCACTGCTTCCTGTAAGTCATTTGTTGTCTTTAAGGGGATTCCATTTACTTTGACAATAACATCTCCATCTTTGATTCCACTCCTGGTGATAAGGAAATAAAATATTAAGAAGTGACAATAAGCCTATTGTTAAACATTTACCTCAATTGGAACAAGAAATCTTAATGTGGAGAAGAACAGATTCACAGACAAGTTAAATCCCAGTGGACACCGAGAGTTGTGCTACCAACAAAATCACTTGCTTTGCACGGACTCTGGCACATTATATGTTATAGGTTCAACAGCACAGCTGAACTTTGCTCTATGGGCAGTGGTATTGCTTTATGTTGTCTGTTGATGCAATTTTATGGGTATGAGCAGAGCTCTTGTGTCAGTGGCAGGCACCATGGCCTTGATCTCAACATTCAACAAACCACCCTTCCCAATGGGTGGGAGAGAGCTGGAACAGTTAAAGTATCAAGATCAAGCAGCCTAATCCCAATTCCTCTCGCTTAAAATTTAACAAGCACATATCACTTCATCCCACAAGACCCTTCAAACTGAAGAATATGAAAAGGTAGCCCATCATGTGTCGATTCCTGAGGCATGAAGGTCCAACTGGCAAACACAAACCCTGAAGATCTCCCCAGTTGGTGCTCCTTATGTGCCAAGAGGAGAAGGAATGCTCCCACAGGCCTTCTCTGACCCTGAATTTGGTTCCGGTATCTTTGAATGGCGACCACACTGCACTCACTTGTGCCTACCAATTCCCTCTGTCCTGAGCTCAGCCCAGACACCAGTTAGTTTCGACACCTCCAAACTTGCAGATCTCTGGCTGGGGCCTCCTGCCAGTTGCCAGTCCTCCACCCACCAGCCAGGCTAAGTATATGGCCTCCATTTGAAGATTATTTTAATGATACCCTGCTAATCTTCACATGAGGGATTCTAATCTCACTCTTGAATCCCTACCCCACTAATATTGGGTAACAAGGGCTCCTACAATCTTTAAAAGTGAATAGTCACTTACAATGCCCCCTATTTAATTGTAGATTTGGAAAGCACAGCAGAAACTGGTAAACAGGAAATTGAAAATTAGGAATTTTAGATGATTTCAGATTTATGAGAGGTGAGCTGAGGGAGGCTAGCCAGCAGTTCTTCTAGAGCTAGCAAAGGCATGAATGGGCATCTCAGCAGCAAGGAAATTAAGCCTGGGCCAAATTCAAGGGACATTGTGGGGACGAAAAAGGCAAACTTAGTGATGGGGCAGATGAGGTCCAAACCAATTTCAGACCGAATCCCAGGGAAAGGGGTGTATGCAGTGGCTCGGGATGGAGGTAGGGACAAAGACAATGGCTGTGTTCTTCCCATGTTTAGTTGAGAGAAATTTCTACTCAGTCAATATGCCAATAAAGCAGTCTGACAATTTGAAATAGTGTTCTTCAAGCATGTTTCAAGAATATTTCCAGCAACAGAATAAGAAACAGCTGCTGAATTCCCCAGAGCTGCTTGCAGATCATCTTTTCCATTCATTTATTTTACCATTCTTTACTGCAGGTTTCTTTCATTGTATTCAAAAGGATAAACCCTACCTGTATGCAGGTGAATCTGGAATCACTTCATGCACATAGATGCCAGAACTGATATCAGGAAAATCGGAGTTTATTTCCTTCAATTCTTCTATTAGGCTGGAGAAGAATGAAATCAAATGACTAAATTAGCTGGACAACAAATAAATCATTCCATCCAATTTCAATATAATTGTATGAGAGATAAGTCCTCAGAACGCACAAAATTAGTGCCAATGGAATCCCTTTGACATAATAAACATTAATAATATACAAAGCTTTTCTGATTAAAGTCTACCAGTTATCATTTTAGTGTATTACCAGCAGTTAATGTTGTTAATGTATAATCTGACTATGTGCTGAAAAAAGGATTCCCTCCTGCCAATGTCTCCACCCTGATCCTGTAACCCTGCAGGCTGTGACTTTAATTTGCTTGTCTGAGTGAGCGAGAAAGAAGCAATGAACTTGAACAGGGAGGCTGATGTTGGTTTACTGACAGTTCAACCCAACAGGAAGTGTAATTGGCTTTGGGAGAGGCCCAGAAAGGGAAATCAGTTTTTTTTGGATTTCCTTTTGTGACATTAAACAGTAACAATCCTCCCACTTTCTTAGTGAAAGTAAACATCACAACTCAATAAACTCACTCAACTTCATTTCCTGCTATTATTCTTAACACTCGTTAGGCCCTCCAAAGTCACCTTCCCACAGTGGCAGTGGCTTAAGCAACATTGTATTCCCACTTGCCTCCAAGGTGCCGCTCTTCTAGAGTCATATGGAAAAGAAACAGGCCTTTTGGCCCACCCTGGTCATTCCAGCCATCAAGTACCTCTCTATTCTCAAAAGCCCTTTATAGCATGGCATTTCAATTGCTCATCTAAATATTTCTTAGATGTAGTGAGAGTACCTGCCTCCACCACCCCATCAGGTAGTTAGCTCCTGTAGATAAAAAAAAATTCTTCCTCATATCCCCTCTAAACTTCCTACCCCTTAACTTGAACACGTCTTTGGTCTTGGACACTTTTGTTGGGAGAAAATTTTCTATTATATACCCTATCTATGACATTCAAAGTTTTGTATACCTTATTCAGATTCCCCCTCAGCTTCTTCTATTCTGGGAAACAAACCCAGCCCATCCAGTCTCCCCTCATAGCTGAAAATTCCATCCCAAGCAACATCCTGGTCAATCCCGTCTGCACCCTCAGATCAGATTGTCCTATACACCAGGGTGCAATGAAATGTCTTGCTCACGTGAAGCTCACAGAGTAAACAGTACACATGGTAATAATAAATACAATAAATACAGCTACAAACACATAACAACAGAATGGTGCAAAGATAGTAGTGCAATCTGAAATAGTGTGAAAAGAAATGCTAAAGTGACAATAATGGAATGACTGAGAGAAGTAGAATTAAGAGTCTAAGGACGTGGCAGCACCACCAGGAAGGTAGTTGGTTCAGAAGTCTGGTAGCAATGGGGAAGAAGCTGTTCTTGAGTCTGGTCATCTGGGCTTTTAAGCTCCTGTATCTTCTCCCAGAAGGTAGAAGAGAGAGAAAGGAATGGCCAGGGTGGCAGGCATCCTTGATGATACTATTAGCCTTCCTGAAGCAATGCATCATGAAGATGGACATGGCTGGAAGGAAGTAACAAGCCTGTGATGGACTGGACAGTATTTACCACTCTCTGCAGGTTCTATCAGTCTAGAGCAGAGCAATTGCCATACCAGGCTGAGATACAACCTGTCAGGATACTTTTTATAGCACATCCTTCCTATCATGTGAATTAAATAATGTTTCATATAATTGTACCATAATCTCACTGCTTTTATATTCTACGCCCCTGCCAATGAAGACAACCCATATGTTTTCTTAACCATATTTACCTGTGCTGCTGCCTTCAGAGATCTCTGGACATGTTCACCAAGATCCCGGTGTTCCTCAATACTTCCTAGGGTTCTAACATTCATTGTGTATATCCAACTCTTAGCAAAATGTAGCACCTCAATTTTTGGGATCACATTCCACCTGCTATTTCTCCTCCCAGCTAACCAACCGATCAACATTGTTCTGTAGCCGAAGACTATCCTCATTATCCATAACACCATCAATCTTTGTGTCATCTATGTACTTACTCATCATACCTTCCACATTCATATCTAATCCATTAACATTTATGACAAATACAAGAGTCCCAGCTCCAACCTTTGTGGTGCCTGTGACCACAGACAACCCTCAACCTCTTATCTCTGACCCAATTTTAAATCCAATTTGCCAAATTGCCCCGAATTCCATTGGCTCTTACTTTTTGGACCAGTACCCCAAATGGATCCTTGACAGAGGTCTTACATCAGCCACACCACACTTATCAATACACTTAGTTAACTCCTTGAAAACAAAATCAAATTACTCAGACAGGACCAAGCTCTTAAAGCCATACTGACTATCCCTGATCAATACCTGCCTTTCCAAGTAACCTTGTTCCTTAGATTTTTTTTTCATTAATTTATCATCCACTGATCATTATGGCCCACAGCAACCTAGCTTATCCCTCTTGCTCTCCTTGAATAAAGGTACCACATTTGCTGTCCTCCAGTCATCTGGCATCTCACCTGTGGCAAGTGAAGAATAAAAAAATCTGTCAGGGCGCCAGCAATATCCTCCCTTGCCTCCATAACAGCTTGAGACACATCTCATCAGGCCCTGGAAATTACCCACCTTTAAGGCATCTGATACCTCCTACTTTTTGATAACACATTCGAGAGTTCTACTGTTCTCTTCTCCGAGTTCTCCAACTGCAATCTCCTTATCCAAAGCAAATGTCGATGAGAAGTATGCATTCAAGACCTTGCTTATGTTCTCTGGCTCCATTCACAGATTGCCACTGTGGTCCCTACTCTTTTCCTGGTTACCCATTTGCCCTCAATTTACTTATACAATGCTTGGAGATTTTCCTTAATTTTGCCTGCCAATGCCATTTCATACCAGCTCTTCAACCTCCGAATTACATTTTTTTTAAGGTAACCCACTACCCTTCTCACCCTACATACATCTTATACTCTGTAAGGTCTCACTTGTTTTCAATTCTCTAAATTTGCCACAAGCTACCTTTTATTTCTTTATTCAACTCTCGATATTCTCAGGTAATAAACTGAGCAGGGCTGTGTAGATGATGTCAGGGAGTTCAGGATTTCAGGTCTCTGCTTTCGCCCACCCGATTCCAAGACCAAATTAAAAGTATAATCTTCAGGCAAGTTGAATTTGAGAATATAGATGTAAGTTAGTTCCACTTTAAAGCCAAGTATTTTGCGGGTTTTTTTGGAATATAATAACTTTCATCTTATTATTTGAAAAGCAAAAAGCTGTGGATACTGGAAATCTATAATAAGAACAGAAAATATTGGTATTATTTAACAGGTTAGGCAGCATTTTTGGAAAGAGAAACAGAGTTTCAGGTCAATGACCTTCAGAACTAAGAATTGTTGAAAAACAAGCATGTAGGGGGCAAGGGAGCGAGTAGATGACGACAGCAGAGGGGATATCCATGATCAGAGACTGAGATTGATGGTGATAGTGCCAGCTGAGAGGTAGTGTTAGTGAAGGCTTGCTAATTGCAGCTGACCTTTTTGAAGGAGTTGTAAATAGAAGAAGAACGAGAATAGAGAAGAATAAAAACAGAATGCCAGAACTATGAGATACAGAATAATGCAACTACTGGAAATCCAAAAGACAATGTTAGAAATATCCATTGGGTCAGGCAGCGTCTGCAGAAAGAGAAAAACTGAATTAACGGAACAGGTTTCAGTTCTGACACAAACTGGAAAGGCTGGTTATCTGAAATTGTTGAATTCAATGTTGAATCCTGAGGATTATAAATTTTTGTTCATTCATTCTGATTTTATTGGGATTTGGGCGTCACTGGAAAGGCCAGCATTTATACCCCCAATTCATCCTGCACTGAATGACTTACTCAGCTATTTAAGAGTGGTTCTGGAGCCTATAAAGGACAGATGGGGTGAGGAAAGCAAACTTTCTTCTCTGAAGGACACCAGTGAATTGGTTTATTTTCAATGTCAATTGATAGTTCTGTGGCCCTCATTATTAAGATCGGCTGTTCTTTTAAAAGCATTCCAGATCATTAACTTAATATAAATTCCACAGGTACCACAGTGGGATTTGAACTTGGACCTCTGCTTCATTAATTCAGACTTTTAGATTACTAGTTCATTAATCTAACCACTATACCAGCACCTCATCCTCATTCCTAGCTTGAAGGTGAAGAGCTTACATTGGGCTTCAGTATAACAGTTTAAGAGGCCAATGACAGAGAGATCAGAGTGGGAATGGGATGAAGAATTAAAGTGACAGGAAAATGGAAACTCAGGGTCACCTTTAAGGACAGAAATCTGCAAAGTGGTCAGTGAGTCTGGAAAATAGTAAACTGAGCTATGACACCCCCACTGCTGGCAAGAGAATTTGTAATTACAGGATGACAAACTTACATAGCAATTTCATTTATAAGTGCAGCCGCAGGAATTTATAACGGCAAAAGCAAAACAAGAGCACAGCAAACGGTGACAGCAGAAAGTAAAACCTTATGGACATGAAATGCAGATGTAAAGATATTTTAATATATACCATTAATGAATTTTAAAACCACATCATTTATCCAGATCTAACATGAGACAGACGCAGTTCTCGATGTAGTATATAAAATGCTCAACCCACTGAAGCAGATTTGCTTCCAATGACTATAACTCTTGCAAATAAATGTCTGAGAGTTTAACTGAGAGGTCTTTAACAAGCCTAATTTATACTTAAAAGTAAATATTAATAGTTTACTCAACAACAAATTTCTCGCCAAGTTACCATTTACTGATTGAATATTTGAGAGTTGACAAAGTGCGTTGATGAGGAGTGCGGTTGATGTCGTCTACATGGATTTCAGTAAGGCTTTTGACAAGCTCCCACATGGAAGCCAGGTCCAAAAGGTCAGAGCCCATAGGATCCAGGGCAATTTGGCAAATTGGATCTGAAATTAGCTTGATGATTGGAGGCAGAGGGCATTGGTCAGAGGCTACTTTTGTGATTGAAAGTCTATGACCAGTGGAGTACTGCAGAAATTGAGCTGCTATTCTTGCTGTTTGTGGTAGTCATTAACAATCTGGATGTGAATATAGAAGGAAGTGATTAGTAAGTTTGCAGATGACATGAAAGTCAGTGATGTTGTTGATAGTGAAGAAGTTGCCTTTGGCATCAGAACAATATTAATTTGATAGTAGGAAGGGCAGAGAAATAGCAGATGGAATTTAATTCTGAAAAATGTGAGATGTTACATTTTGAGAGGACTAAAAGACTTGGATATACACAATAAAAGGTAGGACCCGCAGAGGTACTGAGGAACTGAAAGACTTTGGTGTACATATTCAAGAATCCCCGAAGGCAATAAAAAGGTCGTTGAAATGGCATATGGGATATTTGCCTTTATTTACCTGGGCCACAGAATAAATAAGCGAACAGACTTTTGCAGAATTTTATAAAACATCAGCAAGGCCACAGCTGAGGTACAGTGTGCAATTCAAGTCCTATAGGAAGCTTATCCCCTGGAGATGGTGCAGACAGGATTCACTAGGAATCCAGAAAAGTGTTTCAGTTAATGGAGAGAGACTGGATAGACTGGGTATGTTTTCCAGGAAGCCGAGAAAGCTGAGAAGGGATCTGATTGAGGAATACAAAACTATGAGGGTCATAATAGGGTAGATATTGAGGAAATTTTCCCCTTAGCACTTGAAAGGGCAAGGCTGGAAAATGGGATTAGCATAGAAAGGTACTTGATGGCCAGCACAGGCACAGTGGGCCCAAGGCCCTGTTTCCATACTGTATGTCTCCAAACTGAGGCAGTAATAATTGATAGACCAAAACTCAATGTGCAATTTTCATGACATTGGAATCACCAACCCTGATCTGCACTCCTATCATTTTCACCTCAACATTCTAGTAACATTGGAGTTAAAACATTATAGATAACAGAATTGCCAACAAACTGCCGGTTGTGCATCCATTCCAATTTATGAACTGATCACCAACTGGGCAGCCAGGGAAACACACAAAAATCTAAATATACAAGTCAGGGTTTAACGATGTAGGTAGGACACTGAACACTATTCTCACCTCTAAGTACTGCTAGTTCAAGATTTTGCCCAATTATACAAGGTGTTATGGGTTGAGAGGAGTCTGTTTCCTGAAGTATTTAAAGAGCTCATTAAATGCTGAGGTGATTTTCAGGATTTGGGATATATCTGGCTGCATATGAAATTGATTATAGTAATTTCTTAAATTTGCAGAAGAGCTGTACTCCTCGAAAATGTTTTATTATGTAAAATTTTCTAAATTGAAAGAGTGTACAATGGATTTTTCAATACAGTGTATATCCAGAGTGTAGTGCGGTGTTCATTATAGTGAAAAACTGCTTTGTAGATCAAAGCATTAACCACAAAGAGTCAATGGTGTTACAGTGAAAGTTCATAAGTCAAATATTCTTGAATCAAAGAATTATTGTATTGAGCAGATGGAACAGATTTAGAAAGGCAAGTAGCTGCAGCGATAAACTAACTTACGTAGGAGTTACGGTCAACATCCTCACACCAATGAAACGTTTCTTCACACCTGTGACATCTTAATTATAAGCACAAATAAAAGTACAATTAATGAATTTTAAAATATAAATTGATAATTACCTTTTTATTAAGTATCCAACTTTACAATAACATTTCTTGTGTTTGTCAACATATACAAGTAATGATTATCTTTATCGTGTTATTACATCAGAATATCAATTAGGCCAAAGGGATCTGACTAGGATTGATCTCCTGAAAGTTTTGAATGTTTTTTTTTTCCTTTTTCAGCTACTGTATGTTCTATGTTTTTAAATTTCTGAGTGAGTAGTGCTGGCATCCATCAGAGTGTCATTCCAATGTACCTGCTCGACTGTATCATCAGTACGGATTAATTGTGCTCCAAGTATCAGTCTCAGAATGACATACAGAAAAGTAACAATTAAAAAAAACTGTTCATATTTTTACTTTTCCTTCTTGTGAACTAATAATAACTATTATTTCACCTCCCCTTTATTTTAAGCATTTTTTTTTATATTCTTGGTATAAAAGCATTTTTAACAAATCCAGAATTTATTGCCATTGACAGTGTGGTGGTGAGCTGCTTTCTTGAATGCTGCAAGCCATACAGTGAAGGTGCTCCCACAGGGCTGGTAGGTAGGGTGTTGCTGAACGTTTCACCCAGTGATGAAGGAGCAACAGTACATATAAATCAGAATAGTGTATTTCATAAAAGGGCTAATTGGAGATGGCGTCCCCATGCACCTGCTGCCCTTCTCATGCTGTGTACTGTTGCTCACAGATTAAAAAAAGTTATTAAAATGAGGCCCAAGACCCAATTTAGTGGGGGTTATTGGTTTCCATGTTGATTTCCGCTTGTACATTATTCCTCCTAAAATATATAGCCATATTCATCTTCATTCCAAAATCTATTCATTACTTTAGCACAGCATAGGATTACATAGTCAATTTTTTCTAATAGTCCTCCAGAAATGTTGACTGCACCACTACCACCTTGGAGTTTCCCCAATGTGAAGCTTCTTTTTCGTCATTCTGGAGGAAATGAAGGACCATCTGAGGGATTGAAAATAGACTAAACCGGATAGAGTTTCAGTGAAGCTATTTGCCAATAAGCTCAGCTTCACGCTTTCAAAGAGGATAAAAATGTAGAAAGAATCCTATTCCAAAAAGCAGCTGGTGTCAAGCAGCATCAATAGGACAATTATGTAATCAAAACACTGACCAGTTGTACAAGATCTCTGGAGAGAAAAGAGACTGCGGATACCAGAATCTGGAGCAAAATAAAAACAACCTGCTGGAGGAACTCTGTGGGTCAGGCAGCATCTGTGGAGGGAAATAGACAGTTGACGTTTCAAGTCGAGACCCTTCATTGGACAGAAGGAGGGGGAAATAGCCAGTATAAAGATGAGGAGGCCTCCTCTACTGGTGAGACCAGGGGCAAACTAAGCAATGGCTTTGCCTAGTATCTACGCTCTGCCTGCCATGGCTGTTCAGAGCTCCTAGTTGCTAGCCATTTTAATTCTCCTCCCCATTCCCACACCAACCTGTCTATCCTCAGCTTCCTCCACTGCCAGGGTGAGGCCCAATGAAAACTAGAGGAACAACACCTTGTATTCCACCTGGGTAGTCTGTGGCATGAGCATTGAATTCTCCATTTTCAGCTACCTGGGTCCCCCTCTGTCCCTTTCTCTCTCCTTCTGATCTACCCAGTTCCTACACACACCCAACACCACCACCCCAACCCCGATCACCCTGTTTCTTTCCCCTCTTCCACCCACGCCATCTGCCCATCGCCCACACACTCCTCCCACTGGATTCCCTCCCCCCACTGTTCCCATCTGCACTCCCTTATTTGGTTCCATGCATCCATCACCTTCCTTTTCTATCAGATTCCATCATCTACAGCCCTTTGTTGCCTCCACCGATCACCTCCTATCTCTGCTCTTCCCTCCTCCATCTGCCAAACACCCATCCTCACTTGGATCCACCTATCACTTGCCAGCTCTTGCTCATCCCTCATTTCTTTCTACTGGCTATCTCCTCTCTTTCAGTCCAGATGAAGGGTCTTGACCCGAAATATTGACTGTCCATTTCCCTCTACAGATGCTGCCTAACTTGCTGAGTTCCTACAGTAGTTTGTTCTTTTTGTGCCCTAATTTCTGTTGATCAAGATGTTAATGTTGCTACATGAAAGAAAACTTGTTTGGTTGATTAGTGAGAGTTATGAGGCATTGGCACGGTTGGGTCATTTGCCAAACTATAACCAATTATAACTGTGGATATAACCAATTACAACTGCTGAGAAATGGTTGTGAGCATATCTCTTAGTAGAATCTAAATTGACAGAATACAAGGAAACTTGAAATTTATCACTATCATATAACTCAAATGAGGAGTTGTTATGGTTTCAGATAGCTAACTACAGATCATCTAATCCTTCAGCTGCAGGGTGCTGCAATTTCCTTTCAAGGGGGATATTTATCAGCATCCTTAATTTCATTGATGATTTTTGTTTAGGATGCAAATAATCTAGAAATCCAAATATCTGGTATTTTTAATCTTGTTATTTGTTGGAACCTCACATAAAACTATACATGATTATGTCAGTAGAATGAGATCTTTTTGCAATAGACCTAGGCAGCAAAGCTGCATCTTAGAGTACACTTATAATACTTTGTTCAATATTAAGTAGAAACAAATTATTTGTAAATTTTGTGAATGGACATTTACAATCTATTGCATAAAAACTTTAAAGCAGAACCTCAGATTGCAGGCTGATTTGCATGGCTCATTTGTTTAGCTCCATTGTTTCAGGTTGCTCATTTTGGTTTATGGAAAAGCATGTCAGGTTGTACGTTGGGTATGCTGCATTACAGGAAGCATTCTTCAAAGCTCAGCATATTTATAAAATGAGTACTCAAGTCCAGTAATTGGTGTTGGTTTGGGCTGTGGAGCTCATACATTATAGTACATACTGCAAGATGCTATTTATTCCTTATTCTTATAACTCTCCAGATAATGTGTTTATATTATAGTATGTACCACACTTGAAAATAAATTAGCTTAATTTATGCAATGAAAAACTCTTACCTTTGGTTTGTTTATCCAGAAAATCAGAAAGAAATGTTGTGATGCGATCTGATGGAATCGCAAATGAAATTCCTGCAGTCACCTTCAGTGTGTTTATTCCTATAACTTCCCCATCCTGTAGATGATAATATTTTTTTTTAAGTTCAAAAAATTCTTCAGGGTGGATTATGCACATTACCATTTGCTGGTTAGATTTGGCGAATGAAATGCATTTTGACGTTTTGCATAACACTTATTTTTATAACAGATAATATCATGCTTTTAAAGAAAATTTAACAACTTCAAGATGATAGTCAATTTGGGAGAACTTGAAAAATGGCAAGATCACACATGGAATGCAATACAATAAAGTGCGTTGCTTTTCAATGAAGTTGTAAAGATTTTAGCTTAGCATGTGAAGGAAAATGGAATGAAACATAATTTGGCTCACCAAATTCACCAACGGCCCTCCAGAGTTTCCATACTTCAGATATGTGCAATAAGCAGAAAAGAGCACAGACAGTCAGCATTTATCACACTGTAGATTTAATACTATTAAGTTATGCAGCTTTAGGCACAAATTACTATTAACTGCCATTATTTCAATCTTTATTTTAGACCAGCAAGTCAGAATACATTAAAAGGAAAGTAGTGTTATCTCTCGCTCCAACTTTTCTCTTCTTACTATTTCAAGGCAGTGACTTATTGTTCCCTGATAGCTGACTCACTGGTATTTTCTACTAGTACTTCGTATTTGCAAAATCTTAACAGTGAGTTGCACTGAATAGGCATCAGGTTTAAGTTCAATTCTGCCTTTATCTGTTATTAACATCTGTGCCAATATGCCCAAACAGTGACTGGCTAAATGGCAGAGGAGGACACATCAGTTGATACCCAGCATATTAATATTTTATTTAAGGTTATGCAAAAACAAAAACAACATGCAAACACAAAACTGCTCTTCCATTCATCTTAATTCAGAGCACTAACATCTGCTGCAAAGGTTCAATGTTTACAATACAAAGTAACTCACACTTAGTACAGTGGATTCAAAACAAACACAATTAAGTTAACAGCCATTGACTCCATCAAAAACACTGGCTTGTTGATGGACAAACTGCTCAAGCTTTCCAGATGCATGGCCTCAAAGCTCACTCTTACCTGTTGTTGTTCCCCAGGCGTAACCTTCCACTTGGAAGCTAGAACCCAGTGATGGGGAAGCCTAATCTTAACAGGTAACTCCATCCCCAGAGTTGCTTTCAGAGTTGGTAAAGCCCCATTTCAGGCTCCCTAACTATCAAAGTTGTCGAGGAAATTGAATATTTGAGAGCGTCCTTGACATTAGCCTGCACTTAACCTTCTCTCTCCAATTAATTTTACCCATCGAATTCAATGGGTTTACTGGGCTATCAGTGCTACTCCCGCAGAGATTCAGCTGGGACATCTGCATGTTTGCTCTCCTCTTCTTGAATTCATAAGGAGTCAAAAACTGGTGTATAGCTGCCCCAGGGTTTGCAATCAGTCTAGAAGTTGTTGAAGCCTCCTCTCCAAAGATCTGAACTTTTGGCCAATTATTTAAGTAAAAGCCATCCATTCTAAGCACAACTACAGGCTTTTGATGTGGGTTATATTTTCTCACCTTTCCTTTCTTGTCACAATAAGCTGCTATATTTACCTTCATGACTTTTTAAAGTGATTAAATACTAATTTTCCCAAAAAGGTGCACAAATACAGAATTATATTATACCTTTGAACAGATTGGTTCTCCTAAAATATTTGGAACCCAAAATATATACTTCTAGCATCCTTTATATACTTAAATACGCCAACTCTGAATTACTATTCCCTTCACCTTGTATCTAGTCCAGTCAAGGAATCCACGAGAGTTAACATTAGGCAACGAAAATATATACGTCAGCTGAATTGTCAACATGCTAAGTAATAATGTCCCAAGTTTCATTCCCACCCAGCTTTTTTATAGAGAGAATAATTCAATAATCTAAAACAATTTTATAGATATAAATGAATAATTTCCTTGGCTATATTTAACTGACTTTCTTGATCACACAGAATTGCATCAAAGGATTTAAAAATGAACTGGTAAAACAAAATACCAACATAAGTACCAATCCATGCTCCATGCAACTTATTATCAAAAACTCCTACTTTATCAAAAACAAATTGTTATATAAAATCTGTATCATCTGTTGTGAATGACAAAACCAAAGCCCATATAAGCATGTGATTACTCTAAAATTAATAATTAGGTTTCCATGCTTCAATTGTGTTAGATTCTAGCTACCAACGTGTGTAATTTATAGCACAGATGAAGATGCTCAATGGTGTTAAGCAGGTAACTTTGAGGGTTGTTCCTCCGACTATTCATTAAAGCACAGCTGGTATGTCCAAGGCAAAAAAAAAGCAATTGTGGAAAGTAAATGATAAGTAAAGAATAGTAGATATGAATAATTGGATAGATATTCTAGAAAACCAAGAACAGGAAGCATTTAAATTAAACTTTCCTTGTGGCATGAATGTTCATGAGAGCGTAGCCGTATTGCTAGCCTTTAAACTTCTACATGTAAGATAGAAAAAGAGGGCAATTTTATGTGAGCATCAGTTTACAGGTTATCCCCAGGTTACATACACATGACTAATGAATACCCCTATGTATGTGCAAGCACCCATGATATTATTACATTCAAAAGTCCAACGTATGTACATAAGTTTGTTCCTACGAATGGCAAATGTCTCCATTTTTAGTAATTGTTCTTTCTTATCATTCTTATGTGCTTTTGATTCCACTCATTACAACACTGTGAAGGTATGGTTGCCATATTGAGTGACTTTTGTATATTTTCTGACTTACAGACAAAGTTGACTTATGGATGTCTGTTAAAACGGAACCTGTACAGCACCCAGGAATAGCCTGTATTGTGATATTAGGAAACAATGTATCCTTCCTGATCACAAAGGTGGTTTAATAATGGCAGATTAAAGAATATTGAGACAAGTGAATGTTCCTTTACAACTAGCTGTCCAAAAGTTGGAACCAGTGGAAAAGGAGATAATGGGACACTGATAACATCTGAAGTGAATTGCAGAAAGAAGCCTGCGGCAAGGATGTTCCAGAGAAAGGAAATAACAATGCATGTAGAAATGTTTGTAGGAGCTTACAACTTCAAACGGCAGTTTCTATATAAAAGGTAACTCAGCCCTGGAATCAGTGACATCCCCAGGAACAAATGCAGAAGGAAGGACGCCAAGTTTGGAGATTAGAGAAAACCAGCACCCTTGTGTAAGCCTGGCCAGCTCCTTCTAAAATTGGGCAAAATCTGAATTTAAACTAGGATGTAATTATTGAATTGCTTGACCTAATGATCATTTTAATAATAACTGTAATAACATAATGATTGTCAGAAGTTATAACTTGTGTTAAAATTCTTTGTTCAACATGTGAGTTGACCAAGGGGGTTTACCAAGTTGACAGAGGGTCCTCAAAGGAGTGTGCTAGACAGCCTACATGGCTAAATGTCTCTTTTTGATTTCCTGCTTTCTCATACAGTTGCATTCTTACTGGCAAACACAGCTGCTGTACCGACAATAACTCTGGGAACAGATATTATTTGTGATTCTAACTAAAATTGCACAATCATCACCATAAATGTTAGCTAAGCTGGGTGATTATCACTTGACTCAGCTTGTATTCATCATGCTGTGAAAGTATCTTGATATATTATACTTACATTGATTATAGCATCTGTTTGTATGTAGTCCATGTCTGAGTCTCTTAGACCCAATTCCTTTCCATCCCTCTGAGCAGAACTGACAATTCCTGTTGTTACTGTATTTTGCAGAGCAAAAGGACTTCCAATTGCAACTACAAATTCTCCTGGTCGGAGGTCAATTGACCGACCCAGGGGTAGCACAGGTAGTTTCCTCTGCAAAGTATCACATATTTTATATCAATATAATAAGGTTATCTTATCAAATAATATCTCATTTCCTATTGTCTAAATAGTAAATATTAACATTAAAACAGATCATTCCAAACTTGCAGGAACTATTCAGGTATAATAGTTTTTCTTTCCTTATGTTATAACAGTAACTCCACTTCAAAATTACTTCATTGACTATGTAGCATCTTAAGGCAGCTAAACCATTTATTTCCTTTTTTTTTTAGGCACTCCCTCAAATATCCTGTAGCTTAGTTACAAACTCTCAGTGAATTTATGGGCTTAACCAGTCAGCGATGCAAGACATACAGCTTAGTGGCCACAAGAATACATTGACAAAGAAAATTTCTGTAGTTTTCTTGGGTTTGACTTTGATAAACTCACAAGTCTTCCCCCATTTGTGAAAATGATATGGAAAATCCAACACTAACCATTTACCTATTTGTTCATACCCTTTGCTGCATTTTGCCCATATGCAATAAAGGTTTATAATCAATTCTTAAAGATGCATTTTGATTGTAAAATAGGAACTGATTTCAGCAATGCCACCAGCTATCTGGTTATATAAAGCATCTTGCAAAAGTCTATCTTAATGTTCAAGACTACTTCTTAAATGATTACTGATTTCTCCAAGTTCCTCACATGCTACAATATTTGGGGAATAATAATGTTGTTCTGGAACAATGGAAATTATGGTAATGGTGTCTGGGTAGAGTGTAAACTTACAAGTTGACCTTGTGACATAATGCTTGTTCACATACTTGCACAGTTCTCAGCACAAAGTGTATGAAACAAATGGTCACATCACCTTCAAGACTGCTTATTGTCTTTAAACTGAGAGATGGAAGCTACAGCAAAAATATTGTTGGCAAAAGGCACCTTTACAACATGCAGCTGCATGGGTCCTTCTGCCAAGTGTTTTGAAGAAAAGGGCCAATCCCCTCTGAAGAAGAGTGTGAAAGGAGCCTCGGTGGAGATTGGGGAAAAAAGTGGATACTGTCTTACCCACAACAAGTTCCTGTGATCTGATTAGTGAGAAAATTGTTAACACTTAAGAAGCACATATACACTTTGCTCTGTATTTTAAGCACTGAAAAAGCCTCAGTGACTACTTCCAATGAGGCTGACACTTCCCCACTACATTAACCTATAAAATATCCAAAGAACACACAAATGGTGTCAAATCTTGAAATTCTGGATCAACTGTGCCTGACATGCACTGTTGGCAAGGGTGCTCCCCATTGCATTATTGTCCTATCAGCTTTAATCGGAATCTGTAATTTTGGTAGCAGTTATTTTTCTACATCAAAGTTATTTATTTTGGAATTGGATGTCTTGTAGTTTAAATAATGAGGGTGAAGTTTGTCTTATAAAGTAGTGCACGATGGATAGCTAATTCGCTTCTCTTATTTGCATTGGCACCCATGATTAGTTTCACCCAACTGCTATTATACTTCTGTGTTCTGATCCAGCCCTCCAGGGTGGAATGAAACTTCTCTTTCTAAATGTTGTGCTTGGTCTACTTGACACAAGATTGGGTTACCTCTATAGCATTTATTGATTTAAGATCAGCAATGCCTGACAGGGAATTTGGAATCTTATTTAAAAGGCATGAGGATGGCTGATAAAGGAGGTGGACAAATTCACACAAATGCAAAGGAGAAGGATGAAGTTCATTTTGATTTTGTTGGAGAAGAAACTCAAGAAAACAGAACAAACTAAGCTTTACTGGTCATTTGACCAACTAAGTATCTAACTTGCAAGTGATTGATATTCTTCAGTACTGACATCCTTTGCCATGATAAATAGGAATGAATGAATGTGCTAAAATAATACAAAACTTAATTTCTAACTAAAAGAAGGTTTACTCACCTTAGGGTTAATCTTTATGGTTGCTATATCTGACTTTGTGTCAATATCTTTTATTGTTGCCTCGTAGATTTTTCCATTGTGTACCTGCACCTTTAGCTGTTGCTGACCTGACACTGCATTGTTGCTGGATACTACTACATGGGCATTGGTCACAATTAGCCCACTATCTGATATTATAAAGCCAGAGCCACTTGACAGTGGAATGTTTCGTCTCAGCAAAGGATGCCTGCACAAATGGAGAAAATTGAAACAAGGCCATGACATTTTTTTTAGCATTCTTTAGAGCATGCAATGAACAATTTTTGTTGCCAGCACTTAAGTTGTACTAAATCTACATCCTTACCAACATCTTAATGTACTAAATATTAGGAAAATACTGAAAAAGTATAAGAATTTGATTAGAAGTATCAAATTTCTACAAATTTCACCTTTTTATTCAATTGCAATTGTCACATTTTTGTGCACAAAGTAACTGAACATCAACAGAAAAAAGTGGAAGAAAATGCAGGGACTATTTGGAATTCTGTTATGTTTATTTTGAATGCTTGTTTTCTGAGTATATTCAAGGCTGAAATTGATACGTTTTTGGACACATGAAATCAGGGGAAATGCTGATTGAGCAATAAATGTTTTAATATTCTTATCCTGAGAAAGTGTTTTTATGATCTCATCCCTCAAACCTTCTTCCTACCAACCCCAACCCAATGGCTCGTCTTCTGATCTTTGACCTGTTGCCTACTCCCTGGGCTCTCTACTCTCATCCCAGACTTGCCAGCCCGTCCCCTCCAACCCTTGCACAAACTGGATATAGATTTACCCGAATCCTTTCACAATGGTGAAGCAAGTGAAGGAAAGGCCTTTCTTTGAACAAGGTCTGTTTGATGAAGCACATAGACTTCATATGACTTTATTTCCCATCAATGGGCCTTTGAACAAAACTTTAATTGGACCACTGTGAACTCCCTCTACTGTGCTTGAGCGGGCACACGTTATTTTCTGGACAGCTGATGACTAGTAAAGCTCACAAAACTGAAAGACTTTATATTATGTGGAATAAATGCTGGTGGGGGTGGGGGTTGATGGTGGTGAATTCAAGTCCACATCATACTACCAAAGCACAGATAATACTCAGAAACCAACTTATTGTTATAAGTTAGAGGATTATTCAAAAGGCCAATTAGGCAACTATGTCAAACATTTATCTAGTGACTATCTTCTGGGGGCACTTGTAAATGGAAACAAAACACCAGCCTTCCAAGCTACTCTCATATCCCAGGAGAAAAACTATTAATAAAATTAATGAATTAAATCAAGTACATTGTGCAAGTTTCAAAGCACATTATTCTCATCAGGCTTACCTTAAAACTAGTTCAATGTGAACAACTGCAGGTGCAATCTTTTCCACCACATCAGCAATAAAATTGAATTTATATCTTGGACTGTTTGGATGTGAATGATCTATACTACGCAGAAGAAATGTTGGACATTATTTATGAAATTCATAATATTCCTGACATATAAAATCAGACATATCCATTTAAGTGGTAAGCAGAACTGTTGTTTGTATGCTAAAAAAATACTACTCTGGTAGTGTACCCCTGCATTACTGCAGTTCGAGTAACAAAAGTTCACCCTTACAGAATTCACAAATCACTACCAAAAATACAGAATAATAATTCACTCTTATGGTGCTTATGTGAGAAAAAAAATAACTAAACACAAAATGCAAAAGAAACAACAAATTTTGTCAATTTTTGTGATATAGAAAATCATGATACAGACAGTTGTCAAGGAACACAACCCCTGTAATGCAGGGGTCTACTATATAATCCATCAATGAAGATCATTTGCCATAAGGACACATGCACAATTAAAGGATGTGAATGCATTGGTAACTCTCAAAATTGATCAAAATTTAGAAAATATGCTTTCTTTCCACAAAATGGTGGGTATCTGAAATACAGTAATTTATTTTTCTGACAAGCTATGTCACTGTAGCCTTAAAGTGCTTATTAAATATCTGGTTTAGAATTTGAACTGGAGGATAAAAGGACATCTAATCACAGATAATCAAAGTATCAACTTTCTAATACTGTTAGTACTGAGGAAATGTCATTCATGCAATGCAGGTGGTCAGGGTTGAGTATTCTTGGAAATATTGGATTCATGTCCTTGAGCTTCACCCAGTTACTTTTAGTGGCCAAGTGAACATTCCAAAGAATGTTATCTTACAAGTTTATTTTGCCAAGCTTACATTGATTAAAGTATTAGTGTGAAGTGTTTTTGGTCACATCGGATAATGGGATTTGTAGGTTTGCACATGCTATTATTAAATATAAAAACTGAAGAACCGATGCCAAAGTAATTTAACATGCAAGTTATACTGTAGTTAGACTGTTAAGTTTGGCTCTGGTCACTCTTGCTATAGAAGAATATTAGAGTAAAGGAAAGTGTACAGTAAACATTTTGGAGATTAACACCAGAAACTCTTTACATCTTTAATCTTGATTGAAAAATATGAACGCATTTCACTTGAACAGAAAAACTGGATGGTATATCATGGAGGATATGAAAGCCGAATCCAAGGCTATTTCACCTCATTGGCATATTTCCAGGAGGGGACCTGGTATGGTAATTGGAAGTAAAAACCCACTCTTTATCAAAAGGTCCTAACATCAACTATAACACTCCAATTGCTGCCTTACAAACCTAGGATGTAACCTGGTCAGGAGGCCACCTGGGAACTCCACTTAATAAATGAGCTCTCTCCCAAGGCTGCAGTTTCACAGAAACATCAAAATAGTACTCAACACAATTTCAATTTTGTAAGATGCTCTACCTCCTGAAAAACTCTGCTACATCTAAGGATGATCCTAAAAACACAAAATATCTTAACACAATATATCCTGGAGTAGAGAATCATTCTTCATCCATCTGCTAAACGCACATTACAACAACAATAATTTTGCATACTACTCTGCTTCTGAAATTCAGTTCCATTTAAGTCAATGGAATTGATTTAACAGTCAACAAGATAAATTACACCCTTCAAATATTGGTTGTTTTATCTAGAACCTGTACAGGTGAATCTACCGTCACTTTCCATGTGAAATATCACCTCCAACCATTTGTTAATAACAGCTGGCTACTTATTCTTCTACGTGGTGATAGATGTAAAGCTTTTTGTAAATTGATGGAGTTTATTATTTTCTATTAACCCACTACAAGAGTATTGGTGTACTAATATGCCTCCTTTTTTAACATTTTCAGGGTCTAAGGGCCATGATAGAAAGCAGCCTTACTCCAACAATAACTACACATTGGCAAACCTTCCTCTCACAGCAATGGATTATATGCAGCGAGAATTAATAACCCTCAGCAAGTTCCTGCAATCAGTATAAAGTTCCTTCAGAATTTTGTAATGAAAACCATTTAAACACAACTGTTTTAGAAATCATGGAATCACACTGCAGAGAGCGAGACCATTTGGCTGTGCCAATTATATTCCCACTTTGGCATTCCTCCTGGAGATGTTATAAACTATGCACAACATCTGGCATTACAACAATGATGCACTTTAATGTAGTAAACAGCTGCATTTCAATCAACTGGTAACTGAAAAATATATAGCTAACATTACTATCACTAAACTGACAAAATCTACCAATAAAAGGATCTTAAATATGGGACTGTATTCAAATGACCATATATCCAAGAATATGTATTTATTATTTATAGGAAATTGGTAGCAAATCTCATACATGGTAATGAATGCTAACATTCAATGTAAATTCAAGATCTTTCATGTATTGAAAAATGCATAAGAGAACTAATACCCTAGATACTATTTTTCAAATTAAACTATAATTGTCAATGTACAGGCAATTCAAGCATTAGTTTTAGTTTAGTTTTCAATGCTTCGAAACTAAGTGACAGGGATTTCATGAGCTTTGAAGCATTGAAAACTAAACTAAAACTAATGCTTGAATTTCATTATGCCAAAATTTGAAGAATAGTTTGCCCAGGTTTAATTCTGGCTGTTGCAAAGTGTACACTGTTTACTTTTTATGTGCAATGACCTTGATATTGAAAGATACAATGCATTATTATAAAGTCCATAAATTATATCTAAGAATTTAAAACAATTACAGGGGGTGTGTGAAGCAGTGTTTTAAAAATACCAGTAGCTGCGAGATATGAAAGCAGTGCTCACCTGGTTCACAGGCACCTTTGTGAACTTGTACTATTGCCTGCAGCCTGAGCTGCAGGGCTCTCCTGCTGGCTGACTTGAGCTTACATACGTTGTCGTAGGTTTTGCCGTCGCTGCCACACACTTTGTAGTTGAACTTGCACCGGCAGACGCCTGGACCCTTGGCCACACGCTTGCCGAAGAGAGGCTTGCACTCCATACCATCGCCGCAAGCCACATCGTGCGCGCTCCCGCAGGCTTGTCCCTCGGCGGCAGCGCACACCAGGCAGCAGTGGCAGGTGTCGTGCACGTAACCATGGAAACAGCTGGGACTCGGGCACGTGGATACGTCGCAACGCTGCGGACACGCAGGCTGGTTGGTGTCCGGGGAGTACGCGGGTTCGGGGGCGGCTCTGCAGCTGGAGTGGAGCAACCAGGTCCCCAGGAGCAGAGGCCAAAGGCACTTGGCCATTGTTGCAGCAAAATTCAATGCGTGCATTGGATAGACACAACTGGGAGAGCTGAAACAAAAACAAGAGACTGACCTGTAAAGATACTTCCCAAAAATATACTTTCTGCAATTTGTAAGATTAAAACGACGATTCACAAACGACAGTATTTTTAAATGGTTGTTACGAAGTGGAAGATAATGCAAAAGAGTGAAAATCTTGTTTAAAACCGAAGCGTTTTTGAAGTATTTAAAGTTTGCACGACTAAACAAAGGACATCAAACCTTTGCACACAAAAAAATTACAACGAGGAACGAAAACCCGAAGCATTAGCGACTTTTCTAACTGTAAAATGCTAATCTCCCCCAGAAGAGAAAAAAGAAGTTATCCAAGGGTGGAATCAGCCTCCGAGCCGCTGCTGAAAATGATGTATAAGCCTTGAAAGCAAACGGTAATAAAGAAGCCTTGATGAGTTTTCCGGCTGACTCACCAAGCTTTAGCCAATGTTTATGAAATTGGAGCGTTGTTCCAGATCCCGCAGCTGGACTGACCCAACCACAATGACACACATATACCAAATACAGTATTCTGTATTTAATCTTTGATTTTGTACTTGTTCTTTAATTTTCTTCATAATTCAGTTATGTACAGTATATAAATAATTTCTCAAACCATATTATATGCACCGTTTCATCTAAAAACTAACCTCTGTTGGGAGAAGATTTATATATACACAAAAGTTAAGATAGCAAGACACAATAAGCAGTGCAAAGAGTTGTTTACTGGTTATATTTTAATTTACAAACTGGCTAGCAGAACAGTTTAGAATGAGAGCTCCAAAGTTAGCTCAACAAGTGTATCTGGATTACGCATTTAACTGAATGCATTTATTATATACAATTTATTATTCATTTTAAATTGCACCTGTAATAATGCATAATGTATCTCCTGTGTCTTTAAAGGAAATTAGTAAACAAATGAATTGTATATATCCCAGAACACAATGTAAGCACCAAAATTTTTGGTTTACCATGTAAATATATATACCACAACTTATATTTTGGTATCATTAAATAATCCGAGGCTCTTCAGAGGAGTATTATCAAGGAAAATTTGACACGAAGAAATGTTAGAAAACCAAAATCTTGGTCAAAAGTATGCTTGAAGGAGCATCTTAATGGAGGAGAGATTTTCTAAAAAGCACTCAAATAAGGGGGGAGATAGAAAGGGGGAAGGTCTCAGAAAGATTTAAAAATAAGAATTCTGAAATTAATCGGTTGAAAATCAAAAACTTACCAATTTTCGCAAACAAAGTGGGAAAGCATCTTCAGATAAACTCAAATTTATGAGATGTGGAAGATAGGAAGTCAGCCAGGTTAATAATGAACATCCAGGGCTACAACAATAACAACTTGTATTTATTTGTACTTGTAAAAGGACTAAGTTCCATGGCTTTGTGCACGTGTTGCCTAGAAGTAAGAAAGGCATGAATGAAGATTTCAGCAGCAAATGAGTTTAGGCAGAGCTGAAGTTGAACGATGTTATATATGGAGATGAGAAAAATGAAGGGGAATAGTGTTGCAAGAACCGATTCCCAGGGGGCTAGAAGATTATAGTTCAGGAGCAGGAAAATAAGTTTCTCTCCAGCCACAACAAGATAGAAATTGTTTCTGAACTCTTTATTTGCAAGGGACAAGGTTCTAGGTGCTGACAGTCTGAGGGAGACCCAAATGCAGAAATAGTATACTAAAATACCATTACCACATGCATGATCCCCCAGTTTAATTCATATTGACACATTTTATACAACCACCTGGAAATAATTCAAGCTGTGTTTTTTTTCCTCATGCTGAATAAAATAGCTGCAGCTGCATAATTTTAAACCTTACGGCTTTGATATTGAATACACAGTTGGGGATCACAGCCAGAAGCAGCCCTTTGGAAATGGATTTACTGTGCAGATACATAGAAAATTCAGAAAAGAATGAACTCCCACCACTGCCAGCTCCAGGAAAAAGACTTACATTTCTATAGCACTTTTCACAACTCAGGTTGTCCCAAAGTGCTTTGGAGCTAATGTAGGAACATAGCAGCCATTTTATGCATGGCAAGCTCCCACAAGCAGCAAAGTACAAAGAAGCAAAAGCTATAGCACAACACAATGGCACAGCTACTAGAGATCTGGGTTCAATTGCAACTTCAGTTGCTGTGTGTGAACTTTGCATGTTTTCCCTGGGCGCTCCAGTTTCCTCCCATATTCCAAAGACGTGCAGTTGTTAGATTAATTGGCCACTGTAAATTGCCCCTAGTGTGTAGGTGAATGGTAGAATTGGAGGGTGTTGCAAAGAATATGGGAAAAATAAAAAATGGGATTAACAAAGGATTAGTCTCAGTGGGCCGAAAGACCTGTTTCCATGCTATGTGACTGTGTAGTTATGTTGACTGAGGCTAAATACTGGTATCTAATGTATTTCAATTTATCTGTTCCTTCTTTATGTTCCTAAATACTTCTTTGGATAAAATAATCAGTGATATGCTTCAAATTTTTCTTCTGAGCTACATATGTGCATAATGCTTCCATGTGTAATTTTTTAAGAAGTGTTATATATAACTGAACAATAAACCAGATGTTATCCACTGAGTGTAGATGAAATTTCTCCTTTCAAAACCAAAATTGTGATTTCTTTTGCAAATGTTATTGGCAGAAGGAATAACATCCAAATTTTAAGTTTCATGAATACAAAAGTTTTAAAATTATGACATCATGATTTGTATTACTGCAAGAAAATGCTAATGCAATGTTCCTTTATACAAGCATATTTTTACCATATCAAAATTTTCTGCTCATTATGCTGGATTTAGAATTAACATGGTACTGGCAACTGCATGTAGTAAACTCCACAATGCAGTGAAATATTTCCTTCCTTCCTTCCTCCCTTCCTCCCCTTCCTTCCTCCCCTTCCTCCTCCTTCCTTCCCTCCTCTCTTTCCCTTCCTTCCTTCCTCCCTCCCTCCTCCCCTTCCTTCCTTCCTCCCTCCCTCATCCCCTTCCCTTCCTTGCTTCCTTCCTTTCCTCCCTCCCTTTTCCTTCCCTGTTAATTTTACACAAAATATATATTTAGGTATAAGGTGAGAAAGACAGCAGTGGAAGGAGAACAATACCTCTGCAATTGTTTAAACGAAACAGATTTGCATTTAACCAAAAGCTGTAGTACATCACAAATAAAATAGAGTGTAAGATTGTCTTAAGTAATGTTAGCATTCCATTTGGGTTTATGTGTTATAATGAGATGACATTTCATACTTTTTAGCAAAGACATGAATATATAATATATAGACTCATTCTATTTATTCCATTAATAGGGCAAGCACAGTAGTGTAGAGGGCAGCACGGTAGTGTAGTGGTTAGCGTGACGCTATTACAGCGCCAGCACCCGGGTCAGTTCCAGCCACTTAAGGAGTTTGTAGGTTCTCCCTGTGTCTGCGTGGATTTACTCCAGGTGCTCCAGGTTCCTCCCACATTGCAAAGACGTACAGGTTAGGAAGTTATGAGCATGCTATGTTGGCGCCCGAAGCGTGGCGACACTTGCGGGCTGCCTCCAGAACACTTTACGCAAAAGATGCATTTCTGTGTGTTTCGATGTACATGTGACTAATAAAGATATCTTATCCTCATTAAGCTGCTATCCACAATAATTTATTACTGAGCCATTTGTGAGTTCCCCATAGCATTTCAACCTCTATCATTTGAGAAAAATGTTAAATGTATTCACCTCAGGAGCAATGCAACTTCCTGTTTTGAACCTTGTGTGTCATCCACAGGCCAAATGAAGTATAAGTCACTTGTGCCTTGATAGCTTTCTTTATATACAGTTAGATATCTATAACTGTTTTATTGACCAATGAATGAAAAGTGGTCAAAAACAAATAAGAAATGGAGAGTAAGACCATATATTTACAGACATAAGGCTATGGAAGATTATTGAGGTATTACGATGAAGTAATGTGAATGATTGAAGGTAAGAATTTGGATCAAAGTCAATCCACTGGGGCACAAAAGGTGTATAAAATGTGGTCTCATTAAGCTATTCAGTAGAGCATCAGATGAGTGTACTTAAGTACATTGAATTCTATGCTTTTTAATTAAGTAATTGCAAATATACAACAATTTGTTTTTGGAGTTCCAGAAAGATACAAATAAACTGTGGTATTTGGTTTGGCCACGTTCCTTAAGACTCGACAGAGCCAAGCAAACACACTGTCTGCAATGACTCCTCATGATTTGTTAGTGTGTAGTCCTGTGCATCCAGACTATAGTGAACACATTCATTCTCCAAGCTTACTTGACCTGTAGGTTTCTGTTATTATTTACACACTTGTCTTATATTCATTTTTCAGGTTGTAGGTGTTGCTGGCAAACCATTATTTGTTGTCAATCCCAAATTACTCTTTACAGAGTAGTGGTGAACCACTTTCTTGAACCACCACAGGCATTCTGGTGATAGTGCTCCCACAATGTTGTCAGGTAAGGAATTCCAGGAATAATAATTACATGTAATGAAGGAGTCGCCATATATTTTCAGGTCAGTATGATATGCAACTTGGAGGGGAACCTAAAGACCTAATGAGCCTGCTGCCCTTGTCCTTGATTTTGAGTCTGGGAGGTGTTGTTGAGGTAGCTAGGTCAAGTAACTGCAGCGGGTACATTTTGTAGATGGTACCACTGCAGCCACATTAATGGAGAGAATGAACGTCTAAGGAGCAGTATGAGGTGCTAATCAAATAGACTGCTTTATAGAATGTGTAGAGCTTTTTGGATGTTTTTGGAGCTGCAATCATTCAGGCAATTGAAGCTTATTCCATTATGCCCCTCACTGTACCTTGTGAATGGTGAGAGGCTTTGGGTATCAGCGGGCGAGTCACTCGCAGCAGGATACCCAACCTCTGACATGCTCTTGTAGCCATAGTATCCATGCGCCAGATCCAATTGAGATTCTGGACAATGGTGATCCTCCCAATATATTGATGAGGGGACCTCGGTGATAGAAATGCAATTAAATATCAAGGGAAGATCCTTTTACTGCCTCTTATAGGGGATGGCCATTTCCTGGCATTCTCGTGGTGCAAACGACAACCCACTGCATATTAGATCATGCCTTATTGTCATCCCGGTCTTTTTGCAGGCAAGCATGGACTTGTTCATGTTTTTAGGAGTTGGAAATGGAACCGAATATTTGTGCAATCATCAGCAAACATTCCACTCATTCATGACTTGATGTGGCAGGATCACAGTTTTCATCTGATCTGTTAGTTCTGTTTAATGCCTGATGCTTTTGCTGTTGATAGCATATAAGTATGTGATTGTTCTAATCATTAAGTTAACTGTACTGCTGCCACAAAACAACAAATTTCACAACTTATGTCAGTGATAATAAACCTGATTCTGATTCTGAATTAGAACGAATCAACTCACATATTTCATATTTCTTATATTTCCTTATGATATAGGACATTCAGCCCATCAAGTCTATACTAGCTCTCAGAGCACTTCCACAGTCCCAACCCACCATCAAATCCCCTGCAACATATTCTTTTTCACATATCTATCAAGTACCCGAATCTTCCACTGCATAAAATTTACAGCGGTGATTTACAATAGGCAGTCAGTCTACCAACCAGCATTTCTTTGGAATGAGGGAAGAAACCAGAGCACTCAAGGGAAACCCACATGGTCATAGGGAAAAAGTACAAACTCCACACACACACAGCACCAGAGATCAGGATCAAACTTGGGTCGCTGAAGCTATGAGGCAGCAACTACCTGCTGCACCACCATGCTGCACAAGACTTGTTTTGCATTCAATTTTCTGTCTAATTTTTGTTTTCAATCGCAATAGAGGCTAAACTGGATAACATTGAAAAATGGATACAAGGATCATAATTCTCAATTAACCACATGCCTATTCAAACCTGTGTGAGTAAGTGAACCATACGGACAAACCGTATGGAAAACGTGGCAAATGCAGCGAATGCACATGCCAGTCGGTCGATCATCCAGTGGATCGATGGCGCGAATGTGGCAGTATGCATGCGCGCCCCTATACGCATGTGCGCACTGGCCGGCCGATCGCTCAGCAGAGCAATGACACCCAACTTTATTTTTGGTGCCGGACCTCAGGCACTCACGCCCTTTCAGGTCTCCGCAGACCTTCTCGTGGATCTACAATTGTAAGTTGCTCAGTTTCTGTATTTTGATTAATATGAATCAGTTCTACCACACCGTTGTCATTCTTGCTCCGTGCATACGTAACAATTGGCGATGAGGATCAAAACAAGAATGGCCTCTCTACTTCAAGCACCCAATCCATTTTGGGCCGCAACTGTGGCAAAACCAAGACCAGAAACCTGGCTACAATGGATAAAATCCTTCCAGGACTACATAGAACTTGAACCAATTTTAACACCAATAGTGGAGCTGGAGGAAGCTACCAAACTCAAGCTGCTTCACATGCACTTGGGAGAACCTCCTGGCCGAAAAGCACGATTTGTCCTGGGACAAAGCATGCTCCACAGTTTGTCACAGGGAGGCCTTACACAGATTCAACTGACCCCAGCACCACTTATTCAGGCAGTATTGGAGCAAGAGCCCCCTTCCAAAAACGTCAGTGTTTGACAGTGTTTGCAGACCTGCAGCTTCCAGTCAAAATCATGTCAGCCTTCACAGAAATGCCATCGCTGTGGTGAAAGTCATGTCCAGTGATCCAAATGCAAGCATCAAAAGACCGTCTGCCAGTTCTGTCAGAAGGTAGGGCACCTTGAGAAGGTGTGCTTCACAAAGCAACGCGCCATGGGAAAGCGATAGAATTTGACCATCAACTCCACGCAAGGAGACGGCCACGGCGAAGAAGAGGACACTATCTTCCAAACCCATGAATTGGGCGATCAGAACCAGCCTCTGGTTATGGTAACAGTGGACAAACAGCTCGTGAAATTTGAGCTGGATATCGGGTCAGCCGTCACCTTGGTCTGCAAATCACCTTTATGCCGGATTCCAAAACTACAACCTCCAAGCTCGGTGTTTTGCAGCTACACTGGGAACAGCATCAACATATGGGTCGTATTCACAGCAGAAGTGGTCCACCACAGAGACCTGTTCCACTTACTGTTCCATGTTGTCAGGGGAGGCCAACAGCCTAATTTCCTGGGCAGAAGCTGGATTAAAAACATTCCATTAGTGCTATCCTGCATCAATCGTATCAGGGGAAGCCCTGCATTGAATACTCTACTATGAAAGCACCAGCATGTATTCCAAGCCGAGGCTTCAGGTCAATACCATGGTCCGGTGGCTAAGTTCAAATTTAAGGAGAACTGCCAACTGAAGTTTTACAAGGCCCGCCCAGTGCCGTATGCTGTGGGCCCAAAGGTAGAAGAAGAACTTGACCGCCTACAGAAAGTGGATGTGGTAGAGCAGGTGCAGTACTCAGAGTGGGAGGCTCTGACCGTACCTGTCCTCAAGTCTGATGGATCAGGGCGCATTTGCAGCAACTACAAACTGACCGCAAACCCCACGACAAGACTGAATGCGCATCCACTGCCACGGATTGAGGACTTGTATGCATCCATGTCGGGAGGCCAACAGTTCTCAATGCTAGACCTGAAACACGCCTACAATCAGGTCACCCTGGACAAAGATTCCAGGGATGTTACAACAATCTATACACACAGAGGCCTGTTTTGGTACAAGTGGCTGCCATTTGGAGTGAGTTCTGCACCTGGGATATTCCAATGCCTTATTGAAAATTTAGTGAAGTATATTCCTCATGTCTGTACTTACCTTGATGATATTTTAGTAACCGGTACATCAGATCTCCATCATCTTGAGACACTAGAAGAGTACTTTCCCATTTAGAGGAAGCCGGCTTTACTCTAAAGAAGGAGAAATGCACGTTTTTGGCCGACTCAGTCGATTACCTGGGCTTCAAAGTCGACAAAACAGGTCTCCATCCGCAGGAGCACAAAATCAAAGCCTTTGAAGAGGCTCCACATCCACGAAACATGACACATTTACGCTCATTCCTGGGACTAGTCACACATTACAACTGGTTTTTAAATCAATCAGCTACAGTGTTAAAGCCCTTATACTGACTACTCCAGAAGGACCAACACTGGGTATGGTCAAGAAGTAAGCAACAGGCATTTGAACAAAGAAAAACCGTCCTCAGTTCTTCGTACGTGTTGGTGCATTATGATCCTGAAAAGCCTATAGTCATGAAATGTGACGCCTTGCCATACGGGGTCGGAGCCGCCCTCCTACATTGAATGCTTTGCGAAACAGAGATGCCTATTGCTTTCACTTCAAGGACTATGTCTCAGGCAGAGACGAATTATTCACAGCTTGACTGAAAAGCCCTAGCTATTATGTTTGGCATCAAGCAACTCCATTTATATATATTTGGGCAGCCTCTCGAAATCCACACAGATCAAAAGCCTCAGCTAGGCTTAATGGGGTAGACACGAGGTATCCAACAAATGTCATCACTGAGAATGCAACGATGGGCATTGACCTTATCCGCTTACTCTTACACAATGAAGTATGCCCCCAGAAATGAAAATGTCGTTGCCAACGCCTTAAGCAGATTACCAATTGTTGAGGGCACAGCATCCAACACCCCTCTGTGTGAAGTTGTTCACCTGTTACAAAGCCTAGATGAAACACCAATCAAAACTGGCAACCGGCCGTCATCCGACATTGTAATAGTCAAGTTGCAGAACTTGAACTGACGGAGGGACGAATTATCAGGAGACATTTGGATCATGTTCGCCGGCGAACCGACAGAGGACCCGGTGAAGCCACAGAAGCGTCCCCTGCCGATGAAGCTACCTTTTAAATAGATGAACCAATGGAAGCTTCATCAAGAGGGGAGGACCTTCACAGCCCACCCACCTCGGCATCGGGAAGACACCGAGAGAGAAGCCGCTCCCCTGCAGCGGTCCATGAGGGTGCGTCAGCCGGTCGACCGATACCAGGCAGAATAGTGGTGGAAAAATCTCAACGTCTCCCTATGTTCACCTAACCTATTTTTTCCCCTGCTGTCCCCCCTATAGGAGGAAGGGATGAACTGTATGGATGAACCATATGGAGAACGCGGCAAATGCACGTGCTGGTTGGTCGATCGTCCAGTGGATCAATGGCGCGAATGTGGCAGTACACATGCACACACCTATACGCATGCATGCACTGTCCGGCCAGTCGCACGCGGAGCAACAACGCCCTATGACACACGCAACTTCACTTTTGGCATGGGACTTCGGGGACTCGCATGCCTTTAGGTCTGCGCAGACCTTCTCATGGATCTACAATTGTAAGTTGCTCAGTTTCTGTATTGTGATTAATATGAATCAGTAAAGACGTTTATTCTACCACACTGTTGTTGTTCTTGCTCCGTGCATATGTAACAGTAAGGACTAAACATTTTGCTGCCTGCCCATTGACCTAGTTGTGGCATTTGCCAAGCATTCACCTTGTCATTAAGTTTTTTAGTGAATTAACAAGAGGAGCCAACTTTGTGAATGTCTCGTGCCAGTGGAAGCTTGCCTGGATCACTTACAGACTGCTTTCTCAAGTAGGAAGTGCTTTGTGGTTTTGAGAAGTAGTGGAGCATGTAACAGTGAATATGGCTAAACATGCATGGCCACATTAACAGGGCTCCATTCACTTCTTGATATTGCACCAGAAGATTGAAAGGAAGCGATGGGTATAAGGCAGGATCCATCCACAGCAGGGCCAGGGGGTCAACCAGGCACAAACTGTGAAGGTTTATATATTGATGACACAGTGTATTTCTGTAAACTGAATGCATCACAATTCCTGCCCGGAAAACCAGATATGGCAATCATTACCAATTGCACATTCTGGGAGTTATTTCCCCTCCTACTGCGGTATATATCCAAGTTGACGTTCAGTGTCTTTAAAGCAATGTCAAATTGTTGCAATCAGAGGCACCCTACTTCCTTGGGAAGCCTACTTGGGAAGTGCTTGATCTTCTTGTTGTTCCCCATTAAGGGAGAAAGAGAAGTGTTCAGTTTTCTTGAACTAGAAAGCATCTACGTGCCTGTGATGCTGCTGGAAGCAAGTTATTCATTGTACCTGTACCTCACTGTACTTGTACATATGACAATAAACTTGACTTGACTTGGCTTGATTTGACTGTGTCCTCCTTTATGCAACAATGTAAAGCAAACTGAGATATCTTGCAGATAGCTCCAGTTCCATCCTGGAGCAAACTCAACACAGCCTGTGAAAATGTTGCTTCTGGCTCATGTAGCCGTGACTGAACCATGTGGCCTAATTTAGCCAGGTGGCCACCCACTGCAATTCCACATCCCATTCCCATACTGACATGTCTATCCACGGCCTCCTCTACTGCCAGGTTGAGGCCAGGCGCAGGTTGGAGGAACAACACCTCATATTCCACCTTGGGAGTCTCCAACCTGATGGCCTTAACATCGATTTCTCTAACTTCTGGTAGCCCTACCCCTTCTTTTTCTCCCCCCCCCATTCCTTTGTCTTCCCTTATTCCTATGGCTCCCTTCCTCCTTAATGACCTGACCATTTCCTCTCCTCCCCTCCCCCATCTTTTATTCCAATGTCCATTGCCCTCTCCTACCGGATTCCTTCTTCTCCATCCCTTTGCCTCTTCTACCTATCAGCTTATTACATCTTCTCCCCCTCCCCAACCCACTACCTTCCCCCTCTCACCTAGACTCACCTATCACCTGAACTTACCTATACCCTGCCTGCTTGTACTCCTCCCCCTCCCCCCACCTCCTTATTCTAGCTTCTGCCCTCTTTCTTTCCAGTCTTGATGAATGGTCTCGGCCCGAACCATTGACTGTTTATTTCCCTCCATGGATGCTGCCTGATCTGCTGAGTTCCTCCAGCACTTTTTGTGTATTGCTCCAGATTCCAGCATCTGCAGAATTTCTTGTGGCCTCAAGGTTGCCATGCAAGTCGATAGGGTTGTTATGAAGGCGGATGGAGTGTTGGCCTTCATTAGTCAGGGTATTGAGTTCAAGAGCCGCGAGGTGATGTTGCAGCTCTATAAAACTCTGGTCAGACCACACTTGGAGCATTGTGTTCAATTCTGGTCGCCTCATTATAGATAGGACATGGAAGCTTTAGAGAGGGTGCAGAGGAGCTTTACCAGGATGTTGTCTGGATTGTAGAGCATGTCTTATGAGGATAAGTTGAGTGAGCTAGGGCTTTTTTCTTTGGAGAGAAGGAGAATGAGAGGTGACTTGATAGAGGTGTACAAGATGATAAGATGCATAGATCGAGTGGACAGTCAGAGACTTTTTCCCAGTGCGACAATGGCTAACACGAGAGGACATAATTTTAAGGTGATTGGAGGAAGGTATAAGGGGGATGTCAGGGGTAAGTTTTTTACACAGAGAGTGGTGGGTGCGTGGAATGCACTGCCAGCAGAGGTTGTGGGGGCAGATACATTAGGGACATTTAAGAGACTCTTAGATAGACACATGAATGATAGAAAAATAGGGGGGCTCTGTGGGAGGGAAGGGTTAGATAGAGCAGGACAAAATGTGGGCACAACATTGTTGGGCCGAAGGGCTGTACTGTGCTGTAGCGTTCTATGTTCTTTTTTAGTGCTGACTTCTTTATTGAATCACAGATATCTTGAGCATTGTTCCTTGGTCAAGTAAACGCAAAGTTACTGCTCCTGGAAGAACCATTGATGGATAAGACATCTTGCAAACAGCTCTTTTACCCCTCTCCCCCCCGCCCCCCCCAACTTTGCATCAGCGCTGCCTCTCAGTTTGACTTTCTCTTCATTCTCTCTGTCACTCTGCATTTTGAAAGTAATGACTACTATGAGACCAGAGTCTCTAAGCAACAGGCATTCCAGTAGTCAAATTCCTTGAGCTCTTGTCAAATCACTCCTGGTAGACTTTGCATTACTCTGAGGAAGTTTGGACCATCAAAATGTTTTCAAGAAAACACTCTATAAATCAATCAACAGTAAACTTACAGTATTTAACCTTCCCTCAAATAGCAGAGGTGAGTCCTGAATCCTGCTGCTAAATGCGTGGTTGTCTGTGCATGTTGAACATATGGTGTTAGCTGCATAATGGAGCTGCAATTTGTTAGCACTAGAATCAAATCAATGTCACATGCTGATTGATATAATAATCTACATACATCTAGTGGACAGTCTACCCAATCTTTGCTAAAATATGCACACACCTCAAGGCACTGCAAGCCGGACACAAATCTGAATCTGTAGACCCTAACAAAGAATGTAATGCAGCAGAATGCTGTGGCCAAAATATTCTCCAATTATTCATGTTTTTTGTTCCTCAATCTTGCACATACAGGATTTTTACTTACAAATGATCTTTACATGCAATATTCTGTTTTCTACAATGAAATATTTCACTTTACAATATCTGCGTGATTAATTGAACAAAGACGCAGATTTACATGGTCATTTTGTAAGCCGTTATTAGAATTTCTGATAATCAAAAAAAACTGAAGATGCTGGGA
Source organism: Pristis pectinata (assembly GCF_009764475.1). Taxonomy (NCBI): domain Eukaryota; kingdom Metazoa; phylum Chordata; class Chondrichthyes; order Rhinopristiformes; family Pristidae; genus Pristis; species Pristis pectinata. The sequence goes on from NC_067406.1 coordinate 103,400,792, forward strand.
AAACTGAAATAAATTCAAAAGTGCTGGAAACATTCAGCAGATCAGGCAGCATCTGTGAAAAGAGAAACAATTAACATCTCAGGTCAGGGAGCCTTCATCTGAATTTTAGAACTTATGACATAGAATTCTATCGGCTGTTATGCCATAGTGAAACAACTGTTACTTCAGGGATATTCTGCATTTTGTTGTACACAGCTATATTGTGTCCCACTTAATCTCATTGCTGTTCACCAGTAAATACTACAAATATCCAGGATATTTAAACCAGTGGACATGTATTTGCTGCAAAATAAAGACATATTAATTTCAGCCTTTTTCAAAGTAACATATTCCATATTATACTTCATATTTCTTTAAGCACGGAAGGAGGCCATTTAGCCATCAAATCTGTTCTGGCTCTCAGAGCAATCTCATCCCCTCATTTATTTCTCTGTAATTTATTCTCTCACACCTGCCCATTGTGGGTAGAAACCTGCCTATGTGGCTGCATGACCAAAGTTAGAAAATGTAAAATATAAAACAAATCGATCAAAAATGTTGATCAGAAAACACCAAATTTGTCTATACTGAAAAAAAAGGAAAACAGTGAAGGAAGCAAGAAGTTCTATCGCTTTCAGATTCTGGGGATAAAATGGGTTGAAATAAAGAAACCCTCAAGAGAGCAGGGAGTAAATTTTCAAGCACAGGCTGCAACAGAAGGTTTTGGTTGGCCGTACTTATTATTGAAAAATGATTTATTGGGCTTTCAGTCTATTGAAATCACTGACATAAATGAAATGTAGGCAACATGCCCACAATGTTGCAAAATACACTGGCATCTGATGAGTCACTTCTATGTCCTCAGAAAATAACTCTGTTGATTTCAAAATGGAATGATGCAGGGAGGAAGGGACTGTGTGAAAAGCATATTTGACTCTGAAAGAAAAATGAGTAAAGTGCAGATGAATATTAATGAAAGGATGACAATTGTTAAAATAAAAGTTACAACCAACAGAAGAGTTGATTTTTTGAGGGAGCTACTGGCCTTCTTCTTGTGTCCTGTATATGACTGCAGGAAAGTACTGCCAGATACAACAACAAGTGAATGGCTTGATTTATAACATTGCCTTCCTATAGACTTAAAGGTGAAAACATGGTGGAGAATACCAAGCTTGGTAAAAGCAGCAGTGGAGATGAACAATTGTTAATTATCAAAACTCTTAAAAATAACATCACACATATAAAACAATTTGTTGAAAATCTAATATTATATGGCAATTATTAACTATAAATTCAGTATCTGAACACTTTGGTAAAGCTGATCAGACATATTTCTGCCTTTCTCTTTACTTATATTTCTATTATTGGAAAATAAGCTCTACAGAGTGGTGAGAGTGGACATTATGTAGGTGGAATTTTCCCTTGTTTATAATGGAGGAAATGTGGAATTCAGCTCTAACCTTCAGACAGTGACAGGTCAGGATGTTGAGGTTAGCATCAATATAGACAGTTTCTGGTGGATCACACATTATACCAGTAATAGAAAAAAATGGTTAGAGTGAATGGAGGGCATTCATTACATCTTCTGGTTAAGGATTACTTTGTTTATTTTGGGCATTTGGATCATATTTACGATGGGATACTGCTGTTTATTTAAACCTGTTTCTTCTGTGTCCTATAAAGGGAATATTGATTGAGAATTTTGTTTAATGTTGCTTAGAGGGGGGAGAAAAGAAATAACCACAAACATGTTCCTTATGAGAGTGTTTATGATTCTGGTGTGTACAATTAAGAATGTAATTATTAGGAAATTTTCTCCTAAATTATTTTATGTGTATGTTAGTAAGATAGATACAATTTACATATTTTAATTTTATATGTTTATTTTCATGCTATTTTTCTCTTTTCCCTCTTTATTTTCTGCTCTGCTAAACCATGCTATGCAAGTGACCTTTTCACAGACTTCTCCCAATGAAACTACAACAAACTACAACGGCCCACTAAGTATGTTAGCATCGTTACTGCCATCCCTGTGAAATGGAGCATGCCTTTCATTCAACACCTTCCTCTGATTGCAGGAACAGTGCTGAACTTAGTTACAGCTATATCTTAATAGTTCTGGATTCAGTGTGCTGGAATGGTAAACTGCTGGGCTATTATGTTATACAAATTTATAGTTTATTGTACAATTTTTATAGTTTCCTTTTTAATATTATGCTTAGAAATGGAATGCATTCCGTAAGTTACAGAAGTGTACATATTCCATCTCCCAACTCACATTTCAGTGACAAGCTGCTGGAGTTATCATTAATTCTGCTATCCAAAATTCTCCATCTATGAAATAATTCAAATGCTAACCAAATGGGAAGCACGATGTTATAGGGTGAAATATACTGTATGCCACTTTTCACAATCAGAACAAGGCAGAACAGGTTCAGTTTGCAAAATACAAGATACACTAGAAATAAAAAAAGCTGAGAAATCAGATACCTACCAATGTCAGATAACTCCTGCAGCAAAATTCTGCATATGCTGGAATTCTGAAATAAGAACAGAAAGTGCACAAATTACCCAACAGGAGAGGCAGCTGGTGTGGAAACAGAAACAGAGTTAATGTTTCAAGTCAATGACCTTTCATTCATACAAGGAAAGGTTAAAAAGACAAGATATCTTTATTAGTCACATGTACATCGAAACACACAGTGAAATGCATCTTTGTGTAGTGTTCTGGGGGCAGCCCACAAGTGTCGCCACACTTCCGGCGCCAACATAACATGCCCACAACTTCCTAACCCATACATCCTTGGAATGTGGGAGGGAAACCGGAGCACCCAGAGGAAACCCACGCAGACACAGGGAGAACGTACAAACTCCTTACAGACAGTGGCCAGAATTGAACCCGGGTCGCTGGCGCTGTAATACCGTTATGCTAACCACTATACTACCGTGCCTGCCCCAAAATTGAACATGTCCTAACTTGCAGAGGAAGGGGAGGGATGGAGAAAATAAAGGAAATGCTATGATAAGGGGGAGATCGAGAGAGACTAAATGACACAAGTGGTGTTGGTGCTGCCGGAGAGAAGGTGGTGAAAACTAATGAATCACAGCTGATCTTTCTGGAGGAGATGCAAATAGAAGAATGAAAACAGAGAAGACAGGAAAGAAACGGTGTTGAAACTATGAGACATCTGCATTGTTCATTTGAGGATTTTTTTAAATCAATATGGATAAGCTCCTAAGAGATTCATGTTTTGTGAAAAGGGAAAAGCTTTAACCCCAAACAGCAGGTCAGTTGGTGTCAGTTTGAGACTTTATAAAAATTTATATTTGATTCTTAACCCAACCATTTATGGTCTTAACAGAGCTGGTACTTCCCAATTAACACAGTAACAACAACTGTCCTGAAATAATCCTGCCCAACTAGAAGCACATCTGTTGATCAAGCTATCTCTTGGAATGGAACCGCCAAGTAAAATGGTTGCATCCTATCCTGTCCAAATCTGCCTGCAACCCATAGAAAAAGCCTACCAATATTGGGGCTAGAGTGCCACAGTGCATTTAGTAATTCCCTTTTGAGATTCATCTTTATCGATAACTATAATTAAACATTTAATTATCACCTGACAAAGAAGATACAAGTTTAATCATTTGTTAGATGGATCATTATTGAAGCAATAGAAACTGGAAACTATGGCAGAAATCAATTCTGCCAGATTGTCACAAATTCTGGGCTCTTTTGAATCTTCTGGTTGGATTTATTTTGAGTGTCTAAGGTTCCTATCTGATGCAGGTTGGAGGACAATGGCAGGACAGTGGCGTAGGTGGATAACATACTGAATGCTGGGTTCCAGAATATTAAAGGGAAGGCTGATGAAGAAGCCTTGGACAGATCTACAGTTAGGAGAGCACTCAGTAGTTATTGCTTTTACGAAGTAAGACCCACCTTGTACTTACATTTTCTTTCGGCTTCCGTGTGCCGTTGTATCAGTGATATTTTGCCAAAAGCATTCTTTTCTGGCTCCAGAGTATGTGCTCAAACTGATATTTTCAGAGGAAGATGACAAACTGCAAAGGCATCAGGCAGACTGGGCTCCATGAGATGCTCCATGATCTCCTACACATCACCAACAGTGGGTAATGTACCTGGTTGTGCCAGTGGGAACAGTTTTGATTAGCATGGTTATGTTATTAGAACCAGTCTTCGTTCCCAAACTTCTCACCTTTCCTAAACCAGCTGAATCAGAATGAAACATGAAAGTCTGGCGAACTGTTATCCTGGATGAAGTTCTTAAGGAAAATCCCAATAGCATCCTTTCAGGCTGTATGGGACATCCTGCATTGTATGTCAGGGTGATGAATACCTTGCAGTGCTTGCTTGTCTGCCATGTTTGCAGAACCCATTTCTTCCTTTCTTGTAGGAAAATGTCTCCACACAATTTGTAGAGAGCCAATAGACAAGCAGAAACCAGAATTTTTATATATACATAGGGACAGAGGTGGAGAATTATGGCCTGAACATTGATTGCATTTTCTCACCCTAATGGAAAATTGCTTTACTCAATCATTCCCCTAGCTTTGTGTTTAATGCCCTCATCACCACATGGGTGCTCACAATCTCCTAGAGCTATTGCTTTTTCTACTCCTGTAGCAACTTGCACCCCTTCAAGCCAGATCCAGAGTGACAATCTGAAATGGTGTGGAAAACCAACAGAATCTTTATTATATAAGAATGGGAAATGGAGTGGATCTGAAGTTGGTAAGACTTACATAAGGCAGAAGAGCATAGTGACTTTGATGTGCAGAAGCAAGCTCTCCAAAACTTACCAGAAAAATAAGTCTGCAAAAGGCATTCAGATCATTGATTTTATATCTTGAAGCAAGTAAAGAAATCAAGGAAATTATATTAAACCTATTCAAGGCTACATTTAGGATTTGTGCAACGTTGGAAACCTGATCATAGAAAAGATGTAAGAAGTGCTGGAAAGGTACAGTTACTGGCAGAGAAAGAATGTACAAATGTGAAGAGAGATGTGAGAAATTGAATCTTTTTCCCTGGGGTAAAAAAGGTTAAGTGGTGACCTGAGAAAGAGGTTAAAGTTTATCAAGAGATATATCATAGTCCTAGTTTGATTTTCACTGTCAGTGAGACACAAATTAGATAATCATAGAAGGAATAAAGTGGAAGTTTCTTTATTTAGTGGGTGGCTTGAATTTGGAATTCCTTGTCCCAAAACGGTTGTTGAGCTTGTAAATTACTTTAAAAGGGAACTCTACTATGAGGAAGACAAATGGCTTTGGGAAGCAACCAAAAGAGTGGGATGTCAAAGTGAGATATAAGAAGGAAAGCAACCCTATAGATTTGAAGTCAATATTTATGTTCATAAAATTGCAGCACTCTGATTGAATTTTAGACCTATTTGTCCAACATCATGTGGCAGATAAAGCAAAACTGCCTCAGAATAATATCAACCATTTTGTTGATCTTCTGCAAAAATGCCCTTATATCTGTTTTTAGTTTCAACCACTCGCACCTGCTGACTAAATTCATTTTAACAGTTAACGTTTAACATTTTCTGTGCTTTGAGATATAAAATCAGATGGTGTAAGCTCTTTGGCCAAGATTCCATTTGCATTGCTGATGTACGTTATGATCTTTGTGATTGAAAGGGAATGCAGAATCAAAATGCAGAATTGAATGCTACAAATAATCAACCCTTCTGAGCGCACATACTGCACAATGGGAACATGAATTATGCTGTTCCAAGCACATGATGTGTCCATGCATGAAAGCTGTTGAGAGCGACATCAGTTGGCACTGCTGCAACATTGTAGCACATATACTTAATGGAACAGTGAAGGTCTCAGCCAGGAAATTAGGGCTCATAGGATAAAGCCCTGTTCAAACTTCAGGCAAAAGAACAATTAAAGGGGCAATGGTCACATAAAACGACCATGGCTCCTTTTCCAAAGGGCTATTTTTAAAGGTGAGACATTCTACTTTGGGGGAGATTGGGGGAAGGTAGCATCAACCTCATTCATAAAACACAACACTGTCACTGGACACAACAAATTTAAATACTTTTTACAGTTCTCCCCACACACTAACTCAGCTTATGCATGTAAATCCCATATTCCAACTATACACTTCATTCAATAACAGAAAATGCTGGAAATGCTCAGTGGGTCAGATGAAAGGTTATCAACCTGAAAGATTAACTCTGTTTATCTCTCCACAGATGCTACCTGACCTGCTGAGTATTTCCAGCAGTTCCTGTTCTAGTTTCAGACCTCCAGCAACTGCAGTTTCTTGCTTATGCACTTTATTTCTCTGAATCTGGCTCCTTCTCTACTGTTGATAGATGAGCTTAATGCATCTCCTAGAAACACAAACAATAGGAGCAGGTGTAGGCCATTCGGCCATCTGAGCCTGCTTCACTATTCAATACAATCATCTATCTCAATACCATATTCATACTCTCTCCCCATACCTCTTGATGTCTTTTGCATGTCAGAAACTTATTCATCTCCTTCTTAGAATAGTCAGCAACTTGGCCTCTGGAATGCACTTTGGTAATAAATTCCACAGGTTCGACAGCCTCTGTGTAAGGAAATTTCTCCTCATCTCACTCCTAGATCTCTTGCCTTGTAATCAGAGACCATAAACCCTTGTTCCAAACTCCCCAGTCTGGGAACCTTCCTCCTCATATTCAACCTGTCAGAATTTTGTAAGCTTCTCAGTCCCTATTCTTTGGATCGTACCTTGAAATTCCAACGGTGTTCCACACTATTCTCCCCCACCTTCAAAGCTTCCTACATATACCATTGCTTGATATCCCAATTTGAAGTAAATACAAGTTAGGACTAACTTTCCATGGCATGTGATCTCATCACAGGTACTTCCCAGAACCGGCCTCTTCAGGGCCAGGAGAGTATATCCACAGAGCCAATGGATATTCATAGCCTGATAAGAATATGTCAGCCATACACTAGTCCTAAGCTAATGGGAAATCCAGCAGTTCTGTGAGCGAGAAAGTCAGGGGCACCATCCAGGATCAGAAATTCACTCAGCTCTGCTTGAAATGGTGCTCCTATTTCAAAAGAAGTCTGAAAACAGAACTAATGATCTTCAGTCTACCCTGGCCAATGTGAAAGTGCAGCCTTCTAGTAAACTCCCCACAGTTACAGCAGGTATTTGTTTGAAGAACCAAGGAAATTTGGCCCCATATTATCCAATGTTTCTCCTACCTTCACAAAGCTTTCAGTATGAATATATAAACAAACAGAAGCTTTTTGAAAACATACGCACATAAGTACTCACTTTAATGACAGATTTTTAAATGGTATTGCCTAGAGAGTGACCCTGTACCATTATAAGTGTGCTAACAGGTCACTCTGCAGGGTCCTAATGATCACTTTGATTGTGGGCCCGTTGCAGCAAAATTCAGTACTGCCCAAGGCCATCCCCTGCACATGTGCTCTGCAGAAAATATTTCCTGCAATGGCCAGCTGGCTATTTATACAGTCTGGCCAATCATTGCTAAGCTCTGATTATTCACATCAGTTTCTTTGTTTACACCAAAATTTATGTTCCTGTGTAATTTATGAATTTCTCAGGAAATTTAAGAATAAATTGTTGGCAAATGGATGTAATTTCATGTACAATTTTCCACAAGAAATTCTCTCCCATGTGCAATGCCAGAAGATATAAATTATGGCTTAGCTACATTGAAGCCACTTTTGTGTTAAAGTTAAGTCCAAAACTATACCTGGAATTAATAAACAGAGCATATACAAACTATTTGAAACACTAAACAATCACCAATTTATTGTCTTGGTCTTGCTGCATGCAGGTATGGGCTGCTTCATTTGCAGGGTAGTTGTGAATGTCATTGAACGTGGTGCAATCATCAGCCAACATACCCACTTCTAACTTTATAGAAGAAGGAAAGTCATTGACAAAGCAATTGAAGATGATTGGGCTCAGGACAATCGGGAACCCCTGCACTGATGTTCTGGGGCTGGGCTGACTGATCGCCAACAACCAGAACCCTCTTCTTCTATGTGAGGGAAAGACTCCAACCAATCAGAGTGTTTTTTTCTTTGATGCCCATTGACTTCAGTTTTATCACCTTGACCTATTTTTTGTCAAATGCTGCATTGACTCCAAGGGCATTCAATCTCACTCTGGAGTTCAGGTCTTTGGTGCATGTTTGGACTAAATCTTTGATGACATATGGAGTCAAATGGTCCTCGTCATTAAAAAAAAACAAGTGTTAGGCCACAGCCAGAGTACCAAAAACAGTTCTGGTCACCACACCACAGGAAAAATATAGGAGTAGTAGAGAGTGTGCAGTGATTTTGGGGATATTGCCAGGGCTGGGATATCAGGGTTATAAGGAGAGACGGGCTGTTTTTGGAATAAAGGATACTGAGGAGAGGTTTACTTGAGTTCTATTAATTAATGGGAAGCTTAATCAGATAAATGGTAAGATCGTATTTCCCTTACAATAGATTAGTAACTAGGAACATTAATTTACCTCGTAGAAAGGTTAGGGGGAATTTGAGAAAAAAATGATTTCATCCAATGAGTGATGGAGGTGTAAAACTTGCTCCTGACTTGCATGCTGTGTGAACAGAGTTTGCACATTCTCTCCATGACTGCACAGATTTCCTTTGGATACCCTAGTTTCCTTCCACATCCCAAAGACATGTCGGTAGGTTAATTGGTTCTGTTAACTACCCCTGAGTGTCGATTAAATGGCAAAAGAGAATTAAAGGGAGTTGATGAATATGTGTGAGTGAGAAGGATTTGCAAGGGTACAGGGAAACAAGGAGATACAAGAGATTCTGCAGATGCTGGAATCTGGACCAACACACACAAAATGCTGGAGGAACTCAGCAGGTCAGGCAGCATCTATGGAGGGAAATAAATAGTCAATGTTTCAGGTCAAGACCCTTCATCAGAACTGGAAAAGAAGAGGGCAGAAGCCAGAATAAAAAGGTAGAGGGAGGGGGAGGAACACAAGCTGGCAGGTGATAGGTGAATCCAGGTGTGAGGGGGAAGGTGGGGGGGGGGGGTGGAATTGAAAGGGAATAATGTGAGAAGCTGGGAGGTGATAGGTGGAAGAGGCAAAGGGCTGAAGAAGAAGGGATCTGATAGGAGAGGACAGTAGGCCATGGAGTAAAGGGACGGAGGTGGGGAACCAGAGGGAGGTGATGGGTAGGTCGTGAGGGCGGGGAAGGGGAAAGAGAAGGGGAGAGGCGCCCACAGGAATGAGGGAAAACAAAAGGGGGGAAGGTAAAATAGAGGGGAGGGGTTACTGGAAGTTAGAGAAATCGATGTTGATGCCGTCAGGTTGGAGACTACCAAGATGGAATATGAGGTGTTGCTCCTCCAACCTGTGTCTGGCCTCAAAGTGGCAGCAGAGGAGACTGTGGACAGACATGTCAGTGTGGGAATGGGAAGTGGAACTGAAGTGGCTGGTGACCGCTTTGTCAAACACCTTTGCTCTGTCTGTTGTTACAGCCTGGATCTCCCAGTGGGCCAGCCTCTTCAAGTCCACTTCTTTGTTTTCCCTCATTCCTGTGGGCCCCTCTCCCCTTCTCTTTCCCCTCTCCTGCCCTCATGACTTGCCCATCGCCTCCCTCTGGTTCCCCACCTCCTCCCTTTATTCCATGGTCTACTGTCCTCTCCTATTGGATTCCCTTCTCCAGCCCTTTGCCTCTTCCACCTATCACCTCTCAGCTTCTCACATCATTCCCTTTCATCCCCCACTCACCTACCTTCCCCCTCTCACCTGGACTCACCTATCACCTGCCAGGTGTGCTCCTCCCCCTCCCCCTACATTCTAGCTTCTGCCCTCTTCCTTTCCAGTCCTGATGAAGGGTCTCGACCCGAAATGCCAACTGTTTATTTCCCTCCATAAATGCTGCCCGACCTGCTGAGTTCCTCCAGCATTTTGTGAGGGAAACAGGGAAAGTGGGAAGAGGACAAATGGGATTGATCTCGGGAGCCGGCATGGATCTGATGGCTTGAATGGTATCCTTTTATATCATTATAAGTCTTTATGAGAAATCCTCACTGCATTTAAACTGTACTTGGACGAGCACTTGAAGAGTCATGAACTTCAGGGCTTTAGACCAAGAGCTGGGAAGTGGGATTAATTTAGCATCCATTTATGACCAGATACTCATACTGGGCCAAATGGCAGCCCTCTGTACTGTAAATTTCTATGACTCTATGAAAAGTGCTGGACAAAATCTATTCAAGTATCATCCAACAAGCAGCTTAGTGCTGCCATTCTGTGGTAAGTCATGGTAATGTTTCTCTTTACACAGAACAATAATGCACCACCCACTGGATGAAGTTAAAAACTTATGCCAGATGCCTGCATTGCCTTCCTCTTCGGTCTTTGCTAATCTTTCACTGAAAACTACAGTGGATGATTCTATAGGCTCCATGGAAACTCTATCACATTGCTTCATAAAGAACATCTCCAACACAGGAGCAAAACAGAAACAGAAAATTCAACATTGAAAGGTAGTGATGCTACAGCAATTGAAGATATCTATCTGTAAATCTATTAACAGGCCCTCCCCTGGTTATGAATCCCGACTTATGGGCACCTGTACATATGAATGAGCTCCCATAAATATTATTACATTGAAATGAGAACCAGTCTTGGAAAAAAAACTTGTTTACATGTAACCTCCCCACAGTAATCAGACATCATTGTCTTTTAAGAACACAGGCTGGCATTTTCACCGCTGAAGGCCACATAAGAGGGTTGCTTTGGAAATTGACAAGCAATCATTTTTATTGATGCTTCCCAGGTTATGATGGGGCTCCATTCCCGTGAACTGTTCATAACCCAAACATTTCTCAAGTCGGAAGTACTGCCGCAAACCAAGTTCCCACACAGTAGGAGATGCCTGCAGTCCCGCAGCTGCCGGAAAATCCATCCCGCTGGTCTCCCAAACACTTGTTCGAATGTGGGACTGTACATAAATAAGGCATTTATCAGCTGTGGAGGACCTGTACTTGTGCAATAGTATTCTATGAAACAATGTAATGGCCCCTGATACTTCAAGCCCATCCATACCAGCCATTGAGTGTAGGACAATCCTGATTCTGTACTATTGTAGCAATACACACAAAATGCTAGAGGAACTCAGCAGGTCAGGCAGCATCTATGGAGGGAAATAAACAGTCGACATTTCGAGTCAAGACCCTTCATCAGGACCCTTCAAGAGTCCTGACGAAGGGTCTCAACCCAAACGTCAACTGTTTATTTCCCTCCATAGATGCTGCCTGACCTGCTGAGTCCCTCCAGCATTTTGTGTGTATTGTTCCAGATTCCAGCATCTGCAGAATCTCTTGTGCCTCTGTACCCTTGTAACTAGGCAGGGGAAGATAATAAATAAAGGCTTATGTTAATGGCTGTCATCGACACCCTTCCTTACAATAGGATGGCAGTATGGTTACCATATTGAGGGACTTTGGACAAAATTGACCTATGGACGTCTGTAAAATCGGAATCCATTCATAACCCAGGTACAGGTTTCTGACGACATTATACACTTCAGGAGTCATATTCTGGTGTCACTTTCTTTTAAGTGTTGCACTGTGGTGTCACTTACATTGTTACACTCTGCTGCCATGCTCTGGTAACATACTTAAGGTAAGGCATTGAAGCAGCAACACCTACGTGATAATTGAGAGCGAGAGAGGCAAGGCCTAGAGACATCAGTGGGACCAGCAGCACCAGCAGGATAGTCGGCAGCGAGTTATAAAAGGAGCTCCAGGTAGAGTCAGAGCAGTTACCTTGGGAGTGGCCATTTTGAAGGGTCTGTGAGGTGGAAGTACAAGCCTTGGTGAGCATCGAGCTTTGGTGAGGAACGTGAGTAAATGATTAGGTGGGTTTTTATTCTCTCAGTTGAAGGGACCGGAGATTAAGGATATCAAAGCTAGGAAGTGGTAGACTCCTCCAGTGCAAGATCAGGACATTACCTGCCAGAGGTATGTCCACCTGCAGCTTCTGTCAGACTGCATGGAACTGTGGTTGGTCTTGCTATGGAATATGCAGGATGTGGAAAATGTAGTAGATAGTATGTTTAGTGAAGCAACACAAAGATACTGAGGAACTCAGCGAGTCAGGCAGCAACTATGGAGGGAAATGGACAGTCAACTTTTAGGGTCAAGACCCTTCACCTGGTCCAGACGAAGGGTCTCAACCTGAAACGTTCGACTGCCCATTTCCCTCCATAGATGCTGCCTGACCCACTGAGTTCATCCAGTGCCTTTTGCATGTTGCTTCAGATTTCCAGCATCTGTAATCTCTCATGTCCTCCAGTATGTTTAGTGAGTTGGTTGCACTGCAGATAGCAGAAAGGGAGGAGATGGGTGACCACCGGAAAGGCAGTAAGTGCAGGCTGGTAGTGTACGAGTCGCCTGTGGTCATTCCCCTCTCAAACGGGTATACTGTTTTGGATTCTGTTGTGGGTGATGGCCTCTCAGAGGAAAGTGGCAGCAACCACCAAGTTTGTGGCACTGGTTGGTTCTGGTGCACAGTATGGGAGGGAAAACTTTAGGCAAGTGCCATTGTTAGTGAGGGGTACAGAAAATGAGACTCCAGAATAGTTTGTTGCCTTCCTGGTGCCAGGGTCAGGGACGTCAAGTTCAAGTTTATTGTCATGAACCTATCATATGCAGGTATAAACACCATAAAAATTATCTTTTTACAGCAGCAGAATGGTACATTACAAACATGACAAACATAAATGACTTAAGCTTCAATTAACATACATTATACATAACTTACACGACAAAATAAATGAAAATAAACATAACAACATTAGTGCAAGTTGAGGGAAATATAGTCCGAGGTAGAATTAGGGTTTTTCAGATCGGTTCAAGAACCTGATGGCAGTGGGAAGAAGCTGTTGTTGAACATTGAGGGTGTGGATCTTTAGGCTCCTGTACCTCTTGGCCTGATGGCAGCAACGAGAAGAGGGCATGGCCGGATGGCAGGGATCCTTAATGATGGATGTCGCCTTCCTGAGACATCACCTCATGTAGATGTCTTCCAATGCTGGGGAGAGCCGTACCGGTGATGGAACTGGCTGAGTCCACCAATCTCTGTTGCATTCCTTGTGCATTGGAGTTTCCATACCAGCTGTGATGCAACCAGACAGAATGCCTTCCACTGTACATTCTATAGAAGTTTGTCAGAGTCTTCGATGACATGCCAAATCTCCTTATACTTATAAAAAGGTAGAGATGCTGGTCTTCTTCATGGTTGCATCTATGTGCTGGGCCCAGGGACAGATCCTCTGAGTTGTTGACAGCCAGGAACTTGAATCTGCTCACCCTTTCCACCGCAGACCCTCCAATGAGGACTGATGCTTGTTCGCCTCGACTTCCCCTTCCTAAAGTTCCACAATCAGTTGTGATGGATATTCACTTTTCAGGCCCCCAAAATGGCTTATTGCTAACCTCAGCTTTTAGCACAGCAGCATGACCGTCCAAAGGTCAAGAAGTGGTTGCTCATTAAGCTAAAATCCCTTTTGCAAAAAACAGCATGAAATTGTTCAAGGCTCAAGATGTTTGTTGTTTGCTAAGTTAAAACTTCTAACTAATATTCCCTGCTCAGCCTGTTAACATCAACAAGAGAACAACTGATCCACGTCTACTTAATCAAACACTCCAGTCACCTGGCCTGAAAAAATGGTTGAAAAAACGTCATATGCCAATGATGTCAACTCAGTGTGAAAAAACAGCATAAATATTAGTAAGCAGTCAGGGTAGGGGAAAATGACAGAGAGAAGGGGCAACCGAAAGAAGACCTAGAATTCATTCCTCAGCCTTTGTTTTTTGCGACAGATGACTTGTTTGTCTGCAACTTGTTGGTATGACTTTTTAGCTTGTACGAATTGTACTTGTAACTTACAAAAGATTTCCAAACACAAGTCATTGTTAAGAATTACTTATTACAATTAAACGTGTCTCACTTAAAATAAACGGTGTTTTAAATTGCTTCCTTAGGTGGAAGTATCTTCTCCTTGGTTGTAGAGGAGGGATCCACCACTTGAATAGTGATTATTGACAGCTAGTCCTTTCCGTAGAGATTAAAGTAGTGATGTAAACTAGTCCTTGAAGTGTAGGTTGATACAGTATAATCTCCCTATAGTGAGGGTACTTGTAGATACTCATGCCAGATAGAACTTAAAGTCTTAAGTTTAGAGCTCTTCAATGGTACACTCAATATCATCACACAGTTCCTTAGTTGTTTTGCTGATGTTTGAGCACAGGTTTTTGTGACAACACCACTCAATCAGCTGACCTGTTTTACTCCTATATATAACCTTGTCACCATCCATGACTCTGCAACAACTGTGGTGTCATTGGTGAATTTGTGATGAAGGTTTCTGCCCCCATCCCCATTCCAGACACTAAATTCATGACCACCATCACTCTTGGTGAAAAAAATTATTTCTATAACTCCACTCTACTCCTGCTACCAATGAACTTAAATCTAATTTCCCTACCTATTAACTTCTCAGCCAAAGGAAACAGGTCCTTCCTATTATTCATATCTAGGTATCACATAATTTATTAATTGATTAAATTTTCCCTCAGTCTTCTCTGTTCCAAAGAAAACAAACCTCAGGCTAGCCAATCTTACTTCATAATTAAACTTCTCCGGTCTTGGCAATATTCTTGTAAATCTCTTCTGGACCTTTTCTAGTGCTATCATATGCTTTCTGTAGTGTGTTACTGCACGTGTATTCTGTACTCTACATGTGGTCTAATTAGAATTTATAGCTTTTGAATGACTTTCCTGTTCATAAGTTCTAATCTTTGGACAATAAAGGAAAAAATATCAATTGCCTTCTTGAGCTACAATTGGCTGGAGGAACTCAGCGGGGCAAGCAGCATCTGTGGGAGAAAAGGAATTGTCAATGCCTTCTTAATACTTTATCTATCTATGCTGCTACCTTCAGGGATCTGTGGATTCTATGTCCCTGTGTTGCTGAGTATCCAACCATTTATTCTCTTGCCTTATTTGCTCTTCCCAAATGCTGTATCTTACACATCTGTGGATTGAATTCCATTGCCATTTTTCTTCTCACTTGCCTAGCATATTGATGTTTTCCTGCAGGCTACAACTTTCCTCCTCACTATCAACCACACTACCAATTTTTGCATCATTGGTAAATATACTGATCAACTAAATCATTTACTACAAAAAGCAAGGAACCTTACACATAACCTTGCAGAACTGCAATGCAGTTTCCAGTCGCTAAAAGACCTGTTGGCCATTATTCTTTCCTCTCTGCCCACAAGTCAATTTTAGATTTGGAAAACATTATTGAATTGTAGGATAATTCCAAGACTTGCTTTCATGGTGGATATTACAGAGCCCCCGAACGGACTTGACAGAAGAATGCAACAGCACAATTGAGATGAAACAAAATAGAGTAACAAAATTAAAAACTTTAGGGATGAAGCTTCAGTTGTGAGAGACTCAGATTTCCCAGACTAATTTGATTCATTTCCTACATTACATGGCAGTGCTGGGGACACTGTTAAGATTCAAAACGCAAAATGGTAGATTACCTAACTGAGAGAGGAACTTGAAGGAACTCTGAATTTAGGAACCATGAAGAATTTCAATTTACTGCATGCCATTTTTGGAAAGGATGCATAATGTACCAGGGTAACTTCAGATACAAATTATGGAAGA
The DNA here is from genome assembly GCF_009764475.1 of Pristis pectinata. NCBI lineage: Eukaryota > Metazoa > Chordata > Chondrichthyes > Rhinopristiformes > Pristidae > Pristis > Pristis pectinata. Next base: position 103,416,517 of record NC_067406.1, read on the forward strand.
GCAGTGCATTAGTTTGTTGAAGGACTTGTTTACCAACATTGATTTTACTAAATTTTTATCACAACCTGACACCACATTATTCCAAATTAAGTTTCTTTGCATCAAGAAATCTTTCCGTGTTTTGGGCTACGTCTGTGAATGTGTTATTTTGATTTATGAGTATCAATGATTCTGAAGTATATTCTTTATGACACCAACTTGAGTCAATGCTCAAAAAACCTCAGCCCCTTCAAATGTTGATGAAATGTTTGAGTTATGGGGTCTCAGATATTTAAATAATATTAATAAAAAATTAACCACCAATATAGTTTATTTTTAACTATTCTATTTTAATAATGTTTTCTGATGTAATTAGTGCCATAATATGAGTTGATAGTCGCTATAAAATGAAATTGTTGTGTTCCAAAACCATTTATCTCCCTGAAGCAGATTGTCAATCTGAACCCCAGATCAAGCAGGTCCACAGGACTCCAACACTGCTTGGTAAACACCAAGCAGTGAGGAACTGGGAATGTGGTGGAGAGTTGATGGGTATGTTAGATTAATTGATGACTGTAAATTACAGTAGTTGGCTGGTGGTAGAACAGTTGTTGCTGGGGAAGTGAAAGAAAATAAGGCTACAGGGAAATAGAAACATAGAAAAAACTACAGCACAATTCAGGCCCTTCAGCCCACAAAGCTGTGCTGAACATGTCCCTACCCTAGAAATTACTAGGCTTACCCATAGCCCTCTATTTTCTCAGCTCCATGTACCTATCCAACAGTCTCTTAAAGACCCTATCGTATCCGCCTCCACCGCTGCGGCAGCCCATTCCACGCACTCACCACTCTGCTGGGGAGTAGGTATAGAGGAGATGTCAGGAGTAAAAAACTTACCCCTGACATCTCCTCTATACCTACTCCCCAGCACCTTAAACCTATGTCCTCTTGTGGCCACCATTTCAGCCCTGGGGAAAAGCCTCTGACTATCTACCCGATCAATACCTCTCATCATCTTATATACCTCTATCAGGTCCCCCCTCATTCCTCCATCGCTCCAAAGAGAAAAGGCCGAGTTCCCTCAACCTGCTTTCATAAGGTATGCTCCGCAATCCAGGCAGCATCCTTGTAAATCTCCTCTGCACCCTTTCTATGGCTTCCACATCCTTCCTGTAGTGAGGTGACCAGAACTGAGCACGGTAATCCAAGTGGGGGTCTGACCAGGGACCTATATAGCTGCCAACAATACCTCTTGGCTCCTAAATTCAATTCCCCGATTGGTGAAGGACAATACACATCTGCCTTCTTAACCACAGAGTCAACCTGCGCAGCCGCTTTGAGCGTCCTATGATAAGGGGAATAGATTGATGGGATTGTTCTGAGAGCCGACATAGACTCAGTAGATAAAATGGTCTCCTTTCTATGTTGTTAGGAGTTATGAGAAATATATATGTGACTCAACAGTAAATTCTGTGAGATGGAGTTCTTCTCACTCTGCTCTGGATAGTTTTTGTACTAATATCCAAATGGATGCAGTAGGGAAGTGGTGGGAAACAGCAGCATCTTGCCCTGGAAGACTGCATATTTGTAGCTCATCCAATTTATGAACTTACTTGAGATCCTCTGATTCTTCACTCATGTCCATCTGGATTTAAACTTGTACATACTCATCATTGGAAAATCAAAAACATGTCCAGCTGTGTAAATTTTTCAGTAATTTGGTATTCGTCAATATGATAATGTTTCTCCACTGCAGATGTGGAACAAATTATGTACAGCAGTAATTCACATCAGCAGATGAAGTCCCACTTTGGTGTTGACGCAGTTCAAACTGCAGTGTAAAATAAGGAGTTGCTCATTTGAGAGATGCTCCAAATTATTTTCTCTCAGAGAATCGTGAATCCTTGGAACATTCTTCTCAAAGGGCTGTAGAAGCAGGCTCTTTGAATATTTTCAAGGCAGAGGCATAGACTGTTGATAAGCAAGGTGTAAAAGGTTCACCCTGTCAATAATGATGAATTGTGGTTCCAATCAGAACCACCATGGTTGATTTCCTCCTACACCCAAAATACAGGTGGGTTGGTAGATAAATTGGTTGCAGTAAATCTGTCCTTGTGTAGGTGGCTGGTGAGAGAATTGGAAGGGAGGAGGGGTGTTGTTAATGGGTGTGTATGAAAGAATAGATTACGGGAATAAATAAGAGGTATGGTATTGATTGAGAGCCATCATAGACTTAATGGACCAAATGGCCTTCCTTAAGTGTCATTATGAAATTACAAATCTATAAACATGAAAGACAAGGGTTCCCTTGGCACATGACACTGCACCACCTCCACCTCCACCCCCCACCCCACCCCCCCAACAATTAAGATCTATTGCAAGACCCTGGAATATGTGGATCTCCTTCCTATCTTGGAAGCCAAGGCAAACATCAGTAATGAAATTCACCACTGCCTCCAATCCATCATGACAGGCATCAACTGACTGAGCAAAAGAGCGGTTGGATCTCAAAACCCTACCACTCATGGAATCTCAGCCCTCCTGTATGCTTCAGAGACATGAACATCCTACAGCAGTGCACCTCAAAGCTAGGAAAAAGTACCAACCAACACTGTCTCTGCAAAAATCCTCCAGATACATTGACAGAAAAATGAACCAACTTCAGGGTCTTCTCCCAAAACCAACAGCCTCAACGTAAAACCTTTGCTCAACCAGCACAATGTGGCAGGCCACATCATCCACATGTCCCAACACCAGACTCCAAAAAACAAGTCACCCTCTTCTAGGCTCCATCATGACAAAGGATTTTCAAGAGAACTGAGGAACTATTTAAAGTCTTCTTGAAAATGTGTAGCATCCCCACGACATGGGAATCTCTGGCCATGACAGCTCAAAATGGGAGAAGCAGAATCCAAGAAGGCAATGAGAACCTCATATCTGAAGCACATGGAATTCCAAGAACAAACAGTGGAAAAACACGCACATACTTCTCTTAGGCAGTCCTTTGGGTTCAAGGATGACTTGTTCCACTCTGGTTTTGTAGATTCTGAGGTGGTTATTGAGGAAGATGTGAGAACTGCAGTCCATACCACAGATGGGGCAGGAGGTGGCTGATGGAGCAGGTGGGTGGGTGAGTAGTTTGTAAGGTGGCACACTCCCTCTACCACTTACACAGGTCTACCATGTGTTTGAATCGCATAGCCTCAAAATTCTCAGAACCATTTCAAATGCTCTTCTTCCACTGAGTGGTCATGGGCCAGAGGTTCCCAGAATTAGGGATGTTGCACCTTTTTCAAGGAAGCTTTGAGCAATCCTTGAACCTTTTTCTCAGAATGCCTGATAATTTCTCCAATAATAGAGCTTGGAATATAGCAACTGTTTTTGTAGTCTGGTGTAATGCATGTTAGCCACGTGGCCTGTCCAATGTAGCTGACCAAAAGTAACTAGGCACTCAATGTGGGGAGTGTTGGCCTTAGTTTGCTTATACTTCCAGTGAAGGACTTTCCAGAGACAGAATTGGATGTTGTTTTTCCAGGACATTGAGGTGCTGCTGTAGGCAGTCTAGGTTTTAGAAGCATACAGAAGAGATCACTGCTGCCCAGTACACCATGAGCTTTATGCCAGCCCTGGGATCTTGATCTGTCCCTGTTCTTCAATGATCTAACATTGTGTCAATACATTGAACCTGGTCTGAGCAGAGGTTCAGGAATGTTAAAAGGTGTGGGACTGGAGCTAAGGGTCAGTAATGTGGATAGGTGTGAGGTCAGAGCTGGGATAGATGCGAGGCTGGAGCCAGTGAGTGGGTCAGTGTGTGGCTGCAGCAGGGAATTTGGGAACATGGGCCAGTTGTGTGGCCAGAGCTAGGACTGTGTGCAGGTGTGAGACCAGGGTGGGGTGGTGTGTGGCCAGTGCAGGGGTTGGGAAAAAATGCTGGATGTGTGGTCAGAGCCAAGTGTCAGGAATGTGGGTAGATTTGCAGTTGGATCCAGAACAGGGTTACGCGTGATAATGGGCTCAGGAATTAGTGACTGGATGAGAAACGAGGAGGAAAGCAAGGATGCGTGGAACAAGGTGTCCTGTGCCTAAGCCCAAACGTGTAAGCGTGCATGCCTGTGAGTTACACATATGTCAGGTGTCAACCTGTTTATGTGCCCACCTTTATAGTATCACCCACACAGCAATATACCATTCCCGAATCTGCAGTCTCTTTTGTCTCCATACAGCCGAGCCTGGTCTCCTGTTAGCTTGGTCCCCATCGCCACTGGCACAAGACTTTACTACGTCTCATTCTAGGCACCGGCTCGCCCCATCCCACCGGTGGCACAGCCTGCAAGTTCACAGTGGAACAGCGAGAAGTAAAGTGGGAAACAAGTGAGTCCGGATCCTGAGCGGCAGCCGAGGAAGCAGCCTGCCACTGGAGGGTGCACACCTACTACATACTGTCGCCCTCCTGCAATAGTGGCTCTGGTTCCTGCAGAAGCTGCACCACGTGAGTTTGTGATACGGCAGGTCAGAGGGAAGTCGCATCCTGTCGTAAAAAAACAACGCCAAGAAGGAGTCCCATAGAGTAGCCGGAGGGGGGGAGAGTTGGAGTTGGGAATTCAACCTTCATCGTGCAAATTAAACCCATTCATCGAACAAACCCACGTTTTCCCACAGCAGGGTTGAGGAGTAAGTGGACTTGTCTCTGCTTTTGCTGCTGGTTGTCGCGGCCACGCGTGGCGGGAGGGCAGCGCGTGCTCCGGGCAACGTTCCACGGCCGGCACAGGGTTCGGGCAGCGGGCGCTCCGGGCAACGTTCCACGGCCGGCACAGGGTTCGGGCAGCGGGCGCTCCGGGCAACATTCCGGGACCCGCGCAGGGTTCGGGCAGCGCTGAGCTGAAGCCTGGGGTTGGGGGCCGGGGGCCTGCCCACTGCCGCGGTAAACACCGAGTGGTGGGGGATTGATGGATATGTTCCATTGATTGGCCGCTGTAAATCACGGTGAGTGGCTGGTGGAAGAACCAGACGTTGTGGCTGGGTAGGTGAGAGAGAATAGGTTGCATGGAAATAAATGGGGGGAGGGGGGAAGAATAGGATTGACGGGAGGTTTCTGAGAGCTAGGGTGAGAGGTTTGTCCTGTCACGAATGGCTGACGTAATTTAGATCTGAAAAACACTATCATGCTGGAGGAACTCAGCAGCCTAGGCAGCATCCGTGGAGAAAAGCAGGCGTCAATGTTTCGGGTCAGGACCCCACCCCACCATGCTTCTCTTCCCTTTCCTAACCTTTTTTTTTCTCCTTCTCTCCTTACCTTTTCACCCACCCCCTGGTGGATCTGCTCTCCCCTCCTCCCCCGCACCTGCGTATCACCATCTCTTACCTGCATCTACCTATCACCACCTTGTGCCCACCCTGTTGCCCACCTTGGAAGTTGCTCCTGTTACAGCACACTTTTGGAATTGGTTTTTTATTGTCACATGTGCTGAGGTACAATGACTTCCATACCTTTCAAACAGATCAATTCGTTACACAGTGCATTGAGGTAGTACAAGGCAAAATGATAACAGAATGCAGAATAAAGTGTAGAGCAGGTAGACAATAAGTTGCAAGGTCATAGTGAGGTAGATTGTGAGGTCAAGAGTTCATCTTATCGTTCTGGGGAACCATTCAGTAGCCTTATAACAACTGGATAGAAGCTGTCCTTGAGCCTGGTGGTATGTGCTTTAAGGCTTTTGTATCTTCTGCACGATGGGAGAGGAGAGAAGAGAGAATGTCTGAGTGGGTGGGTCTTTGATTATGCTGGCTGCTCTATTGAGGAAGTGCGAAATCCAAGGTGGGGAGGCTGGTTTCTGTGACGTGCTAAACTGTGTCCACAACTCTCCGCAGTTTCTTGCGGTCCTGGGCAGAGCAGTTGCCATATCGTGCCTTGATGCATCCAGATAGGATGCTTTCTGTGGTGCATCGATTAAAAATTGGTGAGAGTCAATGAGGACATGCCAGATTTCTTTAGCCTCCTGAGGGAGTAGAGGTGCTGGTGAGCTTTCTTGGCCGTGGCTTCTACGTGGTTAGACCAGGTCAGGCTATTGGTGATGTTCACTTCTAGGAACTTGAATCTCTAAACCATCTCGATCTCAGCACCATTGATGTAGACAGGAGCATATGCACCGCCCCCCTTCCTGAAGTCAATGACCAGCTCTTTTATTTTGCTGTCATTGAGGGAAAGGTTGTTGTCATGACACCATGTCACTAAGCTCTCTATCTCCTTCCTGTATTCCAACTCATCGGTATTTGAGTTATTTATTTCCCTTTTTTGCATTATACACAGTGATATAATTTTTCCATTGAGCCCTGGTGAGTTTCAATTTATAAGTTTCAGCTTGTTGAAAACATACAAACATTCTGGATCCTGTCTTGGGCTCCACACCAGGGACATGTTCCAGGCTCTGACTCCAGCTCCCAAGCTATCCATGTTCATGCCACCTGCATTCCCGACTCCTGCTGCACACCTGTCTACACTCCGAATAAAACCTGGCTGACCTTGCAAGTATGCCAATCTATAGAGTCGTGGTATGCTAATGAGTGAGCCAGGTACCAAATCATTGGGATTTCTGAACCAATGCTTCCTGATCTTTTGTTTTGGACTGTAGATAAATTCATGAAAGATTAGGGAGGGTTATGTTGAACTGACGGAAGAATAGTGGAGATCTGATGCAGATCAGCTGGCATCATACTCAATGATGGGGCAGGCTTGAGGGACCAGGTGCATACTCCTGCATCTCTTTCCTTGTGCTCTTCTGTTTGGATTCAACCAGGTTCCCACTGCTGTGAGAAGGCAGTGGGAAGGTGGCTGGAGACAACTTTTCAGTTTTTGTTCTAAGTTCATAAACTCCTCACATTTGATGTCTTCCGATGAAAGTGAAGGTATTGGCTGTGAAGTTCATCCATTTTCCGGAAACTATTTACAGCCATACTTCAAGAAACCTGAATGTGATCCTAAATATGTTGCTGTTTGATACTCCATTCTGCTTTATACCTGGTGTTTTTGATGATCAGAAACACTGAGCACCTTTGCACTTTTAGGATTTTAATTGCATTTCCTGGTGGTACTGAGAGAAGCAATTCCTTGATGAATAATAATTCTGCTATGTGACAGGGCAGAATTTCTGGTATATTTGCTTGCTTCTTAGCTTCAAGTAGTGGTAAATAATAAATTTGATGATGATGCACAATGTCTCTTGCTATGTTTCAATGATGGTGAATAATAAATCCAGGGTGCAAGATTGCATGCTTTGATACTGTGCTTCAGTGAAGAGAACCAATCTTTATTTACTAACTAAATGTAATCTTTTTCAGAAATTTAAATTGAAATGTCTTTTCGTGGAGGTAGGGGCGGGGGAAGAGGTGGCAGCTACGGCGGAGGAAGAGGACGTGGTGGAGGTGGAGGGTACCGAGGTGGTGGGCGAGGAAGCTTCAATAGAACATTTGATCAGGGGCCACCTGAAAGGGTAGTAGGTATGTAAGAACAACATGTTTAGCTAAAATTGCATTGTCTTAAACCAAGAGCTAATTGTAATTCAGATAAATATTTCAAATACCTCTGCAGCTATGTCATTAGTCCACTTTTACTGAAAAGGTTTCCAGTGTAGAAGGCTGGCTGGCTACAGATGTTAGCAACTGTTTGGTCTTTGTTACAGAAATAATATAAATGCTGCACAACAGAGAGAAATACAATATAAATGCTGCATCTCTAATAAACCTGTTGTAGAGCATATGTTCCGTTCTTTGTTGCAGTAGGGATTCTGTTTTTTCTTTTATTCATGGCTTTCGGTAACAATAGTAATAACCTGCAGTAACACACGTAAAATAATAAGTACTGCAAGTACCTTATTGCTGGTGCAAACCTTGGTGTAACACCCTGTCTGTAAATAAGATATTGGAAATATTTTGTATTCATTCTGTCAAATCAATGCACTTGATTAAATTTGGATTGATTCCAAGCCTCTTAATCACAAATACTTATTGTCTTTATGAAGTGCTAAATCTAGTTTGGATTTCCATATTTACATTGTTTAAAAGTCCTTTAAAGTAAATGGATGAACTTGGGAGATCTGGATGGTACAGTGATTCAGCAGACTTTCCATTGGACTTGGATTCAGATGGAAAATTAATTTTAAAAAAATGGAAGGAGAACATTTCCACGTATAGTTAATGATTTTTGATGTGCAGATTAAATGTGGTTATGCTTCTTTAACTCTTGGCCGCCTTTGTGTAGAACTGGGACATTTCATGCATCCGTGTGAAGACGACATTATTTGCAAGTGCACCTCGGAAGAAAATAAAGTCCCTTACTTCAATGCACCAGTTTACTTGGAAAACAAAGAACAAATCGGAAAAGTTGATGAAATATTTGGACAGCTTAGAAATTTTGTATCCTTTTGAGAGTTACTGTTGGGAATTCGTAGAAGATTCTTGGGCTACATTTGAAGACATTACATCAGTCAACATTTTCTTTGATAGCTTGTGTTGCTTTCGGGTGTACCAGTGGTAAAAAAAAACACCAAAGTACTTGGCTACACACCAGCTAGCATGTGGGTTTAATTGCTAATATTAGTTGTTTCACAGTGTTAAGAATTCTATTACTAAAATATGTAAATAATCACAGATGAGGGATTCCAAACATGTATTTCATATTCTGCAGTTCACAGCAAGTTCTCGCAGAACTGCTGCCCTGATCACAGCTTCGTGAAAAGTACCCCTCACTGTGCTTCTGTTTTCACTTTGATACATGCACTTTGCTTAGATTGAGATTATTCATTTGTGTTAACTTGTGATATGAGCCCTATACTAAAAAGAGCCACATCCGTGTCTTGGACCCTTCCTCCTCCACTCAGTCCAAATCACCAACCCTATCACTAAGTTTTGCTCAGACCATTCCATCCATAGGAGGGAGTCATATTAGTGTTAGTGTGCCACTAGGCAGCGTTTTACAGTGTCAAAAATGACACTGTTCAGCCTTTTATTCTTGTGTGTGATGGACGCAGATGCTGTGAAAGATAGAATTTCATAGTCATTCGAGCAGAATCCATTAGCTTAATGAAATGCTGTGCTTTTCAAGGTTGTGGGAAATTGAATGAACACTGTCAATTGTTCACCAGAAAAACTGAAATTTGAGAATCATCAGTTTTACTTGGCATTGAAGTGCAAACTCAATTTATACTGTTTCCTTCCTGTGTTTCCACAAAGTTGTTTTTCACTTTGATATGCTCACTTCATTTTTAATTAGAATTATCTGTATTTTCATTTTTTTTCCCTCAACTCTTGTTGAATTGGCTGTAGGCTGGGGGAAGAAAGAGGATGCCAGAAATCTCCTTGGATTGGAAGGACAACATTATGAGGGAGCTCATAGTTTATTTGGGACTGATTACTTGCAGGTGAACATTTTGAGGTACAGTGGAAATGAAACATCTCTACAATCCTACTGATCAGTACACTCACGAGAATACTGTGCACCATCTTCATTTATCTTAAAATTATATTTCCATGGAATAATATTAAAATCATTTCCTCTTTGCTTAAAATTGCTGAAAAATAATGCTATCTAATTTTTCCTTAACTGAAATTAATAGTATTTTTCAGTTAAATTATCAGACAACATGAGTGCTAGTTCCTTTAAGCGACCACAGAAGGCAAGTTTTATTGTGAAGATTAACTTTAAAAATGTTAATTCTCTGAAAATAATGCCATTTATATTCCAGTTTTACAGTTCTCTTGTAAAAAGTTTTCTCCCATTTAGATTAGCAACATGTACAAATTGCACAGCAAATTCTTGTTACAGCAAGTGATATTTGGGTACTCGATAATATTTGTGGATTTTACTGACTGGCACACCCTTATACTTGCTGCAAAGAATTGTGAAATGTGTGCTCAATGGTCTGCTTCGTCTCATCAGGCTGAAGGCCCTATTTCTATGTTGTATGACACTCTTGACACCTCTAATCCCATGTTTTCTAATTTTGTTTAAACTTTTTTGTGGTACCTTATCAAAGACCCTCAAAGTCTAAATGTATCATATCCCTTGATTCCTTATTGTCTATTCTGATAGTCGAAACCTATAATATTCTTTTTAAAAGAAAGTCAAATGTGATTTCCCTTTCATAATCCATGTTCATTCTAAGTACCCTGTTCATACATCCTTCATGGATTGTAGAATTTTCCCTTCTACAAACATCAGAGTAACTGATCTGTCATCCCAGTTTTCTCTCTTCTCTTTAAATAGTGGGGTTACATTTGCTACCTTCCAATTTGTGTGAACGGTTCTGAAATTTTTTGAGGCTCATCATCAGATTGTGGGGATTTATCAACGATTAATTTATTTCAGCAGTATTATTTTTATTTTTCCTCCACCTTATTGTTGAGTTTCTATGCTGATCCCCAGTTTTATATCTCAGTCTGTAAAGGACCCACATTAACTTCTCTTTTCCTTTCCACATATTTAGAAGCTGTTGTTGTCACCATTAACACTTCCTGTTAGCCATGCTTGGATCACTTTTGCTCTTGTGTGTTGTGCTTTATACAGAATATATATTTGTTGTTACCCATTCCTTCTCTACTGTCATACCTTCTTGTGTAATTTCCTTGTATACCAGAGCCAATTTGTGCCCCGTGCTTTCACAATTTGCTTTGTTCAGATTTAAGAAACTGGTCTTGGATTGAACTAAATCACTTCCAGTCTTCTTGTAAAATTTATCACATTATGATTGTTCTTTCCTTAAAGCCCTTTAACCACAAGATTATTAATTATCCCTTTGTCAGTGCACAAAATTAATTCAAAATTACACTGGGTTATGCTCAAGTTCTTCAAGCTGCTGCCATGTGCCAAGTTGCCATGCCTACAATGAAGACTTATAAGCTTTTGAAAAATGAGGATCACCTGTGGGATAAGATCTGAATGCCATTAACCCATAATAATTGGATACCCCAAGAAAATGTTCTTCCTCCAGTGTTTCTTAATGTCATTAATGATTATGGCTGCCTATACTAATGATCTGTCCCTTGTGATGCAGACAAAATCCTTCAAGAGCCTTGAGATCACTGTGATGGTAGGCTTAACTGCAGCGATTGAATGTTGCTTAAAGTAGAGGCTACAACCAAAGCCAGCAAAAGCCAGGTTGTGCAAACTGCCTGGCAAGCACAGCATTGCATTAAAACTCTACATTCTTTTCTGTGGAGAAAAAATTACTGAGAGCCAACACCACAATACCTTTGACTGGTTACTAACCATTTGGCAAACATCTGCAGAAGGTTGCAACCAAGACTGAAATACAGATTAGCATAATCAGCAAATTCATAGGCACTGCTTAAGGTGCCGACCCGGGGGTGCTACAGACTCTCCGCTTTCGTGTACATGTACTGTATCACTGAGTACCATGCTCTGGTTTGATAAGGAAGGCGCTTTATATAAAACCTGTTGGCATGCAGCTAAACGTATTGGTGCCTACCATCTTGCATTCATCCCCAACTCAATGGTGCTGTGGAATATTGCCTTTCCTCACCCTTGTCAAGAAGCTGAAACACCCAGGGTTTGTGTAGTTTGTCAGTAATCCAAGCTGTCTAGCTGCACCAGCATATCCTTCAGTACCTCTCCGAAACCCCAGCTGACTGCAGGGTTTCAAGGAGCTCTTTCTGGTTGTGCTGCCTTTGCCATGTCAATTTCAACAGTGAAGACAAATGGAATAAAGACTGTTTCAAAAGCATTAGCCAAAATGAGGAACTCATTCGAGACTCGACAGCAATCTCCCTGGGTTCTGCCAGCCTTGAAGTTCAGGATCCAAACAAACCAAACAACGTGCCATGGGTGATGTGGCTATCTAATGAATAAGTGGCAAATCAACCTCCCTACCAGTGAAAGCAGTATCCTGGATCAAACAACGGACTATTTGATGGCGATGTCTTCAAGATAAAATCCTTCTTTGAAAAAGTCATATGTAACTTACGTATTTCAAACCCAATTTATAAATGTTATTGCAGTCATGCACATAAGAACAGGCAAAAGGTCGTTAATCCATCTTTTTCTTGGAGCACAATGAATGCATTTTTTTATGTGAAACTAACTACCTCGAGTGTACTTGGATTTATTTCCTTTTTTTTTATCCCTTCCAGTTTTATATCGATCCAGCAAAACTACTCCCGCTTCAGCGATTTCTGCCTAGACCACCTGGTGTAAGAGGGCAGGGGAGGGGAGCTCGTGGTGGTGGCCGAGGTGGACGTGGTGGTCGAGGCGGTGGCAGGGGCGGTAAGAAATGTTCCACTAATTGAATAAGATCTACAAGGTAGCTAAACAAGCACCTTTTTAATGTTGCATACGTTCCAGGGCACTTCACAGCAGTGTTGTCAAACAAAATCTGATGTTAAATCACGAAAGGGAGATGCTTGGCCATAGAAGTAGGTTTTAAAGAATACCATAAAAGAGAGAGACGAGGTAGGGAGGTGGAGAGACTTGGGGAGGGAATTTTAGAGCTTACTGCCTAGGAAGCAGAGGACAAGTCCTCCAATTGATTGACTAAAATAAGGAATAAGTAAGAGGCTAGAACTGGAGGAGCGCAGATAGCTTAGATGTTTGTATGCGTGTTGAGGCTGAGGGGAATTGTATGGACTGGGGAGAGCGGTCGTGGTAAGGTGAGGTGTTACGTACCAGCAACAAAAGAAGCACACCAAGTCATGTATAAGTGTTAGAAACTATTTTATTAATAACTACTTATGATAAGAAAAGTAAAAATGTTAGATATTAAACATTAACCCCAAAACTAAACTCGAAGTGTGTGTGGCAAATTCCCAAACTCCAAGTCCAGGAATGGTTCTCAAAGTTCAGTTCAGCAAGTCATAAGGTGAAACGTGAGCAAAGGCTTTTGCAAAACCACTATTGACTGAAGAGGAAATGTAGAGAGAGAATAGGGAGAAATTACGAAATCCAAATGTTCCACGATGGAACCCATACGATACCTGTCACTGATGATCTCCACTGCTTTGTTCCGAAGTATCTGCCACTCTGAAAGGCATTCGAGACGTGGCCGTCCACAGAAATATCTGTTTCCCTCTACAGGTTAACGACAAAGTGGACTCCACTGGATTACTCCACAAATCCATATGTGGATTGTAGTGACAGACACAGTTATTGTTTTTCATCCATCGATACAGAGACCAGCAGTCGGTGTGTCTCTCTCCCTCTCTCTCTTTTCTGACTGAACCATAAACATCAGCACATTGTTATCTTGCTGTTGTCATAATGACGCCCCACACACACACACACATACTCTGTCTTAAAGGGACATTCACCAAATAGCAGCCTAATCCGTAACAGGCAAAGGAGTGAGCTGCAAACAACAATGGAGACTTTTCTGCCCACAAGTCAATGTAGGACACCAAGTATAGAAGTGGTGGATGAATGGCGTAATGTGCATGAAGACATATGGAGCTGGGTTTTGAATTACCTCAAGGCCAGGGAAGGTGAAATAGTGAATTCCAGAGATAAGTGCTAGGAAGCGGGGTCTTAGCAGCAGACTAGCTGAAGCATGGGCAGGTGGGCGATGTTTCACAAATGGGGCATCTCACTGTAAACCAGAAAACATATGTTTAAATTGGTTTTTTTTGGGAGGGGCTGTTCTTTGGCTAACAGGCAAATCTAAAGCATGTTATTTTTATGCTCTACACCTTAACTGTCAAATTTGATAATATGATTTGAATTTTATCTGGTATTGCTGATGAAGTTCCATAACATGGTAAAGCATTATATTCAATGATTTGGTATACAGTTCTTTGAAAATAGATTTTAATGGGGTTACTTCCTCAATGTATATGAAATTGAGTATTTCAAAGGAATATATGGACAAATAGGAATTCAGGACAAATGATCATAATTTTCGAATAACTTTAATTGGTATTGATTAGGGGTTGACTGAGAGTAGATCATTGATTCTGCAAAACCCCAACATTTGAAAATCAACTACCTTCAACAATTTAATCAGGTTAAGGTTTGTATGTAAAGTTGGGCTTTGGTCACACTTTAAAGTGATGAGTTGTTTGGAAAGGGTACACTGCTCAATTGTTTTTTGTAAAATTTAACTATGTACACTTGTTGAAGTAACTTGTTCAGTAGAAATTTTAAAAGTTGTATGTTGCATTGGTGCAGCAGACATCTCTATTTTAAGAATTATTGGTGGTGAGTAAAAGTTTTTGAAAAATAAATTCATGATTGTATTTTTGATTGTTATCCAGGTGGTTTCAGAGGAGGCAGAGGAGGTAGTTTCAGAGGAGGCAGAGGCAGAGGTGGAGGAGGAGGAGGAGGAGGACGTGGCTATAGAGGTAAATTACAGAGCTTGGATTATACTACACTGTCTTACAGTCATTTTCAGTGCTTTCTAGACAAGTTAAATTTAAAATGCAGACTTTAAATAATAAAAAAAATTGTGCATTTCTTAAAAAAATCCATCTTTCCCACCATCCTGTAAGGTCTCTATTCCACTTTACCAGATTTTTAGTTAACGTCATATCTGGTCTGATGGTGAGACTTTCCACATCAGTGCCCTTAATGTGTTTGCCTTTATCTCTTAACTGTGGCTTTTTACCAATGTTAACATAATTTCAATCCCTATTTCTCATGCTTCTACTCTCGCCCAATCCTAGACAGAAAGGATGATGTTCCTTTTGTTCTTGCCTTCCACCCCACCAGCCTCTACATTCAACAGATCAACCTGCTTAATTTCTGCCACCTCCAACAGAATTCCACCACCAAGCTTGATTCCCCTCTCACCAATCACACCCCCCCCCCCCGCCCCCCCTGACGCTTCCCATTCAGTATTCCAAAGGGACTGTTCTTTCTGCCATTCCTGGTCCATCATCTCCATCAATTACTCCTCATGATACTTTCCCATGAAATTGTGGGAGATGCAACACCTGCCTTTTTTACCCCCTTGCTTCCAACAATCTAGGAACCCAAACAGTCCTTTCAAGTGAAGAATTGATTCATGTGCACTACTTCCAATTTAGTGTGTTGGTTTCAATTCTCACTTTATGATCTTCCTACATTGGTATAACCAAACACAGGTTGCGCGAATGCTTTGGGCAATCCCTTCTTTCAACCTGCACCGGTGACACTAAGCTTCCAGTGACTTGTCATTTTAGTTCTCCATCCCACTCCTATTCTACACTATTCCAATGATGCCCAACATGAGCTTGAGGAACAGCATCTTGTCTTTCATCTTGGGTATGTTATAACCCTAAGGATTTAGTATTAGATTTAACAATTCTTGATACCCATCTTTTTCATTGTGTCTGTCTCTTTCAATTTGTTTATTTTTTCTTTTCTGTTGGTTTTTATAGTAATTATTACTTTGACGTCTTTGGTCTCTTCCCTATCACAGATATTCTCTCAGTGCTTTTCACCCCTACCCATCTCTGCAATTTAAAACATTCTTGCCTTCTCACTTTTCCAGTTGTAATGAAGAATGTTTAAAGCAAAACGTTGCTTCTCTCCCTTTTGATGCTGCTGGGCCTGCTGAGTGCTTCCAGCATTTTCCCGTTTTGTTTCTGTAAAATTGCCCAACTGTAGCCAGCCACAATCCATTGGCTGCCAGAACCTTCATTATGCCACAGTTATCCCTAGATTTGACCATTCCAGTGTACTCCTTGCTGGATTTCTATTTTCTATTCTCGGTAAATCTAACTTTTATCTGAAACTCTGCTGCACTCTGGTTCTGTGTCCAAATTCTCACTATCTCAATCATCTTTCACCCTGTACTCACTGGTCTTGGTACCTTAAGCAGTGTCTTGATTTAGAAATATTCACCAATTTGCAAGTTTCCTTTTATTTGTCTTGCTGTTGTGTATTCCTGTTGGCACCTTGAACCCTATAGTCTTCTGACATTGCTGCGGTCCTCCAGTTCTGGCCCCTTTAGGTTACCTGATCTTAATTGTTTCATTGTTGGCAGCCAAGTTTTAGTTAATAAGCTCTTGAGCTTTAGAATTATTTTCCCTCTATATCTTTTTCCCTTATCAACGTAGTCCTTAAAACCAATCACTTTGATCAAGCATCTGTCTAAATATCTTCTTGGGCACTTTGTTGTCAAACTTTGTTTGTACTTTGTTGCTAAAGAGTGATTTTTGTTTTGAAATGCGTAGTTGTAATGGTATATGGTTGCCCAATTTAAGATTGTGGTCCTTGCACTGGTAAACTTAAAGTTTATATGTGATGGGAACAAAAATGGAGCTGGTATGCACAACATTTCTATACTTTCCTTAGATCCAAGCAATTCATGTCTTCTTGTGTTCTGGAATATTAATTTAGAGTCACCTCATTCAGCCTTCTGAGAATCCCATCTACTGCATTGATTTTTAACTTATCTGGTTAGTCATTTAAAAGCAATTTAAGCTCTAACAGTTTATGCTTGTGTCCAGTTCCGTGGGGTCCTCTAGACCATGTAACCATTTGAGCTAAATTTCATCAGGCTTTCAGCCAAGCCTAAACCTCTGTATTCATGTATTTTTGTAGTTTTCTATCATGTATTGCTTGTTGGGTGACTGAACTTGTGATCTATATTGTTTTATTCTCCCTATTAGGTGGCGGAGGAAGGTGAACATGGATAATTAAGATTTGGGCAGCAACCTCCAAACATACTCTTCATTCGTTCTGCAAGCCGTGCTTTTACATTTATGGACTGTACCAAATTGAAGTATATTTTAAATCTAGCATAGGTTTTTGTATTTGCATAGTAATAATTGATTTAGATGTACTTGAGGGTCCAGTTTGTATGTAATTTGTTTGTATTCTAATTCAACAAGTTCGGAACCTATTTGTACACAAGTACAAAAGCAGTCATTTTTATTGAATTAATTAAATTTTACAATGTTCTACTGATATAAAAGTACTTGGTTTACAACATAGTACATTCTGAGATAATGGTTCAGTAAAAATTTGTTTTAAAGTAAATGTTACTACAAAGACTTGTGTGGATTTTTACCTGGGAGCCCACTGACTGAGACCACGTGCAAGTAGTTTTAGCACGAAAATAATCATTGGGATGGTATTTACATAAAATAAGTTGCTCACCACGTGGAGCTTCTGCCTCACAGCTCCAACAAACTGGGTTCAATCCTGGCATCCAGTGCCGCCTTTGTGGAGTTTTCCCTGTGGCCATGTGGATTTTCCCTGGGGTGCTCTGGTTTCCTCCCATCCCAAATGCATGCAATTTGGTAGGTTAGTTGGCCACTGTAAATTGGCCTTACTGTGTTGGTTGGTGCCAGAATTTGGAGGTAGTTGATGGGACTATGGGGAGAATAGGATATATTGAAAGCAATTAGAGGGGAATAGGGTTGCTGTGTGCTAGCTTAGACTCATTGGGCTGACTGGCCTCCTCTTATTGTAACACAATGTGAATGATAAGTTCACCCTGTCATTGAGCAGTAAGTTTTCAAATGTTTCAATCCAGGGGAGCAGGGAGGATCCCTGGCACAATATCAATAGTCTAGGATCTTTTCAAAATAAATTTTCAGCCACTCAAATGGAAACATTACAAAAAATGTTTTGGTAAAAATTTGCATATTGACATGGCAACCAGTCCCTAGTTTAAAATTTCTCTCAATCCTATGATTGGATCAAATGGCCAAAGAAGAAATTGCTTTTTTGATTTGCAGGAGCTGTGCCTGGATGATTTTTAATGGCCTCTGAATTTGGGCAAAAATTAGACTAGCAGACCATTTGAAAACCTATGATTGTAATGGTTAACCACATTTTAAAACTTAGGCAGTTGATGGAATTCTTTTTTTTAAAAAGAAAATGAACAAAAAGTGATTTTGTGTTTCCCACTGTTTGATCCATGATTGACTTTGCAGTTACATATCCCCATTATTTTTCTACATCTTTGCCTAAAAAGTCTAATTAAGGTTTGGGTATTTTGCTCAGAAGAGAAAGCCGCTCGCCCATCTGGTAAGTGCATTGGCTGCCAGATGTGTGTCATTACCCTTTAAGCTTCTAAATTAGTAGAGCATCATTGGCAGAAATGATTTAAGTTTTAAAAAAAAGTTAAATGAAAGCTAACAAGACTATAAGTAGCCTAATGCTATATAATAATGGTAAATCAAGATTCCAAACAACTATGGGCCAAATGAAACATTTCCGGTATTTGACTTAATTTTTGTCTTTTTTTGATGTATCCTTTTCTGTTGTGAAAGACTAATTAATCTAACATTTCTTGGGAATTGATCCAGACCCTACCTTCTCTCCTTACCCTACTCCCTTTCTAAACTGATGTTTAGTTGAACAGAATGTTTTTGACCCAGAAAAGCATAATTTTCTGGATCTTTGAACATACTGCATTCAAACTTAAATGACAGGTTCAGGTGGCATATGATTAAATCACATGGTAACTGCTCTTTTAAGATTGAATTATTTTGGTTTACAGCCTGCAACTGCTTTAAATTCAAACTTATTAAAGTGTTTGTTAGTTATGCCACCATTCTTAATGGTTATGAATAATTTAAATACCCACACATATGAAAACGTCTTTAATTGACTACTTTTGAAATCAAAAATGCAGTTCTTTGACATTAACATGTAAAGTCTGCAAAATTCAGAATTTTGTCAAAAATGGAAAAAGCTGGAAATATGCAGTATCTGGAGAGAAACAGTGTACTGTTTCTGGTCAATTGCTGTTTATCAGGTTGTGTAATCTTGGACAATTCTGCAAAAGCTAATGTTGGAAAAAAGCAGCAGCGTGATTATTTGCTTGACAATTTGCAGCTTTGCAATTTTTTTTACCCTTGCATGTCTAAGGTTCTCAGTCTGTTAGTGTGAGCTGTCATGTCCAGATTGGGGTGTGTTTGTATCCTAAAAACTGTTTATGCTTGTTTAATGAACTCTAGCCTCCAATTTTCCACAAAGAACTCTGTAATGTAATGAATAGTTATTTTGTAGAGAAGGTAGATTAAACTTGCAGGATGTGTTTCTGTTTCCTTGAACATGGATATGGACATAACATGCAGAAAGATATTCAGGGTGCCAATAATGAACTTTGCTTTAATGTAGGTTTGTCACTTCTACATATAATGCTTGTGTAAGCATTTGCTAGTTTGGAATGTACGTAGCTGAAACCTGTTTGTATCAGAATGGTGCTTAAAGTACAATTTATTTATTGTAAGCAGGGAAAAACAGCATGTGACTTACCATAAACCCTGTTTGAGTAATCCTGTGCTCTGTAAAGTACCAGATTTGTGGTACTCTTTGTTCAAGTAACTAGGGAGTTTGTGTTCCAGATTTTAAATCCTTTCACTGGTTGATCCGTTTAACCCTTCAGCAATCAGAATTACGGCAAACTATTGTATGAAGACGAGTCTTTGCCTCCAAATTTACAATTGAATAGATATAAACAAAATCTTTCAGACTCTATTTGAATCCTAAGGGGTTTCTAATTGCTGTAATGGAAGATCCTCTGGAAAACCCCATCAATTCCTCCACAGGTTCTACTGAAATGGAACCCAAATCTGTCTTTTCCCAGATGGAGCATAACATTGTTGCAGCATACTTGATAACAGCAGGTACTTGATTGTTATTGTTTAAAAGTAGCGATGGATAGTGAAGAAGACAGTGGGTATAAAGTATTTTGCATGCTTATGGTTAGAAAAGAGTAATGATTTTCTTTGGACCAGTAAGAATATTTTATTAGTCAAACTAATTCCTACATCAAATTAGATCATGCTGCAGCATAGAGACACAGATTTATGAAATGTTGAACTCGTAATTGAGTCAGTAAGTTGAAATTTATGGCAGAATATCAATATTGTTTGCCTGTTTCCATATTTGTAACTGGGGGCATAGATTTAAAGTAATTCTCCAAGAATGTGAGGGAAATTACAAAAGCTATTTTTCACCCAAGTAAGGGTAGGGGTCTGGCACTCACTGAAAGACTGATAAAGGAAGAACCCTCATTTCCCCCCCCCCCCCACCCCCTCCCAACCTCCCACCCCATCACAGTATAAACAATATTTGGATGAGTTCTTGAGCTGTGCCCTGCAAAGTTACGGATTCTAATACTGGATTGGATTATTTTTTGAGTGCATGGATATGGTGGGCCAAACATCTTCCTTCTATGTCTTAAATTTTGTGTAATTTTTATAATAAATGAAAGCTTAATGGTGTTACAAAAAGAACAGCAGTGTAGATCTTAAAAATGAATGTTAAATTTGATAACAATAGAAATATTAATGAGAAACTTGTCATTGTGCTTCGTTGCAGGAATATTAAGTCTGCTCAGCAACATAGTAGTATTAATTATGTTTGTTAAGTTCAAGGAGTTCCGCACAGCAACCAATGCAATCATTGTGAACCTGGCTTTCACTGACATTGGGGTGAGTGCCATTGGCTACCCCATGTCAGCTGCTTCAGACCTGCATGGTAGCTGGAAATTTGGTTATTTGGGATGTCAGGTCAGTTTGCGGACATTCTATTGTTAATGTTTGGTGGAGAAAAAAAAACATGCAGTACTTTGAAAATGTATTAATTTTCATTCATTATTATAGTTTCTTCACTGCCGAATTTTGTCGGCAATTCAGTTCCATATTTCTTCCCCTCTCCTCCTGAGTTTGTATGTTTTCTTTACCATAGTGAACCAGAAAAATGACTTTAATTGTTATTACTAAAGTGTCCTAATCCAAAATAAGGCATCTCAGTACATTGGACTGAAAAACATTTTTGTTTCAATCTGCAGCAAAGGGGTCTATATAATTTTACAAGTTTTAGAAACATTTGCCTTTGTTTATGGCATCGGAAGGACAAAGAATAATCTTTTTCCTACTGACTAGAATATATGCTTAAATACTAGTCGTTTAGAATATCGGTGAAAACACTTGTATTTAACAACTCAAGTGATCTTGTTTGAGTTGGGAACAATGAAATGTGCACCATTCGATTCAACAGCAGTTATGGGAGTTTCATGATTGGTATAACTAGTGGAGTGTACCAAGGATCAGACTTTAGCCTTCAGTTCATTAATATAAACAGTTAATAATTGGAGGAAGGGATAATATAAGGTACACAAAAGTAAGTAGGAGGGCATGTTGGGACTCTGCAGCTGGATATAATTAGGATAAGGTGGGCAAAAACTTTCCAGATAGACTTTAATGCAGGGATGTGGGAGATAATGCATTCAGTAAGAGAAATCTAGAGGCAGAGTATTATTTAAGTGGAGAAAGCCGACATATGAGTGCAGCACAAAAGGGTCTAGGTGTACTTGTGCACAAATAACAAAAGGTTACCAGGGAGATGTAGCAACTGGTTAGGAAAGCAAAAGGCATTTTAGCCTTTATTGCAAGAGGTTTGAAATTTAGAAATAGTGAAGTATTGTTACAGGTTACTGCTGAGGCTGCACTGAAGTACTGTGCATAGTATTTGCCCCCCTTAATTAAATAAAGGAAGTACTGTCCTTGGATGCAGTCCAGAAGAGATTCACAAGGCTAATTCCTGGGATGAGATGATTGTCCTGTCACAAGTGGCCAAAGAAGTAAAATCTACATCCTTTATAGTATAGAAGAATGAGGGGTGATTGTATTGAAACATTAGAACAGAGGGTATGACAGGGTAGATATTGAGATATTTCTGCTAGAGGGAGAATCTCAAACAAGCATGTAGTTACAAGATTAGAGGGCAGTCATTTGAAACTGTAGGACTTGCAGAGGCTGGTGAATCTCTGGAATTCTCTACATTGCAGGATTGTGGAGGGCAGCTCATTGGGGATATTTAAAGAGGAAGTTGATTTTTTTTTAATTGATGGCACAGAAGAGGAGATGAGACCTGGGCAGAATGATGCATGGACTCTGCTGAAATTTAGATGTTTTAGTTACGAGAGTTAGACTTGGAATCGGATTTGGTCATTTTTTTGCAGCACATTGTCTGACAAAAGATTAGATGTGGTGTATTTTAACAGTTATTCAAAATGGATAGTAAGAAAGTCTAGAAAGCCCGTCTTTAAAACACACAGAAATGCTAAGTATGAAGTTACAGGTAGTGAAGTAAGTTCCCATTCTAATCATTCACTATCCTAACTTTGATAGAATTTTCTATTTTCACATCATAATTGAAATGACATAAAAAATGCCATATCTGATATTCACAATCCTAGTGCTTAAGTACCATTTAAGGTAAAGTTTCATCACCATATCCCTAGGGCACTAAGGATGGGCTTGTCAGAGCTGCTGACATGCCTGGTACAAGAGCAAAGGTTTAGTTTTTGCTCGGCATTAAATGGACAAGAGATAAATTGCCCTATATGCATCTGATATTTTTACTTTAATTGATTTGAAAGTCAAGCTTGGGTGGTCAAACTGATTTTGTCCCTTTACTGGTTGAAGGTATGAATGAATAGTCGATGCTTTCTTTTATGATAGCTGATTTTTTTTAACCTCCGTGTTACTTTCCCACACTTAACTCAATCCCTTGATCTTTTGAACTCTGTCGTGAATGTATTGAGCAATTTAGTCTTCACTCCCCTCTTAGGTAGAAAAATGCCTCTGAGTGAGGGGGAAATAGTCTTCTCATGTTTATCCTGAAGGCTGACCCCTTATTTTAAATCTGTGACCCCAGGTCTTGGACTTCTCAGATTGGCAGTTGATGCATATTTTATCTTTGGGCACTAAAGTGAGAAGATTTGTCAAATTTTGTAAATCCACAGAATAATAATTTTACTACTGACGTCCTTCCACACAAGTACCATAAAAGTATTTAGAGTGTGCCTTGAGGGAATCTTTGACATGAAATATCATCTCTCATCACAAAACATTTTGTCTGCAATGGATTACTTAAGTTACTTCGACAGATCTCTCTGCTTTTTGAAGAGTGGTGCATTAATTTCTACCAGAAACCAGCTGTGCAGCCAGAGAAGAGCCATCTAAAGGACAGCACCTTACGCCCCGCAATCTTAAAGCAAGTGTTTCCGTCCAATAGGATGTTGTTCCTTTTTCTGTTTCAATTATGTTTGCTTTCTTTCAGGCATATGCAGCTCTAAATATCTTTTTTGGGATGGCAAGCATTGGATTGCTTACAGTGGTTGCTATTGACCGGTACTTGACCATTAGTAAGCCTGAACTAGGTAAAACCAATAGTCATAAGTTGATTATAGAATAATTAAGACAATTGTATTGCTCTGAATTCCTTAACATTTTCTTTATTTTAACTTTCATAGTTATTGAAGGTAAAAATACCAAAGTTTTCAGTTCATGTAGATCAAAATATGAATGGCCAGGGTCAACAGTTAAACATAGGAGGTACAATGCAGACTGTAAGTGGAGTCTTGGATGTTGTTTGCTTCTCCATCCACTTGTACCAATTTCTTCTCTCTTCTTGCATCTTTGGGTCAAACAAAAGTACTTTGTGCTGCATTGTCAATAGGAGACCTGCCTAGGCCTCTATCAGTGCAGCTTCTGTGCTTTGTGAGAGTGGCCCAGACTGAACACTCATGTTATTTTTCCGTCACTTCCTGTGGGGATCTACCTGTTTGCACTTGGGTGTCTTCCCCAGAAGTCACAGCTGAGATGAGAAACTTCCCACGTAGCAAAATGTAGGCACTGATATTTTCTCAGCTCTGAGCAGCTGAGTCCAAATAGTATTGTTATAGGACATTCCTAAGATTGTAATAGGACATTGCTCTTTGCAAAACTTTCTGGATTTCAGTTAATTACAGCCATCAGAGTGGTACTACAATCTTGTTTTTCATCACAATGAAATATAAAAGATATCATAAGGAAATAACTGTTGCAAGGCTTTTGCTCTCTGCACTTTTGTAATTGTGTAGGCTGCAATCACATAATCTCTGATAGGCAAATCATTTTCCAATCGCACATCAATATTATTTCATATCCATTAGTTACATTATTCTAATAACCCTTTGATTAATAACTGTGCAATATAGGGACAGACATCACTGACCCCTGTTTCTTGAGTACAATGGAGACCAAAGCATGGGCAAAAATTCTTAGTGAGCCAAGTGGTAAAATCTGCCTTCATAAACATATTGACTTTTTTTAACCATATCTAGTTTATAGTAATGCATATTTGTATCATACAGTATATCAATTTTGCAGCACCTTGCATCTGTAGCACAACCTTGCAGTTAGCTGGGGATAGCTTTTGCCATCCTACAATTTGCATTGTTTTGTGGATAAGTTGAATTTTGCATAGTTGTATAAATCTATTGTGGTCCATTTATCAATTATTTTCAACAGGAAGGAAGATGACTGGTGCTACCTACACAGCTCTCATCACAGTTGCCTGGGTGAATGGCCTCTTCTGGGCTCTCATGCCAGTGGTGGGATGGGCAAGCTATGGACCTGATCCAACAGGAGCCACATGTACCATTAACTGGAGAAACAATGACTCGTATGCTTTTTACATATTTGCTTTGCATATTTTTTTCTCTCCTCAAAAAAAAATTCCTTATTTCTAACTTTGAAAGTAAACACATTAAAACATTTTATGGGAAATATTGTCGTAGTGGAATGTTTTCAATTAATTCTATTTACATTTAATGTAATTTACTATTTTCCTTCTCACCTCGTGAAATATTTCGAGTATTCCACCATTCTTCTTTCCTGAGCCTTAACTGTGAGGTTCTTAACTATTGCAGCTTCATGGTAAAGCCTGATTCTATTACAGACAACATCCACTTATGTGACTATAATAGTGATCCTTCCCATTATGGCCAGAACAATGACCAGTTATTTTCTCTGCAGTGACCAATTATTTTCTCCTCATTAACAAAGTAAAGCACTTCCCAACTTGTATTCAGAATCAAAAGTGGGGCCAGCCTTCCCTGGTTAACTCCATAACTTGCCTGCACTCACAACTTTGAAAGGCGCATATTTGCTTCAGCACTGAAGATCGATCCATTGCCTGTAGTAATCATAATCATACTGAATTGGGATGTTGAGTGGCTGTTTAATGACATTGCCTTCTGTCTCAAAATAAACAAAATTCGTGTGGAAGCCATAGAAAGGGTGCAGAGGAGATTTACAAGGACGTTGCCTGGATTGGGGGAGCATGCCTTATGAAAACAAGTTGAGGGAACTCGGCCTTTTCTCCTTGGAGCGACGGAGGATGAGGGGGGACCTGAAAGAGGTGTATGGGATGATGAGAGGCATTGATCAGGAAGATAGAGGTTTTTCCCCAGGGCTGAAATGGTTGCCACAGGAGGACACAGGTTTAAGGTGCTGGGGAGTAGATACAGAGGAGATGTCAGGGGTGAGTTTTTTTTACTCGGGGTGATGGGTGTGTGGAATGGGCTGCAGGCAACGGTGGTGGAGGCGGATACGATAGGGTCTTTTAGGAGACTTTTGGATAGGTACCTGGAGCTGAGAAAGATAGAGGGCTATGGGTAAGCCTAGTAATTTCTAAGGTAGGGACATGTTTGGCACAGCTTTGTGGGCAGAAGGGCCTGAATTGTGCTGTAATTGTTCTATGTTCTAACCTACTTCACACAAGTCCTTTTAAGGACCATAAAGATTGGAGCCTTTCATTCCATTATCTTCTTGGAAACAAATTGGTGTTCAAGAGGTGAAAGGAGAGTGTGCTAGTTCATTTTTTCTTGTTTAATTTTGGTTCACTCCAGAATTAGGAAAAGCCTGACCATGATATTGTAAGACTGTATTACACAAGATTAAAAATCCACTATTGGGTTAATCATTTGTTTACTCAATTTAGTAAGTGCAAAAGGGAGTGAGGCTCCTAAAATAGAAGCTAAAGAAAATCCTTGCACTGATTCATACTCAAGATACACCCATCGAGGACATTGAATTACATCTAAATCTTGTGCCCAGAAAATTTTAAGTATCTAATATTAATTGCCCAATAATAAAATCTAAATTTAGGCAAAGCTATACCACCATCTTTTTTTTAATTTTTGTAAGTATTTCTTACTTAACCTTGGATTTTTATTCTGCCATATATATGAAAGAATTTTAGAATCAATAGAATCGAAAAAGGATTTCAGTATGAAAGTTGGAACCGCCTGAAATAAATACAAAAATTTTAGTAAAATATTCATCTTAACCGCGTTAGTTCGACCAATCAATGTTAGAGACAATGGGGACCATTTAGTAAACAATTGTTTAACATGATCAATTAAAGGTAAAAAGTTAACTTTGAATAAGTCCTTATGCTTCTTGGTAATTTTAACACCCAGATACGTAAACTAATCAGTCACTAATCTAAATGGTAATTGCCTATAAATTGAGACTTGCATATTTAGTGGAAAAAGTTCACTCTTATCAAGATTTAATCTATAACCAGAGAAAACACTAAACTGAGCAAGCAATGATAATGCTGCAGGGATAGATTTCTCTAGGTTAGAGATATAGAGTAACAGGTCATCTGCATATAGTGATATGGATCCCCTTTCCACGAGTAATACCAAATATGTTAGAAGAGTCCCGAAGGGCAATTGCCAAGGGTTCCAAGGCAATGTCAAATAATAAAGGACTCAAAGGACAACCCTGCCTAGTGCCTCAAAAAAGCCTAAAAAAGGGGATCTTTGATTATTAGTAAGTATTGAAGCCATAGGTATATGATAAATCAATTTAATCGCGGATATAAAATTTGGACTAAAATTTCTCAAGTGTGTTAAATAAATATTCCCATTCAACTCTATCAAACGCCTTATCGGCATCTAGCGAGATAACACGTTCTGGGATTGTAGATGAAGGAGTATATACAATATTCATTCACCTAATATTAAAATACAAATAACGATTCGTAACAAATCCTGTCTGGTCATCAGAAATAATTTGTGGGAGTACCTTTTCTAGTCTTAGAAGCCAAAATTTTGGAATCCACATTCAATAAAGAAATGGGTCTGTAAGATGCACATTCAGTAGGATCTTTATCCTTTTTCAAAATTATAGAGATAGTTGCTTCATAAAAAGATTGTGGTAATTTACCTACTAATAGGGCATCTTTAAAAATTTTACCTAACCAGGGAGAGAGAAGATCAGAAAAGGATTTTAAAAATTCAACTGTATACCCAATAGTTAAACATACAATACAAATATGGTTTCAATTTTGTAAATTTTTTGAATTGAATAAATTCATTTTATCAAGTCCTATTCAATCTAATTTTTTCTTTCAACCGTCTAGAATTGACTTAGCTTTTTCTTTATGGAAAATGAAAGGAATAACATGTTTCGTGATTTATTCATTGATAACTGTTTCATGTCTTTTGAACAGTTGTCTAATAAATACAATTTGCCTAGATCACATTTTTTCGATATTAACAGATTAGAAACTTTTTAAAAGTCACTTTACCTTCTTTTCTGATACTATATAAAACTGAAATTACGGGAAAAATCTTAGGTTTTAATCCTTATCAGAAGGGCTTGATAGCAATAATGTATGACCTGATTATGAAAATATGTCTAGAGACACTTGATAAAATTAAGAATGAATGGGAAAGAGAACTCCAGATACTCTTACCTACAGAGACATGGAAGAAAATTCTCCAGTTAGTTAATACTTCCTCAATGTGTGCTAGACACTCTTTGATACGGCTTAAGGTGGTCCACAGGACCCATATGTCGAAGGACAAGTTAACCCATTTTTATCACCATATAAACCCTATACGTGACAGATGTAATTCAGAGGTGGCTTCCCTGACAGATATGTTTTGGTCCTGTCCTCTTTTGGAAAAATATTGGAAAGACATTTTTAGTATTATTTCAACTGTATTGAATATTGATTTACAACCCCTCCTATTACTGCAATTTTTGGGTTACCATTGATGGATTCTGGCCACTTATCCACTTCTGCTTGTTGTATGATTGCTTTTGTTACATTAATAGCCAAGAGATCCATTCTACTTAAATGGAAGGACCCTATACCCCCTACTACATTTCAATGGTTTTCTCAAGCTATAAGATGTTTAAACTTAGAAAAAATTAGGAGTGGTGCTGTTGATCCTTCGCTTAAATTTGAGGAAGTTTGGAATCCATTTATTCAATATTTCCATACGATATGAACAGACCTTTTTCGAATCCCCTTCAATAACCTTTGAATATAGAGGAGCAGAGCTGGTTACATAAGAATGTGTTTTTTTTAATCGAAGAAATATCAGTCCAGTTTTTTTTTTCTTTGAAGTTTTTGGTTTGCTTTTGTTTAATTTTTTTTTGATTTGGGGGTTTTCTCTTCATAAAATTAAATTTCTTTTCAATGATTTTTTTCCCCATCATGTACACTTAGCAAGAGTGCGGGAGATCTAGATTATATATTTTACTTCCTGTAAGTATAAATATTAACTGTCATTGTTATCCCGATCTCTTTGTATCATATGTATAATTATTAATATTATGTACATCAATTTGAGTTAATTTGAAATTCAATAAAAAGATTGAGAAAGAAAGAAAAACTCTACAATAAAATGTTAAGACTACCATTAAAATAGCAGTAAACATACTCAGTATTTGTTTTCTAATCTTACCATTACTGTCCATTACTAGTTTTAGTTAGGTGACTGGGCGGATTCCACCCTGGAGCTCAGATGATTTTATGCCAGAACCAGTTATGATTGAAAAATACAAAGCAGTTGTCACCTGCAGGCTTGATTTATGCTTTTAAGATATCTAGCTTAAACAAATTGTACTGTGGAGTTAAATTTAATGATCATTTGCCCTTATGATGCTATGGATCTGCGATCTTTCGCATATCTTGTTTAGAATACAAGCAGGTAGTAAGGTACAAATGTTCTCCACTCTCTCTGCTTGGCATGCGGAATGCTTATTGCTATTTTAGTTACAGGTGAAGTCAATCGTACATGCAGAAATTGTTACATTTACCCATTCTTTATCTTAGGAAAGTAAAATGCATGTATGTGAAGGCCAGGGTGTAAGTGTTATTTTTAACTGTGTGTTTATGTGTGTGTTATTTATTTATATATATATTTTTTTCATGTTTATTCTTGGCCCTGGCTTTCCCGTTACATTCGAGTTAATCTGTTTTACAATCTGGAGTTGGAATGGATCCAAACCAATATACTGATATGGACTTTGCATTATTCAGTTTACAAAACAAGGCATAACTGACTACAAATAAATTATTCAGGGTATCATCGCAACATCAGCCAATCATTGTGAATTGATTTTATTTATTGCCTGGCTTTATTCCTAGGCTATTTGTTTCCTATACTATGACTGTAATTGCAGTTAATTTTGTGGTGCCACTATCGATCATGTTCTTCTGTTACTACAATGTGTCAAAGACAATGAAACGACTTACACAACACAATGGCCTGGAAAATGTAACCTTGGATTGGTCTGATCAACTAGACGTTACAAAGGTAGGAAATTTATTTCACAACATAATTACAACATCCTAGAGGAAAAAAATGGATATTTAAGTTTTTGTTCAGTTATACTCTTGTCGCCTTCAAATATCCCATGGTCATATCCTTAATTCTACCTTCGCCTCTCTCCTGACAGCTTGTTTGAGCTTTGTTCCAGTCACATGCCTTCAAATATCCCATGGTCATATCCTTAATTCTACCTTCGCCTCTCTCCTGACAGCTTGTTTGAGCTTTGTTCCAGTCACATGCCCATCCATATACAATGCAAAACCCTGGTATGATTTCAGCCATGGCATGCTGTCTTGTGTACTTTATGATGTTCAGATCAATGAACCACTCCATTCTCCTTCACTCTTTTCCTCTGCAATCCTCTTGCCTGACCTTACCTTCTCATGGTTCAAGTTTTTGGTGTCCCAGCACAGTATATAGCCAAAAGCTCTCCTTCTATACAGGTGCATCTTAGTCTGCCCACGTTTTTACTTATTATCAAGACAGTTTATATTCTAGGGTTCCACAGTGGCAGAAGAAAAATTATGAATTTAAATGATGCACGTATAACTTTATGTTCTCATCTTCCAGATGTCTGTCGTGATGATTATCATGTTCCTTGTGGCTTGGTCTCCTTACTCTATTGTCTGCTTATGGTCGTCCTTTGGAAATCCAAAACTCATCCCACCTGCAATGGCGATTATTGCTCCACTTTTTGCCAAGTCTTCCACTTTCTACAATCCCTGCATTTACGTCATTGCAAATAAGAAGTAAGAGTCTACTTGCTCGCAGATAGAGGCTTTTATGCACAGTACTTGTACATTAATATATTAATGTACGTTTCTCCTTTTCAGATTTCGAAGAGCCATCATTGCAATGATACGCTGTCAGACTCAACAGGATTTAACCATCAGTCACACTTTACCAATGACCACTTCCCGAATTCCTTTAGCAGAATGAAACCCTTTACATTTAAATATGCTCCAAAATGTGCGCCATTGTGCTGTGATATATAGTTCCACCATCCTCCTCCTCATCTGTTAGACTTTTATTTTATCTTCTAGTGTTGTTAATGTTACTTTAGATCTTTTTATTTTAAACTGAATTTTAGTATATTGCAAAAACATTACAGGATGTAATTTTTGCACATCCCTCAAAATGTTAAAGACCTTTATATAATGCCCTCCACCTCCTTGTAGGTTTACAAGACAGTGTAGAAAATCTTGCACAATCCACTCTTCTAAATCTTTTCTGCATTATAGACCCCTCTAAATTATTTCCAATAAATTTATATGTTTATGTCCTCGTCATGGCCAAAATTGAAAAGAAAATTACCATCACTCTTGAATCATAGTTTCAATGTTGGCACTTCTCACCATTTTGTCTTAGAAATATCATTGCAGCTTAATGCAGTTATTAGAGCAGTTTCCTTGCCCTCAATCACTCTCCTATATACATTTTCGAGGTTCAAAACCTTTGCATCAGTTACTTGATTCTGACACGCTTGAAGGTATTTCATTTATTTTTACGGCGACAGCTTGTGTATTTTCCTTTCTTAGCCTTTCATCAACTTTTTGGCTTTCCAAATCCACCTGGCCTTGTTGATTTCATCATTTTGCTCCTTTCTTCAACATGTTAACATTTCTACACTTCTTCCTGATATCTTCTAAAACTTCCTTAGTTATCTCTGCTGGCCATGAATTTCCTCAGCACTGCTGAACTGTGTTAAAGGACCACTGAGTGTGTATCAAAAATTGTGTTGGTCACGGTCATGGGCCTGCCTCTTGGGAATTCAGTAAGATCCAAGATGTGGGACTGGCCTTGCGTGAGGGAAGTACATTCAATATTGGTGCAGTGCATGAAGGA
Organism: Pristis pectinata; assembly: GCF_009764475.1. Taxonomy (NCBI): domain Eukaryota; kingdom Metazoa; phylum Chordata; class Chondrichthyes; order Rhinopristiformes; family Pristidae; genus Pristis; species Pristis pectinata. The sequence goes on from NC_067406.1 coordinate 103,447,695, forward strand.
AAGAACCAACCTCAAGTTTTTGTTATATCTTTCTGTGCAGGAAAACTTTTGCTTTATGTGCTGTACTACTGCAGAGCACATGAAGGGAATTGGAAACATGGATGCTCATTTGGAAAGAGATCCACAAATGGATTCCTCTTGTGGATTGGAAGTGGTGTTGGGGTGAATGTTGTCTGCTAGTTATCAGTGGTGGGGGAAGAAAGGCTGCAGTGTCCAGTCAGGTTGGGATTATGAGTGTTTGGCCAGTCATAAGGGGTAAAGAGGTGATTGAAGGGCAGGAGGGTCTCGTTGGCTGATTGGTGAGTGGCATGTTCGAGAAATCAAGATTTTGGGTGTGTGTGGGCTTAGCACCATGGGAGAAGTGAGGTTGTGGGCTTGATGGAGCCAGTAAGTTAGCTAATGCCAAGATCAAATTAACCATAAACCATTAAATGGTCGAGCAAGTTCAGTGCAATATGACCTACTCCCCCTCCTGTCATGTAAGCAAATAACGTAAAGGAGTCTGGGAGCAGCATACATATAGTCCCCACTACTTTCATGCTGTGAAATCTTGCTTCTGCAGGAGTGGTCTGTGGACCACTGAAAAGAGAATGAGAATCCCAGAATAATGCCCAGGATGGTTGGGTGGCAAAACCCATGTGCAAGGGTTCTTAATGCATTACTTGTCAGATGTATGGGGACCTGGAACACCAATCACAGACTTCGTAATCCAATTCCCATGCAATATTTTACTCTTTAATTTCTTTATTTAATTTTCTAAAGATAACTTAGTTTTGCATCTTAAAGGAACGTTTTCCTCCACATCCTTGTTGGTAAATAGTTTCTCCCATTTCACACTTTCATAGGAGTGTGGCTTATGTGAGCAGAATTTCATCTTCTGAAATGAATGGAACCAAATTTCAGAAGAAGAGTTTGTTGCACATTTATTACACTTGGCAAAGTATAGCTTTCGGCCCCTTGATCTTTTCATGTCTAGTAATGCTTAAGATCCTTCTTGTTCACCTTCAAAACAAATAGATATCAGCAGGAAATTTTATATTATGCTCTCACTTATACAAATTCATTTATAAATATGATTATAAACACACTATCTGTCTGTGGTTGCTCACTCTGGCCCTGATATCTGCCATTCTAAGAATTCACACATTTGACTTTATAACCATGATGCCAACTATCTCCAATTCTCTCCTGTTGATCATAGAAGGGTTAATGTTGAGGCCACAGTATAGTAGCACAAGGCCAATGATCCACTAGCAGATGATTGACCGTTAATTGACAGGTTCAGTTCTATTTTAAATTAAAAATCTCAGATAAAAATCACATGTTTTGTGCTACTTGCTCTTGACTTCCCACCTGAACTTAATTCCTTTAAAATCCTCCACCTGTGCTTCTGCAGACTTTTCGACTCTCAAAATTAGTTCATATAGCATGTAGCATCTTCCATTCATCATCTCTAATCTGAAAGTAATGACATTAGAATTCCAGGTGCATTTGTATAGTCAGCATTGCAATGTGCCCATCATAAATGAATGCTTTATGGAGCTTTTCATTGTTAAGACATACTAAAATATGTATATACACTCTGAGTATATAGATTATCATTAAGAAAAACTGAAATTAAATTCAGACTTCTAACGATCAGGACATCAAATAACGTGGAGTATAGTGTTCACTGATCCATTTGTATTTTATTTTGTGAGAAATTGTGTTGCAGCAAATCCAAGGTAATGTCAATTGTAGTCATTAAAGGCAATCCTAAACAAATCGCAAGAGACTCCATGATCTTTATCAATGCATCAGTTTGACCCAAGGAAGAAAAAAGTGATCTAGTGTCTTTACAGGAGCCAGGGTGGAATTGCCAAGTTACTTTGAAAGCTTTCATCACTGCGCATTACATCCATCTTGTGCAGTACATTATTGTTTTACTTTTAGACATAGAATCTGTAATGCTTTCAAACACCTTTCACATCATGAATAATGTAGACAAATTGTAGACTTTCTGGAGACTGAAACATGAGCAGACTTTTGTACTGATTGATTCTACAAAACTAAAATACTGCTGATGATGGAGAGTCAGAATAAAACAGCAACTCTTGGAAATACTCAACAAGTTGTGATGAAAGATAATTAACCCAAAATGTTAACTCTCTTTCCCTATCCCAGGATACCGCCTAACCTGTAGAGCATTTCTAGTTTTTGTTTTATTATTGCTTATGCTCGGGTTTAAAAGAGAAGAGGGAGAAGATGCTAGTGCGAACTTACTATGTTGTACGTACTAACAGTCACTCAATCCACTGGCAACCCCGGTCTCTATGATAGTCTAATCTGCAGGCATTAGTGCTCAGGAAGGATTAGTGAAGGTGTTGGATGGGGGTGAGTTAATCTTGCTGGATGTTGGGTAACTTGCACGTCTCTGTAATTGTGTAAGCCATGGATAATTTGATACACTTTCCTTTCAGAATCAGAAGGTGTTAGGTTCAATTGTCACAAGCACAAAACTATGGACTAACATTGTGGAACTACATTGGTGGATGTGCTGAATTTCTATGAGATGTTAAAACAAGAAAACCTAAAAGATGATACTATTTTCAAGAGAGTGGTCAATTGTCTCCAACTTCACTCTCCCCTCCCCCACCTCTCTCTATCTGCCCCTCCTTGTGTTAGCCCCTCTGCCTCCATTTACCTGCCTCTGTCTCCCAACTCCACCCCTCCCATCTCCTACATGGCTTGACCTGCCCGTCATCCTTCACCCCTCCTCAGACCACCAATCACCTCAGGCTCCTGTCTCACCACTCTCAGTGTGATTCACTGTTTTGACCCGAAACATCGATGAGTCCTTCCCCCCCCCCTCCCCCAACAGATGCTGCTCGACCTGCTGAGTTGCCCCAGCATATTGTTTCATAATCAGGTTGCTCTGTGTGGGCATTGTGTATAAATTGGCTGCCCTGTTTCCCCTGCATAATCACTTCATTAGGTATAAAGTGCTTTGGGATGTGCTGAAAGCAGAGAAGGCACAATGTAACTGCTATCTCCTTTTCAAAGGCCGTTGTGGTTGAATTCATAATTGTTTCACCAGCAGGGGCCAGCACAGAGACGTACACTGAAATTAGGGAGGGGATTTTTTTAATTAAACCATACAATAGTTTTGATGATTTTCCAGTGAGATTACATGTAATCTTAACGTATAAACTCTATTTTCCTGGGTGTATGCTTGTAAGGGAGCTGACCTTGTCCATTTGCATTCAATAAAAGAACAGAAAAGATGTGTATTCAGCCTTTTTCAATCTATTGACCCACACCCTCTCCACCCTCAAATTTTCTGGCAATATAATGACAACTTAAAGGTATGTGTCATTAATAATGCTTAAAAATAAATGCTCAGCAATTAGTGGTTAGGAAGTGATAGTTGCAAATTGCTGGATGATTTGTGACAACTCTGCCATGTGCCGCCCAGAAACTAAAGTACACTGCTAACCTCCTGATAAGTGTCAGGAAGTTGTGGTATTTGTCAGTAAAAGTGAATTAAATTCTTCGTAGAAAGGGCATTGGGTCCCTTTTTATTTATAATTAAATGATAATTGCACAAGCTGCATTAAGAATGCAAGATAAAGTGATTTTCTTAATTGATTAAATTGATTTGTTGTTGCAATTCCTTTCCCTCTACAGCCCACCTCCCTCCAATTAATCTGCAAGTAGCTCGCAGCCACTATGCTGACTCCACAACGAACATGTGAATTATAAAAATGAATAATGGTACAAAAAATGTTCTTATTCACATGCCGATACTTCATGCTGTTTGGGGAAAAAAAAACACGTTCCTGTATGTAATTCAGTGATGAATATCCTTTACATGATTTTCAAGCTGATACTTCAGAGCTAATCATTCCTTAAGTGTTATTGATTAAAATGAAAGACTCAACACACACAAAATGCTGAGGAACTCATTAGGTCAGGCAGCATCTATGAAGGGAAATAAAACAGTCGATGTTTCGGGTCGAGACCCTTCATCAGGAGCGATGAAGGGTATCGACCTGAAACATTGACTGTTTATTCCCTCAATAGATGCTGCCTGACCTGCTGAGTTCCTCCAGCATTTTGTGTGTGTTGCTGCAGATTCCAACACCTGCAGAATCTCTTGTGTCTCCATAAAATGAAAGACTATTGGTTTAGTCATCCCAGATCCCCAATTCCAATTAGTTTGCACCTCCAGTGGTTTTACTGACTTTTGGGGAGAAAAATGGTGAATTGTGTGAATCCTGCTGCTTCTGGGTCAAAGTTACTTTGATTCGAAGCATTCTTTTGCATAAACTGGGAAATCTTCCTTGATAGCATGCCTATGGCACAGGTACATTTGTTCTGCCAGTGAAGGGGGCTGAATTACAGAGGCTGGCACCTCTTAATTATCATTGCTCAACCACTTGGAGTAAAATGTGCTGATAGCATGGTTGGAAAGGAGAAACTTCACTGTATAGTTGTACTTAAGATGAGAAGATTTGTTTCTCCCTAGGATAAGTGCCTAGAGCTGCTCAATTTGTTTAAATAAAGGCCTGGATTTTCCTCAGAGATGTTACCGCTCCACTGCCGATTGGTCACCTAGGTCTGATGTTTGGCAGCAACCAATGTCGGAAAAGGTGAAATCCAGCAAGAAGATAGAGTCACACAGCATTGGAAACAGCCCCACTAGTCCAACTAGTCCATGCCTACCATGATTCCCAATTAAGCCAGTCCCATTTGCTTGTGTTTGGCCCATATCCCTCTAAACCTCTCCTATCCATGTGCCTTTTATATGTTGTCAATGTACCTGCCTCAACCACTTCTGGCAGCTCATTCCATGTACTGACCACCTTCTGGGGGAAAAGGTTGCCCCTCAGGTTCCTATTAAATCTCTCCCCTCTCACCCTAACCCCACATCCTCTAGTTCTTGATTCCCCAACCCTGGGAAGAAGATTGTATGCATTCACCCTATGTCCCTTGTGATTTTATGCACCTCTGTAAGATCATCCCTCATTCTCCTACGCTCCAATGAATAAAGTCCAAGCCTGCTCACTCTCCCTCTATAACTCAGTCCCTCGACTGGCTGGATCATATGAAATGGATGAACCAATGAGCTGTGTTATTGAGTAGCCCTAGACTTGCACTTCTAAGAATTTAATTTTATAACATATAATTTAATGACAAAATGTTCAGGCATTTTGTTATCGTGAGAAGCACACATTCCAGACCTTTAGTCTGTAGAGCTCACACTTATCCCCAAGATCACAAGCCCAAGTATAATCTTGGTTAGTTCTGTGGAAAACTGATTAAAATACTTAATTTTTTTTGTGAAATCTGAAGTACATCTTTTCGCTTCTCAGCATGGTAAAGAAAGTGCCCTGTGTTTGATTATCGGACAAATCAGAGACCCATTTTCAATTCCTACTCTATCTGAGTTATTCAATTACAGTTGGGTCAATATCATGGGTGTAACTGATACAAGGCTGAGGAGGAGAGCAATCTGCCCGAGATTCTCATGTGATTCACTAACAGTGGAGTTCCAATATGGACTTTAATACTCAAATAAAAAACACCCAATAAGTGGAAAATTCAGAGCGATTTTGACATCCTTGGGATTGCACCCATCGCAATTCAACATCTACAGAAGAACAGGGAAGAGCACTGGAAAGGAACGGCAAAATTTATTTATTGTCAAATTCATTCATTACTGATTTTGATGCCATTATTTTGCAATCTAGTAGTGTCACTACTGGTCCCATATGAGACACGTATCAGAGAAAGCTGTCAGTGGTCTTTATTCTTTCTGACTCTCAGGCTAAATAATAAAAGTTCTTTTATTCATTTTAAAAATAATTATGCTCTTCATTTAATTCATGTACCTCTTGATGAGAAGTGTAATGAAATCCTTGCGCCTGGTTCCTTTATTATGCAGCACAGCAGTTAGTGCTGCTCCTCACAGCTCCAGGGACACATGTTTGATCTTGCAGTTGGGTGCTGCTTTTGTGAATTCTCTCCATGAACACAAGGATTTCTTCCTGAAGCTCCAGTTTCTTCCTTAAACCCAAAGATACACTGGCTGGTATGTTAATTGGCTACTGTAAATTACCCTCCTCTAGCTGGGTGGTAAGAAGGATCAAAGGGGAGTTGGTGGGCATTTATACAAGTTGCAGGGGTACAGGGAAATCAAGAGAAGGGAAATGGAACTGATGGGATTGCTCTGCATGGGACAGTATGGACTTAATGAGCCAAATGACACCTCATTCCGTGTTGTGATATGTTAATAAATATGTAAGATGTTATAGTGTGGTTGAGCAGGCTTAGTAAGAAAAGGATGATTCAGAGCATCAGCTAACAGACACTGACTTTAATGGTAGCCTTCCTCGGTAATTCATCATCATTAACAGTCAACCATTTGGACTAAACTATTTTATATCCCTTTGAGGAAAACATTTTCATTTGACTTTTTTTATAGATAGAAGTGTTGAATTCATTTTAGCGATCTACTTCACACTTCTGTATTGTGCATCAGCTTTCATGATTTAATTCTTTTTCCACAATATACCAATTTCAACTGTAAATTATGAATTGTTGGGCAGCTAGTTGATATTATTTAAGAAGAATATTTAAATCTGATGAACTGGACTTGCAGTAATAGAAATGTAACTAAGATAATGTAATTGTAAACAGCACCAAGCATAGATTATTTACTGCTGGGCAATGAAACAATACCTCTCTAAGTATGTTTAGCTGAAAATTAAGCTCTTCCCAGGGATGCCTGAAGGTTACATGACCTACAAATCTCAGCTAATCTCCTGTAATCCTCTGTTACCGGTCTGATTCCTCCATGAATTGAAACAGAAGATGCATCGAAATAGAGACTAAATGCTTTATTTTGTGCCTAGTTTTGGTGACTTTGAATAATGTATTTGATTACTATCTTTTTTTTGTTGACTACTATTTGTAAAGAAGTATCCCCCTTCTGCCCTTCCCAATGTACCTGCATTTTCCACGGTAGAAGTGATGGCACCGGGACTAGGTAAGTCAATTAAAATTAGAGAGATGGATGGAAGTAGTCCCAGAGCTAGATGATGATTTGTGAAATGCAAAGCAGAAAAATAAATTTTGATTCCACTGTTTTTAAACCATCCCATAATAGTTGTTAAAAGCCATTTTTTAAAAATTCCAATAATTTAGATGTAATATATTTTCTTAATGTTGTACGATGGTGTGAGATTACTTATAATCCTTTTTTCACTAGCAAAGTGCCAGTGAGTACACAATGCTTTCTACTACATGCTTGATTGTGAATGTTGCTAATTGTTGACACAATCCTGATAAATCAGGTGTATGTTCCTGAATCTACAATCTATTGAGAGCATGTTTTCCATTTTTGTTGTGTAGTAAAGCCTCAAATAAAAAGATTAAATGAGTAATAGAAATATCTCACAAGGCTGAGCATAATACTGTGAAGGCTTTTTATGCTGCCTGTTATCAATGAATGTTTTCGGCCATACGAGTCAATGCAATAATGTATATATGACATATGGACATAGACTATAAGAATAGGAAGATAGTGGGGTTGAGTGGGTGTGTCATTGTAGAACTGAATAAAACATTTGTTAGGCCACAGCTAGCGAATTGTGTACAATTGTCGCCATACTACGGGGAAGTTGTAAGGTGCAGAGAGAATTTGCAAGCAATTTGCTGAGGCTAGAGAATTTTAATTGTGGAATGAGATTGGCCAGGATCTTGCTTTCTTTGCAAGAAAGAGTGCTGAGGAGAAAGTTAGATGAAAAACACGATGATGCCGGAGGATCTCAACAGGCCAGGCAGCATCCGCGGAGAAAAGCAGGCAGTCAATGTTTTGGCAGGACCCTTCTTCAGTCATGGTGTTTTTCATCTAGATATTCCGGCATCTATAGTCCTTTATTTCTCTGAGGAGAAGATTAATTGAGGTGTATAAAACTATAAGAAACTAGACGGGGGAGAGTGGGGAAAAACAAAATACTGCAGATGATTGGAACTGGAAATAAAACCATAAAATGCTGGAAATGCTCAGCAGATCAGGCAACATCCATGGTGAGAGAAGCAGAGTTACTGTTTTCTGACGTGAGCATTGATGAGAAATATTAGCTCTGTTTCTCTTCCCAGGGATGCTGTCTGACTTGCTGAGTGTTTCCAGCATTTTCTGACTTTATTTTTGAAAAGAAGGGACCTGTTTCTCTTGGTAGATCAATAATTTGAGGACTTGCATTCAAGCTGTAGGGCATTAAGGAAAATCTTTTTCACCCAAAGTGTTGTGATTTCTACAACTTGCCTCCTGAAAGCATGATAGAGGTAGAAACTTTCATCATGTTTAAAATGTAGCTGGACAAGTATTTGATGAACTTCAACATTCCAGATTGAGAAGTGGGAATGGGATTAACATAAAAAGGTACTTTGTTGACTGGTGTGGACAATGTGGTCAAATGGTCTCCTCTCTGTGCTGCAGATTTCTATGATTCTATGTACCATAGTGCACTTTATTTATGTCCCATTATTCAGTGTAAGAAATCTGCTCAAAGTTTGCCATAAAATTGTGAGATAATAAAAATGAATATTGATTACAAATGCATTTACATTATTCAATTTGGAACCAGGGTCTTACACCTGAAGAAAATAAGCTATAAAAGCATGAGGTGTAATACATTGGCTATAGTGGAATACCAGAATACCTAATGAAAAACAACTGTAAGAGCTTCTGTAGATATGTAAGAAGGAAACAAAAATAACACAAGTTAATGTCAGCCTCTTACAGACTGAGACAGGAGAAATGATATCAGGGGGCTGGTAAGGAAACGGCAGAGAAATTAAACAAATATTTTGAGTCTATCATCACAGAAGAAGAAACAGAAAGAACTCCTGGAAATGAGAGCTTGGAGAAAATAGCATAAGCAAAAAAACTGGTATTGGAGAAATTAATGAGACCGAAAGGTGATCAATTCCTAGGACCTGATGTCCTGCGTCCTAGGGTTTTCAAGAAGATGACTGTGGAGATCTATTGTCATCTTCTGAAATTCTGTATATTCTAGGAGAGCTCCCAAAGGTTCAGATGTGTAGCTATAAGCTACTATTTCAGAAAGAAGGGAGAAAGTAAATAGGGAAAAACATGGTTTAGCCCAACATCAGTATTGGGAAAATTACTGTAATCAATTATTAAGAAAATAGCAACAGGCACTTGGAAAATAATGGGATCGGACAGAATCAATTTGGATTAATGAAAGGGAAATTATACTTAATGTTAATGTTTTCCGAGGTTGCAACTGGCACAATAGATAAGGGGAATCAGTTGATGTGGGGTATTTGGACTTTCAGAAGGTCCTCAATATATGCCATGCAAGAGATTATCAAACACAATTAGAGCACAGTGTGTAGGGGTTGTATAATGGGTGGGTTGAGTACTGTTCAATGGAGAGAAAACAGAGAGTAGGAATAAATGTATTTATCTGAGTCCCTGATTTATGCAGTCAGGAAATAAAGTCCCATGCTGCGAACAAAAACATAAAATTGATTCTTAATCATGCAGAAATCTCATCTGCCAATATTCTTGTGGATCATTTTAGGAAAAATAATTACCTATTTGTTTATTGTCAATAGCTCTTGAAATTGTTTTCCTAATTTCTGAAGAATGCTTTATGGTCTTAAAGAAATACATACCCTATGAATGTAAAACTGTGGCCAAATAGTCTATTATAAAGCATAATAACCTATTTTATTTATCAATCATGAGTATCTTAACTTGTAACTTTTAAAGAGAATAAAATGCACAATAAAGAGCTAGTTACATTTAGAAGTTATACAACAGTAAAACAAAAACACATGCACTTTTAATTAAAGTGTCATTGAAGAAGATGGGGGCAAAAGACAGGCAATAAATCTTTGTTAATAAACAGAAGGCAAAAATCTACAGAAAAAACAGAAGTTGACAAATGCACCACATTAAAATCTTTCTCTTTAATAGTTTATGAGGATTTTAAAGTGAAATAACATGAAAAATGTTCAGTAAAAGACAAGTAAAGTGAATAACTTTGCTTTTACAGGTCCATATTATGCAATGACCCAGATATGTCTGAGATCCCTGTCAATGTGCCAGTGGACACTGTTAAACTTCGAGTAGAGAAGACTGTTGTCCGACGACTTCCACGTGAAGCGTTTTATTACCTTGTTGATTTAAGATATCTTTGGTTAACATATAATGCCATCAACACCATAGATCCTCGTAGCTTTTACAATTTAAAAGAACTCCATGAATTGCGCCTCGATGGAAATATGCTGTCTACTTTTCCCTGGGATTCACTGCAGGAAACGCCAAACCTTCGAACCCTTGACCTGCACAACAACAGGCTGTCAAGTATTCCTGCAAATGCAGCTCAATACCTCAGGAATATAACCAACATCGATATTTCCAGCAACAAACTGACCACACTGCCATCTGACTTGTTGGACCTCTGGCCAGCTTACTCAACACACCAAATGTTTGACAAAGGTCCAATACAGAGAGTGATCCTAGGTATGTTCTAATCTCTGAATATAATGGACTGAACTGTGCTTACTGGCTGTTTGATGTCAATTAGGGGGTCAAATGTTGGTGCATCTGCCTGTCTGCTGCATTACTGGATCCATCATTGAATTCAGTGGTGAAGCAGTAATATGCAAGGGAAAGGGTCTGGTTACAGTCCCCAGTCAGCCCTAAGCTTTATGCTCAGGAGAGCTTATGTGCAGGGCCACTCTCAGCAGAAGTGAATGGCTTTAACAGCTGATGGCATTCTGTCACCTAACTCAAAAGCTGTCAAAGTTGCCACTATTACTGAATGTAAATCAATGTCTAGGACTTCCATAAATATTAAAAATCACCTAGGACTTAAAAAACAAAGTTTAAACAAATAAAAATATTGAAAGTTAAAATACTGTAAAACATCCACTCACATACTTAAAGGCAATTAAAGATGTTTAAACTAAATTAAATCGACCACTAAATTTAATGGAGCCAGTCTACATACCAGCTTCATTCTCAGAGCACAGACTTCCCAGCCTGAAAGCTGGTGCTGTGCAGGTGGATGTCATGATGATTCCACCAGCACAGGTTGCCCTTCTGCTGAGCTTTGTTACAATCTACACTTGGCAACTACCAATGATAGGCTTTCCAGCAAGTGGATCTGCTCCACCAAGATATGGGCCAAAATTTCCTGTGGCTGCCTTGGTTAGCCATGTGAAAACATTACTCATAATAACTTATGCAATAAAGGTGTTGAGATCATTTTCAACTTAGTCACAGGTCAGTTAACCAGTGGAACAGGTAGCCCAACTGTTAACCAACCCAATTCTGATGAAGGGTTTTTGACCTGAAATGTTACCTTTTCTCTTTCCACACATGCTGCCTGACCTGCTGAGTGTTTCCAGCATTTTTATTTCAGATTCACAGGAGTGGTTTTTTGATTTACATTTTCTGTTACCCAAACCAATTCATTTCTGTTTCATGTATTTGAATGCATTAATTGTACGTCATAATTTTTTATCCATTATGGCAGTTTCCTTCCAGTTGGTACAATTGAAAATTACTTGTTATTTGATGAGTTCTGCATCATTATAAGTGTAGACATAAATCAGATATTAGTAACATTGTCTTCAAGCAAAGTTATTTGGGCTGTTGGCACTGAAGTAATTCTGGGAGTGAGAATTTCAGTCAAATCCTCTACAGCAGGTGTTGTCTTGTGCTGTAAACACATGCTTAGTTATCATCATGTTGGTCCCTGGGGATATTCTGTCCATCATTTAATCCAAATTTGCCATCCTTGCATTTACAAGACATTTATTTTCAATTTTTATTGTATTAGCCAAGATGCATTTCCTTATAACCAAAGCTTGCTCTTCCATCCATTCAATTGTCAAAAACCATCTGGAAAAAATTATTAGCAATAATGAACATCAGCTGTAGTTTAAAAAGAAAATCTTGTCCAAAATCCCAGCTCATTGAATAAGTTTCCAAAGTTCTGCTCTGCTCTGGCACCAAACTGTTATATTTATTATAAAATATGAATGACTTGTCAGCTTTATTCAATCATTAAATATCATATTGGCAGTGAACAGTGCTCTATTCTGCATTTTATGATTTGTCATTCCTGAAGTCATGTATTTTCTTCATGGAGAGAGTGATCAGTATTTGGAATGGATTTCTGGCCAAACTACTGAAGATAAAATTCTTGGATAGAGCTTACAATCAAACCAACATAACATTGGAAGGATTTGGGGTTCTTCTGGTTGGATAAACAATTATGAGCTACATGGTTTTCCTTACCTACCATACTTCATCGTTATGTAAAATGACAAGACAAATAATTACCTGAAGTTTTTATGGCTGCTGTTCTGAAACTCCTTTATGGACCATTTGGCTTTTGCCACAAAGCCAATGAAGGACTGGGAATGTGGGAATTCAAGTTGTTGAGGGGCTCTGATCCCAGCCTTCACCCTCCTTGGCCAAATGCAGAAATCCAGCTTCTTATCTGTTATATTCAACTTAAAGACCTGAGCTATCTGAGTTCTCATCTATTTTGCAGCCTTTACCATAAACATGCCCCATTTACATTGAAACACCCTGAAAAGGTGGTTTTCATCTCCATCACATTTAAACTTAATTTACATACCTGCTTTAAAAACATATAAAATTCCATAAAGTGTCCATTTGTTGGGCTACTCCCGTGGAATAAAGAAAGCATTTAATTTCTAAGTGGTCTTGTTGGAAGCCCTGTACAAAGCTTTTGAGAATGATTATATGCAGTAGCTGAGGCATTCACTAAATGGTAGTGTTGGGAAAATTGCAAGATATTCCTCAATATCAGGCCTTTATCATGGTGGGCTGTATCATCTTACCCATACCCACTTCCTGGATATCTGTCCTCCGTCTCGGTTGCTACTGGCTTCTCTGACTTCCTGACGTTTGTTGTCTGTTCACACAATGTCAGGTTCCAGACTTGCCTGTTTCTTCAGCAGACCCCAAGAACCTGAACAATCATGTCCCTTGACTAGATCAAGGAAATGCGTAGCACCGAGGGATATTTGGTTAAAAAAAAAGCAAGCAGAGTTACAAAGGTAAAACCCTCATGGACTGATTTAATAGCATGATCTACTTGTTTATAAAAATGTATAAATAGAGTTTATGTAGTTTAATCTGTTTTCCACCCACAACAACCAGCCATGACAAGCTGACTTTTGCAAAACCTTGAAAGTAATAAAAGTAAATTTTACTTTTCCTCAATTTTGCATGTTCAAAATGCAGCCACAATTTTTTGAAGTTTGTCCAGTACTTCAAGTAATGCCTTGGCAACAACAAATAAAACATCCACTTGTTAATTAGTAGGACGGGATTTCTGAAAGGGGAGATAATCAGTCTGCAATGCCAAAAATTATGCATAACTTACTGAAGGAGTTTTATGTTAAGTTGCAGGTTTTAGTTTGAGTGAAGTTTTTTGGTAATGTATTACAAAAACAGGATTTTATTTGCATTTTATTCACAGTTTTTAAGAATAATGGCCTAAAATATCATTCTCTTTTTTTAGGTTTCCAAGACAATCCATGGTTCTGTGACTGTAGAATATCAAAGTTAATTGAACTTTCTAAGTCAGAAGAAACATTAGTCATTCTCATGGATCCTCTGGTGACATGCAGTGGGCCTGATGACATTGCAGGTCTTTTATTCCAGCGGGTTGAGCTTGAACAGTGTCTCAAACCATCAGTCATGACTTCAGCAACCAAAATTACATCACCACTTGGAAGCAATGTTCTACTCCGTTGTGACTCAACTGGATATCCCACCCCATTTCTCATCTGGTTCAGGGCAGATGGCTTACCAGTTAATAATACAGGTAATTCTTCCAGCTTGTAGTTATTATAGAACACATGGTAAAAATCCCAAATTACTCCATAGCAATGTGACACCAAACTGCATAAGTGGAAGAGTTTTAAGAAGATTGCTTAAAAAGATGAAGCAATGGAAAGCATGTTTTGATAGGGAATTCCAGAGCTTATAAAGCTAGGAGGCATTGTATGTTGTGAGGTGGGTGTAGAGAGACTTCAAGGGGGGATATAGACAGGTTAAGTGAATGGGTAAGGACATATGGAACATAGAACCATGGAACCATAGAACCATACAGCACAAAACAGGCCCTTCGGCCCACCATGTTGTGCCGTCCATCAGACCACCCTCACACTACCTAACCCCTTCCTCCCGCATATCCCTTTATCTCACATTCGTCCATATGCCTATCCAACAAGCTCTTGAACCTGTTCAATGTATCTGCCTCCACCACCACCCCAGGCAGTGCATTCCATGCACCAACCACTGTCTGGGTGAAAAACCTCCCTCTGACATCTCCCCTGAACCTCCCACCCATAACCTTAAAGCCATGACCTCTCGTCTTGAGCATTGGTGCCCTGGGAAGGAGACGCTGACTGTCTACTCTATCTATTCCTCTCAATATTTTATATACCTCTATCATGTCTCCTCTCATCCTCCTCCTTTCCAGTGAATAAAACCCTAGCACCTTAAGCCTCTCCTCATATTCAATGCTCTCCAATCCAGGCAGCATCCTGGTAAATCTCCTCTGCACCCTCTCCAACGCCTCCACATCCTTCCTATAATGAGGCGACCAGAACTGAACACAGTACTCTAAGTGTGGCCTAACTAGAGTTTTGTAAAGCTGCATCATCACCTCGCGGTTCTTAAACTCAATCCCGCGACTTATGAAAGCCAACATCCCATTGGCCTTCTTAACTGCTCTTTCCACCTGTGAGGCAACTTTCAATGAATTGTGAATATGAACCCTCAGATCCTTCTGCTCCTCCACACTGCCAAGTACCTTGCCATTCACCCAGTACTCTGCCCTGGAGTTTGTCCTTCCAAAGTGTACCACCTCACACTTCTCCAGATTGAATTCCATCTGCCACTTGTCAGCCCAGCTCTGCATCCTATCAATATCCCTCTGTAAGCTCCAACAGCCCTCCACACTATCCACAACACCGCCTATCTTAGTGTCGTCTGCAAACTTACTAACCCAGCCCTCCACCCCCTCATCTAAGTCATCTATAAATATCACAAAAAGTAGAGGTCCCAGAACCGATCCCTGCGGGACACCACTAGTCACTGCCTTCCAATCCAAGGGCACTCCTTCCACCACAACCCTCTGCTTTCTACATGCAAGCCAATTCCTAATCCACACAGCCAAGCTTCCTTGGATCCCTTGGCCTCTGGCCTTCTGAAGAAGCCTACCATGAGGAACCTTATCAAACTCCTTACTAAAATCCATGTAAACCACATCCACCGCACTACCCTCATCAATCTTCCTGGTCACCTCCTCAAAGAACTCTATCAGGCTTGTGAGGCAAGATCTTCCCTTCACAAAGCCATGGTGAGAGATGAAGATGAAGAGTAATGATGGAGGATTGTCCTGATGCAGGGTCTTGACCAAAATGTCAATCACCCCTTTACCACCACAGATGCTGCTTGACCCATTGAGTTCTTCAAGCAGTTTGCTTTTTGCTCCAAATTCCAGCATCTGCATTCTCTTGTGCTTCCAGTGATTGAAAGTTCTTTGTATTCAGAGGGACCTTGAACGTGAATCACTGAAAGTTAACATGTGGGCAAAGTAAACAATTAGGAATCAAATTTTGCTTTGTTGCAGGAGAATTTGACTAGAGGTGCCTTTCTCCAATTATGTAGAGCCCTGGTAAGGCTGCATCTAGAATATTGTGCACAAGTCCGGTCACCCTACTCAAAGACTTGGGATTGAAGGTGTGCAGCAACTGTTCTCTGGATTGATCCTTGAGATGATGGATTTGTCATGTGAGGGGCGAATAAGAAGACATGGCCTATGAGAGGTCAGAAACAGAGTTGATGTTTTCCCAGGCTGGGGAGTCTAGATCAATGGATTATAGTCTCAAAATAAGGAGTCAGTCAATTAGGATGCAGATGAAGAGAAATATCTTCTCCCAGTAGGTTGTGAATGTTTGGAATTCTCTACATTCTCTACCCAAGGCATTAATAATTTTTACCTAAGAAGGGTTAGTGCAGAAAGATTGAGTTGAGATAAAGGATGGCATGAGGGAATTGGGGTGGGGTCTAGTGACCTACTTCTGGCTTTGTTTTTGTGTGTTTTTATGACCTTAGGTTCTGGATGACTGAAAGCATGGTTTCCAATGGAAATACAGTATACCTAAGAAACCAGGGCTCGAGAATGGTGTGAACCTAAAGGGACATATCAGCTTTAAGGTTATGGATGCAGATTCCTCTGATTTCCCAAAGTTTACAGCAGAGAGTTGCTAAAAAGAAACAATTGCAACCACAGAATAGACAGAGCAACAAGGTCAATCCTTGGTCTTAATTGTTGATTCAATTCAGTCACTGTGAGGTCCAAGAAAGATTCATCATCTTGGTGATTGATGGTGGATAGCTTCAAAAGGTTTCAGCAGGAATTTCTCAACATAAACATCCTAAACTGGAAATCTGATCCATTAACGCTTGTTTTATATGTGCAGATTGCACATGAAAATGACTTTATCTGTATCAGACCATGCTTGTGATGATTTCCGGGAGAAGTTGTGTGCATCAGGAAATGGTCTGAACACTACCCTGTACAAATCACCACTGCACTGCTTACAGTTACCTGGTGTCAGTCACACATCTGACATCTCAAGTCACCAAATATTAGCTTGATCTCTGGCATGAACTGGGTTTTTTTAGGTGGACTCCAAGATCTTTGTTGAACACTCAAAAAAAAAACAAAATTAGCAGCACATTGGCATTAGGATTGGCAATGAAATGTCAATTAAAGGATTGGCACTGTGATACTGATGTCTAGCACACAGCACCTGCCAGTTTCATTGCTCAGGATTTGGAAACCTAGTTGGTAAATCTTTCAGTGATCACAGCCATTTTATATGATTCATGTCAGAGCTACATCCTGCAAACTCTGATTTCCCAAACTTCACTAAATAGACAGAGCAGCAAGGTCAATCCAAGGTTTTCATTGCTGATTTAATTCAGTCACCATGAAGTCTCCCTTGACCATCACATACCTCACAGTGCTGTGGGGGTCACTTACATGTGCACCTTGCTCAGCACACTCCATCACGAGAGAGTTGCCTACACGCAAAGGAGACCACTGTGTCCCCTTCCTCTTGTTTTCCCTCACCTCCACATCGGCCTTTCGTGCAGTTCTTTCGTGTTGTTAAAAATAGGAAGTAGCAAGGCACAGGAGTTATCAAGAAAACAGTGTGAAAGAGCATTTGGCTGAAGGCTCTGTGGAGGCAAAGAGATCCAACCATGGTTATTCAGATTTTGAGAGCATGTGTCATTTATGGGCAAAGGACTGCAGGTGGTATGGTGCTGTCCCAAAGGGATTTGAAAGCCCATTATGGATTTGAAAGTCTATATCATGCTGGGTTCCAGAGATGTTGATTAGAAGGGGCTAGATAGCACAGTCAGGAGAAAGATAAATGCCAAGTACATTCCCTCTGAGAAGTACCGACCATACTCTCTAAGTCTTTCATCCTCATAGTTGACCACCTGTTTCTGTTTTCAGGGTGGACTGATTTTCATTGTTAAAGCTTTCATCACTGATTCACATCTCTGCAGCTATGCTTAGTGCTATATTGAGGTGCATTTAGCCAGAGGGCCAGTTCTTGTGTAGAGCTGCTCCATGGATGTATAAATCTGAAAAAGGGGCTAGATTTGATCTGCAAGGCCAAAGTTGTTATTGCTGTGGTATTAATTGACGTTCCAAACCTTCAAGTATGTGACCTGAAATGTTGCATACCACTTTGCTCCTTTCTAATCTATTATACAATTATGGCAATAATATCTTTGACCAGATTGTCTCGAATTATTTTATTCTTTCATTATATCACCATTGACTTAGAATTGTTTTTAAGTTGGAAATTCAATAAATCATATGATTCTGGTGCAGGGCAAATGTAAATATTTGTTTATTGATAAATGTATTTTCCATTTGGTTCACTTGTATTTAATTATGATCGAAATACTAAAGTCCTTGGTGAAAAAAAAATCACAATTACAAATATATTTTACTGGGTAATATTATACTGTGTTAATTAATTTTTCCACTATATTTAAAATATTATTCCCCTTAGTCATACAAGAATCACCAGCAGATGGGATCCGATGGTCGATAATAAGTTTGACGGGAATTTCCTACAAGGATGCTGGTGAATACAGATGTAGAGCAAAAAATTTGGCTGGAACTTCAGAAGCATCCATCACTCTCACTGTTGTAGGAACCGTCACCACAGCTGCCCCACAAAGGAGGAACTTTATAAGGAAACAGACTGTAGAGAAAAATAATTCAACTCAAACGAGCGTGGAGGAACAAATGGGAAGTTTAACAACTGAAGCATCATCATCCACCCCCACCACAACAGCGACTAAGAAAAAAGTCACTTCTGTTGACCAAGCCAAGGCTATGGCAGATGAAAAGAAGCTTAGTAAGGTGCAAGTAGAGGGAAATTCAAACAAAATAACTCAAGAAGTCAATGAAAACAAGAAAGAAAGTGTATCTGTAAATACAACAGCAACATCAGAACAGAATGTTATTATTAAAAATCTGCGCGTTATCAGTGAGACGAACCAGAAAGTCCTTGTGACCTGGAAAGCTTCAGATTATGGAAGTGGCACAGCCTTAAATGCACTCTACTCAAAGTATGGTGATAAACGTGTGCAGAAAATTAATGTAGATCCTAGCAAAAGCAAAATCTCGATAGGCGGACTGACGCCCAACACAAAATATACAGTCTGTATATGCCCAAAGGGAATCCAACCTAAAAGAGAACAATGCATTGTTTTCTCAACAGAAGGAGATATCAGCACAGGTAGCCATCAATCCCTGCTGATTATTATCGGTATTAGTGTAGGGTGTGTTTCTGGATTAGGAATTGTTTTTGCACTGTGCTCTGTCATCATCAAAGGCCACTGCAAAAGGAAAGAACCAGCAGAACAAGAGCTAATTAAAGATTCTTACATACAATTTGAAACAGTATCCCTCAAAGCAGAGCCAAAAAAGAGAGGGAATGAACTGTGGACTCGGCGTGACACTGAATCCCAAAGACTATTGCTATGCTCAAGATCCAGCATAGATTCACAGATAACCTTCAAAAGTGACAGTTCTAGGTCTGAGTACCTTTGCTAATTTGTGAAGCACCAGTGTACAGTGAAAACCTTGAAGTGTACGTAGGTTATTGTTTATTGGCTAAGCACACATTTCTATAATGTCTTAGTTTTTCAAACAATATTCAACACATAAAGAGTTTCATATTGAATGCAAAGCTTTATAATAAAATTGTAATATAATTGCTTGTGTCTGTTGTGATCATCATCTAAATTGGATGGGTGGGAATTTGGAAATGCTCTTTCTTTTTGGATGTTGGTGTCTTTGGCCTTAAAACTGTATCGGATAACTCCTCCGGCATAAGTGCCAGTGAGCATCTGCCAGTGACGTCAGCTTCTAACCCTGAAAGAGAATGCAGAATTGGAAATTCATGACTTAAATATCACTGATCTTTCCCAAGTTGCCATGGGTGCATCTCCTTGGTGCATGTCAGGAAGGGTGGAAGGAATATGATGCTGCCCAGCTACTAATGTAGCTCCTGGCCATTGGCCAATAATCCTTCTTCCTTCTATCATCAAATCTTTTTCAATGGAGTCCAATCTAATAATTGGAGTGGTCAGTATGAACTGACCTGGTATGGTCAAATCCCAACTCTTATGTGCTGTTCTGGCCCCAGTGCATTGGCTTTCTGGGTATAGGGTACTAGGTTTAAAAGAGGGTGGAAATGAGGAAATCAACTTTTCTTCTCCTATCACTGTCGCTTGTAATCCCATGGGTGATATTTGTGTTGGACAGAGGGTTTATACCAAACAGGCTGTCATGGAGAGAAACAAAGGACTGCAGATGCTGGAATCTAGATGAAAAGCACGATGATGCTGGAGGAACTCAGCAGGCCAGGCAGCATCCGTGGAGAAAAACAGGCGGTCAATGTTTTGGGTCAGGACCCTTCTTCAGGAAAAAAGATAGGAAAAAGGGAAGCCCAATATATAGGAGGGAAAAACAGAGCAGTGACAGGCGGACAAAAGAGAGGAGGCGGGGTGGGCACGAGGTGGTGATAAGTAGATGCAGTTGAGAGGCAGGTGCGGGGGAGGAGGGGAGAGGTGAATCTCTGTCTCACCTGCACCTCTCTTAATATCATCTACTGCATTCGGTGCTCCAAGTGTGGCCTCCTCTACATAGGTGAGACCAAACGCAGCCAAGGTGACCGTTTCACAGAACACCTGCACTCTGTCTGTAACCGTGATCTGCATCTCCCCATTGCCAGTCACTTCAACTCCCCCTCCTACACTATCACTGATATGTCAGTCCTCGGCCTCCTCCACTGCCAGGAGAATTCCAAGCACAAACTGGGGGAACATCACTTCATTTTCCGTCTTGGAACCTTGCAGCCCAACGACATGAACGTTGTATTCTCCCACTTTAAGTAATCCCCACCTGCTTTCCCCACAACCCACCCCCCCCCCACCATGCTTCTTCTTTTCTTCCCTTTCCTAGCCAATCTCTCTTTTTTCTACCCCTTTTTTTCCTTTCTCCCCTCACCTTTGACCCATCCCTCGGTGGATCTGCTCTCCCCTCCTCCCCCGCACCTGCCTATCACTATCTCTTACCTGCACCTACCCATCACCACCTTGTGCCCACCCTACCTCCCCTCTTTTGTCCACCTATCACTGCTCTGCTTTTCCCTCCTACCTATACATTGGGCTTCCCCTTTTCCTATCTTCAGTCCTGAAGGCGGGTCCTAACCTGAAATGTTGACCGCCTGCTTTTCTCCATGGATGCTGCCTGGCCTGCTGAGTTCCTCCAGCATCATCATGTTTTTCATTCAGGCTGTTATGGAAGCTGAATGGAGAATTCAGGGTGAGGTATTATCAACATCTTATTGAATTTCTGTCTAAAAGGCTAGACTTACACATGGCCTTCCTGGATTTCTGAGTTCCCCATGTTTTTCTCCTTGCTGAAACAGGCAGTAATCTGTTAATTTTCTTCCTCACTGTTAAATCCCTGTCATCTTTGTTATGATTTTTATGCTTATTTATTAATTACATTACACTTAATCTGTATCTCATTTTTATTTTCTCTTATCAAGTTTCCTTGCAATAAATAATTCCCAACCCTGGGAATTACAGACCAGTGAGTCTTACTTCAGTGGTGGGCAAATTCCTGGAGAAGATTCTCAGAGACAAGATTTATGGGCATTTAGAGAAGCATAGGCTGATTAGGGACAGTCAGCATGGCTTTGTGAGGGGCAGGTCGTGCCTCACGAGCCTGATTGAATTCTTTGAGGATGTGACAAAGCACATTGATGAAGGTAGAGCAGTGGATGTGGTGTACATGGATTTTAGTGAGGTGTTTGATAAGGTTCCTCATGGAAGGCTTATTCAGAAAGTCAGGAGGCATGGGATCCAGGGAAACTTGGCTGTGTGGATTCAGAATTGGCTCACCCATAGAAGACAGAGGGTGGCGGTAGATGGAGCGCATTCTGCCTGGAGGTCGGTGACCAGTGGTTTTGTGCAGGGATCTGTTCTGGGACCCCTGCTCTTTGTGGTTTTTATAAATAACTTGGATGAGGATGTGGAAGGGTAGGTTAGTAAGTTTGCTGATACAAAGGTTGGTGGTGTTGTGGATAGTGTAGAAGGTTGCTATAGATTACAACAGGATATTGATAGAATGCAGAGCTGGGCTGAGAAGTGGCAGATGGTTCAACCCGGAAAAGTGTGAAGTAATACACTTCGGGAGATCGAATTTGAAGGCAGAATACAAGGTTAATAGCAGGGCTCTTAGCAGTGTGGAGGAACAGAGGGATCTTGGGGTCCACGTCCATAGATCTCTCAAGGTTGCTGCGTAGGTCAATCAGGTTGTTAAGAAGGCGTATGGAGTGTTGGCCTTTATTAGTCGGAGTATTGAGTTCAAGAGCCATGAGGTAATGTTGCAGCTCTTTAGAAGTCTGGTCAGACCACATTTGGAGTATTGTGTTCAGTTCTGGTCGCCTCATTATAGGAAGGATGTGGAAGCTTTAGAGAGGGTGTAGAGGAGATTTACCAGGATGTTGCCTGGATTGGAGAGCATGTCTTATGATGATAGGCTGAGTGAGCTAGGGCTTTTCTCTTTGGAGAGAAGGAGGAGAGAGGTGACTTGGTAGAGGTGTACAAGATGATCAGAGGCATAGATTGAGTGGATAGTCAGAGACTTTTTGCCAGTGTGACAATGGCTAACATGAGGGGGCATAATTTTAAGGTGTCTGGAGGAAGGTGTAGGGGGGGATGTCAGGGGTAAGTTTTTTTTACACAGAGTGGTGGGTGCGTGGAACGCACTGCCTGCAGAGGTTGTGGGGGCAGATACATTAGGGACATTTAAGAGACTCTTAGATAGACACATGAATGATAGAAAAATAGGGGGCTATGCGGGAGGGAAGGGTTAGATAGATCTTAGAGCAGGATAAAGTGTCGGCACAACACTGTGGGCCGAAGGGCCTGTACTGTGCTGTAGTGTTCTATGTTCTAGGTTCTAAATTCTCCAAACTAATGAAGGTTCTTGAAAATATTTTATCACAAAAATATGTAACAATTTCCCAAAAAAAACACATGCGGAAGTACTCAGAACATATTCCCAAAAGAAAATCAACCCTCAATTTCACATGTAGCATCTTGCCAGGTGTTATGAATACATATGATCCTGAGAAGATCTTACTTCAAAATGGAAGTTCTTTGTAAATAGGTTGATTACATTCAACTTTTCTTGTATTCGTCTCAGGGCAACAATAGCAATTTCCTGTTACCACTTAGCTTTCTAAATGGTCTTCCAGCTGTCTTTCTAAGCTTGACCCTTCCACCCACAATGGCATCTGTCATTGTCTGCCTCAGTTTGACCATCTCTGGCAGAGATGGAAGGGAAATGTAAGAAAGATAAAGAAAAGAAGCATTTAAAAAAAAGAAAGAAAGGGGGAAAGTGTTACGGTGACAAAATGAGATGGAGGAAAGAGCAAGGACAGCATTACAAGAGTAGATAAAGAGATATAAAAAAGGAGAAAGCAATGAATAGCAATGGACATGTGCAGGAGTTAGTCCTTGATGAGTGCATGCAGGACTGGCGCCTACGAATTTGGAAGAGACATGCAGGTAAATGCTGTCAAGAGTGAAATGATTGAGGAAAAAGGAATTGTTCCAATTTTGATGCTGGAGCAAGAAAAACTCTGCAGAAGGTGAGTGACTCTTTGAGAGATCAATTTAATACTGAGCTGAGGTGAACGTGGGCAAAAGAAGATTCAGGCTTAGGAAGCAAAACACTGCTGTTGCTGGGAATCTGAAATAAAAACAGTGTGCTGGAACAACTCAACAGGTGAGGCAGGGTCTGCAGAAAAAGAGAGTTAAATTTTTAGCTCTGTTTCTCTCCCCAAAGATGCTGACCAGCCTATTGAATGTTTCCACCTGTTTCTGTTTTTATCTAAGTTTTAAAAGTCTCTCTATTTTTAAATTTCTCTGTGGCCTTGACTTTTCCTGATCCTGGAATCTCCTCCTGTTCCACAACCTGCTGAATTACCTGCAAACTTCTAGTTTTGGCCCCTTGGTCCTCCCCAAGTTTAATTGCTCTTATCTTTTGTAGTTAAGGCATCTCATAGCAGGACTTCATAATCTGCAGCTCCCTCCCTACACTCTTTATTCCTCTACCTCCCTTTTTTCCTTTAAAATCACTCTCTCACCTGCTTTAATATTTCCTTACATGGCAGGTGTCAGATTTTGTTCTGTATCCCTCTTGCTGCAGCCTCCAATCTTAGAGCTGCTATATAAATAAAATATATTGTTGTTTCAAAGCAAAGTAAAAGGATAGTAGCTTAGATTTGCTGCATTGCTTTCAACCACAAAGGGGAGTTAGTGGGCATGTCACAGGGAAATAAGAGAGGGAAACGTGGCAAATGGGATTAATCTGCTGGGAGCTGGCATTGTATCAAAGGGCAACTGACCACTTTCAATGTTAAAGTAAGTAAGTTGAGCTTTTCTTTCAGCATTAAAATTTCCACAGAAATAAATGAACTCCTGAATCCTGCATCAGATCTAACCTGACATGGTATCCATGAGCAGATTCCCACTCATCTTGAAGTATAAGTGCTGGGGGATCTCAGCAAGTTTGTGCTCCACTGCCGGGCAACATGTGGAGCACACTGACTGATCTGCTGGTTGGAATGTATTGGCAAGTTTGGAGCTTCTGTGTTTTGATCCCCACATCCTGGAAGTACCAAGCTTGTTGGCACCCATGGAAGGTTAATGTTGATGGTCTGCCACAGAACTGTCAATGTTTCCCAGTCAAATTTTGGCCTACTATGTAAAGAGTTTGAGTCAGGAATAGGATAGCAGAGGTCTGTCTGAGTGATTTGGTTTTAGGGAATTATCGTTACATTGAAACAGACAGTCCTGAGACCAAAC
This sequence comes from Pristis pectinata, assembly GCF_009764475.1. Taxonomy (NCBI): domain Eukaryota; kingdom Metazoa; phylum Chordata; class Chondrichthyes; order Rhinopristiformes; family Pristidae; genus Pristis; species Pristis pectinata. The sequence continues at coordinate 103,472,257 of NC_067406.1, forward strand.
GAGAATTGGGCTTTGGATTTCTTTTAAATGATACTGACAGCTGTGGATGCCTGAAGTCTCCAGGCACCTCGTCCAGTGACCAATGGGTAATAACAGAAATGGGTGGGGTGAGTTCTGTTCCAGCTGCATCTTGATTGAAGCAAGAATATTTTAAGAAAATTAGCTTTCTGATGGTGGCCTCCAGCATTCTGAAGACAACAGACAATCCAAATGGAGAAGCCCGATTTCAGGAAGAAGGTTTAAAGCAAGCATTATGCCTTCTCATTAACATATGTTCATGTTCTAAGGGTACTTTTTGAACCCATGATTTACCACAGAATGCTCCACTGCTAAATCTGTGTGTTCAATTTGTCCAAACTAATTTCAATCCCATAGAACAAAAAAAACAGAGCGCTGACAGAACTCGACAGGTCAAGCAACATCTGCAGAGGCAAAAGGAGTAAGTCAATTTTTCGGATGCAGGGTCTCGACCCAGAATGTCAACTTACACCCTTTGCCTCCATGGATGCTGCTTGACCGCTGAGTTCTTTCAGTGTCCTGTTTCTTGTTTCAGATTCCAACATCTGCAGCCTCTTTTGTCTTCAATACCATAGAGTAGCTTTGCCCTGTGTTCTCTACAGTTTAGAAGAATGAGAGAAGATCTCACTGATACTCACAAAGTTCTTACACAACTCAGCAGGCTGGATGCAGGAAATTCGTTTCCCCTGGCTGAGGAATTTAGAACTGGGGGTCACAGTGTCAAGAGGTAAACAACTTGCATGGAGATGCAAGGATGTGGAGACTCAATCTTTGAACAGAGTGATTGCTAGATTTCAGGACATAAAATAAATCACGATATAGGGAGTTAGTGCTGAAAAACAATGTTGAGGTAGGAGATCAGTTCTGATCTTGACAAATGGTGGAGCAGGGTTGAAGAACCAACTGTCTGCTCCAGTTCCTGTTTCTAATGTTCTTATGTCCTCATGTTATTATGTACAACTCTGAGTTTTCCTTCTTTCTGAGGGGGCGAGTCTAAATTACCACCATCAGTAAGCATTTTAAAGAGTTTAAAGTTACATTGCCAGCTCCTGAGGTGAAGAATAGAATCTGGCATGCTTGCCGTTATTAGTCGAAGCATTGAGTTCAAGAGTCAGGAAGTTATGTTGCAGCTTTATAACAGTGGTTAGGCTGCATCTAGAGTATTGCATTCAATTCCGGTCGCCCCATTATAGGAAGGATGCGGAGGCTCTGCAGAGGATGCAGAAGAGGTTTACCAGGATGCTGCCTGGATTAGAGGGCATGTGCTATAAGGAGAGGTTGGACAAACTTGGGTTGTTTTCTCTGGAGTGGTGGAGGCTGAGGGGAGACCTGATAGAAGTTTATGAGATTACGAGAGACATAGAAAGAGTAGACAGCCGTTATCTTTTTCCAAGGGTTGAAATTTCTAATACCAGGAGCATGCATTTAAGGTGAGGGGGTAGGTTCAAAGGAGATGTGTGGGGCATGTCTTTTACACAGAGGGTGGTGGATGCCTGGAATGTGCTGCCGGGGTGGTGCTGGAGGCGAATACAATAGAGGCATTTAAGATATCCTTAGATAGGCACATGCATTTGCAAAGAATGGAGAGATATGCACCTTATGTGGGCAGAAGTGATCAGTTTAATGAGGTGTTTAATTACTAGTTTAGTTCAGCACAACATCGTGGGCTGAAGGGTCTGTTCCTGTGCTGTACTGTTCTATATTCTATCTTCCGTGATATGGGAGATTAGAACAGTAGTTGGCAGCCTAGAGTAAGCCAAGGAGAAGGTCCACCATTGGTTGGGTGAGGATGAAGAGGAGGAGCAGGGGTAGCATGAAAGGAGATGCCTGGAGGGTTCTTTAGGCAAGCAGCCTCAGGTGCTTTGAGAGCAGTTCCATATCACTCAGCATTGGGAAGATACATTCCAGATGTACATTCATGGATGCATGTTATCAATGACCAAGTGCTTAAGTACTCATAGACATGGTGAAAATGGTAGATGGAAAATACATGGCACAAAGCTATTCTTGATACAGCTCTTCTATCTACAGAAAGTACACATTTTATATACAGAGTGTTTAATAAATTATGGATTGCTGTACTCGTGACATGATTTTTAATTGTAGAGTTTCTAAGAATAGGTACTGGCATTTTATAGTCCCGAGCACACGCACCTCAAAATACCATTAAAAAAATTAATACTTGACTGTTTGATCTACTTTGAAGTTTAAGTGAAAAATTCTTCAGGTTGTAAGCAAAATTTCAAATTGTTTATATTATTTTTCAAGAGATTAGGCAGATAAATTTGATTATAATGAGAATACAGACCCTTGACCACAATGTTTTGTATTTGTGGTCCAAACTGTGACCAGCAGTTCGTCAGGTTGCTCTTTGGAAGTAGTTTCACCAGTTGTTTGTATCATACTGGTGCATAGTTTCTCTCTGAGTAACAGAGAAACATGAGTAAAGGAGATTTTGAGGCTTGGAAAACAGCTATTATTGGATGACTATTACACCTGGCATGTTCTGTGAAAACCAAACATACACCTTTACTCATTTGGCCAACATTGTGAGCAATGCCTGCATCCAGCTGAAGAGATTAGCCAGATACCATATAGTGATACCATATAGTGAAGAGGACTTATCATTTTTAATGTCATTAAGTAAAAGAACTAAATTTAGAGATGACTAATATCCCGGAGCATGCTTGATGTTTTTCCTTATCTTGATTTGCTTATTCTGGGCATTCAGCCAGAAAGAAGCTGTTACCTGCAATGACAAGTTAGTCTTTCTTCATCACAGTTCTGCATTGATTAGGAGCTCGTGTTCAATGCATAACATCACAGACTGAGAATAATGATGGTCCTCTATCACAAAAAGACAGAAATAAAGAAAGTAATTATGTAATATATTAAACATCCAATTTTAATTCATGCTTTTATCTCTTTAATAGAATGTACATGTTTTAACAGTTTTGTGAGAGTAGGAGGCTGACAGTCCCAATAGTGTTCCAGGCACTGAACTGCAATGCAATGTGCGTTGGTGGCCTTCTGATCCCACAGAACCATCTGGGTTGGTGTCTGCATCTTCACTGGTGCCTCTTCTAACCGACAATTTGGATGAGATATATAGCATTGGTAGGACTCTTCACTAGAAGATGGTGCCACCAGTTAAGAAGTTTCTGCTTCTGCAATGCAATTGTCCCCTTTGGAAAGAGAATGATGAAAATAACAGGTGGTACTTCAATGGGGATTCAGGACAAAGTCCTCCTATGGGCTCTAGCTTTGCTATTGCTTTGAGCAGCTATTTACATCAAATTCATTTATAGTAACTTTAAAACCCATAATTATTCAAAAGAAAGATCTATTTAACAGGAACAGTTCTTGAAATACAAGAGAAGAAATTTATGTCCCAATTACACAATCATATTTTACCTACTGTCTCTCTTAATTCAGATTTGCTTACTGCACCTGTTCATTTTTAATGTTCACTTCCCATTTTATTCAATTTAAATCATTGGATAATTAGTTTTTTAATGATGAAAGCAACCTTAAATGAACAGAAGTTGACGATAATCTTCAATTAATTTCCAAGATGGGAAAAATAGATAAAATCTTAAATCCAATTATATCATCTGAATAAATTTTATGATCTCTATTCATCAGAAATAATCTTAATCACAGATGAAAGAAATTACATCATCAAAATAACAGTAAAAAGAGAATGTCCTGGAATATGCTTGTCACCTGCAATCATCATTAAAAATAGGGGATAAATAGTCTATTCATATTTCTTTTTTTTTATGTTCTTGATAAAACAAAAGAAATAGGAGCAGACTATTTATCGCCTTGTACCTGCTCCACCATTCACCAAGGTTGTGGCTGACCTTTTATCTCAATGCCTCTCTCCTGCACTAACCCTACATTCCTTGATTTCCTTAATATCTAAAAACCTAATGATTTCTGTCCTGAATATGCTAAACAACTGAACGTCCATAGGCCTTGTGGGCAGAGGATTCCAAAGCCTTCACTACTCTCAGAGTGAAGACATTTTTTTCTCATCTCTGTCCTGAATGGTTGACTCTTTATTAATTTCTTTAACTGCTTATGATAGGACAACCCTCTCATCCCAGGAATTAGCCAGACAAATCTCTTTTTGACAACCTCCAATGCCTGTACATTCTTCTTAAATAAGGGCACCAAAACTGTGCACAGTAATTCAGGTGTGGCCTCACCAGTACCCTGTACAATAGTTTACAATAGGGAAGAAATACCTTCCCTATTTCTCAAGCCTCTTGTAGTAAAGGCCAAAATGCTGTTTTCTTAACCACTTGCTGTACCTGCCTTCTAACTTTTGCTATTTGTGCACAAGGACAGTTGGGCACCTCTATACTTCGCTCATCTGCAATTGTTCGGCATTTAAGTAATAGTCTGCCTTTAGAATCCTCTTACCTCACACTTTCCTACATTAAACTCCATTTACCACTAACTTAAACTCTCTATACCCAGTTCCAGACTTCTAATATTCCCACTGTTACATGCCTTCCATCTATATTTGTGTCCTTGGAAAATGTGAATACAAGTTTATATCAGGAATGACACTGACACTAACATTTAAACAATTGTGTGAATCGGACGAATATGCCACTGCATCTAAGTGCACTGCCATCTCTGCTCCCTTCTACAGGCCATTAATATAAATTGTAAGTAACTGAGGGCCAAGAATTGATCCTGGGGGCAGTTCCTGAGCGTCAACATCTCAGAGGATCTATCTTGGGCCCAGCACATTGATGCAATCACAAAGAAGGCATGCCAGTGGCTCTACTTCATTAGGAGTTTGAGGAGATTTGGTTTGTCACCAAAGACTCTTGCAAGTTTCTACAGATGTACAGTGGACAGCATTCCGACTGGTTGCATCACCACCTGGTATGGGGGCTCCAACGTGCAGGATCGAAAGGAGCTGCAGAGGGATGTAGGCTCAGCCATCTCCATCAGGGGCACAACCCTCCCCACCATTGAGGACATCTTCAAGAGGTGGTGCCTCAAGAAGGCAGCATCCATCATTAAGAAGTCTCACCACCCGGGACATGCCCTACGTTACTACCATCAGCGAGGAGGTACAGGAGCCTGAAGACCCACAATCAATGTTTCAGGATCAGCTTCCTCCCCTACCCCGCCCCCTGCCATCAGACTTCTGAATGGTTCATGAACCCATGAACACTACCTCGTTATTCCTCTTTTGCACTACTTATTTATTTTTGCAACTTGTAGTAATTTTTATATCTTTATGTCTTGCACCGTACTGCTGCCGCAAAACAAATTTCATGACATATGTCAGTTATAATAAACCTGGTTCTGATTCTAATTCTTTGTTACATCCTCCAAGCTGAAAGATCCCTGACATATATTCCTGCTCTCTGTCTTCTATGTCATAACCTTTCTTCCATGTTAACACACTTTCACTAATATCGGGAGTTCTTATCTTGTGTACCAGAATTTTATCCATGTTTCAATCCATGTTAACACACTTTCACTAATATCGGGAGTTCTTATCTTGTGTACCAGAATTTTATGACATCTTGTCAAATGCCTTCTGAAAATCATAATGCACTAAAAAGTCAAAAGTCAAGTTTACTGTCATATGCACAAATACATGTGTGCACAGGTGCAACGAAAAACTTACTTGCAGCAGCATCACAGGCACATAGCATCAGATAAGCAGCATTCACAAGAAAAACATAAATTAAACATAAATTATACACAATTTTTACAAGAAAGAACACAATTAGAACACAAAAAAACCCACAAAATCCACTTTAGTGCAAAATTATCAAAGTGGTCATAGTGTTGTTAAACTGTAGTAGTTAGGGTTTTTCCAGAACCGAATGGCACATCTACCGGTTCTGCTTGCTACATCTTTGAACAATTCTTTCTAATTTGTCAATCATGATTTACCTTTCATAAAACTATGTTGACTTGTTTTGATTACATTAAGCTACATTAGTTAGTTAGTTTAAGTGACCACCTTCTCTTTGACAAGTCCCTGTGTGGTTCCAGTGCTTTGTCATTTGACCAAGCCTGAACAAGTGTCACCTGAAAACAGGTGAGAAAACCTTTAACTGAGAGCAGAATCGTCCCCAGCTTTGCCCTATGTCAAACCTGCCAAATTTCCTGAATGTCCTTGACATGCAGAAGCATTTAAATGCCATTAAGCGCCAAAGAAACAGTTAAAAATTAATAATGATTAAATATTTTAAAGTATTTTTAAATAATTTTAAAAAATGCAACAAACACAATGCAAAAACCTTTTCCTTGTCTTTCTTCTTTGGCCATTTAAAATCTTCATTTACATGAATTGGCTCATGGATCCTGCCCAAGATCGAACCTAATGCGAAATCTGTGAGCAGGTTCCCCAGTTTAGATGCTGGGGAGTTCCACCAAGTTTGGGCTGCACCACTGGACTCAAAGTCCAGCAGCAGAAACCTGCTGGGAAATTGCCAGTGTGGAATCCAGGTGAAACAGCCAGCATTTCTCAGAAAGGTCTGCTCCCTTAAGTTGAAGGATGACACTGGAACAAACAAAGATGGCAGTAAAACCACATTTAACAAACAAGCCAAATGGAGTGTGTGTTGGTCTAAGGAACAATGGAAGTAGTGAGTGACCCTTGTCACCCGTGATCTGGCTCTCGAGGCACCACAGTCCAATAAATTTGTCTGGCAAAGCAAACACCCTCAGAATGGAGTCATGTGAACTTCCAGGGTTCTAATGGTCAATGACCACAAGGAACTTTGAACATCTTTCAATACATTGGAGAATTCCATGTACCTCAGGAGAGTTCAAGTGAGTGCAGTTCATCACTGCCTACACTGTAGGGAAGCTGCCAGTGTTGACAAAGCACTGGACTCACAAATCTGTGTCCTCATCATTGCAGGAAAAAAGGAAGAAATCTATTCTCCTCCAGTACAGAGCATCTTCGTGACCCGTCTAATGGTGGTGTGCACAGCAAACTGTGGAAGTGGCAAAAAACAGCACGGAACAAGGCATTGACCAGGAAGTTGTGAATGGTTAAGATGCTGTAGGCAAAGCAGTCCAGACACATCTGTGTGGCAGGAGAACATCGCAGAATGTTACATATCTCATTAATGACTGCCAGGGCAAACCTAGGCCTGTGGAAATATTGACATTCTCACCCACCTCTTTTGCTTTTCAAGTTTCTATCTACTCTGTCCCTCAAAAGGGCACTTAGTTTCCCTGTTAGCTTTGTTGTGCAGGTTGCAATGGGCTTTGACAAAGTCTGCAGTCCTCTTGGGAGAGGATCTTTTGAATTGATATGGACAGCAGAATCTCATCTAAAGAAGGACCTTGGCATTTTCCGTTAGTGTCCCAGTGATTTCAAGGCCTTTATTACAGGGATGCCCTATGGGAGTTGATGGAGTAAATGCAGATGCAACATACCATGGAAGGTAGGGCTAATTCCTATCACCCATGGACCATCTCTTGGGACAATGCTGGTCCTGAAAGGTGGCTGGCAATGTGAACTTTCAATGTGAACTTTCTGCATACCTGGTATTGACCATTAGTAAAGTCCTCTCATGGTCAATAATACTTCCACATTGACTGAGTAGAAGGCATTGTGATTGATGAAGAGCTCCAAGTTCGGAAAGGGATGATGAAGTATCACATTATCAACAGGGAATGAGCCTGGCCAGATGATTGGATTTCAGTGGGAGAGAATTTTGGGAACAGTGTATGTTTTATGATACCTATGGATAAATATAAGACTGGACCTTGGAGGAAAATACTAAACTGGGGAAAGGTTAATTACAACAGTATAAGGCAAGAGGGAGTAGATTGGGAGTGGCTGTTATTGGAATCACAGGTAGGATAACAGAATGGGTGGAGCATTGGCTGGTTGGCGGGAAGCAAAGGGTGGGAATAAAAGGATCTTGTTCTGGTTGGCTACGCGGTTACTAGTAGTGTTCTGCAGGGGTCGGTGTTGGGGCCGCTTCTTTTTACTGTGTACATTAACGATTTGGATGATGGAGTAAATGGTTCTGTGGCTAAGTTTGCAGATGACACCAAGATAGGTAGAGGAGTAGGGAGTATTGAGGAGACAGGAAGGTTGCAGAGAGACCTAGATAGTTTAGGAGAATGGGCAAGGAAATGGCAGATGAGATTCAATGTTGAGAAATGTGCAGTTGTACACTTTGGAAACAGAAATAAACGGGCAGATTATTATCTAGAAGGAGAGAAAATTCAATGTACAGAAGTACAAAGGGACTTGGGGGTACTCGTGCAGGATACCTTAAAGGTTAACCACCAGGTCGGATCGGTGGTAAAGAAAGCGAATGTTATGTTGGCATTCATTTCGAGAGGTATAGTGTATAAAAGTAAGGAAGTGTTGATGAGGCTCTACGGGGCACTAGTGAGGCCTCATTTGGAATACTGTGCACAGTTTTGGGCCCGTACTTTAGGAAGGATGTGCTGATGTTGGAGAGGGTTCAGAGGAGATTTACGAGGATGATTCCAGGAATGAAAGGGCTTACGTATGATGAGCGTTTGTCAGCTCTTGGACTGTACTCACTGGAGTACAGAAGAATGAGAGGGGACCTCATAGAGACATTTAAAATGTTGAAAGGACTGGACAGAGCAGATGTGGCTAGGCTGTTTCCCTTCGTGGGTGAGTCCAGGACCAGAGGGCACAATCTTAGAATTAGAGGGTAAAGTTTCAAAACAGAGATGAGGGGAAATTTCTTTAGGCAGAGGGTGGTTAATTTGTGGAATTCTTTGCCAGGTACAGCAGTGGAGGCCAGATCATTAGAGGCATTTAAGGAAGAGATAGATAGATATCTAAATAGTTGGGGCATCAAGGGATATGGGGATAAGGCTGCAAATTGGGATTAGAATAGTTTTTTTTCCTCCCCCCGTTTCTCATTTCTTTTTCTTTTTTCCCTTTTCCTAGGAGCAGACTCGATGGGCCGAATGGCCTACTTCTGCTCCCTTGTCTTGTGATCTTGTGAAATCCACATCTGACATGTGGGAGTCATTTAAAGGTCAGCTGGTCAGAATTCAGGACCAACCTATTCCTGTGAGGAAGAAAGACAAGGATGGCAAGGTTTGGGAACCTTGAATGGTGATAGATGTTGCAAATTTAGTCAAAAAGAAAAAGGAAGCAAATGTAAGGTTTAGGAAGCTTGACGAATATAAAGGAAGCAGGAAAGAACTTAAACAGAGAATCAGGAGAGCTAAAAGGGACCATGAAATGTCCTTGGTGAGTAGCATTAAAGGGAATCCCAAAGCATTTTATATCTACATTAAAAACAAGAGGGAATCGAGGGATAGGATAGGACCACTCAAGGATAAAGAAGGAATTTATGCCTGGAGCCAGAGGAAGTGGATGAGGTACTAAACAAGTACTTTGCATTGATATTAACCAGGGAGAAGGGTGTGGAGGATAGTGAGATCAGGAGGTATGCTCATATTCTAGGACATATTGATAAGAAGAAGGTGGAGGTGTTGGGTTTCTTGAAGAACATTAAGGAGGATAAGTCCCCAGGGCATGATAGGATCTATCCCAGGTTATTGAGAGAGGCAAGAGAAGAGATTGCTGGGGCCTCGACAGTGATCTTTGTACCCACTTTAGCCACATGTGAGGTCCCAGAGGACTGGAGAATAGCCAGTGTTGTTCCTCTGTTTAAGAAGGGCAATAGGAGCAAACCAGGGAATTATAGGCCAGGGAGCCTTACATCAGTGGTGGGGAAATCATTGGAGAAGATCCTTAGGGATAGGATCTACTTGCCTCTGGAAAAGCATAGACATATTAGGGATTGTTAGCATGACTTGTGTGGGGGAGGACACGTCTTCCACATGTGACTGAGTTTTTTGAGGAGAAGATGAAGATGATTGATAAGGATAGGACACTGGAGGTTGTATACATGGACTCTCGTAAAACTTTTAACAAGGTTCTTCATGGCAGGCTGGTCCAGAAGACTAAGGGGCATGGAATCCATGGAGGCTTTGTAGATTGCATTCAAAATTGAGTAGTAGTGGAGGGGTGTTATTCTGAATGGAGATCTGTGATCATTGGTGTTACACAGGGATCAGTGCTGGGACCTCTGTTGTTTGTGATACGTATATACATTATTTGGATGAAATTGCAGGTGGGACAATTAGTTAATTTACAGACAACACAAGAATTGGCAGAGTTGTGGATTATGAGGAAGGTTGTCAAAAAGTTCAGCAGGATATAGATCAGTTGGAAATATGGGCAAAGAAAAGGCAAATGGAGTTTAATTTGGACAAATATGAGGTATTGCACTTTGTGAGGTCAAAAGTAGGAGGAAAGTATACAGTAAATGGTAGGACCCTTAGGAGCATTGATGTACAGAAGGATCTTGGAGTGCAAGTCCATAGCCCCCTGAAAGTGGCAACACAAGTTGATAAGGTGGTAAAGAAGGTATACAGCATATTTGCCTTCATCAGTTGGGGCATTGAATATAAAAGTCAGGAAGTCATGTTGCAGCTGTATAAAACTTTGGTTGGCCACATTTCGAGTACTGTTTACATTTCTGGTCACTGAATTACAGGAAGGATTTAGAGGCTTTGGAGAGGGTGCAGAAGAGCTTCAGCAAGATGTTGCCTGGATTAGAGAGGATTAACTATAAGGAGAGGTGGGACAAACTTGGATTGTTTTCTCTAGAGCATCAGAGGCTGAGGGGTGACCTGATAGAAGTATATAGAATTATGAAAGGCATAGATATGGTAGACAGTCAGAATCTTTTTCCCAGGGTGGAAATGTCAAATACCAGAGAGCATAGCTTTAAGGTGAGAAGGGGGAAGCTTAAAGGAGATTTACGAGACATGTTCTTTACAGAGAGTGGTAGGTGTCTGGAACCCATTGGCAGGGGAAGTGGTGGAAGCAGATATGATAGCAATGTTTAAGAGGTATTTAAACAGACACATGAAAAGGCAGGGAATGGAATGACATAGACCATGTGCAGGCAGATGTGCAGTTTAAATTGTCATCATGGTTGGCACAGACATTGTGGACCAAAGAGCCTGTTCCTGTGCTGTACTGTTCTATGTTCTATATTCTATTAGTACATTATGTCTCAGCCTGAACATTGTGGAAGCCAGCTATGCTGGCAAATTCACATGCTCGCAAAGCCACATCCTTGACACTGAAGGAAGACCAGATGATCACTTACCTCTCGAAATTTGTGGTGAGCAGTAAACAGTGAGATCCAGGTATGGTAGCATAGTGGTTAGCATAATGTTTTACAGCGCCAGTGACCTGGGTTCAAATCCGGCCACTGTCTGTAAGGAGTTTGTACGATCTCCCCATGTCTGCGTGGGTTTCCTCCGAGTGCTCCAGTTTCCTCCCACATTCCAAAGACGTACAGATTAAGAAGTTCTGGGCATGCTATGTTAGCGCTGGAAGCGTGGTGACACTTGCGGGCTGCACCCCAAAATCACTACGCAAAAGATGTATTTCACTGTGTGTTTCGATGTACATGTGACTAATAAAGATCTTATCTTATCTTATATGGCACAGATCAACTGTGACCACCTGGAATGACCCTCAGGCTAGGATGTTGGAAGTGACCTTGACCATGACCTCTGTGGGCAGAGCACGGCTGGAAGTCTGCCTACAAAAGGTAACACATCTCTGTGATCATTTTCCTGGTAAACTGGAGTCTGAGAAAATATTTCTCAGATGCAGCAGACCATGACAAAGTATACAGGAGTACTTGCAGAGCTGTCTGTAGAGTCCCCTGGGCTGCTACAGCCAGTAGAATCTCATCTTTTTCCAGTGGTGTCAAGGCCTTCATTGTGGGGACTTTCAGCAGGAGCACTTGTAGACTTGCTGGTTAAAAGGGTCTTCAGAGATGTGCTTCTATCCTCTTCCCCTGGGGTCCATGACCTTGCCCGTGACACCTGAGGTGTCTGGCCTGGAGCTCCCATTCAAAAAGTGTTTCAGTGAAATCACCATGGTAACAGACTCCACAAGTGGTTCCCAAGTAACAATTTTTAAACAGAACTTCATAGGAGTGTCTGTAGTGACCAGAAGTACTTTTCAACCTGGGAAAAGAGCCTTCAAGGAGTTCTACAGCAGTCTGAAGAATTTTCCCATTCCCAAATGACTGTCCCTTTAAATGGCATTGCAAAAGACTGTGCAATGCTTGGATGAACTTCTGTTTTATTACTGTTAAATGATAGTTGTCACTTGGACCAGCATCTTCTAATTTATTGAGCAGCACTGTAAAACAGAATTCCATAACTGCACATCCCAAGTGGAAGTGCCAGGTTGAATTCCCGAGCTGGCACTATGTAATGTGGAAGTGGTTGCAACTGCATTCCATCCTGGGTTAAACCTGTCTGCCATCACACAGCACTGTAAAAACCAGCACCATGTCATCCAATTCCACGCAACCATGTCACCCATAGACTCAAATTTTTCAATAACATTATAAGCTGACACTATGACTTATTCACATACTTTTAGAAATAATTTAAATAAAGGTGTTATCAAAATCCTAGCCCAGTCTATCTCAACTGCTACAGAACACCCAGGGTCAGACACTAGATAGCATTCCTATAAATCTGGCACTCAGCTATGTAATGCCTCATAAACATGGCTAGCCTTTCTGAGAGGCAGAATGTAAATGTGTCATCTGCTTAATGTGTCCACATTCAAAAATGCCGTGTCTGTGGAATGCCAGTCATGCAGCCTCTGCCTTTGTAATTAAGTAATTACTTCTCTATCTTACCAGTGGAGTGAAGCATAATAGACTTGAAATTACAGCAGTTTCCATGGCAACAATGCCAATATGGTAGGTTGCTGTTTTTTTTCAATAAATTCAACAACAAACAACTGATTGCAGATTTAAGATACTTAAGGTGGTGAGGTTTGGCTGAAGTGCAAAAATTGTTTCAGCTTCCTGTCTAGTTTTCTAGTTTCAGGGAAAGTTAGTAAAAAACTGCTTCATTCAACAGTTTGTTAGAAGTAGTGGCTATTGGTGAAATCGGAATAATTTTATGGGATCAGTTAATCTGCATAGACCAAAACATGTTGATATTTAACAGTGTGTTAGTGATGAACTACCGTTGACTCTGGTGGCCTTTTGAAGAACTGATATTTACTGTAGTTTCTGAATGAGACAGCCGAAAGTATGAGTAGTCACATTCAACACGCATGCTATAGACTTGTACAGACAGAAAACTGAGTTACGGCTCTCTGTTCTTTGGCTGATTTCTCATCTACATTAGATAGCCCACATGTACATTTGAATGAAGTTTAAGTCAACTGATTTAAAAAAAAAGAGAAAGGGGTGGAGTGAATAAAATTCTCGTGCTGCTGAGGGTTAGTGGAGGAGGGGAATCCTTATAAATGCAAGCAAACAAGGAGAAAGTACACTTCATTCAGCAAAGAAAATGTTTCACTAAAAGGAGCACTGGGAGCCAGGACTGCAGGATTGTATTTTGAATTGCTCTTATCTGCAGGATTAATATTTGGGAGAAACTTTGGAATTATCAATTGATCTAGATTCTTTTTAAACTTGCCAAATCTGTCACAAGGGTGTCAGGCATTTCATACTTTACTTTGACAAAGCTATAGAACCCTGCAAAGCATTCCAAGGGAGTTGCACTTTACAAAAGTCTAGGACTCTACAATTTAAAAAAAAAGGTCATAGGAATTGTGAGAAAATGCTACAGACCATGTCAATCTTTTTCTAGGGTTGTCTTTCATCATTCTGTCTTGAAATTATGTTTAAAAAACATTGAACTGTGCATGGCTGTTAGGCAAAAGTGACAGAGATTATGACAGTATCATCTCTTCTAATTGTGATACTCAGTGCTGTTTTGCCAATTCTCTCTCTTTGTCTCGACTGGAAATGTTTGGATGGTTACCGTTTAGCTGATGATAACTTCACGTGTATTGGTAAGTTCACTTTTATTTCTACTTGAACATTTTAGAAGTTAAATATCAAATAATGATTTTACTTCTTGATTGCCATAATGTACTTTTCCTGAATTTGAAGTAGAATTTAAATTTTAAAATTTCAGAAGCTTTCTAAAAGACTTTTAGAAAATCTTGGTTATGCAAGTTTATAGGTGACTGTTGCTATATTAATGAGATAGACGCACTACTTATTGGTGTAAGTTGGGATTTTCATTGTTAGATATGAAAAGCACCCTTTGGTTTAATGAGTTGAAATAGGCAGCAAGTAACACTGCTTTAGGCATGTATTTACCTGGGTAACATCTAAAATCCCCATGCTAGTGTCGCAGCATGGCTTCTTTCTGTAACCTTCTCCTGCCCTTCAACCCCATGTAAGGTCTGAATTCTTCCAATTCTGACCCATAGTGCAAAATTACCAAAGATGGCACAAATATCCTTCCGCTCTTCAGGCCCTAGGTCTGGAATTCTATCCTGAAACCCTCTACCATTAGAGTGGGACTTGAACCCATGATCTTACAAACCCTGAGGCAAGAGTGAAACCACTGGAGCAAGTTTGATGGTAAGCCTATTGGAACAAGTTCTGATATCTGAATGCTACACAACGACTGAGAATCCTGTCATCAGCAGTTGTTCTATGCTCCACTGAGGTGAAACCTCCTTTCCAAGCAGTGTTGAACGTGTTGCCTAGATCAAACATAACATCTGTGACATGTGGCACATTTGAAGCCTACCTGCAGGCTGATCTAATAGATCTCCACTGCTGTGACTTGAATGGAGCTGGTAGCATATAAGCTACTGGAAGATGTTCCTGTTCCTGATAATAACTGTTAATAAGTCCAAGAAGAGCAATTAGCTCAGTTCCAGTCCTGTTTAGAAAAGCAAACCTTGTCTGATATGCCCAGGTACAGGTTTTAGGGTTTGCAAATTCAGCTTTAGGTATAATATCATAGGGAGTCATTTGCTTTCTTCTCATGAAAATGTTTATGTTATCTAAGCTATGCACTATAATAACATATAGGTTGCATTATGTGTGGTACCGAGTAGGTTCTGCATTGTTCATGTGATGCTTCTTAGGTGAGACTTTACATTACTCTCTCATTTCACTATAAAAGATCCCATAAAATTTAATTGAGTGTCCTCAACCAATTACAAACGGGTTACTTAGTCATTATCTAACTGAGTTTTCTAGGACCTTGGTTTGTCCAACCTGGCTGCTGGTTTCCAGTGTTACATCTTTGTGGTTGCACTTCACAGCTACTTCATTGGCTGTGAAACACTTTGGGGTATATTGACTTTGGGAAGGCACAATATATCTCAATATACTATAAACTAAGTTGTAGTGAAGAAAGTTATTTGTAGAATATAAACACACAAATATAAATTGTTTTTTTCTCCAGGGTTATTGCAGTTCCTCAGCTGAATTTCCAGCAGGCAAGCAGGAGAATACCTTTTGAATTTCAGATATGTATACCTAGAAATTCATTGCCTGACTGGCGTATCTAGTAGGAGCTGTTTCTATATTATTTCCTGTATTTCCTTCTCCTTAAGTGGTTCCTGAACAGCAGAATCCACTCTGGTTTTGTGGGTTCTGAGGCCAATGTTGGATCTGTTGACTTTTCTACAGATGGGGCAGGAGGTGTCCGATGGTGGCTGGGTGGGTGGATAATTTGTGAGGTGGTGTTCTCCTTCAGCCATTTACATGGGGCCTTTGTTCAATGCATGAACTCACAGTTCGCAATACCATCTCGAGTGCTCCTTCTACACTTTAGAGTGGCTATGGGCTGGGGATTCTCAAGGGTCAGTGGGTTGTTGCATTTTGCAAGGTAGCATTGTGCTTCACAGCTCCAGGGACCAGGCTTTCATCCTGTGTGTGTTGTCTATGTGGGGTTTACATGTTCTCCCCATGACTATGTGGTGCTCTGGTTTCCTCCCACATCCCAGGTTAATTGGTTAATGTAAATTTCTCCCACCATGTAGATAAATGGTAAAGGAATGAAAGGGGAATTGAAGGACATAACATCCTGATGGGCATAGAAAGGGTCAATGTGAAGTCTTTTTTTCCAGGGTGGGGGGAATCAAAAACTAGAGGGCATAGGGTTTAAGGTGAGAGAGGAGAGTTTAATAGGAGCCTCGGGGGCAACTTTTAAAACCCAGAGGGTGGTAAGTATATGGAATGAGCTACCAGAGGAAGTGGTACATTTAAAAGTTATTTGGACAGGTACATGGATAGAAAAGGTTTAGAGGGATATAGGCCAAACGCAGGCAAATGGGGATTAACTTAGATGGGAATCTTGGTCAGCATGGACAAATTGGGACAAAGGGACTGCTTCTGTGCCATTTTACTCTATGACTCCATGGCATGTAAGAGAGAATTAAGTCACAGATCTACAGGGAAAATAAGGAAAGGGGGAATGGGACTGATAGAATTGCTCTCTTGGGAACCCACATAGATCTGATGGCTCAAGTAGCCTCCTTCTGTGTTGTAGTAAATAAGTAGGCTTTGAGAACATCCATAAATCTTTTTCTCTGTCTGCTTGATAATCTAATCTCATGACATAGAGTGTTTCGGGAGTTTGATGTTGGGCACGTGAGCAACATGGCCTATTCAATAGAGCCAACTGAATGCAACACTGGCAGTATTAGGCAGGGAGAGGGTACCGATATTGGATTTGCTAATCTGTCCATTGAATTTGGAGGATTTAGTGGAGATTGCATTGGTGGTCTTTTTCCAGTGCCTTGAAGTGCCTGCTGTAGATAGTCCATCTCTAAGAAGCATCTAAGAGGACAGGGGTTATTGCTGCCCAGTAGACATGTTTTTTACCCTGTGATATTTCAATCCTTTTTCCTTATCAACCAAAGGCTGTGCTGGCACATTGAAGGTGATAATCAATTTCATTGTTAATGTGTGTCTTTGCTAAGAGATGTTCCTGGGATTTGTTCCATGTTCCAGAGTCTCATTTGTGAACCTTTATTATTGAATGGCAGTGTGGTACAGTGGGAGGCAGACTGATATAGCCAACCTTTGTTTTGCAAATATTTAGTCTAAGAACCATCCTCCCACATGTTTTACTAAACAAGTGTGCTTAAATGCATTCTGCTGCTTGACTATAGAGGTTTGGGTGACTTTGGTTCTGAAGTGTGGTTGCTATACATTGAAAACCTCTATTAGTTTTGAAGACTCCTCCACTCTGGTGGGTATAGGAAAGAAAGATTGTTGGGTGCATGACACAGCTTTTTCTGACTCCATTCTTCACAGAGAATAGCTCTGCTGTAGACCCCTAGGTTAGGATCATGGCATGCACCCCATCATGAAGCAGCAATGTAGCGTAGCGTTTAGCGCGACACTATTACAGCACTAGCGATCGGGGTTCGATTCCCGTCGCTGTCTGTAAGGAGTTTGTACGTTCTCCCGTGTCTGTGTGGGTTTCCTCCGGGTGCTCCGGTTTCCTCTCACATTGCAAAGACGTATGGGTACGTTAATTTGGGTTTAAAATGGGTGGCACAGACTCGTTGGGCTGGAAGGGCCTATTACCACGCTGTAAATAAAATTTAAAAAAAATAAGAAGAAGATGAATTTCTGTGGAAAACTGAATTTAAGGAGATTACAAGAGATTCTGCAGATGCTGGAATCTGGAGCAACACACACAAGAAGTTCTGCAGGAACTCAACAGGTCAGACAGTGTCTATGGAAAGAAATAAACAGTTGATGTTTCGGGTCAAGACCCTTCATCAGTCCTGAAACGTCGACTGTTTATATCTCTTCATAGGTGCTGCCTGACCTTCTCCAGCACTTTTTGTTTGTGTTGGATGGAACCAAGTGTGCTCACATCAAGGACAGAGGTTAAGGAGACTACTCAACATTTCCTCCTCGTTGAGGGACTCAAAGGCATTAGTAAGGTGTCAAGAAAGTCAGTATTGCTACTGTTCCTTGCATTTCTCTTGGAGTTGTGATGTGTGAAGATCTAAGGATGGACAATAAATGCTGATCTTGTCAGCCACACTCAGTTCCCAAAAATGAATATAGATAATAAAATGCTGTCAACTGTACCTCGATGGATAGAATCTGAGATTTGGGGAGCAGCTCTTCGGTAACTGATAGGAGACGGTTGTGTAGGACCTTGTAGTAGAGAGCAGGGAGACATCACTGTAGTTACCACATTGGAATTGTGTCTTGAAGATGGTCAGCATCTCTGAGGTCCCCTTGTATATTCTTTTCTTTGATAAGGTTATGAATTTATGACTGAAACCCTTTACTGCCAAGTTTTAGAACTTCAGCAAGGATACCATCTGCTCCAAAGGCTTTGTTTTTTTTAGTCAGGGTATAGCCTTTTCAATTTCTTGTTGGTCAGGAGTGTTGGCCACGCTGGACAAAATGGACCATGGTAGGATGGAATCAAGTGTGCTCACATCAAGGACAGAGGTTTTGTTGAGGAGGTTGTTTAAAATGTTCCTTCAGCAGGTGTTGACTCTCTCTCTGTTCTTGAGCAGTTCACCATTGTTGGCTCTCATCTGGGTGGGACCTTGTGTGTTTGGGCCATAGATGACCTTGACAACACTGAAGAACCTACACAGGTAATGGTTGTCTGTGAGTTGCTGAGCTGCCATCAACTTTCTAGATCACACCGTGGTGAAAATTTTACCATAATATGAAGCCTGGGATGTGGAATGCGAGGACCCTCATGGACAATCCCAGCAATGACAGACCTGAATGCTATCTTAGATGAGGAACTTAGACATCTTGACCTCAACATTGCTGTCCTGAGTAAAGCATGAGGGGCAGGAGATGCCCAATTTAAAGAACAAGACAGTGAGACAGTGAGGACACCTCTTTCTGTAGGGACAAAACAGAAAAGGAATGTTTCCTGCACAAATTGGAAATGAAATTGGAATTGGTTTACTATTATCACTTGTACTGAAGTACAATGAAAAAATTGTCTTGCATTCCGTTCATACAGATCAATTCATTACACAGTGCATTGAGATAGTACAGGGTAAAACAATAACAGAGTGCAGAATAAAGTGTTATAGTTACAGAGAAAGTACAGTGCAAGTAGACAATAAGGTTCAAGGCCATAATGAGGTACATTGTGAGGTCAAGAGTCCACCTTATCGTACTAGGGAGCTGTTCAATAGTCTTATAACAGTGGGATAGAAGCTGTCCTTGAGCCTAGTGGTATGTGTCCTCAGGCTTTTGTATCTTCTGCATGATGGGAGGGGGAAGAACAGAGAACGTCCGGGACGAGTGGGGTCTTTGATTATGCTGGCTGCTTTACCGAGGCAGCGAGAAGTGTATACAGAGTCCATGGAAGGGAGGCTGGTTTCTGTGATGTGCTGAGCTGTGTCCACGGCTGTCTGCAGTTTCTTGCGGTCCTGGACAGAGCAGTTGCCATACCAAGCCATGATGAACTCCAGACAGGATGCTTTCTTTGGTGCATCGATAAAAATTGGTGAATGTCGAAGGGGACATGCCAAATTTCTTTAGCCTCATAAGGAAGTAGAGGAACTGCTGAGCTTTCTTGGTCGTGACATCTTTGTGGTTGGACCAGGACAGGCTATTGGTGATGTTCACTCCTCGGAACTTGAAGCTCTCAACCCTCTCAACTTCAGAACCTTTGATGTAGACAGGAGCATGTACACCACCCCCTTTCCTGAAGTCAATGACCAGCTCTTTTATTTTGCTGACATTGAGGGAAAGGTTGTTGTCATGACACCATGTCACTAGGCTATCTCCATCCTGTATTCATCATTATTTGAGATACGGCCCACTATGGTGGTATCATCTGCAAACTTGTATATGGAGTTAGAGCAGAATCTGGCCACACAGTCATGAGTGTATAGGGAATAGAGTCGGGGGCTGAGGACGCAGACTTGTGGGACACCAGTGTTGAGAATAATCGTGGCGGAGGTGTTGCTGCCTATCCTCACTGATTGTGGTCTGTTGGTCAGGAAGTCAAGGATCCAGTTGCAAAGGGAGGTGTTGAGTCCCAGGTGTCAGAATTTGGTGATGAGTTTGCTAGGAATTATAGTTTTGAAGGCGGAGCTGTAGTCAATAAAGTGAAGTTCACCATCATGAATGGTGTCACCCTCTCGGTCAACTCTCCCTCAGAATTAGTGAACACCCTATAATTCTTTGGCCCACTCTAACATGGAACCAACATGTTATGGTCATCAGTGCATGTAGCACAACCCAAGATGGCTTCCGATGAAGCCAAGAGAACCTCTATGACATTGGGAAAACTCTGGCCTGCATCCTAGAAGGAGACAAACTGATCTTCTTGGGCGACTTCAATGCCAGGATGGGAAAGTATGCAACTGTTTAGCAAGGAAAGAGCAGGGAAGGCTAACTCCAGCAGGGTCCTTCTCTTGATTAAATGCTTAAAGCATGGTCTTACACCATAATCAATACTTTGCCTTATCAGAGAGACGAGTGCAACACCTCGTGGTAACATTCATGATCTAAACACTGGCATCTGGTAGATTATGTCATCACCTGAGTGAAGGAGCACAAAGATAACTGCATCACTGGTGCTCTTACAGTTCTGATGATGACTAAACTGAGCCCTGTATAATCCTCTATGTTATCTCCATCACACTGGGCCCCCAAAACACCAATACAACAGAAACATTGTCCCAAGAGGATCAGTATTGATGGACCCCTACAAGGTAGCTCTTTTCAGACATGGCCTCACAGTGCCTCACAGACAACTTGTTAACTTGTGCCCCAATCAGAGGTTCAGATGAATTTAAGCTGAGTTGACACAACTCCTAATTAAATATCGCATCAATGCAGAAGGAGCAATTTCTCAGTTAGTGATCATAACCTGCACTCTACCCATGCTTTATGACCACTACAACTGTAAGAATGTTACGAAATTTTTAAGAATAATTCTTTTAAATGGAATCAGACATTTTGTTTTAAATCTTGAATTTCATTCTACATTCATAAAATTATTTGGGCATTTGAAACATACTTAAATTTTAACTCTCAGGAAAAAAATGAGGGTTTTCCCATACATTTTAACATATCAACTGCAGCAGAACAGGATCAGCTCTGGGGCATTTCCCACTGATTACTTCAAATACCTTTTAAAATGATTTTAGATATATTGGTGATCCAATATATGACTGTCAAATCCACCCAGCAATTTTTTATAGTTGATTTCATATGTGAGGACATTTAAGTTAGAATTACCCTTGTCAACTCCTTTCCATTGTGTATTTAGTTTCGTTACTGTGAATACTTGTTATTCAGTATTCTAAATTGTCCCTTTCCAATGGAATAAAGTAAAAATTGTGCTGATTTTGAACCTGAACGACTTAGCAGTTTAAATTAGTGAATGCTGACTATGGAAACAACTGCTTGCAGAGCATCAAGAGACAGAGAAAAAGATGAACATAAGCCACAGAGCAGCTTCCCTGCCAGTAGCAACAAACTGTGACGGGTCCCAAGCATTCACCTCAGAGTGTGTTCGTTAGCATAAACCTGTCAATGGCCCCTTCAGTGCTTCACACAGTATTCAGATTTGTAATCCAGTTATTTACCAATGTAACAAAGGCCAACCCAGAGGATTTTTAATGTTATATTCTGCACATGACTTGTGAGATATTATTTAATCTTCACTTTCTATTTCACTGTAATAAATAATGCAAACCAAAGTGACACTGAGAAATCAATCAAATACAACTTTCATTTCAATATCACAATTTAGATCTCCTTTTAATTTGTTGCTTCTATGATTTGTTTTAACTGGCATTTCCCAAACATATTTTGTCCAAAATTTTCAGGGACCTTTTTACTCTTTTTGTGCCGATGTAAATGAGTCCTGATTGCAGGCTTCATTTACCGAGTGTGCTGGCAAGCACAAACAAGGCAAACACAAAATGCTTCAGACAACAATTCTGTCTTTCTCCATCAAGTGTCACCTTTCTTTCACTAGGTTTCTTAGGCTCCGAAATGGTTAGAATATTAATTACTGTGCCATTCAGGGAGCCTACATTGTGAACTCATGCAAAGTTTTTTTGTTCATTTTGAATGCAAAATCTCCTGGTGCATTCTAAAGATGTTTTTGAGTCATTTCCAAGATTTTTAGTCTTTCATTCAAAAGAATTGGTCAAGTTGCTCTGGATGGCTTTTGTTGGTTTAACTCATTTTATATTAGAAGCAATTCCTTTTGGAGCAAAACATTGCTAGGATAATTAAAAGCTGGGCCACAACTAAGAATGTTGATTAATCTCAACCACACCCCACCCCATGAAGGCTAGAACATTCGACTTATTTGGATTTTGCAATTTCATATATCATTGATTTGTACAATAAATGGATCTATACCTTTAAGACATTTATTTTGCAGACTTAGTACTTATCAAAGTGTCCATACCAGAGAATGCAGTAGTTTGCACTTCTGACTCCCAGGTCTGGATTTTAACTCTCTGACACATTTGGGAGGAGGAGACAGTCTCACTGGCAAATTTGAAGTTTTTGGAAATATGAGCTCTTTTAACCTAACTACACCATTTATGTACCATTGCTGAGTTACCTCAGCAGTTAGGCTTAGTAGGCATGCTGATGACATGTACAACTCGAATTCAGCTCCA
Organism: Pristis pectinata; assembly: GCF_009764475.1. Taxonomy (NCBI): domain Eukaryota; kingdom Metazoa; phylum Chordata; class Chondrichthyes; order Rhinopristiformes; family Pristidae; genus Pristis; species Pristis pectinata. The sequence continues at coordinate 103,494,812 of NC_067406.1, forward strand.
CTATATAAAGCCACATTTCTAGCATTATGTCTAATGTTAGAACATAGAGCACGGAACAGTATAGCTCAGTATGGGCCCTTCAGCCCACGATGTTGTGCTGACCTATATAAACTGACTCCATGATAAATCTAACCCTTCTCTCCTACATGGCACGTAACCCTCCATTTTTCTTATATCCATGTGCCTATCTGAGAGTCTCTTAAATGTCCCTGTTGTATCAACCTCTACCACCTCCCCTGGCAGTGTGTTCCAGGCACCCACCACTCTCTATGTAAAAAAACCTACCACTGACATCTCCCCTAAACTTTCCTCCACTCACCTTAAATGGATGTCCTCTGGTATTGGTCATTGCTGCCCTGGGAAAAAGTTGCTGGCTGTCTGTCCCTCATAGTCTTATACATCTCTATCAAGTTGCCTCTTGTCCTGGGTTGCTCCAAAGAGAAAAGCCGTAGCTCGCTCAACCTTTCCTTATAAGACATGTTCTCTAATCCAGGTAGCATCCTGGTAAATCTCCTCTGCACCCTCTCTAAAACTTCCACATCCTTCCCATAATGAGGTGACCAGAACCGAACACAATATTCTAAGTGTGGTCTAACCAGAGTTTTATAGAGCTGCAACATTACCTCGTGGCTCTTGAACTCAATCCCTCAATTAATGAAGGCTGGCACACCATATGCTTTCTTAACCACCCTATCAACTTGAGGGGTTTATGGACTCTAGAGTGGCTTAAAAATGGACAGTGGATATGCTATGCCTACCCTTTGATACCTTCCTGAATGTCATGCTAGGGGAAGTGAGGGCACTCAGAGATTCATATTCCCTTCCGTTGGGAGGAAGAGGCCTGGAGGCAACACCAAGTCAACACAGTAGCAGAGGTCGGGCTGCCCACTCCTGGATTCAGCTTCATAAGCAGTTTGATGATCTCATCAGATCTGGAAAGGTAAGCATGGTCACACATTCACCTACATACTGATGTGCAATTTAATCAAATCCCTTCAATCAGCTCTACGTTAGCAAATCACACCTCAAGCTCCAACCATCCGGGTTCAATGCTGACTTCCGTTGTTTCTGTGTGAAGTTTGCATGTTCTCCCTGGGACCATGTGGGTTCCCCCTGGGTGCTCCAGTTTTCTCCAACATTCTAAAGGCTGTGGGTCAGTAGGTTAATTGGCCACTGTAAATTGCCCCTGGTGTGTAGGTGTGTGGTAGAACCTCGGGCAAGTTGATGAGAATGTGGGGAGAATAAAAATGGGATTGTGAATGGGTGCTTGAAGGTCAGTGTGGACTCAGTAAACCAATGGGCTTGTTTCCATGCTGCAAGACTCTTGTGACTCTGTGACAAAGCATCTGCCACCAGGCTGATAGATTTATGAGTGCTAACAGGGCCGTCCTACCTTTGTCTCATGGGAAGATCCTGAGGTGCAGAAGTTGAGGCTGTGGTCACCTTCTCAGCCATTGGCCATGCTTGTCCTTGCACCCAGCAAGCAGCAGGACCCCTGCAAGGAGGCCAGAAGGATCTGCCAGCACCTCCCATGATATCTTGAGGCTTCTCAGTTGCACATGTTATAAATGTCCAGGAAATTGAGCCTCTGCCTGTGGACCCAGTTTGCAGGCTGTGGTTTCCTGCCTTATGACCACCGCCTCCCCCCTTGTGTGCAGCAGCAGGTAGGTCAGAAGGCACCTGCTGCTTTTCCTGAGGCTCCTGTGGCCATCCACTCCTGACTGCTTTGCTGCCTGAACAGCACCCATCATGAAGTGTTTTGGAGACTCACTCCCTGCAGTGAGTAACTGGGCAGGTCTAACTGTGGCTAAACTGAACAGCAAAGTTAGTGAAGTTCACACCAATCCTATCACGACTTTATCCACATTTTCTTGGAAGGAACCAATGCAATCCTCCAAAAAAAGTTGTTAACAGAGTCACGCAGGTCAGCAGCTGTGAGATTGCAGTACTTATCATAAGAATAGATCGCCAGCTCCACATCCCCTGACCAATGAGGCTGCATTGTCAACATAGTTTCATCGGTGGCCTTAACGAACTTGGGAAGCCTGTTCCCCTTGTCCACTGTGCTTTCAATATTCCGTATTTCCTCAGAACAGAGGAGGAGGCCATTTGGCCATTGAGTTTATGCCAGCTCACCGATCAATCCCCACTAATTTTCCCTATAACCTATTCTGACATGTCCATCAATTCAAATATTAGAGGGCATAGATTTAAGTGAAATTCTAAAGGGCATAGATTTAAGGTGAGAGGGGGAAAGTTTAAAAGAGATTTGCAAGGCAGGTTTTCTACACAGGCAGTGGTTGGTGCCTGGAACGCACTGCCAGGGGAGATGGTGGAAACAATTACAATAGCAATGTTTAAGAGGCATTTAGACAAGTATGGGCAGGCAGGGAATGGAGGGATACAGACCATGTGCAGGCAGATGGGTTTAGTTTAAATTAGCATCATTGGCACAGACATTGTGGGCCTAAAGGCCATTTCCTGTGCTGTACTCTTCTACATCCTATGTTCTTCCACTCCCCTCCAAATCAAGGCCAATTTAACTGGCCAATTAACCCACCAACTTGCACATTTTTAATCAATGATAACGTTGAAGTAAGTCAGATGAATTTGTGGCTAAAGGGATGGTGTAGGACAGAGGGTGTTTGGTTTCAGGATCTCTGGGACTGTTCCTGAGCTAAGTGGGACCTGTACAAGCTGGACAGATTGCATCTGAACAGAGGGGTTTGCAGGTACCATAGGGAAGGGTTTAAAATAATTTGGCAGGGGAATGGGACAGAGAGTAGTCATACAGTTGAGCGAAGATGCAGTCAAATATAGAAGGAAAACAAAGGCAATGCAGTAGGCATAGTGGACATAAGGTATGATAAGGCACATGGAATGAATGCAAGGCTAAACTGCATCTATTTTAATACAAGGACCTTGATTAGTAAGGCAGATGAATTTGAAGCATTGCTTAGCACATGAGAATTTGATATTTTTGCTATCACAGGGATATGGTTGAAAGAATGGCAGGACTGGCAATTCAGCTCAACATTCCAGGGTACAAAACCTTGCGTTATAGCAAGGGGGAGAAGAGGAAATGGCATTGCAAAACTGATTAAAGAATCCATTACTGTGATAATGGAAGGGGATATCCTAAAGCTGTTCAAATGAGGTCAGGTGGGTGAGCTTGGGAACAAAAAGTGAGTGATCACTTGTCAGGGGGTGTGCTACAAGCCGTGTAATCGGAGATAGAGAAACAGATAGCTATCCAACTCACAGAGAGATGTAACAGTAAAAGGGTAATAGTATTATGGGATTTCAACTTCCCTAGTATTAATTGGGATCATGGTCCAGGAAAAGGCATGGAGGGGGTAGAATGTGTACAACCACAGGCATCAGTGCTGGGGCCCTTACTGTTTGTTAAATACATTAATGATTTGGTTGTGGATGTAGGAGATTTGATTAATAAGTTCACAGATGATATGAACATTGGTGGTGTTATTGATGGTGAGGAGGCTTGTCTTAGACCACAGGTTAATACTGATCAATTGGTAATATGGGTTGAGCAATGGCAGATGGAATTTAATCCTGATCTGTGTCGATGCAGTTTTGTGAGGACTAGTAAGGGCAGGACATACACAATGAATGATAGGGTCTTGGGGAGTAATGAGGAACAGAGGGACCTCAGTGCCCAAGTCTAAGGATCCCTGAAAGCACAGTTAAATGAGGAGAATACTTGCCTTAATTGGCTAGGGCACAACATACAAGAGCAGGGAAGTTATGGTACAACTTTATAGGAGATTGGTTAGGCCACAGCTGGAGTATTGTGTGCAGTTCTACTTACCTCATCATAGGAAGGACACGATTGAGGAGATTCACCAGGATGACAGGGCAATACACTTATGAGGAAAGACTGGGTAGAACGCATTTGTTTTTCCTTGGAGCAGAGGAGGTCGAGGGGAATCCTGATAAAGGTATACAAAGTTATAGAACATAGAACAGTACAGCACAGAACAGGCCATTCGGCCCAAAATGTTGTGCCGACATAGCTAATCTCTCCTACCTACAGAAGGCCCATATCCCTCTATTTTCCTCTCATTCATGTGCCCATCCAAGCCCCTCTTAAATGCCCCCAATGAATTTGCCTCCACCACCCTATCAGGCAATGCATTCCAGGCATCCACAACTCTCTGAATAAAAAACATGCCCCTCACGTCTCTTCTGAACCTACCCCCTCTCACCTTAAATGCATGCCTTCTGGTATTTTATGTCTCAGTAATGGGAAAAAGATATTGTTTATCCACTCTATCTATGCCCCTCATAATTTCATACACCCAACAGATCACCCCTCAGCTTCTGCCACTCCAGAGAAAAGAGCCCAAGTTTGTCCAGCCTCTCCTGAAAGCACATGCCCTCTAATCCAGGCAGCATCCCAGTAAAACTCCTCTGCACCCTCTCTAAAGCCTCAACATCTTTCCTATAGTGAGGTGACCAGAATTGCATGCAATACTCTAAATGCAGCCTAACAAGAGTTCTATAGAGATACATCATAACTTCTTGACTCCTATACTCAATACCTCAATTAATAAATGCAAGCATTCCACAAGCCTTCTTAACCATCCTATCTACCTGTGTAGCCACCTTCAATGAGTCATGGACTTGTACCCCAAGGTCTCCCTGCTCTTCAACACTTTCAAGGGCCTTGCCCTTAAGAGTGTACTGCCTCTTGACATTAGTCCTACCAAAGTGCAACACCTCACATTTATCTGTGTTAAACTCCATCTGCCATTTCTCTGCCCACATCTGCAACTGATCTATATCATGCTGTATCCGTTGCCAGTCTTTTACACTATTCACAACTTCACCAATCTTGGTATCATCTGCAAACTTACCAATGCCTCCATCAACATACTCATACAGGTCATTTATGTACATCACAAACAGCAGAGGTCCCAGTACAGATCCCTGCGGAACACCACTACTCACTGGCCTCCAGCCCGAATAAGTCCCTTCAACCACCACTCTCTGTCTTCTGCGGGGAAGCCAGTTCTGGACCCACACAGCCAATTCTCCACTGACTCCACACATCCAAACTTTCTTGATTAACCGATTATGTGGGACCTTGTCAAATGCCTTACTGAAGTCCATATGAGGGGCATAGATAGAATAGAAAGTAGGAAACATATCCGCATGACAGGGGTATCTAAAATTAGAGGGCATAGATTTAGGGTAAGGGGTAAATGGTTTAGAGGATATCTGAGGAAGAACCTTTTCACCCAGAAGCTGAAATCTCGAATGCACAGCCTCAGTGGCTGGTGGAGGAAGGTACTCTCACAACATTTAAGATGTTTTAGAAGCGTTTTAAAGATATTAAAAAAAAGGCAATGGGATTTGGCAATGGCAAGGGCAATGGGAAAAAAAAGACAAAATATCTAGATGAGTCTCAGTCCAAGCTTTTCCATTACTGCTACAAAATTGGCAACTACCCAACAATGTGAAAAACGTCCAGATGTGCAAATTCAAAACCAAACCAAATCAATTCGTCCTAACTACTGTCCAATTAGTATTCTCTCATTCAACAGCAGTTGTGGAAAGTGTCATTGATAGTGCTATCAGGTAGCAATTACTCTCCAATAACCTGTTCACTGAAGTTAAGTTGAGGTTCGACCAGGACCGCTCAGCTCTAGACCTCATCAGAGTTTTGGTTTAAACATGGACAAAAGAGTTGAATTCCAGAGGTTGGTTGAGTGTATCTGCCCTTGACTTCAGGGCAGCATTTGAATTATAGTGGCATTAAAGAGAATCAGGATCAGGTTTATTATCACTGGCTTATATGACTTTGTTTTGTTGTTTTGTGGCAGCAGTACAGTGCAAAGACATAAAATTATTATAAATTACAAAATAAATAGTGCAAAAAAAAGGAATAATGAGGTAGTGTTCATGGGTTCATAGACCGTACATAAATCTGATGACGGAGGGGAAGAAGCTCTTCCCGAATCATTGAGTCTGGGTCTTCAGGCTCCTGTACCTCCTCCCTGGTGGTAGTAATGAGAAGAGGGCATGTCCCAGAAGGTGAGGGTCCTTGATGCTGCCTTCTTGAGGCACTGTCTTTTGAAGAAGTCCTCGATGGTGGGGAGGGTTGTGCCTGTGATGGAGCTAGCTGAGTCAACAACCTCTGCAGCCTCTTGCGATCCTGTGCATTGGAGCCTCCATACTAGACTGTGACGCAACCAATCAGAATGCTCTCTAGTGTACTTCTGTAGAAATTTGCAAGAGTCTTTAGTGACACGCCAAATCTCCTCAAACTCCCAATGAAGTAGAGTCGCTGGCGTGCCTTCTTCATGATTGCATCAATGTGTTGGGCCCAGGACAGATCCTCAGAGATGTTGACACACAGAAACTTAAAACTGCTCACCCTTTCCACCGCTGACCCCTCAATGCGCCTTCTCCTGACTTCCCCTTCCCAAAGTCCACATTCAATTCCTTGGTCTTGCTGACGTTGAGTGCGATGTTGTTGTTGTGACACCACTTAACCAGCTGATCTATCTCGCTCCTGTACACCTCCTCGTTGCCATCTGGGATTTTACCAACAACAGTGGTGTCACCGGCAAATTTATAAATGACATTTGAGCTGTGCTTAGCCACACAGTCATAGGTATAGAGAGAGTAGAGCAGTGGACTAAGCATGCATCCTTGAGGTGCACCTGTGTTGATTGTCAGAGAGGAGGAGATGTTATCACCGATCTGTACTGACTGTGGTCTCCTGGTAAGAAAGTCAGGGATCCAGTTGCAGAGGGAGGTACAGAGGCCCAGGTTTAGAAGTTTGGTGATTAATACTGAAGGGATGATGGTATTAAATGCTGAGCTGTAATCGATAAACTGCAGCCTGGTGTAGGTTTTGCTGTTGTCTAGGTGCTCCAGAGTAGAGTGGAGAGCCAGTGAGATTGTGTCCACTGTAGACCTGTTGCAGGCGTAGGCGAATTGCAGTGGGTTCAGGTCCTTGCTCAGGCAGGAGTTAATTGTAGCCATAACCAACTTCTTGAAGCACTTGATTATAGTAGATGTGAATACTACCAGTTGATAGTCATTGAGGCAGCTCACCCTGCTCTTCTTGGGCATCGGTATGATTGCTATGCTTTTGAAGCAGGTGGGAAACTCACACCACAGCAGTGAGAAGTTGAAGATGTCCTTGAACACTCCAGCCAGTTGGTCGGCACAGGTTTTCAGTACCCAGCCAGGTACACCATTGGGGCCTGATGCCTTGTGAGGGTTCACTCTCTTGAAGGATGTTCTGACATTGGCCTCTAAGACAGAGATCACAGGGTCACCGGATGCTGTGGGGATTCACACAGGTGTAGTGTTAGTCTCCCTTTCAAAGTGTGCATAAAAGGCATTGAGCTCATCGGGGAGTGAAGCATCACTGCCACTTATGCTGTTTAGGTTTTGCCTTATTGGAAGTCATGGCATGCAAACCCTGCCACAGCTGCCGTGCGTCCAATTGTGTCTCTAATTTCACACAGAATTGCCTCTTCGGTTTCCCGATAGCCTTCCGTAGGTCGTACCTGGACTTCTTGTAGGATTCTGCTTTGGTAAAACAAAAGTCAAGAGGAAAGCACTGCATAATTCAAATCATACCTTGCACAAAGAAAGACAGCTGTGGTTGTTACCAATAGGATAGAGCTAGGCTGATACCTATTCACATCTTAATCACATTAACTTTTGTTTTCAGGGATTGGTTAGCCTGAGGATGTGTAGCTAATGTAGTCATGATGAAGGGTTGGAAAATTCATGATAGGCCATACAATCAAACATGGAATTTGGAAAAAGCAAACTCTTGGGCCAAAGGACTTTTTTTCTCTTTTCACCTTTTGTTATGTATGGATTTTATTTTCCATTGTATTTCTGTCTATAGCAAAATCAGTTGTGCCTCAAGCAGTTTTTTGTAATCTGCGTGCTGAGGAAAAGGCTTTGATATTTGGGTCAGTAAGTTTGCAGATGACATGAGGATGGAGGTGTTGTGGATAGTGTAGAAGGTTGTCATAGGTTAAAACAGGATGTAGACAGGATGCAGAGCTGGGCGGAGAAGTGGCAGATGGAGTTCAGTCTGGAAAAGTGTGAAGTGATACACTTTGGAAGATTGAACTTGAAGGCAGAGTACAAGGCTAATGGCACAATTCTTAGCAGTGTGGAGGAACAGAGGGATCTTGGGGTCCAAGTCCATAGATCCCTCAAAGTTGCCATGCAAGTTGAGAGGGTGGTAAAGAAGACATATGGTGTGCTGGCCTTCATTAATTGAGGGACTGAGTTCAAGAGCCACGGGGTAATGTTGCAGCTCTATAAAACTCTGGTTAGGCCACACTTAGAGTATTGTGTTCAATTCTGGTCACCTCATTATAGGAAGAATGTGGAAGTTTTAGGGAGGGTGCAGGGGAGATTTACCAGGATGCTACTTGGATTAGAGAACATGTCTTATAAGGAAAGGTTGAGTGAGCTAGGGCTTTTCTCTTTGGAGCGACACAGGATGAGAGGCAACTTGATAGAGGTGTATAAGATTATGAGGGGCATAGATAGAGTAGACAGCCAGCACCTTTCACCCAAGGCAGCAATGGCCAATACCAGACGACATCAGTTTAAGGTCAGAGAAGGAAAGTTTAGGGGAGATGTCAAAGGTAGGGTTGTTACAGAGAGAGTGGTAGGTGTCTGGAAACGCATTGCCGGGGGTGGTGGTAGAGGCTTCTACAATGGGGACATTTAAAAGACTCTTAGATAGGCACATGGATATAAGAAAAATGGAGGGTTACGGGCTGTGTAGGAGGGAAGGGTTAGAGTGATCTTGGAGTAGGTGTTTCTATGGGTCAGCATTACATTGTGGGCCAAAGGGCCTGTTCTGTGCTGTACTGTTCTATGTTGTATGTTCTATTAATTCTTTTTTGCATTGTTATTTGCTTCACCTAAAAAATACAACGGATGAAAGGCAGCTGTAAGGTAGAAATTATTGTCAGTGACATTATACATTAACTTCAAATTCCCAACTTTTATAGAAAATTATTCTGTTACTTAACATTTAACATTGGTAATATTCAATGCAAAATTCAAATTATCATGATTTTGCTACCACTGTTTTGTTTCACTGGATAGAATATTCAAGTTCATGTTTATTGTTGTCATAGGTACAAACACACACAGAGTATAAATACCATGAAAATTAGCTTTTTGCTGCAGCAGCACAGTACATTATAAGATGAGGACAAGCATAAGTTAACATAAATTTAATTAACATAAGTTATACATAACTTACATGTTTCAGTGCAGTTGGACTTTCCAACATGGGTATGGCAAGGGAAAGGAAATAAAACCAATAATTTCCCTTAAATACTTATGTACATTAAACAGGTAACCTGGGACACAGCTGTAGTGTGGATTAAGAAGTATATAACTCAGGTTATTTTCCGTTTCAGCGAAAAAATACTTCTGAAAGACAAAGGCACCAGAAAAGTGCACTGAATAATGTTCCAAATTGTAAAGGAAATTTGAATTCTTTGAAGCAAGCACTTGAACTTGCCTGCAACGAATATCAGGTTTGCAAAAATGTTGTGGTCTGATAGAAGATATCTGTCATTCTGTTTACAATCTACACAGCTTGAGAGGAATGTTTCTTCCTTGCTCTGTAATTATTTCTTCATACAACATATCATTTTACAAGCAAAGACCTGTACCCTTTTGCTTTTTAATGCCATATTGCATGTTACTCTCAATTCCACAGGACAAAAAATAGGTCAAAGTTAAATTGATTCATAACTGTGACTGTATTAAACAAAGAATATGCTCCTCCAGACTCGTAGTTTGGAAATGTTAGTTTTAATTATCTTAGGATAAGCCTTACAGCAGGATTGCCCTTAAGTATTTTCTTAAAAATACAATTCAATGTTTTCTGAAATATTATTGAAAAGTACAACATATAAAATAGGATAAAATTAAAACTATTTACTGCTATTACTCAAAGTTTATGTAATTGTATTTCTTCCAAAGCTAGACTTACGTACAACTTCCAACAGTTCCCAACGAAAACAATTTCAGTGCTCATCAGACTTATAGCATTACAATCTGCTGGAGGAACATAATGGATCAAGCAGCACCTGTGGAAGGAAAGAAATTGTCGATGTTTTAGGTCGAAACTCTGCATCAGTTCCTTCAGCAGATTATTTTTGCTCTAGATTCCAGCATCTGCAGTCTCTTGTGTCTATAGATTTATAGGGTTGTTCAAAGGAGAGACAATATTGTATATACTTTCATTGATGGAAGCTGGACTTTTGACTTCTTGGCAATATTTTTCCACACCTGACAGAGCTTTGAATGCAGAGGTACAACTGTAAAGGCTTCTGTGAATGTCTCAATGGTCTGCAGGCATTCTTTTCCTTTAACAAGAACAGCGAAGACACCTGGGAGTCTAAAATTGACTGAACAAATGTCATATCTCACTAATAACTCTCAAAAATGGTGCAACAACTTGGATTTAATCAAGCAGCCGACCTTCACAGTGCAAACATTTGAAAATATTTATGTCGATAATTAGTATCAGCACATTGAGCTTATTTTGAAGCAATATTCAAGAATAATGTTAGGTACATAGTATGCTATTTTAATGGGAAATGATGGAATTTTGAGGTGTAAGACAACTGTAAGTGTTTAGCATTGATCTGGTAGAAGTAGCAATAGATGCATAACTCACTATCATTAACAATAAAAAGGACAAAAAATTGAAAACCATTATAAAATTCCAGTTAGTTTCTGCAAAAATTTTGCACAGATTTCAATGGTCAAATGGAGACACAAGGAAGACTGCAGATGCTGGAAATCTGGAGTATCACACAAAATACTGGAGGAAATCAGCAGGTCAGGCAGCATCTATGGAGGGAAATGGACAGTCGACGTTTAGGGTCAAGACCCTCCTTCAGGGCAGGAAAGAAAGAGGGGAGACGCTAGTATAAAAGGGTGGGGGGGAGGGACTGGAGTGAGAGCTGGCAGGTGATTGGTGAATCCAAGTGATAGGTGGAAGTGACAAAGGGCTGAAGAAGATGGAATCTAATTGGAGAGGGCAGTGGACCATGGAATAAAAGGAAGGAGCTGAGGAGGGGGACCAGTGGGAGGAATGTGTGGGTGATGGGCAAATCGAGAGAGCAGGGCAGGGAAGTGAGAAGGGGTATGGGGACCAGAGGGAAAGAGAAAACAAAAGAGGGGACAGAGGGAAGGGGAGCGGCTACCGGTAGTTAGAGAAGTCGATGTTCATGCCGTCAGGTTGGAGACTACCAAGGAGGAATATGAGGTGCTGTTCCTCTAACCTGCATTTAGCCTCAACTTGGCAATAGAGGAGGCCATGGACAGACATGTCGGTGTGGGAATGGGAAGTGGAATTAAAATGGCTGGCCACTGGGAGATCCTGGCTGTTGTGGCAGACGGAACGAAGGTGCCCAACGAAGCGATCCCCCCAATCTTTGTTGGGTCTTACCGACGTAGAGGAAGCTGCACAGGAGAACAGGATGCAATAACTGACACTGGTGGGATCACGTTCAAGATGGTGGAAATTGTGGAGAATGATATGCTGGATGCAGAGGCTCGTGGGGTGGTAGGTGAGGACAAGGGGAACTCTATCCCTATTATGTCTGGGGAGGATGGAATGAAGGCAGACATGCGATGGTCAAAGCATCATAAAATACTGAATAATTTAATATGTGTCGATAATATTCATGTTTTCTGTGACTTCTGACAACTAATCAACGTGGTCCTCATCCACCCCAACTAACCCACACCCCATAAAATGGGTAGGATCCAAGACTGACATGGCAAGACTCTGCCAATATGCTGATTCACGAAATCTATTTACCTGTGCTGTTTATTTTCCAGGCACATATTAATAAATTCGCTGAATTAAAAAATATTTAATTTACCAAGCTGACTAGTGTGTAAAGATTATGTGACATATTTGGTACTTTTGAGTGATTTCCAAGGATTTAAAATCAGGTTACTCTGAAGTGGAGTTTGCTAATCATCCTAACTAAAGTACCTGCTTTTAGTGGTTAAGCTACTTTCTGCTGCAGCAGGTCACTATTCTTAAATACACAAGGGAACATCTTTTTATGGAAAGAAACAAATAAACAACTGCATTATATTATTTTTTTTAAATTTTATTTACAGCATGGTAACGGGCCCTTCCGGCCCAACGAGTCTGCGCCGCCCATTTTTTCAACCCAAATTAACCTACCCGTACGTCTTTGCAATGTGGGAGGAAACCGGAGCTCACAGAGGAAACCCACACAGACACGGGAGAACGTACAAACTCCTTACAGACAGCGACGGGAGTCGAATCCCGATCGCTGGTGCTGTAATAGCGTCGCGCTAACCGCTACGCTACCGTGCCGCCATTGGAATTATTGGAATACCTAATTGCATTTCTTCATAGAAGATCTTATGTTTATGATGATGGGAATGATTAATGGTCAAGATTTGAACTCGGGTCATTTCAAGAACATTTTCAGCACAATTTCCTGATTGCATTGAAAGTGTCCTGTGAACTTTTAAATCTTTTAGAATGATTACAAATGTAAGGCATAGCAGATAGTGAGATCTTATTACCTGATACGTGTTTAAAAGGCAAACGACTGAGTCACAGCAGTTGAGATATTTAACAGATGAGCAATGGACAAGAAAATTGCTTTTCATCAATTTAGTTTTTTGCTCTATCAACACTATAGTAAGTCACTGAGTGAATAGTGATTACGAGATGATTCAGATGTGTTGCAGTCAGTGCTAATAAGTACTTACAGATGTAGACAGAACCTTTTCCAAGACCAGTGATTCAATGTGATTGTCTTTGCAGCTTTTTAATGTTATAATATTTACTTGAGCTGTCTTGGTACGTGTATGTTTCCTGATAATAAAAAATCAGTTAACAGTGCAGCTTCAAGAAGAATGGCTGAACCTGACACCTGCAAAGGAGACAAGACTGTGAAATTAAATGGAGATATTCAATAACTTCTACCTCCTGTAGAGGAAACTAAAGTTAAGGTACAGCTGCCAACACAGATTACACCTGGTGTCTGGTGGGTTTCTCATGTGAAACCAGAAACTGATTAGGCACATTGCCTAGAATTATGCTCAATGTATATGTGAACGAATGTGTAGCACATCTGAATGACTTTCCTAAGTCTGTTGATTTCAGGAATCCTTTTACCACAATCCTTCTGAGTGTTCATCATTGTGAACTAGGTTATAATATTTATTACATTAGAAGAGGACACCTCAGTTGCCATATAAACTCCTTTATCACAGGCATATTGTACATATTTACAAATGGACACATCTCATGATGGAACTGCCGATGTCCTAAACAGAAGTAGCTGTAACTGTGTTTGGACAGATGTGGATTGTATGTTGAATTTTACAAATACAAACTTCCAATAGAATACCTTACCTGTGGGACATACGCTTCCGTGCAAAAACCCTCATATTTGTGTTGGTTGGGCTTTAATCATTTCACAGTTTATGCACTTAGTTTGCTACTCCATTTGTATAATATCAGCTACTTTCACTTCTGCCAAAAATAAACAGGAAATGCTGGAATCACTCAGCAGGTCAGGCAGCATCTGTGGAAAGAAAAAACAGTTAAAGTTTCCCATCTGGGACCAGGCATCAGGTTTGGAAAGGAGAGAAAATAGGTTAGTTTTCATAATATGAATGGATGGATAGAACAAAGGGAATATCTCTGATGGGTCAATGTTGCAGTTAGAATGCCTGTGTTACTAACAGCAGGGCTGTGGGATATGCCCAGCAGGTCAGACTGGAGACAGAAAAACTGAGTCAAATCACAAATGGATGACGGGCAGAAATGGCCGTTCTGACACACAGAAAGAAAGAATGAATGATGTAAAGTTAGAGAATTTGCTATTGAGTCCTGAAGGCTGTTTCATGCCCAGACAGAAGATGAGGGGTTGTTTAGCAAGCTTGTGTTGGGTCTCATCATAACAGTGCAGGAGGCCACAGGCCAATAAGTCAGATTGGGGGTGGGGTGCAGAATTAAAATGGCAGGCAATGGGGAATTAAGGATCGCCCCTGCAATTACTCAATGCCTCATCATTAGAGAAAATCAATGGAGCTGGAGGAACTGGAAGAAGGGAATGGAATCCTTACAGGAGCCAGGGTGGGAAGAAGTATAATCAAAATAGCTTTAGTGAATGTTTGAGTCTAGCCTCTTCCCTGAGATGGAGACAGAGAGTTCCAGAAAGGGAAGGGAAACTTCAGAGATGGACCACTTGAAGGAGAGAGCAGGGTGAAAATTGGCAGCAAAAGGAATGAAATTTTTGAGTTCTGCATGAATCCATAAGCAGCACCGATGAAGTCATTGATATATTGGAAAAAGAGTCAAGCCAGTGTTCACACAGGACTGAAACAAAGGCTTTTCCACATATCCTATAAAAAGACAGGCATACCTTGGGCACATGCAGGTGCCCAGAGCTTTGATTCTGGGGAAGGGACTGGAGTTGAGGAAGAATGAGAAGATAAGTTCAGCTACTCCCTCTATTAGTTATCTCTCTCCCACTCTGACTCTGCCTGTCTGTCAGTGCCTCCTACACTGTCACACTAAGGCCCAATGCAAGCTTGAGGAACAACACCTCATCTTCCTTCCAGACAGATTTTGGCCTTCCAGACTTAATATTGAATCCTCCAACTTTTCTAATTTTTTGCTTTCTTTCTCTCTGCATCAGAACTGGCCATTTCTGCCAGTCATCCATCTGTGACTTTGGCTCAGTTTTTCACTCTCCACTAGTACCGTCTGACCTGCTGGGCATATCCAACAGCTCTGCTATTTGCAACACATAACACAGAGAAAGAAACATTAGAAGCAGTTTACAGTATATTACATTAAGTCATTTGGTTTCGCTCTATCAGATTTATTCACTTTGTTCTACCCATCCCTCCCTTACATTCTCTGCTGCTGAAAACTAACTTGTTTTCTCTCTTTCCCTGTTCTTACAAAGCATCTCAGACTTGAAACATTAACTCTGTTTTTCTTTCCACAGAAGCTACCTGACATGTTGAGTGTTTCCAGCATTTTCTGCTTTTATTTCAGATTTCCAGCATCTGCAATTTCTTTTTGCATTTTATTTATGTGATGTCCATAAGGTAATGCCCAAGAAATTTCATAGAAATGCATTTGACTATTATGAAGCCAATGAAGGAGACACCATGGCAGGTGATGAGGTAAGTTTGAAGGAGCAACTTGGAGGAGGTCCAGATTTGGAAATTAATAGAGAATTAATACCAGAATTGATGGCCTGGACCAACAAAGCAATAGGAATTGATGGTGGGCTGAAGGGATGAGACTTGAGTTGGAGGAATGTGGATTCTTGGTTTGTTTTAGGACTGGGGAAGATTACAAAGATAGAGAGCTGTGAGGAGATGCGGGGACTTGAACACAAAACTAGGAACTAAAATTGAAGTTTGGAGGAATAAAGAAGCCAAAATAGGCTAGTAAGGCTGATTGATGTTCAGGACATGTTACAGGTTAGGAAACAAGAGAATTTCAAATTATGGGGAATGAAAAAATTGGAGGTATTAGAATGTTTATTTCCCTTTTCATTAATTGGCCCACCCAAGCCACCTCAACTTATAAAAACACCTGTAAAAATGCATTACTATTATCATAAAGGATTGTTTGTTTAATTGCAGAGAACAGAAGTCTCATCTTAAGTCTACTAACCAAAATGCTTTCTCAGTTTAAATTCCTCTGAATAAAAATATCTTTAAAGATGTTATGCTGAATAATGATCAAGATAAGGATGTCAACACTTATATAATATAAAGAACATTTTGCATATATAATATTGTGAAGTATGATTTGCAGATAAACTATGTCAACATTGTTCAGTAGTTCAGACAAAACAACTTGATTTCTTCCTCCAGCCAAGATTTTTATGCTGTTTACATGTGTAACATGACCAATCACTGCATTGTGGGTCAGAATCACAGCAAATAGTTTGCTGGCTTGTCACACTGTTGTAAATCCTATCTTTCAGACATCGATGAATGTTTTGATGGTGGGCTTGGAATTTGTGGTCAGATCTGTACCAACTTGCCAGGTTCATACACCTGCTCCTGCCTGGCTGGTTACACACTGGAGGACAATAAATGGTCTTGTCATCCAGACTGTAAGTCACTGATCAACTGATTACATGGTGTTTAAAAGCAAAAGGAAAACAAAAGTAAAGAAAAACAAAAAACAAAAGTGGAAACTTAATATGTTAGTAATACCGAGGATCTGATCAACATTCATGCTCAGATGAATGAGTTGTATAATGAAATTCTAAGTTCGATACTTCTCTGACCACCAGTGATTTCACTGCTTTTGACCTTGAGGCATGAATTATTTCTAAAGACAAAATGTTAGAAATCCAAAGGAAGGGTGGCCTGTTTTAACAGAGAAATATGGGGTTAGATGTATAAAGTTTGTCAATAAAACTTGGACAAAAAAATTTTGATCTCAAATGCCACTGTAGTCAACATAGAACTAAAGATTGTAAACTGAGCTGGTGGAGAGCTGTTGGCAAAAATCTCAGCCAGGTGTTAAATTCTTAGGAAAAACCCGAACCCAAGTACTTCAGCATTCTAATGTCATTTACGTAAGTGAAGTCTACATATTCTAAATATGCTAACATCAATCTGCTCTATGCAAACAGAAAATCCCAAAACATGTGGAGGGTGCTGGATATATGAACAGACAGCACATGAAATATTTTGCCTGGGAGGTGGCTATTAATCCTCATGGTCTTGCACTGCTGTCCACTTAAGGCCTGGGTAATAGAAGAGAACCTGAGAACCTCTTTCAGTAAAACAAAGTTGTTTTTCTATTACCGAAAGGAGTCTGAATAATCTTATGAATTGTTGACAACCAGCTCTGGTCCAGGATTATGAAGGTTAATTGCAAGGAAAATGAAATACAATAAAACTATAAATTTCATTGATATGCCAGTTAATACATTGAATGATTACAGATTTCATTCTTTATCATTATATTTGCATTTCTTTTGCAGGAATATTCCACATATTTCTTTTTGTTAGCTTTTCTTATGTTAGACTTCCTTGGTGCCATTATGTCATTCTCAGCAAATTTTAACTTCCTTCTTCAGTTAATGTGACAGAGTGAGCATGCTGAAATATTTTCCTGCCTCATAAAAAGCAATTTTCTCTCCATTAAGTACCTTCTTTATCAATCATTAACTGTAACTGGACAATCACTGAGCCTGGAATCATAAATGAAAAACAAACAAAACCACAGATACCAGAATCTGAAACAAAAGCAGGAATGCAGGAAGAACACAGTATCTGTGGAAAGAAAACCCAGTGTATGTTTCAGGTCGAAGACCTTTCATCATCAGTATAAACATAGATTGCAGCACTTTGTATTACAGCTCTTGATACACTTACTTCATGAGGCAGGCTTTTATTTAGTAGATTTTAGCTGGACAAAGTTGTCATCTTCTGACAGCATTTCACAATATCATATTATACTTGGAACTACTACTACTGCAGTCACTGCTAGTAAAAAGGCTATGTAAATTATTAAATACAATCAACACACTCACTAATAAATACCATGAATTTCTGAGAATCCTGTTAAAATGTTTGAAACTTGGTTATATTTTATGTCATGTTCATACTCAGCATTGTTGTAAGGTAAAACTGTCAATTTCAATTACTTTCAATTTTGCAGAAATAAGAATAACAGTCAAGAAGATTAAAACAGATGATTTCTTTTAAGCAGTTATGATCACTACCTGATATCACTGTGAGCCTATTCCAATGCTTTTCTAGCCCTTCCCATATTCCTGCTGACATATTTGACAGTAGTTGAGGAAATGCTCAAGAACGTACAGATGAAGGTACAAGAGAAGAATTCAGAAATAGAGCTATTAAAATGATTATGGGAATATAAGTACATTGTGGATCAGTCTTATAGAGTGCATTTGTCATTTGAAATCTTCCTCATGGTCACTGTTCTTCTGAATTATAGTTTGGAGAGTCTGTTATTCCTGGTGAATGGTGAGGCCTCTTTGCCAAAGCAGGCAAATAGTGATTCTTGAACCCTAATTTGTTCATCTCCACTTCAATGCACTCCCTTGACCCATCTAAATATTCGAGACATTTTCTGACAACCAGTAAAATTCTGCAGTGTTCCCTTAGTGATGTTTCTCATCCGTGGAAGATATGAGGAAATAACTGAATAAATTGCTTCTTGTTAGCTGACACTGCAGGTGGTCCAGTATTAGAATGGGAGGGCTCAGCGGTGCACGGACAGCCAACAGTGGATATTGTCTGGAGACTTCTTGAAGCATGCGACACATCTCTGCTACTGTCTCCTATCTTATTTCTGTCCCACCCTTCCTAAGTAGCTGGCTGGAATGAATCTGTAACAAAGCAATATAAGCAGATTATTTGCCTTGGATGTCTCCTGAGCTCCTTTGCAGACATGTTCTTGCAGGGTCTCCTCAGCCAAATGCATATTGCTAATCATAATGATTAGTCTATTGCACATTGATGAACAGCTCACGTGATCAATCAATTAGCTTTATGACATGGTACACCTATGCCTTAAGTGTCTGTTATACAAGTGAGAGCCCAGTTTGATTCATTCTCTCAGTGTAGTGATGTGTGGAATCCATTAAGTCCAATCAATAACTGCAGACAATATGGAAAATAATTAGGAAATATCCGCCACTCCGAGTATTCCCGTAGAGTAATCCCAACTAATGGAGGTGTTACTGCTAATCTTATTAGTAATTTTCAGACACCAGAGTGTTTCAGTTTATGAATTTATATGGTTTTAATTTCTTTAAGCTCCTCCACCCTACCTGATCTTCAGCCATGGTAATGCAATATATAAGATTGACAGAGAGGGAACGAACCACCAGAGGATTGTGACAAATTCTGGGCTATCAGTTCTCTTGGATTTCCACTACAGGAATGGAAAGATCTACTGGGCAGATACAGAGAATGGGCTATTACAACAGGCCTTCATAAATGGCACAAACAGAAAGGTGAGTGCATATAGGAGACTGCAGACGCTGATGCAGGGTTTCGACCCAAAACATCGAAAATTCCTTTCCTCCCACAGATGCTGCTTGACCTGCTGAGTTCTTCCACCAGATTGTTTGCTACTGAAGGTGAGTGCATAGCTCTGAAGGTAGAGTATTCAGGCTTTATTCCTGTACATTTTAAGATTGTGACAGATTGTGACAGGGGCGGCATGGTAGCGTAGCTGTTAGCGCGACGCTATTACAGCGCCAGCGATCGGGTTTTGATTCCCGTCGCTGTCTGTAAGGAGTTTGTACGTTCTCCCACGTCTGCGTGGGTTTCCTCCGGGTGCTCCGGTTTCCTCCCACATTGCAAAGACATATGGGTAGGTTAATTTGGGTTTAAAATGGGCAACACGGGCTCGTTGGGCCAGAAGGGCCTGTTACCACGCTGTAAATAAATTTTTTTTACATTTTTTCTTTAAAATTTAAATTTAAAAGATTCCTCAGAATGAAATTGACAAATATCAAGGTGGATTTGCACTATTCTTTATTGGACTTGTCAGGGAAAAAAATACTTGTCTGATTTTACACATTATAAAATGGAGAAAATCATGTATATTACTTTAATAATAAAATGCTCTTATACCTATTCCCAAGAAGTCTACTTTACATAAAATCTCTGCAGAATTGGAAATTGAAGAAATAGGAAATTATTGAACTTCTCAAATGAATACAGTAATCTTTGATGTAATTTTGAAACTTAAATGTGACACACTACTTTCCCACTTATTGAGCTTTTCAGAAACAGTTTCTAAAGGGCCACAAATTGGATGGGCATTGGGTGGGAAGGTTCTGCACCCATTTGCTGTTGGATTACCGTTTCTTGAATTGACTTCATTTTGCATCTCAGAGGACTTAACCCAATGCCTCAGATTTGGTGCAAAGGCATTTGATGAATAGCTAACACAATCCCACAGGATATGGCCAAGTTTAGTTCTTTTTTAAAACTCTTGTAGCCATTTAGAAAGCAAACAAGGAAAACTTCATGGTGCTAGAGATCTTAAAGCAGCGCATGTTTGCTCTGTGCTTCCTCAAAAAGTTCTTATTGGATGATTTTGCGTGTTATTGAAAGCATTATTATTTGCATTGCAGATATTTTTCTCGGGGGTGGGTTCTTTTTCACACCTTAAATTAACTTTGTTTTTATGTTGACTGAAATATACAGTTTTGTGGAGAAGTGTAAAAAGCTGGGAGAAGGCATTTTGTGGGCACTGGTCAGCATCAGGTCATATCGACAAACTTCCTAGTCAGTGAGCAAGCGTGGTTCAGCTTGCAGCATGTCTAGCAGGATGCCGATCTTTGTCATTCTGTGGCAAGGCTCTTGCAGCTAACTTGCAGTTATGGGGGCAGCACCACCATAGATTGCCTAGATTACAATGAGTTTCATTCTCCACTGGCATCTTGAAATCAACTGATGTGATATGTACATATGCAAAGATAGATGACCCATATGGCAGTTCTTCACATCAACCACTTCACTTCCTTCATACATCACAACATGGCTCTCCAAAATTACAGGTTATTGTATTTCTGCCTCTGTAGGGATCATTAATAACTGCTGTAAGTTCAGTCTGAAATCTAACCTGAGTGATCACATTTATGATATAATGGAAAAGCAAAAATAACCTGTTGTAAATCTGAAATAAAGACGGAATATGCTGGAAATAGTCAGCATTAATGGAGGGAGACACAGACTTAACATTTCAGGTTAGTGACACTTCAACAAACTACTGGAGCTGCTGAATGTTTCCAGTATTTTTTTAAATTAATTTTTTTAAAATTTTATTTACAATGTGGTAACAGGCCCTTCTGGCCCAACGAGTCTGCGCCGCCCATTTTAAACCCTTATTAACCTACCTGTACGTTTTTAGAATGTGGGAGGAAACTAGATATCTATCAAAGAATGGCTGTGTATGAGGTACAATTAACATTTGTAAGATTATATGTAGATCAGACATAGGCTAGCGGGTGTGTGGAACAAACCATTACATAAATTTTCATGTCAAGCAGTCACAGATAACTTACCTGACACAGGATACTTAAGAGAATCCTATAAAGTAATGCTTTCAAAGGTAGATAAGATAATATAAGATATCTTTATTAGTCACATGTACATCGAAACACACAGTGAAATGCATCTTTTGCGTAAAGTGTTCTGGGGTCAGCCCGCAAGTGTCGCCACCAACAGCGCCAACATAGCATGCCCACAACTTCCTAACCTGTACGTCTTTGGAATATGGGAGGAAACCCACGCAGACATGGGGAGAACGTACAAACTCCTTACAGACAGTGGCCGGAATTGAACCCGGGTCACTGGCGCTGTAATAGTGTTACGCTAACCGATACACTACCGTGCATCAATTGCTGAAAGCGAAGGGAAAGGCTCTATATAAATGTAAATTTTCTTTTCTCTCTACATGCATAAACACATTCACTTTATCAACCATCAAACATATGGACCAAGTCCTCCACCATTCATTGACAGAATCTATTTTGTCTCTTCATTCATATTTTACTTTTGTTTTCTTTAGACCTGCCGATTCTCAAATCTAAGTTCCTTTTCTCCTCCACTTCGGGGGTTGCAAAAATATTCACAAAATTGGAAGTGTATTTACCCCTTTTAGTGTGAAGTGGCTGTATGGCTCTAAATATTCCCAGGAGTCTAAAGAGCTGCTGTAAAAATGTACTTTACACATTGTCCACTCCATCAATGCATTCCCTCCATCCAAGCACGCACCATGTAAAAAGGCACTCAGTAATAATGAAGATTGTGTGCACACAGTTATTTAGCTGAATAAACCTTATTGTAATTTCTAGATTGATATTTTTTGTCAATTCTCTAAAGAAGGAAGTTCACCAGTATGAACAGACAGCTGATTAGTGGTTGAAGTAAATTCAATAAAGATGCACTGTTATCAAATTACTGTTTTTGAAGAAAAGAATAAAGAACACAAATCTGTCCTATTTGCATCACAGACTGTGCGGGCTGTGGGGAAAGGTCTTTTGGGCTTTGCTGTGGATTGGTTACACAACACCATCATTTGGACCAATCAAAAGAAAGGGACCATTGAAATGTCGAACTTACATGGAAAAAATTCCAAGGTCCTGCTGAAAGATCTGATTTTTCCCACGGTCATGGCAGTGGATCCAGAGGAAGGGTAGGACTTTGATTTGTATTTTTCTACCATTCATAATTCAAGCTCACTGGTCTAAATATGCAGCTGTAATGGGAAATCAAATCGGAGTGCAGTCCCAGGCTGGAATAGCGTGGGATTGAAACAAAGGCATAGCATTTGCTATTTTTACCTATCAGTAGGCTTCAGGATCAAAAGCAGTGAACACTTGGATTTTCATGTTAAATTTTAAAAATAGGCATTTTTTCTTGACAATTTTATTTAAAAATTGAAGATATCTTCCTTAGAAACATTTTTGAGAGATTAATATGTTATCCACAACATTATACTGCTTTCTTAACATTTGTGAGTTTTAGATTTAAGTATAAAGTTCTAAAGGCTGAAGTTTCAAAGATATAAATGGTATGTAACTCGGGTGCTGTAATTTTGATATCATGCTATAGATTTAGTGCCTGGATCAAATAAATGTACTTCAGATATAACTGACACTTAGGTGTCACCTGACAACCTAGTGAGTGGGATACTATTCCACTTTGTCTCATCACCCGCCATCCATGATTTTAGTGTACCACAGCCAAATGCAATGTAAAGATTCCAGCTGTTCCAACTGTAAGAGATGAATGGTCCTGTTGTTTTCTGTAGAAACATCGGAACTGCATTTAAAAGGAATCCATTTATGTTCCTCTATGGATAACACCTGCCATGCCCAACATACCGTCCCTATGTACCATAGAACCATAGAACAATACAGGCCCTTCGGCCCACCATGTTGTGCTGACCTTCAAACCACTCCTAAGACTAACTAACCCCTTCCTCCCACATATCACATATCCCTCTATATTACTCCATATGCTTATCTAACAATCTCTTGAACTTGACCAACATATCAGCCTCCACCACCACCCCAGGCAGCGCATTCCATGCACCAACCACTCTCTGGGTGAAAATCCTCCCTCTGACGTCTCCCTTGAACTTCCCACCCATTACCTTAAAGCCACGTCCTCTTGTATTGAGCGTTGGTGCCCTAGGAAAGAGGCGCTGGCTGTCCACTCTATCTATTCCTCTTAATATTTTGTATACCTCAATCATGTCTCCCCTCATCGTCCTTCTCTCCCATGAGTAAAGCCCTAGCTCCTTTAGTTTCTCCTCATAGTCCATACTCGCTAATCCAGGGAGCATCCTGGTAAATCTCGTCTGCACCCTTTCCAACGCCTCCACATCCTTCCTATAATGAGGTGACCAGAACTGGACACAGTACTCCAAGTGTGGTCTAACCAGAGTTTTGTAAAGTTGCATCATTACCTCGCGGCTCTTAAACTCGATCCCACGATTTATGAAAGCTAACATCCCATAAGCTTTCTTAACTACCCTATCCACCTGTGTGGCAACTTTCAGTGATCTGTGGATATGAACCCCCAGATCCCTCTGCTCCTCTACACTGCCCAGAATCCTGCCATTTACCTTGTACTCCGCCTTGGAGTTTGTCCTTCCAAAGTATACCACCTCACACTTCTCCGGATTGAACTCCATCTGCCACTTGTCAGCCCAGCTCTGCATCCTATCAATATCCCTCTGTAAGCTTCGACAGCCCTCCACACTATCCACAATACCACCGATCTCTGTGTCATCTGCAAACTTGCTAACCCACCCTTCCACCCCCTCATCTAAGTTGTTAATAAATATCACAAAAAGTAGAGGTCCCAGAACTAATCCCTGTGGAACACCACTAGTCACAGCCCTCCAATCTGAATGCACTCCCACCACCACAACCCTCTGCTTTCTACAGGCAAGCCAATTCTGAATCCACACAGCCAAACCTCCCTGGATCCCTTGGCCTCTGACCTTCTGAAGAAGCCTACCATGTGGAACCTTGTCAAATGCCTTACTAAAATCCATGTAGAGCACATCTACTGCACTATCCTCATCAATCTTCCTGGTCACCTCCTTAAAGAACCCTATCAGGCTTGTGAGGCAAGATCTTCCCTTCACAAATTCATGCTGGCTGTGCCTAATCAGTCCATGATTTTCTAAATACTCATAGATCCTATCTCTTAGAATCCTTTCTAACAGCTTGCCCACCACAGATGTAAGGCTCACTGGTCTGTAATTCCCTGGACTAACCCTACTACCTTTTTTGAATAAGGGGACAACATTTGCCACCCTCCAATTCTCCGGTACCATCTCCGTGGACAACGAGGACTCAAAGATCCTAGCCAACGGTTCAGCAATCTCCTCCCTAGCCTCACGAAGCAGCCTGGGGAATATTCCGTCAGGACCCGGGGACTTATCTGTCCTAATATTTTCTAACAGCTCCAACACATCCTCTCTCTTGATATCTACATACTCTAGAACATTACCCTTACCAACACTGTCCTCAGCGTCATCAAGACCCCTCTCCTTGGTGAATACTGAAGAGAAGTATTCATTGAGAACCTCACCCACTTCCACAGCTTCCAGGCACATCTTCCCACCTTTGTCTTTTATCGGACATACCTTTACTCTAGCCATCCTTCTGCTCTTCACATACGAGTAAAAAGCCTTGGGATTCTCCTTAACCCTAATCGCCAAAACCTTTTCATGTCCCCTTCTCGCTCTCCTCAGCCTCTTAAGTTCCCTCCTTGCTACACTATATTCCTCACGAGCCCTGTCTGATCCTTGCTGCCTACACCTTATGTATGCTGCCTTCTTTTTCCTAACTAGATGTTCCACCTCTCTTGTCACCCATGGTTCCTTCACCTTGCCATTCCTTCTCTGCCTCACTGGGACAAATTTATCTCTAACATCCTGCAAGAGATCCCTGAACAACGATCACATCTGCATAGTACATTTCCCTTCAAAAATGTCATCCCAATTTACACTCTCAAGTTCTAGCCTTATAGCCTCATAATTTGTCCCTCCCCAATTAAACATCTTCCCGTCCTCTTTGCTCCTATCCCTGTCCGCGACAATGCTAAAGGTTATGGAGCAGTGGTTGCTGTCCCCCAAATGCTCACCCACCAATAGATCTGTCACCTGACCCGGTTCATTACCTAAAACTAGATCTAATATGACATTTCCTCTAGTCGGCCTGTCAACATACTGTTTCAGGAATCTGTCCTGGACACACTTAACAAACTCTTCCCCATCTAAACCTTTGGCACTAAGCAGGTGCCAATCAATATTTGGGAAGTTGAAGTCTCCCACTATAATAACCCTGTTATTTTTGCACCTTTCCAGAATCTGCCTCCCAATCTGCTCCTCAGTATCCCTACTGCTACCAGAGGGCCTATAGAATACTCCCAGTAGAGTAACTGCTCCTTTCTTGTTCCTAACTTCCACCCATACTGACTCTAGAGAGGATCCTTCTACATTATCCACCCTTTCTGCAGCTGTAATAGTGTCCCTGACCAGTATCGCCACCCCTCCTCCTCTTCTCCCCCCCTCCCTATCCCTTTTAAAACATTGAAAACCAGGAATATTCAATATCCATTCCTGCCCTGATGTCAGCCATGTCTCTGTGATAGCCACAATATCGTAGTCCCATGTACTTATCCAAGCTCTCAGTTCATCTCCCTTATTCCTGATGCTTCTTGCATTTAAGTAAATGCATTTCAGCCCATCCGCCTTACTACTTTTATAGCCTGTACTCTGCTTCTCCTTCCTCAAAGCCTCTCTACCTGTTAGATCTGACTTTTCCCCATCCCCTTCTACATCTGACCTACTCCTCCGGTTCCCATCCCCCTCGCAAACTAGCTTAAACCCTCCCGAACCACCCCAGCAAACCTGGCTGCAAGGATATTGGCCCCACTCAGGTTCGGGTGTAACCTGTCCTCTCTGTACAGGTCCCACCTTCCCCTGAAGAGATTCCAATGATCCAAAAATCTAAAACCTTCCCTCCTGCACCAACTTCTCAGCCATGCATTTATTTGCCATCTCCTCCTATTCCTATCTCCACTATCATGTGGCACTGGCAGCAATCCCGAGATTGCTGCCCTTAAGGTAAAGCTGATTTAAATTGATTTTGTTCATTTCTGCACGGTTTGGTAAACAGGCCAACCCTCACTTCAATATTAAACTGTTAAAACGTATGACTGTTAAAAATACGTATCTTTCAAGAATTCTGCTTTCTTCTTCTTCTTCTTTTGTTTCGAGCTCAGTACTCTTTCAGCTGAACCACATTGACTACCCTAGGCAGTCGTTTAGTTCTTTCACATACAATTGTATATATGACATCTACTTTAACTGGCATTGTATAAGTGCCAGTCACTCTCTGTTCTCATTTCTAATTATTCCTTCTTGATATTTGGCAGAGTTCTGTTAATTCCACCTGTATTTCGGGCAGATTCAAAATCTTAATAGGCCGCAGAGTCACAATCAGCCATTTTTTACACAATTGCACAGTAATGTTATTCCATTCTTGTCATCTACTTCCTGTATTTTCTACACTAATAAATTCATAATGGTCTTTACTGATGCCGAACTGTTAACCAATTGTAATACACATTGACCTACAGTCAACCCTGCAGACACTTAAATCCCCTTTGAAAGCTCTTTTACATTACAGTGATAATTAACTCAGACTACTTTATCTTATTCCAAGGTATATGTTTTGGGCTTCAGAAGGTTCTGTTCCAAGTATTCATCGTGCCAATCTAAATGCTACAAGAGCAATCTCCATTGTCAAGTCCATGACAAAAGTAAAGACATTGACGCTGGATCTTATTGACAAGAGGCTCTTCTGGTTTCAAAGTGATGCTGAGAACATCTCAAGCAGCATTAGGTCATGTGACTACACTGGAGGCTCAGTTCAGATCATCAAACAATCAATGCAGTAAGTGTAGTGACAAGAAAATTAAGTCATTTTTGCATCCCTTGAATTACCTTCCACTAATGTTTCTTTTTAACATGTAATTTTCAATTATCAAATGCCTGTCTTCCACTTTAATGCTATTGTTACTCTGGTGCATCACAGTTGACATGACAATAAACAAATTCTATGCACTTTATTATGTATAATAGTCCAGGTATTCACTTTTGCTATGTAAACAAAGGAATGAAAATATACTGGAGACACAAGAGGCTGCAGCTGCTGAAATCTGGAGCAACAAACAATCTGCTGGAAGAACTCAGCGGGTCGAGGAGCATCTGTGGGAGGAAAGGAATTATTGACATTTCAAGTCAAAACCTGCTGACCAAAACGTCGACAGTTCCTTCCCTCCCACAGATGCTGCTTGACCTGCTGAGTTCTTCTAGCAGATTATTTTCTCCTGTTACATCGAACCATTATCTTTCCTACCACTGATATTAAGCAAATTTCTTGATTGTCTCTTGGATGATTAACTCCTTTTTAAAGTGTATAAATCACTTCATTTGATAATTAATAGAGTACAGATCTTGCTGTTGTATTAAAATACTTACCGTGAGGAAGTACAATCACTTGACTTGGTTCATGAAAAGGAACTGTGTGACATGCAAGAAGAACAAAATGCAATTTTTTCTTATGATTTGGCATTTCCCCTTCTTTCTGTACAGTCATTGGCCATTTGGACTGTCTCTTTTTGCTGAACATGTGTACTACTCAGATTGGAAGACCAGCACTATTCGTCGAGCAAACAAATACACTGGGAAGGACATAGTGGTCATCAGCCCTACACGGTCCTTCCTGCCTCCAGCTGATCTGAAAGTAGTGCATCCATTCTGCCAGCCGGAAGCTGAATCAGGCTCACAATTATCAGGTAGAGAATTGCAACCAACAATCTGCCGCTAATGGCTTATGGAACCTTTTGTCCATTTGGAATGTTAGAGTCATGGAGTCTTAGAGACATATAGCATGGAAACAGGCCCTTTGGCCCACTGAGTCCACATCAACCATCAATTTACACTTTTCCCAGATTAATCTCATTTTTTAATCTGCAATATTTTACAATATTCTGCAACATTCCAAAGCTACGTTGTAGGTAATAAACTCCAGAGATTTCTTTATTGATGGGATGTGGGTGTCATTGGTAAACTCAATATTTACTGCCTAATCATCTCCTGCACTGAGGCTTTCTAGGTTATTTCAGAGAACATGCATGAGAGTGCAAGCCTTGCATGCTTTGTGGGTCTAAATCAGATGTCAGATTACCTTCCCTTACAGGGAAATTTCTTCACTTAGAAGATGTTGAATCTCTTCTAAGGAAGGTGGGAGAGGTCCAGAGATTGAGAGATTTCTGGACATTAGAGTAATCTTGGGATATGCGAATAGGGCAGGAACTGGTTTTTGAGGTCTGCCACAATCTTTTTGAGTTGTATACAGGTTCAAGGTGATGAGTGGCCTACTGCTGCTCCTATTTCTTATGTTCTCTGAAAGACAATAGTACACCAGATAGATTTTTACAATAATCCAACATTTTCATTGTTATTATTACTGAGGCAAGCTTTTTAATTCCAGATTTTACTTGAATTTAAATTCTCAAGTGGCATGGTGAAGCTTGAATCTGGGTACTAGGTCAGCAATATATCACTTTGCTGGTCAGCCACTGACATATGAACCATGTACAAACTGTAACAACTGTAGAAATGGGCTGTCCTGGCTAATTGAACAACCATGGTGGTAGATATGGCTTTAAACCAATCAGAGGACTAAGGAATAATTTATGTCTAAAGAGGAAGGTCAAGGCTGCAGAGCAAGGTATAATAGGTTAAAGACAATTGGATTGTGTCAGGAATGAAGAGCGAGTTTAAATACTAAGACCACAACAGGAAAGGTATCAAAAAGTAAAAATTAAATGTGCTGTGTATTAATTTACGAAGCATTTATAGTAAGATAAATGAATTCAAGACCTTAAAAAGAGATGAATAAGTTTAATCATGATACCATTGTTGGGACTTGGTCGCAGTGTGTCCAAGATTGGGAGCTAAATATTATCAGGTATTTGGCCTTTTCTGGAAAGGAATGGTGCAAAGGAAATGAGAAATATTCAGTCCAGAAAATCAGCAAGACAATTATTTTGTAACCAGAAAACACTGGTGGAAATAAGTTATATGGTCCAAACTATTTTGTGGGACATCAGGCCCAAGGTGACACATAGAACAGTTCTTCCTACACTCTTCATTTGAAGGAAGGCTTTTCCTTTCCCAGCTCCACATGACTCAATATCCAGTGAACTGAGGATTTTGGAGGTGGTGTAGGGATGGACTGGAGTGCGGGGGTTATCGGAAGAATCTAGTGTGGAGTTGGTGGTAATGGGTGGGGACGGTGGTCAGGAGGATCAGTTCAACTAAAGGGAGTTTGAAACATTGGCATTGTGGCCATTAGTAAAGAGGAACATTGGGCATTGGGGCATCAGGTTGGTCTGGTGTTGGACAGATGAGCAGACGTCCCGTCAGGTCAGAGTCCATTGGGCTATTTGACAGTTGAGACACTGAGGGCATTAACAAGGACAGTTGTGGGAATGAACACCACATAAAGCAGGACTTACTGTCAAGACAATGGATAGCATAGTCTCCTACAGTGGACATGGTAAGACAGGCCCTCTTAAACCAACGTCAAAGCAAACGTCATTCTCCAGTTTGGGCCTCCTTTATGGCTGGCTGGCCCCTCTCTGGGCCTCGATTCTCAAGAGATGGCAAGACATGTTTTGTTCAGTGTTTTTATGTCATTGTGCATGACTGAAGCTTCTGTGCAAATGCAAGTTATATGTACAGAGGGCCAGGTCTGAATCTGTGGTACTGACTTACTTACTGTCCATTATAGCTCCAGCCACTTTGGCAAGTATTTCAATGGTTCCCCATCTCTGCTAAGGTTCTCAGCTTCCGTTATCTGCCCTATAATCAAAGGAGAAACACCAAGCTATATTGGAGTCATTAGAGCCTCTTCAACTTCGATGTTTTCATGTCTCTAATAAACATTTCTGCAGAAAATGATGCTGGAAGTATTTGCAAGAAAAGCCTCGAGGGAAAGCACTGCAAATGTGAGGATGGCTATGTTCTCAGTGATGATCAGAAATCATGCAAAGGTAAACTTCATCTCATGATATAGAATCTCATTGCAGTGTCTCCTTTCATGGTTTAGTCTTTCTCACATCCTCAAAACTATGAACTTATAGCCATTTTCTGTCTTACCTGGCAGTTTCACTTCTGCTACATGGTACGGGGCATTACAGTAATAGGGTGACAAGTCCATGAAGGACATCTTGTCACACTCACTAAAAAGGAAACAGAAGCACAATTAAACATTTATTTCTATATCACTGGAATAATTCATAATCACAAATAAATGATACAATAATATTTCTAACATAATTAATGCATTAACATCAAGAACTGTAACAAAATCACAAAACTTGTTAGTAACTCAATTATACCTTTTACAAACTTAATTGTTTACAGAATAGAACTGTGTGTGTCATAGTCAGATGCATGCACATTGTCTTCATGTGCATATGTGCTGCATGTTAGATACTGTTTGCATCCTATACACAGAATTCACATAAATTGCTCTGGCTATAGAATTAGAGCTGGTGCCAATGAGATGGGACAAATGGCCTCTCTCCAGTATGCTTCCAAACATTCTGTGTTGAAAAGCATGAAAGAATAGCATGCTAATGTTTATCTATTGTGTATGTATGATAGAGGTAAGATGTTCTACTTCCAAATTACAAGTGTTGGGAATATTATTAGGAACTTCTTTTTCCATCCAGCAATTTTATGAAGGGAAGTCACAGGCTAGGGTATGCAACTTCTAACTTGGGCTACCTATGTGTTCCAGACAAAAGGGAAAATCTACTACATTTCCACATTTATCTACCTAGGTAATGGAAGCACTTCTTTTATGAGTAAACTAATATTTATCTGTGGGGATGAAAAACACTATGATGCTAGAGGAACTCAGCAGGCCAGGCAGCATCATGGAGAAAAGCAAGCAGTCAACCTTTGTGGTCAGGACTCTTCTTCAGGACTGAAGATAGGAAAAGGGGAAGCCCAATATATACGAGGGAAAAGCAAAAAGTGATAGGCGAGAGAACTGTGGGGAGATCAACTATTTGTTTAGATTGTGAGGTTGGCAATGCTAGATAAATGTTCTAGGATAGTTTCCTTAACAATTGCAGCAGGTTTTAGAATTAGACTACATATGCCCAAAAGTCTTTGGTACATTAACAATCAGCAGAATAGCCTTAGCAGAACTGGCAACAACTAACACAGGCAACTTCCACCTGGATAATCTTCCTTGGATCTTTTAAAAGAGACACAATCATCATCAACCAATCTCCAAAAATGTCAGTCAGATGTCAATCAGTAATCCTTCAGCAACACATTTGAATGGATTCTCTTCAGCAGTTCCAAGTAAAATTGACTGAAGTGGTGGTGTTGGGGGACGGGCCGGGAGGGGTGTGGGGGGATGAAAAATCAGCAGAGTGGTCTCAGCAAGGTCAGCAACAGTCAGTACAAGTAGTTCCCATGGGTCTTTTAAATGATACACAATCACTGTCAACCTACCCACCTTACTGCCTAACTTTAAATTATACAGCACAGAAGTATACCACTTGGCCTAGTGTCAGTGTTGGCTCTCGAAGGATCTATGCATGTGCTCCTACCATTCCTCTCCTTCCCCATACTCCTGCATTCTGTCTGTAACTTGGCGCAGTAACGTTCTTGTGCTTTGCCTACCTCCAAATCAAATCTTCATGCAGATTTTCCTGTTTCTGACTCGTGTATCTTTATTCCTCAGATGTCAATGAATGTGCTTTTTGGAACCATGGTTGCACATTGGGCTGTGAAAATGTCCCAGGCTCTTATCATTGCTTCTGTCCGAAAGGGTTTGTACTGCAGCCCGATATGAAAACATGTCAGGGTAAGATTTTGCGAAAATACCTTCCCAAGCAATTATAAGTGAGGGACAAGACTATTCAGCTTATCAATACTCAGATGTCCAGTATCCAGACAGCGTCTTGTACTTTCTAAACAAATTTTGTTCCCAAAAAATTGTTACATCATACAACCTAGAATTTCCATTGAAAAAACTGATATTTACTGTTGGGACTGAAGAATTTATTTTTACTGGAAATGTCAATGTTTGTTAAAATTATTTGTTTATTAAGTGTTATAAAATATAATCAACATCTATGAAAACAAATCTGTGCAAATTTAGAGCCTAAATTTTGCCATACATTCATATAATCCATATCTGACCCTCCAAAGAGAAAATTATGATATAAATTTTCACTTTACAAGAGGTTTATGTGTACTGATCAGAACATGCAGGACAATGGCTGTTCTTTCTCCTCCTGCTAAGGTTAGGGCTTGTGGTGAACTTCTTATGACACAACCTCAACAATAAGTAATTTGGGAATGTCCACCTGCCTTCATAAAGGCCAATGGGCAAAGACTACAGGTGGGCAAATAACACCATATTTAACGTGATTTCAGCTGTAGATTCATAGGCCTTTGAAGTTTGGCTTTAATTATTTGTGTCAATCTTGACTCAATAGGTAGCAGCATTGACATCCAACTCACTATCCATCCATCACCAAAATTCAGCAATTGTGCATGACAACTTTGTGGATATTTGCTACTGCACTGTTTGGTTATTATCTTACATTTACTTAAAAGGTGGTGTAAGGGTAACCACCTTTTTAAAATGATAAATGATAAAGTGGGGAGACATGCATTGGAAAAAATTACAGGGGAGATTGTTTATATGGATGGAGATGTTTTGGATCCTATGTGACAGTTTTACATTGCAGGAGGCCCCATTGGTTCTGATTAAAAAAGAAGAATTTGTTTTTGCAAACCAAGAGGCTTTTTTTCAAATAATACTACATATGTTTAAATGAGAATCACTAATGTCTTTAGATTAAGGAACGTACCCAGTCAGGCTGTTTCTTAAAAAAAACCTACTTGACCCCTCGCTTTCCTTAATCACTACCCCACCTCCAACTTTATTTTTAAAGCTTCTAATATGCAGTCCTGTTGCCATGTTCACTACCCATCCCCTTCAATACCTCATGAGTTTGAATGCTTTCAATACCAATCCTGTAGTCTCCAGAGTATTGAAACATCCACCTCATTGTCTCCAGGGGGAGAGAATAGTATTAACTTCACCATTCCTCTTGCTGTACCATGTGGTCCTCCATGGCATACACTGACATGGCTCTCTTCCATTTGCCAGTGCTGGTTTCCTATTGAATTCAATTGATGTCCCATGTCTGACCCCCACATTCCTCACCAGGTACTTGATGGCATTGTATATCATCACTTAGATTTTGGATGTTGCCTGCCAGTGATGTCTATCATGTATCTGTGCATACATGCACTTATGCATATGATAATAAACTTATTTTTATCACCAATTCTCCACTAACACTTTCATTTCATGACCATAAACATGTATTTGGATTGTCCTATTTCAGTTGTGAAGTTATCAGAATACTTAGCGCAGGTTAGCACTAAACCTTCAGTTCATTCATAATAAGAACTCTCCAGTGAAGACCCCACAATCCCATTCCTTACCCTGTTAGCCAGCTAATACTTAGTCTACTGGTACACAATTTCACAGACCTCATTTCAGCTCTTTCTGTTTCTGAAACTCTATGTTATCTTAATGGTTGCCTCAATCGCAATGCTCCTCCTTGCCTTTTTACCTTTCCCTACATCATCCTGGCTAGCTTCCAAAATTCAATCCTTCAAAATCTGCCAATCGCAGAATGTTTCTACCTACATTTCATGCTGCACTAAATCCCATTCACCAATCATGTGATTCCAACCAACCTGTACTTGCTGTCTGTTGCCCACACTCAGAACTTTTTACATATTTCCTCCAAACTTCCAACTCCCTTTTAAGAGTTAGCTGAACTTTATACTCAGCTACACCTAACTTTTTAAAATGATGCTACATTAAAAGGCATAATAGAAATGCAAATTTGTGTAGGTTGGTGTAATCCTGATCTGGTTTTTAAATATGCGCACATTAATAAGTAATAACACATCTAGCATAATAATGACTTGAAATAAACTTGGGACAAAAAACACCATTCGAGGCTTGCATTGCTTAAAACAACATCGATAACAGTATGCTGTTGATGCCCTTTCTTTTCTAATGGCACGACTTTCATTACATATATCTCAATGAAGAAAATCAAGGAACATACCTTGATCAATCAAGAATGAATAATCTTTGTTCAAATGAAGGGGCAGTTCTGATCTTAACTATGAAATGCTAATATAATACTTTGAATAAACAAGAACAACCTGGATTTATTTAACTATATAGATGTGTTCTAATGTTAACAATAGAAATATCCTAATGTAAAACAATTATAAAATGTGAACCTGATGCTTTAATTAGCTATTTCTTCCTATTCCTACTGATATTTTGTATGAAGTGTATTATTTTCAATCTTGGACTGGTTCAGTGACAAGCCATAATTATTCAGATTGCTGGAACCTAGAATGTTGTTTTGTTGTGGGTCAAATATTGAAATATGTTAGTATGATAATATACATTTGATGCAGAATTTATTGTAGTGAATACTGAGCTATTACCTGATTTCATACACGAAAATAAAGTCATTTAATGTAATGGATTGATAAAGCAATTACTTGCCATATAGAAATATCCTAGATGATAAACAAAATAGGATCCACGATGAGCTGCCAATTGAATATTAGCCAATTGGATACAAAATTGGTGGAAGTGGACAAAGTGTGGTAGTGGAGGGTTGTTTTTCAGATTGGGGCCCTGTGGCCAGTGGTGTGCCACAGGGATTGGTGCTGGATCCTCTATTGACTGTCATATATATTAATAATTTGGATGAGACTGTAGGTGGCATGATTAGTAAGTTTGCAGATCACACCAAAATTGGTGGTGTGGTGGATAGTGAAGAGGATTGTCTAAGGCTACAACGGGATCTTGATTAACTTGGAAAGTGGGCCAAGAAATGGCAGATGAAATTTAATTCAGACAAGTGTGAAGTGATGCACTTTGGGAAGTTAAAGCAAGGCAGCATATACACAGTTAATGACAGGGACATAAGAGGTGTTGCAGAACAGAAAGACCAAGTACATAGTTCCCTGAAAGTGGCAGAATAGGTAGACAGGGTGATGAAGAAGGCATATAGCAATCTTGTCTTCATCAGATGGGGCACTGAGTACAAGAGTTGGGTTGTCATGTTACAGCTGTACAAGATGTTGGTGAGACTGCACTTGGAATGTTGTGTGCAGTTCTGGTCGTCATACTGTAGGAAGGATGTGATTAAGCTAGAAAGGGTGAAATGATTCACAAGGATGTTGCTGGGACTGGAGGGCTTGAGTTATATGAGAGAGACTGGCTAGGTCTGGAGCAAAGGATGCTGAGGGGTGATCTTATGGAGGTTTATAAAATCATGAAGGGCATAGATAAAATGGATTTTCACACTTTTTCCAAGGTAGGGGAGTCTAAAACTAGAGGACGTAGATTTAAGGTGAGAGGGGAAAGATTTAAAGGGGACATGAGAGGTAACATTTTCACACAGAGGGTGGTGGGTAGAAGAAGTTGGAGAGGTGGGTACAATTAGAATGTTTAAAAGGCATTTGGACAGGTTCATGGATACGGATATAGGCCAAATGCAGGCAATGAGACTAGTTCAGGAAGATACCTTTGTCAGTATGGACGAGTTGGGCCGATGGGCCTGTTTCGGTGCTGTATTATTCTAAGACTCCATGATTCTATGACTAATTCATCATAGCTCACTGACTAAAAAGAGGCTGAAACTCCACACTTAAAGACCCAGCAGATTCTCATTACCCCAAGAATGGGCTCTTCAGAACAGCTATCAAAATTATTATTGTTGTGAAATCTCCTGTATAAACTTAAGGACAGAGGAAGATAACATATCAATTTTGCGATTTTTTTTTCAATTATTATTGTTGATGCAGAATGTTCTTTTAAAACCACTATGTTATTCCTTAGATAATAGGGGAAAGTAACTATTAGCTGAGCAATGATCCAGTTATTACAAGGAATTTGGTGGAAATATGCATCACAATAATGTGTCTATATTGGTCTTTACGTTCCACACAAAGCTTCTCCACACGTCGCTTCATTTCTCCTTCCTCCTGCATTTAATTTGCTTCACAAATACATCAGTGCTATTGGTCTCATTGAGGTAACTAGTTTCATATATTAACAATTTATTAATTGTCCATTAGCTTATATGAATTTCCCAAGATAAATAAGTGCAACTCTAGAAAATAGTCACAAAATATTTCAGAACGGTGAAGAACAATATTAAGATTCATTTATCAAATAAAAATTGCAGCAGAAGCAGACTGTAGCATTCTGTGCCCTAATATATAACTATGGTTTTAGCTGAACTTTAATAGATATGTAAGTGTGATCGTTGAGTTCTTTAATTCATTAATTGTTAAATACTTCATTAGCTCCAGCAAGTTTTGGTACATATACCACAGCGTGACTTGTCAATGGTTTGAATGAGCTATATGAGAAATTGAAAATGCATTTATAGTCCATGTTCACACTGCAGCTTTGACCCAAACAGAACCATTTCCAAAGTAGCCATGATCTCTTCCATTTTTCGAATGACCATATTGAGCCTTGACCAATATCACTTACAACCGAAGTTGTATTCAAAAAGTACATTTGGATTTAATAGAAATTTACCTGTGTTCGAAGTTAAACAAAACATCTTTAGCTAAATTATCTTTATAAGCTGTTAATAATTTTAATAGTAGCAAAATGATGAGATTCATTGAAACATAGAAAAATGTATTTATGGACTATTCGGCCTCATAAGTTCATTCTGTCATACATTGGATATTGATGATGGCCAATATGTACATACTTCTATTCTCTTTCCCTGCCTTTTCTTCCCTTGATACAATTTCCTAACGAAGAGCTATTCATTTCAGTCTTGAATGAAAAATACAAAATAAAAATGGGAAAATAATACTCAGTTCCAACACATTCTCCCTCTCTTATCACATCCTTTAAATATACCCAGGAATTTTCAATGTCTGCCAGCACTTTCACCGAAAAGTCCTGGCAGTGTAAGTGACTGTTAGGAAAATGAAGGCTTTTCATCACAATACCATTAAAAACCCAGGAGTAGTAATTAGGAAAATAGAAACTTTTTATTCAATGGGAACAAGGAGTAATATTTCTCAATAATGAGGGAAAAAAACACTCATTTTATTGTGCAGCAATATGTTAGAATAATAGTTGAAAGATATTAATTTAACTGCTGCTGTGTTTACTTTATTTACCAGATCTTACTCCATGTTTGGAAAATTACACCGAATGCAGCCACGATTGCACTCAGACATCTAAGGGGCCAATCTGCATCTGTCCACCAGGATCTGTTTTAGGATCTGATGGCAAAACGTGTTCAGGTATCAGTTTGGATCCCTAGGTTATTTTGAAAAGATTCCCCTATCAATGTGTATTTGTTTATCAATAAATGTGATTACGATTAAGCATTAAACATTATAAAAGATGGATCAATATAATATTTTTGAGATTAATTACTTACATGATGGAGTTTGGAATAATCAGAATGCATGTACTACTGACTAATTAAACAGGATACTGTCCCTGAAGCATTAAATACCAATCTACTCTGGGGAAGAATTTACATCTGATAAGTTTAATATGAAGTAAATATGTCAGGAATGGTAACAGAAGTAAATTTTGCAACTTACAGACAGGTTTGGAACTGTGAAGATTGTGCCAAATTACCTTCATTCAAAGTTTACCTGTACAGATATACTGTGAAAGAAGCATGGTATCTGCAAGATCCTCCAAGTTTAAAACTTTTGCTGGTTGGACAACTTGTGGAAGGATCTCATTTGAAAGGCGAAAGTCTATAGTGTCGGATCTGGTTATTTTCAAATACACAGGTTCTTTCAGGAGTCCAGGAATGAGTTGAAAACAACTTGGTGCTTCAAAGTTTTATTGGAAAGTTTAAAACAAAGAAACAGTCACAGAGCACATGGCATTAGCCTTGATGAGCCAAGACAAAGGGAACAAAAGATGAGCTCAGGCCAGGGGGGAAGAAGAGCAAGAGAGAGATTAACAAAAAGATGACACCTTTTATACCTGAGATAAGAGACGCTCTTCAGCTAACAATAGTCCAATCAGGAAACCTATTAGACACTTGTGGCCAAACCAACCAATGAAAAAACCACATATTCACCTGATGGACGAGCCAATAAGCTAGTAAGTGGCCATTCCTTGTGCTGCCACTTGAGGTGCATTAAGCACTATACATGTTAAAAAGCTAATTAAAAACAGTCGAATCCAACAATGGCATTGCAAATTGGATCCAAAATTGCTCAGTAGCAGGAAGCAAAAAGCATTTTAGTAAATAGAAGGCTTTTTGCAGTGGAGTTCAGGAGACTCAGTCCTAGGATCAATGTCTTGATGCTTTATATTATTGAAATATTGAATAAGGAGTTTACTGATAATCCAAAAATTGGCTCTGCTGTTGATAGTGAGGAATTCAAGTTGTGGACTGCATGAAGCTATCAGTGCATTGCTCAGGAGAGTAAAAAAATTGTAGTAAATGGAATTAATTCTGGAGGAGTATACAGCACTCAATTTGGGAAGAATAAGCAAGGCAATGGAATGCACAATAAATGGTGGGATGCTGCAAAGTGGAAGAACAGGATTCTTTGAGTGTAGAATAGATTATTTGGGTTTTTATGGAGGCATTCAGAATACTTCCCTTTATTGGCTGAGGCATAGAATGCATCAAAGCTTATGCTAAGACTGTCTAATGCATTAACTAGGGCTTATATACATCATGGGAAGGATGCAATAGCACTCAAGGGGGTACAGAGGAAATTTGCAAGAATATTGATGGATATTCCTAGTTATGAAGAAAAATTGACTGGCCAAGGATAGTTTTCTTTGGAAGAGTAGAAGCCAAATGGAGATTTAATCAAGAGATAAATAGTTATGAGAGGTCCAGATAAATTGGTTTCAGAACAAATTCTTTCCATTAGCAAAGAGGTCAATAACTAGGAGATATAAATTGATACAAAGATTAGATGGGTGTCAAGGATATTACTTCTTCACCTTAAGGGTAGTGAGGGTCTGAAATTCAATCCTTAAAAGGACGGTAGAGGCCTAAACCCTTATTGCATTAAAGGGTACATTAGCTAAAAACTGTGAAAGATGAGTTGGGTGAGGAAATTGACTGAATTAATTAAAATGATATTTTCTTTTTCCCTTACTATCTTACATTATCCAGATTATATATTGTTCACTTGATGAACATGTATAGGACTCTGATTAGCCCTCAGTAGCTTGGCAATAACAGATCCATCCTGAGAATATTTCTTCCTGTGTCTCTCTCATATCACGACAATGAGATCACTAGTAACATCAGTCATTGTAAGAGGGAGCTAAAAAGGTAATTGACCAAAAAAGGCCAGACAGACAAATGGTAGTGAAATGTGCTTTTAAACTCTAATTTTTCCTGTTTTTGCAATTTCCCAAATAATCAGGATTGTGACTTTAGATGATTACTATGTCTTCTCTTTTCAACATAGTGAATTAATGTGTTGGGCATTCCACATGTATGACATCAGTAGAGATTATGCACTAACGTCTTTAAGAATAGCATAAAGGGTAATTGTTGCAATTATACTAAATCTAAATAATTGGCATTGGGAATTTCTGAAGTAAGGTTTGCTTCTGCTCTGTAAGAATCTAATTGTTAGAACATCATATCTCATTATGATCCAATCCTCAGATACTCCATTCTTTTCCTTGTAAAATGGAATGTTACTTTGGGACCCAGTTATATTAAAGATTTCAGCTGTATCAAACACATGAAGCCAGAGAGATAATTTCTGAACAATGTTTGACAAAAATACCACTTAAACAATGAATGCTGTACAGTGAGTTCATCACTAATTTAATATTTTTTTCAGGCTGTATGACACCAGATAATGGTGGCTGTAGCCAGATCTGTGTACCACAAGGTCCAGTGTCTTGGAAATGTGAATGTCTGCCCGGCTATAATCTGGAGCTTGACGGACAGCACTGCCATGCTTCAGGTTGGTCGTGATGCCTGATGTTGACAATGTCATGAAATCATGACTTCTTGATTTTGAATATCATATTTTAGCATGAATTTGGAAAGGATGACGTAGGAGAAGCACTTTCAATTCAATGTTTGCTCTTAATTATGTAATACATGTTTATAAAATAAAATCAGCTTCTCAATATAAGGAGCAGCTATACAAAGTTACAAGCTTGACATGGATCTTTGCACACATTGGCAATTCACTGTATTAAAAATTAAGAGGACGCAACAATCTGCTGGAGGAATTCAGCGGGTCAAGCAGCATCTGAAGGAGGAAAAGAATTGTCAATGTTTCACGTTGAAACCCTGCATCAGGGCTGAGAGTAGAGAGGTGAGATGGCCAGTATAAAGAGGAGAAAGGGAGCAGTCAGAAAGCAGTCTGTGGTGATCGGTGGACTGTAGAGGGGTGTGAGATGACAAGTAGGTTGCGCCCGGTAAAGGAGGGGAGTGGGGGTGGAGCTGGGAGACAGTGGCAGTTGAATGAGAGATGGAGGCAGACACAGAGAGAGAGAAAAAGAAATTGAGAGGCAGATGGAGCAAGGTGGGGGGAGGGGAGTGTGAAGGTTGGAGACCTCTGCTGGAGGGAGACAAGCAGGAACACAAAGCCCTACCAGTGCTGGAGTCTGATAAGTAAAGGAGGTGAGAATGGGAACCATGAGGGGAAAGGTGAATGGCAGATGGAGCCGGAACCAGAACCAGATAGGGAGGGGTGGGGGGATGTACTGTGAATGTAGTGGGTGGATGGAACCAGGAGGGGAGGGGGATGAAAATTGGTGATGGGAGGCTGGGGTGTGGGGAGAGGGTTTTGAAGGA
The DNA here is from genome assembly GCF_009764475.1 of Pristis pectinata. Classification (NCBI taxonomy): domain Eukaryota; kingdom Metazoa; phylum Chordata; class Chondrichthyes; order Rhinopristiformes; family Pristidae; genus Pristis; species Pristis pectinata. The sequence goes on from NC_067406.1 coordinate 103,535,921, forward strand.
AAGGTCCTTGAAAGACAAGACTGGGTGGAAAGTAGATTTGTAAAATTACTTTATTATTTGCTACTTTTGAAAAGTCTACTTTTCCTACTCCATTAAGTATTTTCTCTTTGAATCTCTGTTCTTTTAGAATTGGGGGGAAGTGCCCCACTTCCCCCAGTGCTGCCACTCACTTTGGAGGTCCAGTTGTTTTACAGCAAGGAGCCAATCCACAGCAAACTAATTCTGGGAATGCCTCTGGAAAACTACCCAGCATAACAAATTTGCTTCAAACTCATTGTTTCAGTGAATCATAAATTTGCATCTTAAGTGGAATAGCCCTAAAATTGCACCAGGTGCCCAATCATGTTGGAACTCACAACATTTTCTGCAATTTAAAAGCGGTCATCTGGTTTATTTTCAATAAATAAATGTCTCGACATGAACAATAGACAAATAAAATTTCCAATTAAGGCTTTAAGCAGAAGAACTGGAGCCCTGACATTCTGACAAAGGGTCTTTGACTTGAAATATTTCTCTTTTCACAGATGCTGTCAGACATGCCGAGAGTTTCCAGCATTTTCTGTTTTTATTGCAACTACAACCCTATTTAATTACATGTAAAATAGTGGAATTGACCATCATCAAGAAATTTGGAAAAGGTTATCTGTACAACAAGAAGCTAGCCAACAACATTAACATTCTATCTTTGCCTTTATTGACAAAGTGATTCTCTCAGTGGTCTCCAGCAAACCCCACAATATTCCAAAGCCCAATCTGGTAGTTGCTTTGGAAATTTAAGGAGCTGATCTGAGAGCTTCTTCTCTACTCTCCATTGTATATTCACAGTCCGGCGGTTCTTCTATTGCAAGGCTATCTCCTACCATTTCCTTGTACCTCTCAAAAAACATCTGTACCAACCTCTTTCAAAGTTTCCTTCAGTATCTTTATCGGGTTAAAAAGGCCTCTCCCTCAGTAATTTTTAACATTGTCAAAATTCTAATTGACTAACCTTTGGCCCTTCATTTGTCAAAGTACTTCCACGCCATTTATTTTGCTGAAAACAAAAACCCCTCACATCCAGTACTAGCCTTATCTTCATTTCCTCATGTCCAGAGAGCCATTTTCAGCATACCTGGCATACCACTGGTTTAGTTGCCCATCATCAGATCTGGCTAGAGCATGTTCTGCATGATTGGGCCACTCTATTTTCTGCCATGATATCCAGCACTTTAAAACCATCCCAGATAACAAAAATAATCCCCACCCTCTTGATGACCAACTGATTCCTTAAGGTTCTTTGCCAGTTTCCTTCGAACAAGCACAAGGTCACAAACTGTTGAGGCCATTTGCACATCTACTTCAGACGTGTGTTTTCCCTTCCCCTTGCCTAGTAAACCCTACTGTTTCACCAGTTTTTCTCTCTCAGTTCCCCTTGTCCCTGAGACCACATCCTGCTCCCTTGACATAAGATCCACTAAACTAACCATTCAAATCCCCTTCCTGGCCCCATGTCAGTTAACATTGTAAATAGTTATTTCTTTTTGGATCATGCCTGCTCCCCTTTCAAAATTGCCATCATTAATGTCTCCAAAAATCTATCCTCAACCCCTCAATTAATAACAACTAACATTTAATATGGATCTCTGTTCCTTTTTAAATTTTCTTGAAATTTTGCTATCTCACAAAGTTCTCCCCATCTTTTCTGCAACTCATTCTCTAAGAAAAGTTTACATTTCTGCCCCAAGTGTCAAATGCAGAGCTTAAATTTGTTCTTGTTTTTTCCCTTCTCATCTTTCGTGCCTTCTTATCCTCAAGTTCAAAGTTCTAACAGGATGTCTTCCTGGTGGGAATTTGCAGCTGAATATCTTTTAAGTCTCACAGCATAGTTGCTCCTGCTCTCTGTAAAGGTTTGGGCATGAAGACTTCAATATCTGAATCACTGCTTTTGAGTTTTTATTGAAAATAATCCAAATTTTACTTAACAGGTCCCAGACCATTCTTGTTATTTGCAAATGGTCATGATATACGGCGCATAAACTTTGATGGAACAGATTATCATATTGTACTGGAAGGACAGATGGGAAGAGTCTTAGCACTTGATTATGATCCGGTTCAAAGTAAGGTAAATAGGATTTTATAATTTCACGTGGTTTATCCTTCGTGAGTGATTTTAAATTCTTCAAAGGCTTTCAGGGTTCAATCAATATATCAATTTTATTGATATTTTAGATGCAAAAGCTTAGAAATTACTGTTGGTGAAATTGGGAAAACAAATCTTACGGCACACTGATCACATTCTATGCTTTTTGCAGAAGGGTTAGCCTATTTTAAAATCAATGAATATTAATTAGATATGCTTTTTAAAGTATTGTTTAAATAATCATTCAAAATTGCTTACATTATCATTATCAACAGTGACTTTCAGACCATGGTAATTCAGTAATCTAGTTCATTGATCATGAAAAGCATTAAATCATATACTGCATAATTATAAGACAATCAAATGGTAGCAATGCTGAGTACAATCACTCATCAAGGACATTACCACTCTTACGATTAACCTCTTTCAATGAAGAAGGCCAGTCCTTCATGCTTTTTAATGACATCTTCATTTTATCTCAAAATTGTGCATGGTTTTATGGTCAATTTTCGTGGTATTTGCTGGGATTCTGGTAAAGATGAGCCTTTGTTTTAGTTGTCCTGCACTGAGGAAAATGTTGTCAATCCTGTCCTGAAAAGTGTCTGCATGTTGGCTGAGAATAAGACTGGACTGGATTAGTTACCAAGAAGTGTTTTGAAAGTCGCATGTGGGACCAGTCAGACAGCTCACGTTAGAAATCATGGGTGCAGAGCTGATGATTTTTCACCCTTTAAAATGAATGTCAGGAAATAGCTGTATGCCTGTGATTTCCTATGTTGCATTCCCTGTGATCATCATCTCTCTTCAGACAACAATTACCAATATGTCATGGATTTCCCTGTCAGTTGGACATCGTTGCATTAGATTTGGTCAGGAATGACCAACATGTCAAAAAGCCTCGCAGGTTACCTTCACAGATGTAGTTTTATGCTTTAGACTGATAGAGTAGGGGACACTGTAATGATTGAAGTGTATTGCAGAGTACAGATATCAGTACTATGCATCCCATTCTGGCATGCATGTCATTGGAGTGCCTTATGTTATCACTGGTGCTCAAAATAGAAAGTCCTCCATTCTCCAGCTCATTATTGCTGTTTGAAATAACAGGGCTTGGATGTAAGCTTTGACATATGGTAAACAGGCTACAATTGACAATGGTTCAACAAGATTATTGTGCACGTTCATACAGATACAATGCTCTTCGATATTTCGGCAAACTGTTCTGTGTAACATTTATTGACCTGTTTTATGAACCTACTGTGTGGTCTTTTTCATTTGCAGGTTTATTTTGCTCACACAGGCTTGAAAGAGATCGAAATAGCTAATCTGGATGGTTCAGAGCGTGAGAAACTCATTAGCAATGATGTGGATTTACCTGAAGGACTAGCTGTGGACTGGATTAACCGCAAATTATATTGGATCGACAGGGGGTATGTCTATAGTTAAAGAGCTAATTCTCAAGGTTTACCTTAATTTTAACTATTTGGTGAAGTCACATGTTTAGCTGGACATCTGTTAGTGCTCCTTAAAGTATCCATTAGCAAATAACTGTAAGCATTAACAAGTAGGATTTGGAAGTATCCAGATAGATAAATTTAGTTTGGCAAAGGAAGAGATGGTCTCACACATTTGCCAGGAAAATGAGATTTTTATTTTCCGTACTTACTTGGGGAACTAATATTTTATCAGATTACTGATGATGCTTCAAATGCACCTCCGTCTCTAATAAACAATGTTGGTCAATTGGAATGAGACAGTTAGTATGTTTCTATACTTCACGCTTGTGCGATACCATGCTGCTGGTTTCATACTTCGTGTTTTGTGACTGACAAGAAGTAATTGATAGATGCAGGTTTCTCAAAAATCTCTCTGCAATATTCTCTTCTTCCAATTCAACCCATTTTTATTGTGACTCTGGTTGAAGTGAATAAGCACAATTATTACAAGTTCTGTTTTATGAATTAACTCTGAAAAGCCATGCCTAATTCAAGTTTCAAAGTCAAAGGCATTTTACTGTTTTTACATTTGTGCATCATCCCACTGGACCTATCCTGAGCTATTTCAGCATGAACACCCCCAAGTCAGGGCTGCCCTTACCTGCCATTTGAGATCAAATCCAAATAAATCCAGTGCAAATATTTATAGACATTCCTTTGGCAAGCTTCAAACTGTAAAGGAGCAGGAAGAGCAAAGGATTTGCTGAAAGTGCTAATTAAAATATTATTACATTGCTGTTGCACTGGAAATTTCTTTTTCATTATAGTCTACAGCTGTAACTGGTAGTACTGCTTCTATTATGGGTTTTCCCATAGGAGGAAGATTTGCATTAGAATTTTGATTAAACATGCATTCCATATCCTGAATGTAATATATTACAGCATTTATATTGTGAAAGAAATCAAACGAAAATAAAAAAAAATGATTTTTTACAGTACCTTTTACAGGTTCCAATTCACACATCAAGATGAAGTATTTTTGAATTGTTCACAGTAATTGTGGGCTGCACAGTGACATAGCTACTGTCTCACTGTTCCAGTAATTGGTTTCAGTCCTGACCTCTGGTGCTAACTGTGTGGAGTTTGCACATTCTGTCCATGTGGGTTTCCTCTTCGGTTTCCTCCCACATCACAAACACATGTAAGTTGGGAGGTTATTTGGCCACAGTAACTTGCCCAAGTGTAAATGAATGGCAAAATCTGGGAGAGGTTGACGGGAATGTGGGAAGAATAAAGTGGAATTACTGTAAGGGGATGCAAAATGTTCGATGCAGACTCAGTGGGCAAAAGGGACTGCTTGCCTGCTGCATGATTCTATAATCTGTTTTAATGCTGTTGATTAAAAGATCAGTGTTGAGCAGGATCGGGGATATAATTCCACTATTCTTCTTTAAAATGTTGCTGCGGGATCTTTTGCATCCACCTGAAAAAGTAACTCAGGGCCTCAGCTTAACTTCTCAGAATGGTTACGGTACAGAAGGAGGACTTTTACCCCATCAAATCCATGACTACTCTGTGGAAGAGCAATTCAGCTGGACCCACACCCCCAACAGTCCTGAAAGTTCTATCCTTTCAAGTACTGATGCAGTTCCATTTTGAATGCAACAATCAAATCTGCATCCATTACCATCCATGGCCAGTGCTATCCCACTGTGAACAGCTTCTATCCCACTGTGATAAGACTATTGAACGGTTCCCTTATACGATGAGATGGACTCTGACCTCACAATCTACCTTGTGGTGACCTTGCACCTTATTGTCTACCTGCACTGCACTTTCTCTGTAGCTGTGACACTTTACTCTGTACTGTTATTGTTTTTACCTGTACTAGCTCAATGCACTCTGTACTAACTCAATGTAACTGCACTGTGTAATGAATTGACCTGTATGATCGGTATGCAAGACAAGTTTTTTCTACTGTACCTCGGTACAAGTGACAGTAATAAACCAATACCAATACCAGTGCATTCCAGACCATAACTACTCTTTTATGTCAGTGGAGTGTCAGCTGAGATATTTTATGCTGAAGCCCCTCAAGCAGAATATTAACTGCTAAGATTTGCAAGAGGAAGTATGAATGCTTCTAACTAGGCCACAATGTTCAGTGTGTGGGCCAGATTTAAGCTGGCCATCACAAGTCTTGTGACCACAAGGGCATTAAAGAGAAAGAAAACCTAGATTTCCAGCCATGCAGAGTATCTGCTGATCCTATTGTGTCAGCTAATGAGTTGCAGAAAGAATGAGACTTATTTACTCCAAAAATAGACCCTATTTGTACAGTGTGACAGCAAACACTGCATAGAGACTATTTAAAAAGAATCTTCAGGAAGGACACCCAGCAGAACTCATGACCAAATCTACTGCTTCATTTCAATAAAAACAGTGTGATTTCTCCATCACATCAGTGAATAGGGGATTGTTGCATACAAACAGGGGAGCTGAGTATAACTTCCAAGCATAAGAATTGTGTGTATTAAATTCAATCCCTGTCACTTAAAAGAGAGCAATCTGACAGGTGGGGTAATTGCCAAATCTTCTCCATTCCAGCTGAGAACAGTGGTAGCACAATATGCAGCCAATATTATTTTGTATTGGAACATAGAAGCACATTTACAGCAGACTGGGGCATTCAATGAGCATTCATCCATTGACGAATGTACAGACACACTCATGAGGCACGAAGAGCTTAAACAAACCTCTTATTCAAGGGCTCTTCACAGCCTATCTCCTTTTACAGGCTATTACAACAGAGTGAGTAGTCTTAAACAAATGATAGTCTTGAAACAATTATTGTTTTCTATCGATATTACATGAACTATAGAGCCAAATAAGGAAGTGCATGATGAATCACTATAATAACTGCCACCTCTCTTTGTTGCAGGTTATCACATATTGCACGGAGTGGACTCAACGGTACACACAGAGAAGTGATTGTCCATGAAGGTGTCAACAAGCCAAGAGGAATTGCTGTCCATCCGTTGGTTAAGTAAGTGTGAAATTACAAAGTGATTAAGCAGCAAGTGGGTTGGTCAGATGAGAATACAGTTAGAATTAGAATACATCATTTGTATTTCTAAAGTTGTGGATTATTAAGTGATCTGACAGAATTTTTCATAATTTAAAATATTTGAAAGGCTCCTCATCAAAGCACATTCTGGCGTGTTGTCCTGTTCTTTTTCCATTAAAAATCCGTTGCCTCAAATTTCAAAGGAGTGCACTGAATCACCATGGCAGCAGAATGACAGCGAATGTTTCTATTCTTGACCCCCTGCTGAAAATTTCAGTACCCACAGAGACGGCATTGGACTTTTTAAATACAGACTTTTTAAATTCAGAATTTGCCTCCTGATCATCCTTTCAGAAGCCGGGTTTGGGGGTCAGGGCTCTGCTGTGGCTCAGGGTTGGGGGATCCCAGTATGCTAAGCAGATGCTACATGGAACAAATCCAATTGTTCACACATAGAACATAGAACATTACAGCACAGTACAGGCCCTTTGGCCCATGATGTTGTGCTGACATTTTATCCTGCTCTAGGATCTATCTAACCCTTCCCTCCCACGTAGCCCTCCATTTTTCTATCATTCATGTGGCTTCCAATTCTCTACCTAACTATTGAACCAGTGGAGGTCTGTGAACAGGTCATTCACAGTATATTAAAAAATATCTTGCCAATTATTTAATAATGATGTTATACATAGATAACTGGATTTGTTGAAATAGTAGACAAATCTGATCCAAATATGCAACTAGTATCATTAATATCATTAGTTTCATTAAACTATAAAATATCAAGAGGAATACAAAAGAAATAAAATGGTGGCACAGGAGATAATATGATGTAAACATCATTAAGTCAACCAGTTTGTAAACATAAACAAAGTTAGCTAATCTAGTCTACAGATCAATGAATCTCATCCACATTCAAATTAACTCTTGTCCAAGAATTCACTTTGTAACAAATAGGAGGAGAAACAAACTATTTCTAGAGAACTAGGGCAATTGACATTTTGGTAAATGTCTCCAGAAAGGTACAATAATAACCAGTAATAATTTCTTACTGACTGTATCCATCCTATTGCCATACAATTTAGGCATCTGAGAGTTTACAGGAGAAGATGTGTCACATGGGGCAATTCAATGCCAATATACATGGACTTGTAGTCATGATTTCCCACATAGCTGAATCACTGATGAGGTTGTGCAGAGGAGATGGCAAGTGCACTGAAGCATTTATGTTATAGACCAAGCTGAAAAGTAACTCTTGTCTCAGAGGTTACAGCAGCCAGTTTGAATCAAACTGAACTCTGAGAACAGAATGTTTGTCAGTCATATGTTGTGTGGAGGCCTGGCAAGGTCAATTGTTTAATCTTATCTTTCCATGCAAGCTTTCTCTGTTTTTGTTTTGAACAGGGTACTCATGAGAAGCGTTAATATGTTCAATAATATTTTAAAACCTTTATCTTTTTATAAAAATAATCTTTTCAATTCCATAATTGAATATGATACAGATTTGCAGTATGCCCACTTCTAGTTGATAGAGATATTCAAGTCTGCATTCCTCTAGTTCAGAGGGTTAGCTGGTCTACTACTAGTTAAAGCTTTTTAACTGCAATAGATTTCTGAACATAAAGAAATAACTTAAATATCATTTTTTGCAGTGGCTTAGACAATGTAGCCCTTTACCTTTTAAAAACATTTGCACCTTGATAATGCAGGACACTACAAAAACAAGGATATTCCTGATGCATAGGATTTGCTGAGGTGTTAATAATACATCTAATTCTATCACTAATTAGAATGCATTAGTTTCAATTGATGATGGGCTTATTTAACACATGCTAAACAGATGAAGTAAACCTTAAATGATTTGTTGTATACTATTTCATTTAATAAAGGAGGCTATTCTGGACAGCATGTGGAAATGGACCCAGAATAGAAAGTTCTTCTCTGGAAGGTGGTGACCGTTTGGTTATTATCGGCAATAATCTTGTTTGGCCCAGTGGAGTAACCATAGACTACCTATCTGACAAGCTGTACTGGTGCGATGCCAAACGCTTTGTTATTGAGACATCAGATCTACATGGATACAACCGTCGGATTCTTGCACAGAATGAAGTAGGTGAGGCTTTGTGTTGACAATGAAGTTGTGTAGTATCTTCTTATCTGCAACAGGAACCGAACAGTTCTTGAAAAAGTTTTTACATTTTTTTTCCCTCTCTGAAGGACGCCCATTTGATGTAGCAGTATTTGAAGATCATGTTTGGTTTACAGACTGGAGTAAACCTTCTCTAATGAGAGTAGATAAGTGGACTGGTCACAACAGAGTGAGACTCCGAGGTGGTATGCGGAGACCTTCATCTATTTCCGTAGTTCATCCAGTAGCCAAACCAGGTAAATTCATTAGGCTAGCCGGACTAAGTAAAACACAGTTTAAAATTAGATCCCAGTTAGTCTTTTCAATTCCAATAACAGGAAATGTTATATTATAATTATTCATCTTCTCACTGTAACTTAACCTGGCTATCATGGAACAGGCAAGGTCAGATTTTACACTCTCTCTGATTTTACTCAGCACAATACTAAATGGAGTCTTAAATCAACATTATATCCGACGAGTTCGGTTAAAATTATGGAAAGTGCCTATCTGGCCTATCAGACTTATGAGGATGGTAGTTGGCTATTTAATAACAGTGGTTACATTTCCAAAGTAATTGACTGGCTGTGAAGCACTTGGGACATCCTAAGAGTAGAAGATTGTCATATATGCATGATCCTACTTCATTTAGTTCCACATCAAGGCTACCTCTCTCTAATCCCGTTTTCCTGTTCTTTCCTTCACCCTTTACATATTTGTGCAGTTACTTGAGTTGCTTCAATTTAGTCAATTTTAGGACAATGCCATACTTCCAGCAGGTGGTTGTGCCCACTGGATATATGGGCTGGAGAGCCAGAACTACAGTATTGGAAGCACTGGATCTCAAAATTAAGCCCTTTAGCAACAAAAGCTGATGCTGTCTTTTTGAATTTTGGACAATTCTTTGAGATATGGGATCTACAGAAAATCAGTCCCACATCACACAATGAAAAAGAATTTTAATGACCATTTTGTTGGTGGGAGATTAATGTCTTTGGTTCATGGCTGTGTTGCTAATTTTGTTTTATCTCCTGTGATAGGCAACAACTAGTTTTCAGTACAAAATGCTGGAAAGAGAAACAGGGTTGACAGTTCAGTCTTGATAGATCTGAAACATTAACTCTGTTTCTCTTTTTACAGATGCTGCCTAACTTGCTGAGTATTTCCAACTATTTGTTTTTATCTCAGATTTCCAGCATCTGCAGTTCTTGGTGACAATCCCTTCACACAACACCTCCTGGTGACGAAGCTGTGGAAGCACAGAAGGAAGTCACACATTCCTACTCCTTCTATGAATTCTCACTGTGATCCAGATCGGGTCTGGAATTTGCCAATCAGTGAGAAGCTTGATGTCCTCATTGAGTAGTAAGATGCCACTCCTGAACAAATGACTGCTTTTACTAGGTGCAGGCAGACAGGCCATGAGCAGCTCACAGTTCTACTGGAGCAAAGGATGTTGCATTGTATCAGCTGGCTGTTCTCCATGCACAGAGAGGTGTTGCCCATCAACGGACTGCTGTCTTGCATGAGCAGGGAGGTATCCCCTGTATGGTTGCGGTCTGGTTGCTGGGCGACTGCTCCTTTTTTCTTTGAGTCTGCACAAAATATTTGATGACCCATGAGAAACTTTGGCCTTAAATGAGCAAAGTGTCTCTCCCACAGGAGCAGAAATGTACATGTGGAAACTCATCTTTCCTCTGCAGAAGCTGTTCATCGCCCCAACTCATACACCTCTTCATCGTCTTCTGAGATGGTGCAGGCAGCTGATGCAGAGGAGAGTGAAGACAGTGCATCTGAGACTTAGGTTCTTCAGCTGGGTCAGCACAATGTCTAGAGGTTGAAACAGTGGATGTACAGTCTGAGTGCCAGTGGATTGTTGCTCACCCATATCCAACAGCCAGCAAACCCAGACGTTTCCAGTGATTGGCACTGGACAACAATTTCAAATTTGGTAAAGGCTTCTCATGGGTCATCAAAGACTTCATGCAAACTCAAAGGGAAAGGGAGTTTTCATCCAACAGCCAGACTGAAACCATATAGGTGACACTGCAACAAAGTGCCGACATTGAAACCTACATACAAGAATGTAAAACGAGAAAGATGCTAGTTTTTAATATTACAGAAAAATATTATGATCACCCATTCATTTAACATATGATTTGGCATTGTTATATTGTTTCTAAAGACACTAGATTCAATGCAGTATATTTTAATTTAGTGCTAGTTGTGCAGAGATAATTTGCACTTGTCAGCGCGGTAGTGTAGCGGTTAGCGTAACGCTATTACAGCGCCAGCAGCCCGGGTTCAATTCCAGCCACTGTCTGTAAGGAGTTTGTACACTTCCCATGTGTCTTCATGGGTTTCCTCTGGGTGCTCTGGTTTCCTCCCACATTCCAAAAAGACGTACAGGTTAGGAGCTGTGGGGATGCTATGTTGGCGCCGGAAGAGTGGCGACACTTGTGGGCTGCCCCAGCGCATTCTCAGTAACGCAAAAAGACGCATTTCACTGTGTGTTTCGATGTACATGTGACCAATAAATAAATATCTTAAAATATATCTATGGACCTGACTATTATCCCACCTAGAAAGGTTGTTAATGTCACAGGTGTTATTAAACAAGTTCAAGTTAAACCTCGATTGTGGGTGGTCATTGTGTGGCACTTAAAGATTATCCCTTCACTCTAGAAGACCACATGATTTTGAAATATTAAGGCATGTCATGCTGTTTTGGCAATGATTGTGTATCCCCACCCCATCCCACAATGTGAAGTTGACTACTATATCATAATTCTTACCTCCTGCTTGTCCTATGCTCAGAATAGTTATCCCAGCCACCTCTGAGGGAGAGACTCCCATGAGAGGCAGAGTCATAAGGGAGATTGTATGCTGAGAAGAACCTCCTGTTCTATTGCCCTAAATTTTGGAGGCCACTTTATGACGGGAATGCAAAACAATTGGATTAAGTGAGTGAGCATTAGTGAGAAATGATGACTTGTGCAGGAAAGCGTGACACTTCGTTGACCAGGTTCATTATCCGCTGGTTGAGTGAAATGTGACCCTCTTCCAATGATACATCCGTTGAAATGGTCAATTGGTGCAAAGGCTTAGAATGAACCTCAAATGGAGTCTCATGAAGGATTTCTCATCGAGAAATGATCATGGATTTCATTGGCTTGAAATGTCTACCCCCATCATGTTTAGTGTTTCAGCAGTTAAATGTGGGAGAAAGCATTCCATTAGCTTAAACAAACATTGTGTATTAGCAGAGTGTTTAACCAGTCATTTCTGAAGGTGCCCAGTCAGTTTCCTGAAGTGCTTTTAAATAGTTTAAAAAAACAACAAACTAGCACAAGGTTCCCCATTACAATTTTTTATCACAATCATAAGTTGCAGCCTTCTGTTCCAATTTATGTCAGTAAAGTCATTACATAGACAGTGACATTAATTTGGTGAGCCTCAGGAAAAAAAATCAGATGTGCTAATGTTAATAGCATACAGAGGTGCCTGGTCCAATTTTGCAGCTGGTACTATTGAACCATATAGCACCTGAAAAACAGGGACTATACAATTCAACTTCTGGGCCATGGTGTCCTATATAGGGCACCTGGACCATATGTAAACAGGGCAAGCATCTGTGTGTCTCTTTAGCCAATCAGCTTGCACTAATGAAACATTTATACAGTATCTGAAACAGGAATTGTCATCTTGAATTCTCTGTTAAATCAGGTTGAGAAAAGAGAATAAAAAATTGAAAAGCATAACAAATCAGATTGTATTAATGAGCAGCTTACAGTATATCTGAAACATGAATTGTTACCTTGAATTCATTGTTAAATCGGGTTGACAAAATAAAAAAAGGAAAGAATACTAGATCCAGAAAGAAAGAAAGAAGACAGTATGAAAAAGTTGAATTTGTTTTTTTTTAATTCTCTGAGAATTATTAAAATCTGAAACATGAGATTCCATAGTTGTAAAAGTTCCAAGAGAGGTTATTTGGGAGTAATTAAGATTTACCACACCACCAAAAGGAAAAGAGAGGTTCTGTTCAATTTGTTCAATGTCCACATTCCATCCATATTTACAATATCAGTGCAGGAATTTCATACCATTCAATATATTTGACTGGGCAGCCACTTATTAATTTTATGCAGCTTATGGAGGTGAGGTGAGGTGTGAGGTGCAACTTGTGGATTTTCGCATTTAACTGCTCATGTCTACTTGCCATGAATTGCCAATTCAGTTGTACATAAATATCTTCAATTGCAGTGTGATTTTTCTAATGACTTTGAATCAATTACTGGTCAATTAATAAATCAACGCAAAGACTGTTTAACTGAAATTCTTTCAATAATTGTAATGGTAAGTTGAGACTTTCTGAAAATTCTACAATGATAGTTATGAACTACATTCAGATTTCTTGTGATAATACTGAAGGTGCTGACCCTTGCCTGTATAAGAATGGTGGATGTGGTCAAGTCTGTGAGAATAGATTGGGAGTCGCTCGGTGTTTATGCCGTAATGGTTTCCAGAAAACAGCAGATGGAAAATCATGTCAACTTGTAAATGTTTCAACAACTGTAGGTAAGAAATGTTTTCCTCATGGTCCTGCTACTTGCTAATAATTTCCTATTTGTACGCAATTGTATGCACATTATCAAGAAGACTGCAGATGCTGGAATTCTGAAATAAAAACAGAAAATGCTGGAAACACTCAGCAAGTCAGGCAGCATCCGTGGAAAGAGAAACAGTTAACCTTTCCTCTCAGACCTGAAACAGTAACTGTTTCTCTTTTCACAGATGCTGACTAACCTGCTGAATGTTTCCAGCATTTCTGTTTTGTTTTGTTTTTTGATATGCATATCATTAGATATGTACATCTTCCTTAATAAAATAGAAACTCTCCTGGGGGGGGGGGGGTGGTGAATGGAAGCTTTGTCATTTTAAATCTTTGATAACTTTAATTAATTTGACAACCTTTCTTGAAAGATGCTATAAAAGGCACCAGCTGCCTTTAATGTCAGTGAAAAGAATTTCAAATACAGATCTGTATGAAACTGGCAATATATCAACCTCAGTCCTGAGCAGGTTGAATCTATGAGCAGGCACACACTTAATTCCAGAGTAACTGGGCATTACGCCAGCTACAAAATAATTCTAACCTGTCCAGATGCCACATTATAAAACTAGGCAGACAGCTCCTGGGAACATTGCCAAAGTTGCATTAAAACTTGTAATGTTCTTAAAAACGTGGGTTCAAGGTAACCACTTTGTCAAAATGAAAATTTGTGACCAAGAACTACATCTGTTTGGGATTCTTTTTTTTCCTGAAGGAAATGCAAATCCATTGAGGTGTAACTGGATGCCTAACTCTGCACTGCTGCTAACTCATCATGTCATAGAATGTGCTGGTCTGCAACTGGCATCTATGATATTGCACCACCCCAGAGATATATTCATGGACTATTGCCTATAAGATGAAGACAATGAAACCTTGCAATATCTTCCCAACTGCAAAACCTTTGAGGATATTATTGTTTGAGCAGAAAACATATGCAGACTAAATTCAGTCCTGTTGGTCATAGAACCACAGACATTTCTAGCACAAAAGGATTCAGCCCAGATTATCTTTCCCCAGAACAATCTAAAACTAATTCCTGGGCCCCAAACTAGTTTCAGATCATCCCCTGTCTCAAAAGTGAATCCATTGTGGAATCATTGTGTTTTATTACATTACCTTGTTCGACCCTTTGTATCATTAACAAATGTCTTTTACACTATTCTTGCAAACCTCTATTGATATATGTGCAATATAAACTAAAGCAATAGAGCAAAATGCTTGGACGTAACAGACCTACACAATTAGGGACAATCTTGTTAAAAATAATAAATGTTGAAAGAACACAGCCATCTGTTTGAATCTGAAAGAACTCAGCAGCACAGGTATAGTAAGACAGAGCAACACCTTCACATAATCCAAAGATAGGGGAAGAAGAGATATAATGATGTGCAGACCATCTGGTTAAAAGGTGGCTAATGGGGTTAGCGATATTTTAAAAGATATGACATTAAGTGCTGTATGTTACTCCTTAGACTGACAAGAGAAAAATATTGAAAAACAAAAGATAAATTAAACATTGCTCCAAGATGGAAGGAAAGATGTTGGAAAATGAGTGGGAAGTCCAAAGAGAAAATTAGAAACTTAGCCAGTGTCTGAATCCATTGATACCAAGAGGCTTAACATGCACAATAGGAGTATGAGTAAGAGATTGTTTGAACCCTTCTATCTCTAGAGCCTTTACCAGTCCTACAATCCTCTATTTCTGGCTCCTTGTTCAATATCCACCATCTTTGTGGTTTGTACACCCAGTTGTCTAGGTCCATGCTCTAGCGTTTAGCTAAAGTCATTTAGCTTTTCTACCCTTGAAGTCCTTTTTATTATTTATCTCTTTACCCAAGCTTTTCAGAGATTTTTTTGATCTGTTATAATATTTTGTCTGATGTAATTCTTGTGAAGTGCTGTTTGAAGTTTTATAAAAATAAAAACAGGTATGGCTTATCAGAACAGTACAGGAATCCAAAGTTTTCATTGAAATCAGAATGGGAAGGGGATTTGAAGTGCAGTTGATGGAGAATTTGATACTGTACTTGCAAATTGAACAATATAAAGCAACGTTTGGACTCTTGCTAACAGACCCCAGAATTACATTTTCCGCCAAGGTGAATTTGTTCTCAACCCCCGGGTTACAAGATGAAAATCTGTCCCCGTCTGAAGGCAGCTCCTCCACTACCAGTTTCAACGAAGATAAGATTACTCCTGAACTTCAGCCAAGATCCACACTTGTGGCAGAGATAATGGTATCAGGTAATTGCTGCTCTGATAAACGTTTACTTTATACCTATTACAATACAGAAGGAGGCTATTTGGTCAACCTGGTCCATACTGGCTCCAAGCAGAGCAACCCCATCAGTCCCATTACCCCTCTCCAATTTCCTTTAACCCAGCAACTTATTCTCCCTCACATCCCCATTAACTCTCCTTTAATTATTTTGCTACATAACTACACTGTTGACTGACTGTGGCCAATTAACCTACTAACACAGCTTTGTAAAGTGGGAGGAAACTGGAACACCCCACGGAAACTCTTGCAGTTACAGGGAGAACGTGCAACCTCCACAGCACCTAAGGTCAGGATCGAACCTGGGTCCTTAGAGTTATGAGACAGCAGCACTAACACCATTGGCACTGTGGCACCACGTGTCGACACTTTTAGGGATTGGCCAATAAACAACGTAAACCTTGATTACTCGAATATGAGGGCTTTGAAACAGCAACTTGTGAGAAAGCAATCTTTTCAGCTTCTGTATTTACTGCTAAAAGCTTTGACTAGTTTAATGCAACCTACTGAATTGGCAAAGAATATTTTTTACCTACCTGTGATTGCATTTTACTTGATAGAATTGGGAGTGAATAACTGCTTCGCCAATTATTGTTTTCTTAATCGTGTGAATGCTTGTACAATTTATCTGACAATGAATTTAATTCCAGATTGAAAATTTAAAATTAATCCCATGCAATTATCAAAAAGTTACACTAAATTCCACAGCCAAAATTACTTATTTATTGAACAATAAACATTGAACAAATAAAAGCAGATCAGGGAGGCAACTCAGGACATTTAATTCATTCATAGAATCACACAAAGTTATAATAGAAGCAAGCCATTCACCCTATTTAGCCTGTGCTAACTGTATGCAAGATCAATTCAGATAGACCCACTCTCCTGCACTTTCCCCATAGCATTGCATTTTTTTTCTTTTCAAGAATTTAGCCAACACTTTGATTGAATCTGCCTCCATTACACCTTCTGGCAATGCATTTTTGATCCTAACCACCTGCTCTGTAAATATATTTTCGTCATGTCACTTTTGGTTCTTTTGCTAATTATCCTCATTTAACGTCCTTGGGTTCTTCAACCTTCTGTCATTGGGAACAGTTCTCTCTATTTACTCTGTCTAGATCCTTCATGATTTTAAATACATCCTTTACACCCCTTTGCAATCTCTTCTGCCCCAAGGAGAACAAACTCAGATTCACCAATATGTCTTGCAAATATAATCATTCATGCTCAGAATCACCTTTCACATTCTCTTGAAGCCTTTACATCTTTCCTGAAAGCGTGCTGCTCAGAACTGTACACAGCACTGCCATTGTGGTCAATTCAGTGTTACTTAAAGGTTCGTCGTGACTTTCCCTTGAAAGGCCTGGGTAGAGTGGACATGGTCAGGGTGTTTCCAGTAGTGAGAGATCCTAGGACCAGAGGGCACAGACTCAGAATAGAAGACGTCCCTTTAGAACAGAGATGAGGAGGAATTTCTTGAGCCAGATGGTGGTTAAACTGTGGAATTCATTGCCACAGATGGATGAGGAGGCCAAGTCATTGGGTATATTTAAAGCAGAGGTTGATAGGTTCTCGATTAGTCAAGGCGTCAAAGGTTACGGGGAGAAGGCAGAGGAATGGGGTTGAGAGGGAAAAATAAATCAGCCATGATCGACTGGCAGAGCAGACTCAAAGGGCCGAATGGCCTAATCCTGCTCCTATGTCTTATGGTCTCTTTTACTCTATGCCTCTATTTACACAGCCCAGGTTAACAATTGATTTTTTTAATTGCCTTCTCAGCATGCCCTGTCTCTTTCAACGATTTACGTACATCCTCCAGTCTATCTGTCCCCCAAAGAAATCTGTGTATGGTCCAGTCTTCACCTTATTTGTCTCTCACTCTACTAGCATAACTCCTAACTGGCTTTCAGAAAATGCCAGAATTCTTGCCTCAATTGGTGAAATTTTACATCTTACCCTGGAGATCATGCCTTCAATGCCATTAGCTGATTTGAGCTCTTCAACTTCACTGTCACTTCAGTTCTGAAAAAATACTCATTCTGATAGATGATATCTTTCCACTGAAGCATCAAATCAAGGCTGTCTCTATCTAATCAGGTAGAGATCAAAGTTCTTATGCAAGTATTTAAAGGACAGTCCTCCCTTGATTAAAATGAAATTTATCAGAACTTTATTTGTTGCTTGTGGCACTTTACAATCTGCCAGTGTCTGATACATAGCACCTAAAACATTCCCACTGGTTTCGGATTGTATTTATGAATGGATATAATAAACTACTGCAAAAATACACATTCTTTCTCTTTCACAATTACTTTGAGTACACTCTTCATCTCTTTCACAAAGTGCTTCCAAACATGTCTTGCCTTTTCCCATTGTATCTGAGACTAATATACCATAGCATGCATTGGCCTGAAATGGGGACACTTTGGATCAACCTTTACTATTCCATTTGATATTGAATATACTAATAAAGGCATCCTGCCCCCACCTCCTCATTTGTGTCCTTTCAGGCTGATTTGTGTTTTTCTATACTTTCCTTAGAACAGGACAATACAATCACATTTTAAAGCTGGTTAATTATTTATTAAGTTGGCTTGATTTCCCTTTTTCAGATCAAGATGACTGTGGAACCTCAGAATGTGATCTCAATGCTCTGTGTATTGTATCAGAAGGAATTGCTAGATGCCAGTGTTTGGAAGGATTTACTGGGCAAGGCAACATTTGCAACGGTAATGAATTAGGTTTAATTGTCCTTGTGTTTGAGCTTTCAGTTCTCCATGAAACAGATTTATTTTGAAGCTGGGATGGAATGCATCCATGTTAAGTTTTACTTCTGTGACATATTGATTGTGCATTAATTTTACACAGTTCATGAGTTTTCAAATGATTTCCAAACTGTAGAAAAGCTGTCTCAGGTGCACCATCATGTCCAATCTGCAGTTTCTATTCCTACTGCCAAATTATCATTATCCATTGCATGGTCCAATAATATGTTTATGTCATCCATCAGTAGTTCAAAATGCTCTCTGTTTATTCTGCCATGTATATCATTAAACTACAGGAAGTGTAGCACGTTTAGAAGGAGCATGTTCCTATGGTCCCCAAAGAGCTCCGCCACTTAGGTTTTACTTGCCTCATTCCTGAACCCGTAGTATACTGATAGATAGAAATTGATGGCCATGTTGAATCAATGAGTTCTTTTTCATTGTATTCTTCAGCTGGCCAGATTACTTGAAACAAACTGGCTGCATGATGGAAATTATTCACCTACTAATCCCTAGGTTCTGAAGATTCATTGGGGATGATAGTATCAGTTATTTCCATGATGCAGAATATTATTTCCTTACAGATATTGATGAATGTGCTATTGGTGTTGCACCATGCAGTGAACATGTAGCAGACTGTATTAACACAGAGGGCAGCTACATCTGTAAATGCCATCCTGGTTATGGCAGTGATGGATTCTTCTGTTACAGTGAGGAGTATTTTATTGTTGCGCTAATTTTCCTGGATGAGGTACTGTTAGTGGCAACCATATGATCTCTTTGACATTTTTTCTTGTAGCTTTTTAAAGAAAAGAATAAAGGCAGTAGAGAGGTAGAATCTTAGTTTGGAAAATCACGAACTAGAATCAGTTTGGGCAGAGTTAAGAAACAGTGAGGAGTAGAAAACATTGGTGGCAGTTCTATGTAGGCACCCAAGCAGTAATAGCAATGCAGGGAATTGTATAAATCATGAAATTAGAGGTACATATTAATACAATAATCACAAGGGAACTTCAATCTACATACAAACTGGGAAAACCAAATTAGTTTTAATAGTGTGGAAGGTAAAGCCATGTGGTTTATAAGAGATGTGTTTTTAGTTCAGTATGTTCAGGAACCAACTAGGGAACAGATTATTTTGTATATGGTACTGTGCAATGAGAAAGGGTTAATTGAGGACTGATCATTAAGGGGTCTTTTGGGAACACTGATTGCATTATAATAGGATTTTATATAAAAAAGTCAACCTAAATCCAGGGTCTTAAATTTGAATAAAGTAAACTAAGAAGGCATGTGGCATGAACTGGCACTAGTACACTGAAAACATTACTAAAAGATATGACAGTAAACCAGCAATGATCAACACTTAAAGAATTGAGACATAGATTACAATTCATAAATATCCTTTCAAAGCAAAAATGTGCAGTCGGTAAAGTGATCCAGCCTTGGCTATAGGGAGAAATTATAGGTAGTATTAGATCAAAGGGAAAAGTTTATTGTTTCTCCAAACAAAAAGCAGTGAGCCAGCAGATTGGAATATTTCAGAATTTCAGTAAAGGAGGACCAAGGCATTGATAAGGAAAGTGAAATTAGAATATGACGGTATCATAGTAAGAAAAATAAGATTGAACTGTAGAAACTTCTATCGAAAAAGATTAACTAATGTTGATGTGGATCCCTTACAGTCCAAGACAGTAAAAGTTATGTATGCAGATAGGAAAGGTAATAAGCAAATCTTTTGTGTTTGTTTTCACAATAGACAGCACAATAATACCTTCTGAAAATGGGGAGAACAACAAGAAAATGAGGAGTCCAAATAAACTAGCATTAGTAACAAGTAATATTGGAGAAACTAGTGGAACTGCAAAGCAATAAATCTTTAGGATCTGTTGATGTGCATCCTAGCATTTTGGAAGAGGTAGCAATGGAAAAAGTAGACACATGGGTTACCATTTTATGAAATTTCAGAAATTCTAGAACTGTTCCTACAGTTGAGAAGGTAGCAACTGCAACCCTACTATTTAGAGGAGCATGACATCAATTGTAGGAGAAATACTAGAATCTAGTATTAAGGAAGTGATAATAGGACACAGAAAATAACATTTCAATCAAACAAAGTCTAAATGAATTGATGAAAGGGAATCAAATTTGATAAATCTCTTGGAATTTTTTGAGTTTGTAACTAGTAACATTGTTAAGGGTGAACCAGCTGAAATGGTGTACTTGGACTTTCGGTAAACCTTTGATAAGGCACCAAGCAAAAGAAAATCTAGGAAAATGATTAACAGAACAATACATTGGGAATAATATACTGCATTGGATTGAAGATTGGTTAATAGGCAGAAAACAGAGAGAAGGAGTAAATGGGTCATTATTGGTTTGGGAGGATGTGACTAGTGGGGTGCTGCAGGGATCACTGCTGGTGTCCCTGCTGTTCACAATCAATATCAATGATTTAGATGAGGAGATCAAGTGCAAAATATCGAAGTTTGCTGATGACACAAAGCTGAGTGACCATACAGACTGTGAAAAGCATGCAGAGAGATTTTAGGGTGATAGACAAGTTCAGTGAAAGGGCAGGAATGTAGCAGACAGAATATGATGTGGAAAAATAAAAGGTCATCTACTTTGGCAGAAAGATATAGAAAGCTGGAGTATTTTTTGAATGATGAGATTTTGAAAGGTGTTGCTGTTCAGAAAGGCCTTGATGTCTGTCAGTAGGAGCCAATGAAAAATAACATGAAGGCACAACAAACAATGGTTCGCTAGATTGATTCCTGGTATAGTGGGGTTGTCCTGCGAGGAGAGTTTAAGCAAAGTGGCCCTGTACCCTCTTGAATTTTGAAGAATGAGTGATACTCATTGAAAGATATAAAATTCTTACAGGCTTGACAAGGTAGATGCAGGCATGATGTTTCTGAAAATAAGGAGTCAACTATTCAGGACAGAGATAAGAGGATTTTTTTTCACCTAGAAGGTAGTGAACCTTATATGTCTCTGCCTAAGAGAGTCTTGGTGGCTCAACTGTTAAGTATATACAAGAAAGAGATTGAGAGGTTTTTGGATACTAAGGGAATCAGGGAATAGAGGGTTAGTTCAGGAAGATGGCATTGGAGTAAAGATCAATCATCATCTTACTGAATGAGAGAGTAGGCACGAGGGGCCTGGATGGCCTACTGTTTCTACTTCTCATGTCCCTATTCTACAGCTTGTATCTTGGATTATTTTCCAGTTTCTATCAAACTTGTTAAAGCTAGCTATCAATTTAAACTGAAACCTATAAATTAAATGAGATGTGAAGGTGATTCTTAACATCAGATTTATGGTGCTTTTCAGATATTGATGAATGCAAAACTGGAGTTCACCGTTGTAATGAAAATGCTGTCTGCACAAATACAGATGGAAATTACACCTGTACATGTTACAAAGGATTTATAGGGACAGGATATTATTGTTTACGTAAGTATGCAAGCTTTACACTGTATGAGCCTGTTATATTTAGAATTGCTGAACTTTACATTTTCACAAACCTTTTTTGTTTTTATATATATTTATATATATACGTGTGTGTGTGTGTGTGTGTGTGTGTGTGTGAGTGTGTGTGTGTGTGTGTGTGTGTGTGTGTGTGTGTGTGTGTGTGTGTGCACGCAGAGTTAAGATTATCAATGAATTAACAACACTATGGCCAATATGAACACTTTGTATTACAATACTTTGCTTTTTTGTTCTAATTGTGTTCTTTCTTGTATAATTTTATAAAATTTATGCTGTTAATTTATATTTTTCTTGTGAATGTTGTGTATCCGATGCTACATGCCTGTGATGCTGCTGCAAGTAGGTTTTTCATTGCACCTGTGCATACATGTACTTGTGCATATGACAATAAACTTGACTTTGACTTCAATGAAATTCAAATTCTCATTCAATGTGACTTTTAAAAGATTCACTCATTTAGTCACAAAGAGTATTGGATTGTGAATACAATTAATACTCTTTATTAAGATAATTTGGGAAAATGGTTCATTTTTCAATGAGGTGAATATGATCCATTCAGCAGCAGTTATACCCCTCATGGTTTTAGGCAGCCAAGCCTATTCTTGTAGGACAAACACAAGTGGGCAATGGAGTTCCTGGCGCAATGGAGTTTCCATTCTTGTGTGTAATTGAAGGTTTGCAGCACTTCTGTGCATGGGTTGGTAGTGAAGCCAAAGCAGTTCCAAAAGAATTCCCAATAACTCCTGAAAGTTTGTTGTAAACAAATTGAACAGAACAAAAGACTTCTTAAAATCATATTCAATATATTTTGTTAAATATTTAAACACTTGAGTTTAACATTAAATAAAATTAACTATAAGATTATGTGATGTAAATAACTTTCGTTACCTATTATGTTGTTCAGGGTATTTTAATCCCATGTTCTCCATCACTAAGAAGTTTAGTAGCAAGAATCGCTCAGGGACATCAGCTCTTCCAAGTTCCTGTCATGGGCGGCACAGTGGTGCAGTTAGTAGACCCTCTGCCTCACAGTGTCAGAGATCTGGGTTCAATCCTGATCTCAGGTGTTGTCTGTGAGGAGTTTGCACATCCTCCCTGTGACAGTATGGGTCTCCTCTGAGTGCTCATGTGGGTTGGTAGGTTAATTGGTGTGTAAATTGCCCCAAATGTATAGGTGAGTGGCAAAATCTGGTCGGAGTTGATGGGAATGTTAGAGGAATAAAAATGGGATTAATGTAGAGTTGGTGTAAATGGGTGGTTGATAGTTGGCATGGATTTAGTGGGCTGATGGATCTGTTTCCATGCTGTATCTCTCGCTGACTTTAAGCTCCAGAGCACCACCCTTTGGTCATGCATTGCCTGCCATTCCCTCCCTATCCCTGCATCAAAGTCCTTGTACCCTACCCAAAAACACCTTTCCCACATGGATTGCAACAGTTCAGAATGTCAGCTCACTGTCACCTCCTCAAGAACAACCAGGGATAAGCCTCACCACATACCCATTTTACCAGGAGGAATATATTTAAAAAAATGAAATACAAATTACTTCTTCTTCCAGCAATGATGCTGTCTGTAACACCAGACCGTTTAAGGTATGAAATATTTCTAATTCATTCAGGTGCAAACAGCTCTGTTGTGCCCACTGAAGGATCGATAGAAGCAACTACCAGAGACACCACATCTGAGACAACTACACATATGCAGGAGAATCACATGGTGAACTGCCCACGTTCGCATGAGGGCTTCTGTCTGAATGGAGGGATTTGCTTCCTTATCACTGAGATAACATCAATGTCATGCAAGTAAATAAAATCAGTGATATCCTGTTGAAATTTTAAGCATAAAATGTAAAATAGTGTGCTGAGTAGTAGCGAATAGAAACCAGAAGGAAATTTAATCACTTATCACTAAATAAAACTGACTACTAGTTTTATGGAAGATAAAGAAATACTTGAATTTACGTATTATCCTTCAAATCCTCAGGGTAACCTTTTACTCTTTGCAGCAATGACATAGTTTTGAAGTGTGGATTACTGCTGTAATTGTGGACAATATGCAAACAGGGATGACCTGCCAACAGTGATGTGATTGGTTGAATGACAAATATTGGATATACTTCCAAGGAAAATGGGATATATATTGGGATCACTTAAATCCCCATGAGAAGACAGAGAAGTCCTCAGTTTTATTCACACCTTTGAAGGACAGCACCTCGATAGTGTTAGCTTTGATTTTGTGCTCAGTTCTCTTGAGGTGGATTTGAATCAAAAATCTTTATGGCTCTAGGGAGACTGCAACCAATTGAGCTGCATTTGACACCTAGAAGGAAGAGCATCTCATGAGCACAACATTGTGAATTAGTTAAGCACAAGCTACAAGTTATAAGTAATACAACTTGAATAAAGGGAGCATTTATTTTATTCACACAAGAAACAAAGTAGACGTTGCAGGGGTTTTAAGGCACAGGGAGTTAGATAAGTAATCCATGACGCCTAACACTTGCATCCCCTTGTAACAGTAATCAAGGCTAAAGAAAGAAAGAATGAGCAGCAAACATGCAAATCAAATGATAGACAAAGGGATGCAAAGAAGTTGTGAAAAGAGTAGAAAATAATGGGGGGAGTTCTCCAATAAAGTGAGTTATGCACAAAATTACTTCTGCTCCTGTTTTCCACATCCTCTTAGTATTGGTTCAGGATCTAATTTGCCTCTAGCATCACAAAACTGGGCACAGATCAGATTACAAGATTCCAAATGATTACAATGGCCAAGGAAGGGTTTGCAAGCTGTGCTTATGTTTCGAGGAGCACAACCACTAGCTGGAAAGTTTCATAACTCTTGCATATCAAAATGTACAAAGAAACTAACTATTAAAGATTTTCTTAAATTCATACTTATTTTCTTTAAAATCAGGTTATTCACAGCCAAGGGACTGGAGATGGTTGTTAAGAAACTTATTTTGGGCAGTTTTCAGCTCTTTGAATAAAGCTCCACCAACTCGTACTGAAATACAATTTCCCTACCATACCAATATGTTATGAAAATAATTTTTAGTGAATATTCCTTGCATTTTATAACGGCACGTGGAAAATATCTGAAAAGCAGTCATATTGGGTGTGGAGGGAGGGAGAGATTGATATTAATTTGAGTGAGAGTGTCAAACAGACAGCATGGATTCAGGCATGGATTCCATGGGAATGAAAAGCAGGGCAGATGAGCGATGACTGAATCAATCCATATTGTCCATTTCACACCATCTTCCAGCTGCAATATAACAACCATTTTAATATACTTCTTTAAAGTAGTTCAGATGCAATCTTTTTTTTGAAGAGCAGGAAGAAAAATGATGAGGAGTTGCTGGAAGAACCTGAACTGGATCGAGATCTTACCTTCTTGCTTCATCTCTGTGGACGTTTGCCGATGACAACTTATTTTTTTTAAAAGAAGGGAATTTGCAGTAGAGGGCAGTGTTGCCACATGACATTAGTTTTTTTTATTTAGTTGATGAATAACAAAATCATCACATCTCAATTGGTGCTTCAATGCAGAAAAATGTCCAAGGTTTTCATGGAAGTGTAATCAGACAATATTAAGGCTGAGCAGAAAGAAATCCCAATGTTAAGCAGGAGTGAGAATTGATAACCAGCTGACGGGGTTTAGGTCAACCCTAATGATGGCTGGCATTGGCAATGAGAGCTCAGGTGATTTTAACCTGCCCACAATGGGCTGGATAACAGCAACTGGCTTTGCATGAAAGCAGACGTTCAGACACCAATCACCAATCACCAGCAAAGGTTCAGCCATAGGCTATAAGGTAATGCCATTAATCCCATTCCTCTTCCTCCTGGCTCTACAGGGTAAGTTTAAAAAGATACTCAAGATGTTTCAAACGTCTTTGGCCTCAGATCATCTTCCATTCTGCACCAGACAGGAAAGCCACTACTTCTTGCAAGCTCAGCGATAATTGTCCATCTACTCCTGATGACGTCATTGGATTACAATCAGCCTATTTACTGTCTGCCCCAAGGTTTAGATTATAATAGTTCAGAGCAGACATCAGCAGATTCAAGTGCTCCAAGACAAGTTTAAGTGCCAACCCTTCTGCCATTCAGCAATAGATGCCCTATGAGCTCTCCTAATGTATGCACCACCAATCAATAAATCAGAAGAAAGAGGAATAGAGAAAGAGCAAAAACACTAAGAGAAATTAAAATAAAAAGAATATAGTGGTGTCATCTTTGCTGTTTATCTGCTATGACTTCAGGGGGAATGAATGGAATGTAGAACAAGCTGCATTCATGTCATTGCTCCTAGTTCAAATGGAGGAATTGGGTCTTTGTGACACTTTTCACCTCCTCAAAATGTCCTAAAGCATTTTATTGACAACAAAGTAAAGCTTGAAACATAGTGGTCGGTATAATATAGAAGAAGAAGGCGGCCATCCCATAGTCAGGAATATAACAGATGATCGCATATCTGTCTTAATAATGCTGTTTGTGAGAAAATAGGACTGAACATGGGAGTGAACTCTCCTACTTTTTTGTGAAATGGTGCCATGGGATACCTTACTTCCCCCTGAGAGGGGAGAATAGAACATAGAGCATAGAACATAGAACACTACAGCACAGTACAGGCCCTTCGGCCCACAATGTTGTGCCAACATTTTATCCTGCTCTAAGATCTATCTAACCCTTCCCTCACACATAGCTCCCTAATTTTCTATCATTCATGTGTCCATCTAAGAGTCTCTTAAATGTCCCCAATGTATCTGCCCCCACAACTTCTGCAGGCAGTGCATTCCATGCACCCACCACTCTCTGTGTAAAAAACATACTCCTGACATCCCCCTTATACCTTCCTCCAATCACCTTAAAATTATGTCACCTTGTGTTAGCCATTGTCGCACTGGGAAAAAGTCTCTGATTGTCCACTCGATCTATGGCTCTTACCATCTTGTACACCTCTATCAAGTCACCTCTTATCCTCCTTCTCTCCAAAGAGAAAAGCCCTAGCTCACTCAACCTATCCTCATAAGACATGCTCTCCAATCCAGGCAACATCCTGGTAAATCTCCTCTGCACCCTCTCTAAAGCTTCCACATCCTTTGGACACGTTGTAACTTTCCATCCAAAAGCCTCCAGGCCTGGCAGTGGAGAGCTCAATTTTTAGTGATCTCTACAGCTTTTCTTCTCATGGACAAACAGACTCAACCCCTGGTATATTATCAAGACTAGAATGTCTTTGATGAAAATTTAAAAATACTGTTGGAAATCTGACATAAAAATAAAACATGCTGAAAACACTCAGTAGGTCAGGCAGCATCTGTGGAAGGAAAAACAGTCAATGTTTCAGATTTGGGGTCCTTCATCAGAACTGGGAAAGAGAGAAAACAAGTTAGTTTTAGTAGAGAAGGTGAGTGAGGAATGGTCGAACAAAGGGGATATCTCTGATAGGGTGAGACCAGATGACAATGAGGCAGTTAAGTAGCAGCTAAATTCAGATTAAGCTTCATTGTTGCAGATAATAGGAGAAACTACAGAAACCTAATATATCACATATATAACGTATACATACATGTAAATGTGGATACACCCATCAGCATATGTTCCTAATATATATGAGAATGCAATGATACATTTATATTTTAAGTATAGAAATCTACTACAAGATTATGTGCTTTATCTGATGAAAATGGGCTGAATTAAGGATAACCATTCATTCCTGTGTGAGAGCAGAGAACCAGCACCATTTTTCATCCAGAGCATGCCAAATGGCTTAATTGCACCTGCCTAGGTCATAAATGTGTGAGAAAATGGAAATGGATCTCAGAATACATATAGGAATGAATTGGACTGAAAATAGGAAGTGGGTCTGATACAGTGACATTAGTAGGGCCGAACTTCTCTGGCCTTCCTTCCTGGACTAGACCCTGCTAAATTCTGCCTCTGGCCCCACCCACTTTGATGGAGGTGCTGTGACTGTTAATTGGCCATTGGACATGTGCTGGTTCCAGTTTTGGCAGTACACCCAGAGCAAACAAGCAACTAGGGAGTAAGTGCAGGCGAGGGGAGGTGGTGGTGCTGGTTGAAAGTAAGCACAGCAGCCCAGCCACCTGCAATAGTTCTGTGGAAATGGAAGGAGCACTACCGTGTCTCCTGTCTCCCTACTTAAACTGGTAAATTGGTAAATTGGTTTATTATTGTCACATGTACCGAGGTACAGTGAAAAACTTTGTTTTGCATGTCATCCATACAGATCATTTCATACATCAAGGGAAAAACAATAACAGAATGCTGAATAAAATGTTACAGTTACAGAGAAAGTGCAGTGCAGGCAGACAATAAGGGGCAAGGCCATGACGAGGTAGATTGTGAGGTCAAGATTCATACAAGGGGACCGTTGGATAGTCTAGTAACAGCAGGATAGAAGCTGTCCCTGAGCCTGGTGTTGTGTGCTTTCAGGCTTTTGTATCTTCTGCCTGATGGGAGGGTGAAGAAGAGAGAATGTCAGGGATCAGTGGGGTCCTTGGTTTACCAGGGTATCGAGAAATGTAGACAGGGTCCATGGAGGCTGGTTTCAGTGATGTGCTGAGCTATGCCCTCAACTCTCTGCAGTTTCTTGCAGTTACAGGCAGTAAAATAAGTAAAAAGCAAAATATTACCTCCCACTTAGGCAGTCTTTTTGGTTTGCTGATTTGCCTGCTTTAGACTCTGGTACGAAGGCAAAAGATTGCAGATGCTGGATTCTGGAACAAAAAACAGCAGAGTCTGTGGAGGCAAAAGGTGCATGTTGATGATTCGGGTCGAGACCCTGCTTGACCCACTGAGTTCTTGTGTTTTTTGCCTTAGTCCTGCCAATCCAAGCATCACAGCAGTAGTCCTATTTGGCTCAAGCTCCTGGGACAGGCTTTGGGTGAGCAAAGGCCTAATGCCAATGTTCAACAGGCATCCAAGGTAGCTGGCACACCTCCGGAGAGGATCCAGGAGAGAAGTCAACTGCCCACGCTGCCTACTCCTGAGTTTATGCCAAAAGTCTGATATGACCTATTCCACATTGACTTTATATGCACCATATTTTTTAATACAAGACACATTGTATTCCACATCCTCTCTCCTCACTTGTTTTCTGCTAATTTAATAGCTGTCCTAAAGGTTACATGGGAGAGCGGTGTGAGTACAGCGACTTACAATGGTGGGAACTGCATCGTGTTGAGGAAGAGAAGAGGCGTAATGTGGTTATAGCCGTGTGCATGATGGTGCTAATTTGCCTGCTGTCAGTGGGAGCTTGCGTTACATATTGCATCAGGTGAGCCAAACTGGATGATATACAGAATCATAAAGCAACTGTCACAGTGAATTGTATATAAACTAAGATTCATAACATTTCAGGCAGTTTTATATTGATTCTTTATTATCAGAACTCTGGTTTCTGACCTAAAACGCAGACTCTATTCCTCTTCCCACAGATGTATCCTGACCTGTTATTTCCAGTGTTTTCTGTTTTTGTTTTAGATCTCCAGCATTTACCGTTTTTTAAAAAATTTTCAATGATAGGAAAGATTTGACCAGTTCAGTCTAACAATGAAATGGGGCTGTACAGAACTGCCAAATTAGGGCATTGAGATTTAAGAGTCTGAAATTCCTTAGGAATTCCTTGGGAACTTCAGTCTCCCTCCAGGGTTATGATTGGCAATCCATGGTTCACAGGTAAGCCACATAAGTGTAGATTACCAAATGCTAGGTCTGAGGTTTATTTCAATGAATATAACAAAAGAGGAAAGAGAGACAGAGGTGATGAAAGGTATTCAGGACCTTAAGGCCACAACAGCTGAAGAAGTGGCCACTGACAATGTATAGCATTATGGGATATGTGTAGCTGGAGAAGAGCTGAATTCTCAGTGGACTGTAGGGCTTGGCAGATTCCAGAGATAGAGGAAGTTGAAATAGTGACAGCTTTTGAAAACAAGGACAAAAATTTTGAAATCAAGGCATTTTTCAGCTAGGTTGGTGCAATTCAGGAGACTTAAACATCCTCCACAAAAAAATCTGCTCCCCTTTCCCAATCTCAGGTTCCCAATCTTGCCCATTCATTCATTCAGTGACAGAAAGTGAATCAAAATACCCAAGTATTACAGTTCTTGGTTTATGTAGCCAGACCATCAATTTGATACATCCCATGAGTTTTTCTTAATATAGGGGTTAATTATTTGAGGTCAGTGCAGAATAACTGCAGTCTGTGGCACCATCAAACCGAAAGATCTTCCTTGGTGTTTCCAAATTAGGAGCGAGGAGATTGTGCAAAATTGCTGGGAATCAGACAGTGTTGGGGATTGGAATTTTTGGCACTGTTGGAAATGGATACAACAGGAAGTTAAAACAACACAAACATAAGTACAAGAGAATCCTGTTTTTTATATAGCTCCCAAAAATTAGTCAGAGCCAACGTAGAAAGTAACAAAAGGGATAGCTGGGAAAATGTTGGAGGCAAAATAATCTTCACTGGGAAAACTCTTCAACTGGTAAAAAGAAAATATGGAGACAGGATACAGAATGTGGGCTACTGATGGAGATGTGTAGCTCAGAGACACCAGCGATAGATAGTGAATTGGAGCTGCCATCTGAGGTGGCTACAAGAAAGGCTGCCCTGTTTTCCTTCCAGGGCACCTTGTGCAGCAGAAAGGTCTGGAGCAAACCTGGCAGTCCGTGGTATCTGGGATCAATCTGGATACGGGTCCACCAGTTCTGGGAATGGTTTCAGTAGGCAACAGTAAGTTTTGAAGAAATTGCAATGATCCACACCTTTCCTGGTATCAAGTAGATATCTCAGGGTGTTGCTTAGCCATTAGCTCTGAATTGAATAAACACAGCAACTCAGCCTCCACAGCACTCTTGGTCCAATTTCAAATCCTATTCCTTAATACGCTCAGTGGCTTTGTGCTTGTGCCTGAAGTGGACAAATTATCAACATATTGTTTCTCTTAATTCATGTGGCTGGTTAATGAATAGATACTTTGACATAAACTGATCCATTGGTCAGTTTTGAAGGTTTCATTTGACACAGCATCCTCAGCTTCCTTAGGCTGAGAAGTGTTGTCTCCTGAAAAACACTATGATGTTGGAGGAACTCAGCAGGCCAGGCAGCATCTGTGGAGAAAAGCAGGCGGTCAACATTTCGGGTCAGGACCCTTTTTCAGGACTGAAGATAGGAAAAGGGGAAGCCCAATATATAGGAAGGAAAAGCAGAGCAGTGAGAGGTGGACAAAAGAGGGGAGGTGGGGTGGGCACAAGGTGGTAATAGGTAGATGCAGGTAAGAGATAGTGATAGGCAGGTGCAGGGGAGGAGGGGAGAGCAGATCCACCGGGGGATGGGTCAAAGGTAAAAAAAGAGAGAAAAAGAGAGAGAAAAAGAGAAAAAAGACACCAGGAAAAGGAAGAAGAGAAGAAGCATGGTGGGGGGGAGGTGGGTGGGGGGGGGATTACCTAAAGTGGGAGAATTCAATATTCATGCCATTAGGCTGCAAGGTTCCAAGATGGAAAATGCGGTTCCTCCAGTTTGCGTTTGGACTTCTCCTGCCAGTGGAGGAGGCCGAGGATTGACATATCAGTGACAGTGTGGGAGGGGGAGTTGAAGTGATTGGCAACAGGGAGATGCAGATCACGGTTACGGACAGAGCGCAGGTGTTCTGCGAAATGGTCACCTCGTCCACATTTGGTTGCAATAATGTAAAGGAGGCCACTCAAGTGTTGTCTCCTGCCTTTTGTGTGTAAAAGTACTTGCTGAATTTAACACTAAGTAGTTCTACAACTTTTACAATCATGGTCCTTCATTTCTGAAGGAAATAGTTTTTTTTTTACCCTCACCTTCTGATTTAATATTTTAAACACCTCAATCATATCACTGCTAATTGTACATGGAGCTTGGATAATAACAATGGGTTTTGTTTACTAGACACCAGAAACGTTTAAAGAAGAGCCATTATCAGGAAGAAATGAGTCAAACAAGCAGCAGCAGCATTGACAATGTCACCGAAACTTCAACAAACAGTGAACAGCAGGTAATTTTATTAAGGTTAAAATAGGTGCATGATAAATCATGAAACTCCATGTATGAATTTCCCCAGAGGAGCATGATTTGTAAAACAATTTCCAACATTTAAGAATGAAGAAATAACATTGCTAACACTTCAATGCTCCAGGTTTTACCATTAAAATTAAGATTGTTCAGTGCAAATGAAAGGAACTTGTTGATGGCGGGAAAGTGCTCAAAGAAAAGAACATTATTTTTACAATTTCTCTGCCAAAGTTGGAGTGGTGACTGCATTATATCTTACAGGTTTAAATAGCAGTTTGAATTCAATTTCTATGTTTTTATTAAAATTGTATGCACACCCTCATAAGTATTCTGTAATGTTACAGGAATCCAACTAAAGCTCAACAACACTAACAAATTTATGCATCAACAAGGTATATTGTATCTCAACCTCAATTCAGGGAGAATATAATGGAAAAGACAACTCTTCTTTATTAAGCCTTGAAGGGGTGAAATCTCAGCCTTCAAAAAAAATTGAATTTGTTAGTATCCAGGATTTTTTTTCTTTTTGCTAACTTGTGTGGTTTTGAATTTCTTTCACAGTGTTTTTTCTCCAAATATTTGAAAAGGTACAATTAATGATGCAATTCAACATGAAACAGGAGATGATTCATAGTATTTGAAAATTATTTAATACATAAAATCAGAAATTCTAACTAGCCTAATTTATATACAAAGGCTTAATATTTTCATCTTGCATTCCTCTGTACACTTTTTATGCACCATTTTGTCTTATAATTTTTAGTTAATGAGATGGAACCAACAGAGAAAATAGCATGCAAGGATGTGATACAACAGTGTTAAGATAGCACTTTCCAACTTTTATCTTCATAGGAACTCCATTGAACATTGGAATATCTGTGTGACCCTAAAATAATGCAGTTAACATGTATTACAACATCTGTCAAGTGTCTTTGTAACCCCAAATTCAGCTGTGACTTTAATGTTGGCAACCAATTCATTAAGGGTTTGTACAATGAGGTCCACAATTTAGAATATTTAAGTCTTGTATATATTAACACATTTCAAAAATCTTTTGGAAATATATAAAGCAATGAACTTTTATAATTGCCTGTCCTGCTGGAGGCCTAACCATAGACATCTCTTCAACTGATAATAGCAAAAAAAATTATTTCTTACATTTTCAAATGGTGGGAATATTTAATAATTGGAGTTTGGTTATCCAACTTGCTTAGTAATTCAAAACTGGATGAAGTTAGCCAAAAACCAGTAACCTACATGTGAGAAAGGAAGAATATCTTTGATCAAAAAATAGAAATATGAAGTTTCTTTTAAAGCAGGCATTTTTTCACATTCGTAGGATATGGATGTTGCAAACCATCCCTAATCATCTTAAACTGAATGGCTTGATGGCGGTAATGAGTCAGCCTTATTGGTGGCATCGATCTGTTGATTAAGACAGTAGGTTTCCTTTGCTTTAGAATACTGGTGAGCCAGAAAGATCTTTACAATTCAGTGGCTTCACTGTTACCACTATTGGAACTGGCTCCTTATTTCAGGTTTACTTAAATCACTGAATTTAAATACCTTAGCTCCCATGGTGGTAGTCAAAACTATACTCCAACTCATTAGTCTGTGCCTCAGGATTTTATGGTTGCTTCCTTTCTGGAGAAATCCCGGCTTCAACCTGTTTTCTCAACCCTGTAATAATTAATGAAGTATTGCAGGAATGCAAGTGGAATGCAGGCCCAACATCCCATATAGCTTGTCACAAAATAAGAGGGAAAATATAGAATATCTTATTTTCCCTTTCATACTATCCTGAAAGTCATCTCACTAATTTCACTGAAGCGGAATCTGCCATATTTGTGCTCAGATGCTTCAACAGAGTTCTTTCTTTAACTTAACAACTCCAATTGCTAATCTTTTTTTTGACCTTGTGGGTCCCTATTTTGATATCGTATTCTTAGATCATTTTATTGGGTCCAGGTGTCAATAGTTTCATTACTTTTAAAGTCTGGATAGTATTTAATTAGTAAAATGGATGATTAATATAACTACACAGTTGACTGTATTAGTTCACTGTTCACTGACATTACATAAGTTCAAGTAACTTTATTATCAAACCTAATTGCTAAGTGTGTGGTATAGACTGCAAAAGTATTTGAACTGTTTACTTGGACCTTGATTACCAATGAGTTAACAACAAAGCAAACCACTGTTGTATATTTTACTTCTTCATTTATTAAGTGGAAAACTGACCCTATATTTGCTTCAAACTGTAATCTAAACTAGATGAGACATGCTCGTGGTGATGCGAAAGATTCATTGTGCAAGCTTGTATAACGAGGAATGCAGTATCAATTTTCTGTAGTTTAACACACACAGATCTATTTACGCATGGTATTAACCCTATTCTGGGTAGACATATGCGATCACTGAACTATACCTTCTCTATGGTACAACATTTCTTTTATTTTACCTTCTTTATTATTCTACACATAAAAGGATGTGATGTTATAAACCAAAGCATCGTCACAAGAGAGATTTCCTCTCAGCACCTGCATTCCACAAATATCTAACTCTTTTAGGAGAATCTACTACTCTTTTGGACCTTAAGTTAATGATAAAACAAACCTGTTCTTAATATTAAGGACCTGACTGATTCACCATAACATATCAAAAAATTAGACAAATCACACAGCACTCTGTGGAGCACTTGATAGTGAGTCCTGAGTGTTAACTTCACCTCTATATTTCTGAACTGATAACGATTAAAGAGACATAACTACAGGAGACAAGATTTGCTCCTGAATTTTTAGGAGTACATAACATTTAAGAAGTTTAAGAAGCTGGGAAAAGTTGGACAAGTGCCTCTATTAATTAATTAGAGAAATAAGAAGGGAATGCACTAAGTTCAGGAAAGAGAATGCAGAGATTAATAAAGGTAATAAGTCACTTGTGGGAGTGTTGTACAGAGCACCCTCTAATAGTAACTACATCGTAGAATGGAGTATAAAAGAAGAAATAATCGGAGCTTGTCAGAAAGGTATGGCAATAATCATGGGGAATTATAATCTACATAAAGACTGGAAAATTCAGATGAGGAAAAATCAGCAAAGGAAGCCTAGCAGAGTTCATGGAGTATTTTTGTGACAGTCTCTTAGAACAGTACATACTGGAAACAAGCAGAGGACAGGTTATACTATACTCAGCATTGTGTGACAAGATAAAATTAATTAATGAGCTCATACTGAAGACACCTCTGTGTAGCAGTGATCATAAGACGAATGTTACATTCGGTTTGAGGAAGACAATAATGAATGCAGGACTATACTTCAAACTAGCACAGAAGCAAAACACAGAGCACTGCAGGGTTGACTTTGTTTTTTTTCAACCATGCATTGAATCTTCAGACTTTCACTTTGCAGTGTGAGTCAATTGTAATTAATCTGAGGCACTGTAATCAATCCTCACTGAAACAGCCTTATTATTACAATACATTCATTAAGCCATTTCTTTCCTTGTAAATTGGTAAATTGGTTTAGTATTGTCACATGTACTGAGGTACAGTGAAAAACTTGTCTTGCATACCGTTCATACAGATCAATTCATTACAATAGTGCATTGAGTTTAGTACAGGGTTTAAAACAATAACACGAGTGCAGAATAAAGTGTTATAGTTACAGAAAAAGTGCAGTGCAAGTAGACAATAAGGTGCAAGGTCATAATGAGGTAGATTATGAGGTTGAGAGTCCTGCTTAACATGATAAGGAAACATTCAATAGTCTTATGACAGTGGGATAGAAGCTGTCCTTGACCCTAGTGGTACGTGCTCTCAGGCTTTTGTATCTTCTGCTCAATGGGAGGGGGGAGAAGAGATGTCCAGGGTGGGTGGGGTCTTTGATTATGTTGGCTCCTTTACTGAGGCAGTCGAGAAGTTATAGACAGAGTCCATGGAGGGGAGGCCGGTTTCTGTGATGTGCTGAGCTATGTCCACAATTGTCTGCAGTTTCTTTCTGGTCACTGGCAGAGCAGTTGCCATACCAAGCTGTGTGGTTCCCATCCCCCGCCACTCTAGTCCCTAAACCCTCCAAAGTAGCACCAACAAACCTTCCAGCGAGGATATTGGTTCCCCTCCAGTTCAGATGCAAACCGTCTTGTTTGTACAGGTCCCACCTTCCCAGGAAGAGAGCCCAATGATCTGTAAATCTGAAACCCTCCTTCCTGCACCAGCTCCTCAGCCATGTATTGAACTGCTCTATGCATCTATTTCTCACCTCACTAGCATGTGGCAAGGGTAATAATCCTGAAATTACAACTCTGGAAGTCCTGCTTTTTAACTTTCTACTTAGCTCCTTAAAATCCCTTTGCAGGACCTCATCCCTCCTCCTGCCTATGTCATTGGTACCTATATGCATCACGACCTCTGGCTGCTCACCCTCCCTCTGTACCTGCTGCGAGACATCCTTGCCCCGGCACTAAGGAGGCAACACACCAGCCTGGAGTCTTGATTGCGGCCACAGTAACGTCTGTCTGCATCCCTTACTATCGAGTTCCCTATCGCTGTCACTTTGCCTGACTTCACCCTTCCCTTCTTTGCCTCAGAGCCAGGCACAGTGCCACTGACCTGGCGACTGCTGCTGGCCTCTGAAAGGTCATTCCCCCCCCCCCCCCCAACAGTATACAAAGAGGTATACATGTTACTGAGAGGAATGGCCACAGGGGAACTTGCACTGTCTGCCTACTCCCCTTACTTCTCCTGGTGGTCACCCATATCTATCTGTAGCCTGTGCCTTAGATGTGCCCACCTCACTAAAACTTTCATCTATGATATCCTCAGCATCCTGGATGATCCTGAGTGCATCCAACTTTCTTTCCTTCTAGTCTCAAAATTGATTTGAACTAAAAAGCTTTGTCTGCAGTGATTCACTTAGAGCATTTTGAACATTGTATGAGATCCTTCACAAGTTATTTGGTTGCCTTAGATGCCTTTATAGCAAGCAAAAAAGAACTCAGGAGCAAACAAACTGAGAAGTCATGAAAAAACTAACATTTTCTTTTTTAAGTCCAGCTGTTGATGACAGAGATTGGAGCAATGGCTCAGTTTCCCTGCTTCATTGACTTTTGACCTCAGCCATGTGGAATAACTATTGTGCACAGGGTCCAAGTGACCATTTTAGAACAAGAGGAGGAAACATTGTCATGTAGGGGAGAGAGGCCTGGGATAGGGGTTGGGGAAAGTCCAGGGTGTCAGCTGAGGAGCGATTGAGACCTTGAGGGAGAATGGGGGGATGAGGGATGTTGGTGGGGTATTTGGGGTTACAACTGGTTGACGGGGAGGGGTGGCAGGTGTAGTATGCCAGAGTTCTAAGCAAGGTTGTGTTTCTGTTACAAACAGGAAAGCAGATGTGGTGCCTGGGAATCTAAATTTCTTTTTAAATGAATAAACCTACCTGAAGCCTGTTGCCGGCAATGGTTGTGATGGGTTGGGAACCACACAGGCAGATTGTCTAAGTTTTGCTGAAGAAAGCCTCACATTGGTTGTACAGGCCTATTCTCCTTTGACTGGCCCTCACAGTGGGGTGCAAACAGCACTGTAAGTGGGGTGCAAACAGCACTGTAAGTGACATCCAGATGTGTGTTACGTGCCATAGGATGCTACCTGCTCATGTCTGGGTTTCTCTGTCCGTTGGAACATTCTGCACCAAGAGGACATGGGGGATAAACTTACAAGCATGCAGTCAGCTTTCTGAGAGAATTCTAACATGTAACATCCACAAACATTGTGTGAAGTAATGACATCTCTGGGCTAAAATTTATCAAAGCAGCCAAGCTCTTGATATTTTATCAAGAGCCATAGGCAAAGGAAAGAGATCTAAAGGCAGAATTAAACCATTCAATCCATCCAAAGTCTGTATTCAGAAAAAAATACCACAGAATTACAGGATCTTTTATGTCTGTAATTTTATTTTGTGAGTGGTTATAAACTGCTTGAGCTTTGCTCCCTTCTTTCAATATCCCAGTGACACTGTTTCATTAATCACTTACAGGTGCCAGTTTGATCCATATAATGTTTACTGGACAGAGAAGTCTTTGTTCATTAACCAATATAGAGTGTAGAATAGCTAACATCTAAGGGAAAATTCATTAAAGCTCTGTTCCTGTAGACAATTTTATGCTGTTTTTATGCTATGTAACTTGCCCTTTGTTCAGGTGATGAACTCCAATTTTTGTTTAGCTTTCCTAATTGTTGGTGTGCAAACTTGTGTCATGCCAGAGCGCTCACCAGTATTTTTGAAAGTCGCTCAAGTTATTTTCTCTGAGGTCCCTTATCTAGAACTTTTTTTTATTTTGATAACATTTACGAAGAGAAAAATTCGTCATTGGTCGTTGGCACTAGGCACGTGCAAGAGTATCGGATGTCAATTGCACTCACCTTCTGCAAATGCGCAGAGAGGTAAATGCAACCAACCACCATTGTTTGCATGAATATTCGGCACCAGCAACTTGGTTTTCATCCATTTTTGGGATCTGGATATTGCTGGCAAAGCCAACATTTATTGCATGTCCCTAAATTGCCCTTGAGAAGGTGGTGGGGAGAACTAAAGTCCTTCCGGTTGAGGTACCCCCACAATGCTGCTGGGTAGGGAGTTCCAGGATTTAGACTGAGTGACATTGACAGACATGAAATACATTTCCAAGTTCGGATATTATGTGCCTTGAAGAGGAACCTGAAGGTTGTGGTGCACCTTCTGCCCTCATCTTTCTTGGTGGTGGAGGTTATGGGTTTGGGAGGTGCTTTTAGACTCCCTGAGGCAGTAACTGCAATTAATTTGGTAGATGGCGTACTGCAGATATTGTGTGTTGGTGGTGGAGCAAATGAATGCTTAGGGTGGTTGAGCCACTTGACACAGGATACCTAGCCTCTGACCTGCTCTGGTAACCACAGTATTTATGTGGCTGGTCCAGTGGAGTATCTGGTCAATGGTATTGTTGATGGGGGACTCAGTGATGGCAATGCCATTGACTGTGAAGGCTGGTGGCGGACTCTTTTTAACTGAAGATAGTGAATATCTGGCGCTTCTGTGACACAAATGTTAATCGCCACCTATCAGCCATGCCTCAATGTTGTTTATGTCTTGCTTCAACCATTCGTGGGGTGTTCCATTTGCTGAGGAGTTGCAACTGGTGAAGTCATCAGTGAACATCCCTTCTTACGACCTCATATTCTCATACTTTGTAGAGGGTGGCCAGTCAGCCCATCAAACCTAGTCCCCCATGTATTTCCCTGTAACCCCATCTCTCTCGCATGTCCATCAACTCCACCCTGATTCTCCCACCACCCACCTACATGAGGGATTGTTTACAGTAGCCAATTAATCTCTAAAAGAACACATCTTTGGGATGTGGGAGGAAACCAGAGCACTCAAAGGAAATCTACATAAGAATGTGCAAGTTCCACACATACAACGTCAGCGATCAGGATCAGAGCCAGGTCTCTGGAGTTGTGAGGCAGCAGCAATGTCTGTTGCATCACTGTGCCATCCATTGATTGATCATTGATGAAGTAGCTGAAGATGGTTGGCCCTTGGACACAGCCGTGAGGAATTCCTGCAGTGATGTCCTGGGGCTGGAATGATTGACTTCTGACAACCATAACCAGCTTCTTTTGTGCAAGGTGTGACTCCAACCACTGGAAGGTTTTTCCTTTGATGCAAATTGACTTCCATTTTACCAGGGTGCCTTGATGCCACATTCTGTCAAGTGCTGCCTTGACATCAATGACAGTCACTCTCATCTTACCCCTGGAATTCATTTCTTTTGTCCATGTTTGGACCAAGGTTGTGATGAGCTTTGGAGCAGAGAACTCCTGAGGAAACCTCAACTGAACTTAGTGAATAGGTTGTTGGAGAGTGTCACTTGATAGCATTTTTGACTACAGGTTCTATCACTTCGCTGATGATTGAGTAGACACCCATTGGCCAGAAATTGGATTTCATAAATGGGACATTTGTGATTTTTCACAATGGGTGATTTTTCACATTGCCAGGTTTGTGATTATACTGGAACAATTTGGCTAAGGGCTCAGCTAGTTCTGAAGCACAGCTCTTCAGTACTACTACAGCAAGATCTTCCCCTTAAAAAAGTGTCTTATCAGACTCCGTCCCAAACCTATTAGTTTCTTCACTAAACAAATACCTTAAATAATTATGTTCCAATACAACTTTTTATCCTGTTCTATGATTCTGCAGGAGAAAATTATTAGATTGTGGAACTCCTGTATGAACATGATGGTCTGAATAGTTCTATGCTAATCAATCCTGAGTTCTAACATGTTGTAGATGAACCTTCAAAACTACAAGTGCAGCATGCTCTATGATCTGCTACAAGTGGCTGTTGCTGGATGATGCTACTCTGTCTGAATTTTCGTCATCTTCAATCAACCTCCTTATGTGCTCAAAACTTGTATTACTGAGCAATGGATGCTTGATGCATCAAATGGTGGTTGCCAACAGACCATGACTTCAAAATCCATTGCTCAAGCTTTTTGAATTAGCCTGAGCAAATGCACCCCAAGAAATTGAAGCTGCCTTTTGTGCCAGAGTGCAGTTATGAGAAAATTCACTTGTTGGCTATGGACAATGATTAGGCTGGATAAGCCTTTAGGCATTAGAACATAGAACAGTGCGGCACAGGAACAGCCCTTTGGCCCATGATGTCTGTGCTGACCATGACGCCAATTTAAACAACACATCTGCCTGCACATCGTTTTCCTTCCATTCCCTGCCTGTTCATATGTCTGTCCTCCTTAACATTGCTATTGCGTCTACTTCCACCACTTCCCTGGCAATGCGTTCCAGGCACCCACCACTCTCCACGTAAAAAAACTTGCCTTGTAAATCTCCTTTATACTTCCCCCCTCCCTCACCTTAAAGCTATGTCCTCTAGTATTTGACATTTCCACCCTGAGAAAAAGACCCTTGACTATCTGCCCTATCTATGCCTCTCATAATTTTATATACTTCTATCAGGTCACCCCTTAAAACATCAAATTTATCAATTTGATTTCTTTTTGTGAAACTTCATAAATTTTCCAATAAACTTCAGCAACTCTGCCTGAGCGTTAAACTTTTTCCCGTTCTTCGTGGCTGACATTGACTGGAAGACACAGGAGTGGTAGGAGATAGTGGGCTGGAGAGTAAAGCGTGGGGTATAGGACAAGAAGAATGATGGAGTAGTGAGAAGTGCAGCTTGAGAGAGAGATGGATTGAGATGCACTTGCTTTGAGGAAGAAAGTTGAGTTGAAGTATTTTTGACAGGCTTCATGGGGGGACAGAGGTGATGAGGAGAACACAGGATGGGCCACACTAGAAGAAAAGTTGCAAACACAGAGAATGTAAGGTCAGACTAGATGGTAGTGAGAGAATAAAGATTATAGATTTGTAAAGATTGTGTTACGAACCAGCAACAAAAGAAACACACTGAGTCATGATTCAGTGTTAAAAACTACTTTATTAATAACTACTTATGATAATAAGAAAAATAAAAGTAAAAATGTTAGAATGTTCGAAGTAAGAATGTTAAACCTTGAGCATTAACCCCAAAACTAAACTCGTCATGTGTGTGTGGCAAAGTCCCAAACTCCAAGTCCAGGAATGGTTCTTAAAGTTCAGTTCAGCAAGCTGTAAGGTGAAACATGAGCAAAGGCTTCTTCAACAACCACCGTTGTCTGAATATAAGACGTAGATGTAGAGAACATAGAGCTTAATTACGAAATCCAAATGTTCCACGATGGAACCCAAATGACACCTCAGTGTTTACTCGATAGTGACTTCCTCACCCCGAAAAGCATCCGAATCGTGGTCGTCCACACAAATACCTGTTTCCCTCTACAGGTCAGCCACAAAGTGAACTCCACTGGATTACTCCTAATTTCCATACGTGGATTGTAGTAACAGACACAGTTATTGTTTCTCATCCATCGATAGAGAAACTAGCAGGCTGGTGTCTCTCTCCCTTTTCTCTCTCTCTCTTCTCTTACTGACTTCAACTGACCTCTTCAACAACGTCATTACGTCCTTTATCTTCTGTTGAAGTAAGCACGCCACACACACACACACACACACACACACACACACACACACACACACACACACACACACACACACACACACACACACACACACACACACTACTAGCTCTATCTTAAAGGGACATTCACCGAGTCTGTAACAATTGTAGATTATAGATAGGATGAAACAGGGCAAAACAGGAGTATTGGGATGGACAAAGACTGTGGGTAATCCTTGAAAGCAGAAAAAGGAAGGAGAAACAGAGACAGAAAACCACAGGAAGTCAGGAGGATCCTTGTAGAGAACAGATGCTAACATTTTAGACATACACTCTGATGGGGTTGGAAGGTATTACAACTTGACAACATTTGCAAGGAATAGAACAAAGTAAGGAGCAAGGAAGGGAACGATGAAAATAGAGGCATAAGCACACACACATACAGACAGACACACACAGACAGACACACACACATACAGACAGACACACACACATACAGACAGACACACACAGACAGACACACACACATACAGACAGACACACACATACAGAAAACACACAGACATGCAGACTCATACGGACAGGCACACACACACACATACATACAGATAGACACACACATATACAGATACACACACACATACAGACACACATGTACAGACAGACACATACAGGCAGACACACACATACAGACACAGATATGCAGACAGACAGAAACATACAGACAGACACACAGACATACAGACACACATATACAGACAGACACATACAGACAGACACACATACAGACACATATGCAGACAGACAGAAACATAGACAGACATACAGACACACACATACAGACAGACACACAGACATACAGACACACATATACAGACAGACAGACACATACACAGGCAACACACACACAGACAGAGACACACATACACATATACAGACAGACACACAAACAAACAAACAGATACATAGAACAGGAAGTACAGTGATCTGCAAAAATGCTTAGGCGGGAAAAATGGTTAAAAGATTGATCTGATATTAACTTGTAATTCAGCAAACATGTCTCGAATTTCACCAAAATATCTTGAGATATTTCAGTTTCTCAGTTATGTTGTTGTAGTAGTCCAGGAGTTATAACTTATTTTTCTAAAATCTTAAATCAATACATTAACAGACAAAATTAATAGTAAGGAAAGGAAGGTTATAACCACAAACATGGATATAAAAGTCATTAACAGAACATGAAGTATCTGGTAATAGGTATTTGCAACTTTTTCTTGCAACTTAATGAATCATTACCTAGCTAAAGAAAAATTTCTGATGGGAAAAGATTTTAGAGGGAATATATTCGGAGATTTCTGCTGAACTAAAAATAAGCATGTTGTCACTAATGCCAGTGGTCTTACTAAAGAATTAGAGAAAGAGGATCAATAAAACCCCATTTCCTAAAACTAATTACTGACAAACAGAAAACTTTGTTCATAATATTGAAATTTACCTTTATAACAGGAACAAAATCTCTGCAATAACATGGGTATCCGTATTTTGTTTTGAAGTTATATATGTTATATCTCATTGGATTTAATATTTATTTGAAATCTACTCCATTACTATTTCAGTCTTTCACTGCAGTGGAACCTAATTGGAAGTTTGGAGACGCAAGTATAGTCCATATTATCGCAGTTGAAACTCATGACCATGCCGCAGAATCAGGTTGGTAGAATTCTTTTTGTGTTGGAATTTTATGTGAGATTTTTAGGGTGGAATTGATTCTAACTTTCAACTCATCATATTTTGACCTAACAATAATTTTAAATCTATAAATATGTAATTACAG
Organism: Pristis pectinata; assembly: GCF_009764475.1. Classification (NCBI taxonomy): domain Eukaryota; kingdom Metazoa; phylum Chordata; class Chondrichthyes; order Rhinopristiformes; family Pristidae; genus Pristis; species Pristis pectinata. The sequence goes on from NC_067406.1 coordinate 103,579,788, forward strand.
TTTCATTGATGTTGATGTAAAAATGAAGTGTAGATTTTCAATAGGAATATAATATAATATATAGGAATATAATACCTCATGCTGGATTACAAGGTGCTGGAATTTGTTTCTCTGTAAATAATATTGACAGTTTTATGTCCATTTTTATATTTGTAACATGCATTCATTTTTGAACAATGTATTACCGCCACATTTGAGACTCTTTGCAATGAAGAAATGAATGTAAGATTACTAAAACTGGAAGAAATTATAATGTAAATATTATTTTCAGAGATTTCAAAAGCCCTGTACCCACATCTACAGGGAGTTGTAAAATTAACACTACTGTGTTCACTTCAAACCTGCAATTAATAAGTCCAGATTTAATGCCACTCTGTCATTATTGTTTTTTATCAAATGTAATTGAAGTCCCATATTTTAATGTATCACAAAACCAACAAAAGGGAAAATAAAGTTGAAAACTTCATTTTGATAAACAATACTAATGTTACTCACCTTCAACCTATATCCAAGCTGATAAAACAACTGGGGATAGTTATATTTTATATTTTATTTTTGACATAGACCTTTTTTACAATCTTTAAGAAGATAAGAAAAAAACAACTGGATTGATGTGCATTATTTAATGCGACCCAAAATGTATTTATTTTTATTGTGTTACCAGCAGAATGTGCAATACCTGCAGCATGCCATGATGGAGCTGGTTGTCATTTAAAGGAGATGAAAAGTCAATGTCTTCACCAACAACTGCCGCACGATCACATGAAAGAGACAGCAACATATCCCAGGAGCCTCCCTACTAGATCCCCACTACCACCATGAGCCAATCTCACTTATCTTGGCAACAGCCAGAGTGCCTTCACTGAACCATGAATCAAGGACATTCACTTAAGCACTAACCTGTTAGGATGGAAAGCCTTCACTGAAGACAATGAATAAGATTGTTGATTGAATTCATTTATGTAAAATTAAATCCATGGATTATCAACTTTAGGAACTGTCCCAGTGTTTCTGCTGCAAATATTTTCCACCATTTACTACTTGATTGGTCAATTTATAAACTAGTCTTCTCATCAGTTTTTCACTTTTTTAGGTAAAATGCATTTATTCCAGCAGATTGCCAGTATTGTTGCTGATAATGCTCGCAATTCTCCTAATGAAACTTCATGTTTAATAATTCAATTGTTTCTGGGAACAAAGTGGGTGGAAAAATAACCAGAACAAGGAGATTGTTTGCTGTGTTGCAGAACAATGGGATTGGAGATAAAAGACTGGATGGTGGAAACACTCAGCAGATCAGAAAGCATCTGTGGAGAAAGAAGCAGAATTAATGTTTTGGGTCAAAGACCTTTTGTCAGAATGGGATTCGAGGGATTAGTAAACATTAGGCTGTAAAAGTACTTGCAAATACTGCTACCTCAAAGAAGTGTCATCTATTGCTATTCAAATGATTGGTATGTAGAGTGAAATGATAGCTGGATATATTGAAGTAAGTTTTCATCTTGACTCTCCATTGTGGAGATCATTGCATTTCCACTTCAGTAATTTGAAGAGAATGGGAATTGGGCTTATTTCACAAGTGATGGGCAATCCTCACTGACAGATTCCCTGTGTCCACTGATGAAGACAAATAGTTTCTCCAGCTATTGATGAAAACACAAAGATCAATTTTTGGCTTTAGTGAAAAATTCTTAGGGGAATTTAACGATGTGATTGGCCCAATTCCACAGTTCACAGGTTGTACAATGACTCCTTATGCTTGTATTGCTTAGTTATAAAAGTGCAGTTTATAGATGGACTACAAACCGTACTCCACATTAGGTCAGGGTTTTACTGCAAGCAGCATTTTGATATTGTACTGTTTATTGTGCTGAACTGAACCACTATCTCTGTCACTCTGGGTAGAGGAGCCCTGTACAAACAAGCTTAAGTGCAGAGCTGCTGTGAAAAACCCGGTTAAATTTTAACATTAATCACATTTTTAATAAGTTATAAATGAAACATATTGGGTAAGAGTGTGCTTGGGGATAAGCTGGATAAGCATCAAAGATCTTCCTGCCCTGCATATTAATATTATCCTTTAACATTAAGGGGGAAGATATTCTTTCAGTACCACTTATTAAAAAGTTTAATGCTTTATTATACATTGAGAAAATCTCCCCTTGTGTGGACCTACATCTGCATTTGGTCTGTGTTGAAACAGCTGATGACATCCAGTACACATATTGCCTGCAACACTTTGGAGAGCAGGGAATAAAATTAAGCAGATTCCTAACTTGGTCCAAATCTCCATCCAGGGCCACTTGTTCCAGTTGCCCTGATGGATCCATCACCCGCAGCAGTTTCCTTTCTTCTGTTGTTAAAGTGCATGCCTTTGGTGACATAAATTATATTGCAGTTTATTGAAAATATTTGTCTGTCCTCTGATCCCAAGAAAGGAAGGGGTTACAAGTAAAGGGAAGGAGTCCTGTCCTACCACACTTCTATTGGTGGATCAGGATCACAGGGAAATTGAGCCCTCATAGCACCATGTTTGAAGTACGTACACAGTAGTTTTACAAGAACCTCTAGTCATTGAGAGATTATTGCGAGTGGAAATAAAAATTCCCTACTACATTTTAGGGCTTATGTCAGAAGCAGTTTATTTGCCTGTCATTAGTATATATTAACAAAATTTATCTTTAATTCTAACCATGAAGTGTATTTGCACCAACTGCAAATATAGTTGATCTACAACAGTTTATGTATAAGGACAAAGTTGGCAAATCTACCTTTAATTACCGATGGCTACAATGTCTTCTTGCCCTAGCGTTTTGTATGTTTATGTTTACAAGTAGACAGTCAAATGGAAATGAAATACTTTTCCAGCATTTTATAGTATAGCTTTTGCTTTAAACAAACACTAACATTTATTTCGAAAACTTTGGTTTTAAAATATTTCTGCCAAAGAGGAAAAGGATGAAATAAGACAGAATGCACAACAACTAAAGACAGGGGGTGTTTGTTTTCCATACTTGGATGTTTTACTTACTTTCCATTGCTGCCTGGATTTTTGATAGTTAAAAGCACAGATTATGAAATGATGGGCTATTTGGATATGAATGTAAGAGGTATGATTAGTAAGTTTGTAGATGATGTACAAAATTGCTGTTGTTGATTGTGAGGAGGGTAGTCTTGGGCTGCAGGATGATATTAATCAATTGGTAAGAAGGACAGAACAATAGCAGAGGGCATACAAATGAATGGTAGGGCCCTAGGGAGTATTGAGGAACACCAGGACCTTAGTGTACATGTCCATGAGCCCCTGAAAGTGACAGCATAGGTAGATAAGGTGGTAAGGAAAGTATTTGGGATACTTGCCTTCATTACTGGATCATAGATTTAGGAATAGGAAAGTTATGGTACAGCTATATGAAACATCAGTTAGGCCACAACTGGAGTACTGTGTGTGGTTCTGGTCGCCACATCATAAAGAATAATGTGATGCACTGGAGAAGGTGCAGAAGTAGTTCACCAGAATGCACCAGAATGTTGCCCGAGTTGGAGTGCTTCAATTGTAACTGGATGCCTTGAAATTTTTTTCCCCATGGAGCAGATAAGGCTGTTTGGGGACCTGATTTCAGGCAGACAAAATTATGAGGGGCATAGTTAGGGTAGACAGAAAGAAACCTTTCCCCAGAGGGTATAGAACCATAGAACCATAGAACAATACAGCACAATACAGGCCCTTCGGCCCACCATGTTGGGCTGACCTTCAAACCACACCTAAGACTATCTAACCCCTTCCTCCCACATATCTCTCTATTTTGAATTCCTTCATATGCTTACCTAACAGTCTCTTGAACTTGACCAATGTATCAGCCTCCACCACCACCCCAGGCAGCGCATTCCATGCACCAACCACTCTCTGGGTGAAAAACCTCCCTCTGACATATCCTTTGAACTTCCCACCCATTACCTTAAAGCCATGCCCTCTTGTATTGAGTATTGGTGCCCTGGGAAAGAGGCGCTGGCTGTCTACTCTATCTATTCCTCTTTATATTTTGTACACCTCTATCATGTCTCCCCTCATCCTCCTTCTCTCCAATGAGTAAAGCCCTAGCTCCTTTAGTCTCTCCTCATAATCCATACTCGCTAATCCAGGCAGCATCCTGGTAAATCTCGTCTGCACCCTTTCCAACGCCTCCACATCCTTCCTATAATGAGGCGACCAGAACTGGACACAGTACTCTAAGTGTGGTCTAACCAGAGTTTTGTAAAGCTGCATCATTACCTCATGGCTCTTAAAATTGATCCCACAACTTATGAAAGCTAACATATCATAAGCTTTCTTAACTACCCTATCCACCTGTGAGGCAACTTTCAGTGATCTGTGGATATGAACCCCCAGATCCCTCTGCTCCTACACACTACCCAGAATCCTGCCATTAACCTTGCACTCCACCTTGGAGTTTGTCCTTCCAAAGTGTACCACCTCACACTTCTCCAGATTGAACTCCATCTGCCGCTTGTCAGCCCAGCTCTGCATCCTATCAAGATCCCTTTGTAAGCTTCGACATCCCTCCACACTATCCACAACACCTCCAATCTTTGTGTCATCTGTAAGCTTGCTAACCCACCCTTCCACCCCCTCATCTAAGTTGTTAATAAATATCACAAAAAGTAGAGGTCCCAGAACTGATCCTTGTGGCACGCCACTAGTCACAGCCCTCCAATCCGAGTGCACTCCCTCCACCACAACCCTCTGCTTTCTACAGGCAAGCCAATTCTGAATCCACACGGCCAAGCATCCCTGGATCCCTTGGCCTCTGACCTTCTGAAGAAGCCTACCATGTAGAACCTTGTCAAACGCCTTACTAAAATCCATGTAGACCACATCTACTGCACTATCCTCATCAATCTTCCTGGTCACCTCCTCAAAGAACCCTATCAGGCTTGTGAAGCAAGATCTTCCCTTCAGAAATCCATGCTGGCTGTCCCTAATCAGTCCATGATTCTATAAATGCTTATAGATCCTATCTCTTATAATCCTTTCTAACAGCTTACCCACCACAGATGTAAGGCTCACTGGTCTGTAATTACCTGGACTATCCCTACTACCTTTTTTGAATAAGGGGACAACATTCGCCACCCTTCAATTGTCTGGTACCATTCCCGTAGACAACCAGGACACAAAGATCCTAGCCAATGGTTCAGCAATCTCCTCCCTTGCCTCACACAGCAGCCTGGGGAATATTCAGGCCCCAGGAACTTATTAATGTTTTTTTATTTACAGCGTGGTAACAGGCCCTTCTGGCCCAATGAGTCCGCACCACCCATTTTAAACCCAAATTAACCTACCCGTACTTCTTTGCAATGTGGGAGGAAACCGGAGCGCCCGGAGGAAACCCATGCAGACACGGGAGAATGTACAAACTCCTTACAGACAGCTACGGGAATCGAACCGCAATCACTGGCACTGTAATAGCGTCGCACTAACCACTACGCTACCGTGCCGCCCTAACTCTGTCCTAATATTTTCTAACAGCTCCAACACATCCTCTCTCTTGATATCTACATACTCCAGAACATTACCCTTACCAACACTGTCCTCAGCATCATCAAGACCCCTCTCCTGAAGAGAAGTATTCATTGAGAACCTCACCCACTTCCACAGCTTCCAGGCACATCTTCCCACCTTTTTCTTTAATCGGACCTACCTTTACCCTAGCCATCCTTCTGTTCTTCATGTATGAATAAAAAGCCTTGGGATTCTCCTTAACCCTACTCGCCAAAGCCTTTTCATGTCCCCTTCTTGCTCTCCTCAGCCCCTTCTGAAGTTCCTTCCTTGCTACTTTATATTCCTCACGAGCCCTATCTGATCCTTGCTGCTTACACCTTATGTATGCTGCCTTCTTCTTCCTAACTAGTTGTTCCACCTCTCTTGTCACCCTGCCATTCCTTCTCTGCCTCACTGGGACAAATTTATCCATAACATCCTGCAAGAGATCACTGAACATCGACCATATCTCCATAGTACATTTCCCTTCAAAAATGTCATCCCAATTTACACTCTCAAGTTCTCGCCTTATAGCCTCATAATTCGCCTTTCCCCAATTAAATATCTTCCCATCCTCTTTGCTCCTATCCCTGTCCATGACAATGCTAAAGGTTATGGAGCAGTGGTCACTGTCCCCCAGATGCTCACCCACCGAGAGATATGTCACCTGACCTGGTTCATTACCTAATACTAGATCTAATATGGCATTCCCTCTAGTCAGCCTGTCAACATACTGGGACAGGAGTCCATCCTGGACACACTTAACAAACTCTTCCCCATCTAAACCTCTGGCACTAAGCAGGTGCCAATCAATATTTGGGAAGTTGAAGTCTCCCACTATAATAACCCTGTTATTCTTGCATCTTTCCAAAATCTACCTTCCAATCTGCTCCTCAGTATCCCTACTGCTACCAGGGGGTCTATAGAATATTCCCAGTAGAGTAACTGCTCCTTCCTTGTTCCTAACTTCCACCCATACTGACTCTAGAGAGGATCCTTCTACATTATCCACCCTTTCTGCAGCTGTAATAGTGTCCCGGACCAGTATCGCCACCCCTCCTCCTCTTGTCCCCCCCCCCCATCTCTTTTAAAACACTGAAAACCAGGAATATTCAATATCCATTCCTGCCCTGCTGTCAGCCATGTCTCTGTAATAGCCACAATATTGTAGTCCCATGTACTTATCCAAGCTCTCAGTTCATCTCCCTTATTCCTGATGCTTCTTGCATTTAAGTAAATGCACTTTAGCCCATCCACCTTTCTACTTTTATAGCCTATACTCTGCTTCTCCTTCCTCAAAGCCTCTCTACCTGTTAGATCTGACTTTTCCGCATCCCCTTCTACCTCTGACCTACCCCTCTGTTTCCCATCCCCCTAGCAAACTAGTTTAAACCCTCCCAAACCACCCTAGCAAACCTGGCTGCAATGATATTGGCCCCCCACGGGTTCGGGTTTAACCGGTCCTCTCTGTACAGGTCCCTCCTTCCCCAGAAGAGATCCCAATGATCCAAAAATCTAAAACCTTCCCTCCTGCACCAACTTCTCAGCCACGCATTTATTTGCCATCTCCTCCAATTCCTATCTTCACTATCACATGGCACTGGCAGCAATCCCCAGATTGCTACCCTTGCAGTCCTGTTCATCAGCCTCCTGCCTAGCTCCCTAGACTCGCTTTGGTTTAAGTTTAAAATAGGAGGTTAGTGACAGGAGATTTAGGGGAGATTTAGGGAAGATATTTTTCACCCAGTGGGCGGTTGGAATGCATGAATCACCATAGCATAGAAAGTCAGAGGCTGAGTGCTGGAAGCTGGGATTAGTATAGATGGGTTGCGTGGGCTTGATGGTCCCAACCGTTTCTGTGTTGTATGACTCTATGACAGCAAGACACACACAATTTTGTTGCAAAACTCCTCACTGGAGACACATTTAGAAGTTACATCACTAATCTACAAAGTAAAGACTATGAGTATAACTTTCTTTCTTCCTTCTTTTAATACTATATTTATTATTATGTTTCTTTCCATATTTTGGTAAAAAGCCCAGACAAAGGATTACATTTGAAGCTTACTTTGTACTAACTAAAAGGGACCAAAACATTTACCTTCAAATAGTTTGAAAAGTTATTTCTTAACTTTGGTTCAGTTTTCTAGGAGGTATCCTTTATGTGTCTTCTATTTCCAGTCTCAATTCCCAGCAAGGAGAATATTAAAGCTGGATAGGATAAGATCAAGGTCTTCCTAGTTTGCCTTTTATCACCCTGGTGATACAATAGTATTGCAAGCTATGCCTACCTTGGTATGACTGACATTTTGCAAGACTGATTAAAGTAGCTTTCTCTTGCACAGAAATGTTATTTTTTTTGCAGGAACACAGTATAAGTTGAAACACATAAGATAACACAGACTACCAGTTCACAACAGATGAAAATGCTCATTGGGGATCCTCTTAATAATCCTTCCAGCTAAAATTAGTAATATCTGGTGTTCTTTACATGAGAATATCTTCAAAATGCACTCCTCACACAAATAAAAAGCTAATTTATAAACAATAAGTATTCCTTTCCAGTACCTATTACACCTTGTGTATAAATCCATCATTAGTTTCTGTTCAATTTGACTATTCTAATTGGAGGCTATTGTCAAGTGACACAACAAAGGATACTTTCCTTCAATCTAGGTAAGGCAATGCTCCCATTTGTGGTCAAACTGCAAGGACACCACAGAACTAATGTCTACAGGTCCTTACAAACACCTGCCTGACTTATGTACAGCCCGTATGTACAGACAAGCATTTGGGAGACGGGTGGGAAGGATTTGCTGGCTGCTCTGGGGCTGCAGGCATCTTCTGCTGTGTGAGAACAGAGGCTTTTCTGACTTGCAAACTGTTCAAATTATGAACAGTTCTCAAGAACGGAACCCTGTCGTGACCTGGGGAGGATCTGTGTGATGCAAAGCAAGTGTAGGCTCATTCCACACTTGTCAAGTGGAAGAGCTTGTGTTAGTTCCAATTATATATCATTTAAATAATAAGATAACATGCAAGTTCCTTTTGATTTCTTAAATCCTACAGTTCTTCTCCACCCTTCCCCACTTTCCCACCAGCCAGTTAATGCATCCAATGAAGCTAAATCAGGAAGTAACTCCACTTCAGTCCTGTGCTTCTGTAAAATGGCCATTAGCAGAGTCTCCTAAATATTTTTTTCATTCTCTGGGGAATGGTGACATTCACTCAGTGTATATTCCCTAAGAAGTGTGAGAAGAAAGGACGTTGGAACTGATTCCAGTGCTGTGTAATTAAGTTGCTGCATTCCCAGCACTCTGAGTTGCTGAAGTAACATCTTGGTCACTGGAGAACTGAACCGTAGCCTTGTCTTATCTTTCATGTGAGTACTTGCATAACTTATAAGTCAGCCTCCTCCGCTCCAAGGAAAACTAACCCAACCTCTCCCGTCTCTCCTTGTAACGGATACATTCCATCCCAGTTGCTGCCAGTCCCTCGAGCTGCTCACCTTTCTCACAGCAGTCCTTGGCCATGGGCCCCTGGACCCATGCATTATCACACCTTGGGAGCTAACCACTCCGAAAGCAGAGGCCCGAAATAATATTCAGTGAGAGTTGCAGGAGGAAATTGTGGAGCACAGGTCAACATATACCACAAAGGACAAGATTTCTTCTGCAGGATTATTTAGAGGTGTGTCATCTATCTTATTCTAACTTCTAGACTTCTTAATAGAAGTTCCAAAAACAATTGCAGCATTACAATGGAAAATAATGCATGGGAGGAAAACTTATAATTTGGGGTGAAAACCCAGTGAATTTTATATCGTCTACAAGAAAATATAATGTAACAATAATTAAACAGTTTTACAATATATATTTTTATTTCTTTATGGTATAATTGAAGTAACAGAGTTGCTTAAGTGACCATTGATAAGTTTGTAATTGTGCCACAATCTGAAAAGGTATGGTCCTCTGGAAAGGTATGGCTGACATGGAAAGTTAATGCAGATGGAGACCTCCTCCTCCTCACGCCATGCTTGCAACACAGTCTTGTTATAACAAACACATCATAGAAGCAAGTCCAAGATCCAACTGCAAGAACCTGGAGACAGGTACTGCCACCTGTAATATTACATTGTCATCTGAGTGAGGGATCACAGAGACATCAGCATCACTTACTGCCGGCTGCTGGAGCAATCATTGCCTAATACCATCAGTCATTTTCATCAACAAGGCAGTAGAAAGGCTGCTACAGAAAAATCAAACTTAAAGGATGAAATGATCCTGTAACAGAAGGCTCTACTTAGTCACTGCTTCACAGACAACCTGACAACTCCTAAGCAACAAGTGCCTTGCAGTATTCAGGTTGCCCTGAAATCCACAATGATTAGCACCTTAGAGCTTTGGCTTCATTACTAAAATACACCAGGACTGTTTATTATGACCAGGATGTTTAGGGACTAATTTAATCCTTAACAGATGGAAACATCATAATGTCTCAAGGACAGAAATGTAAATCTGAAGGACCCAGAGGCCAATGTCCAATAAAAAATTCTAGAACAGATGGTGGATGGAACGAAAACTGATTATCTGGCAACATACCAATAATCACAACCTGTGTGGGTTCTTCAGCATTGTCAAGACCATCAGCAGCTCAAACACCAAAAGACCCACACCACTGGGAACCAAAAGTGGAGGAAAGCTTGTCAAGGACAGAAAGGTCCATTGGAAAGAGCACTTCAAAGATCTCCTCATTTTTGTCTTTGATGAGAGTGACCTTGAATTTATTCCTGTGGTCCACTACAATCTCGGACTATCCCAGCCTGTAAAGAGGTTTAAAGAACCATCTTCTCATGAGAGGCGACGTCTGATCTGCCTTCTGTCTGCCATAGGGAAAGTCATTGAGCAGCACCAATGGCTTTCTGGAACTCTAAAAGACTTCACCTTCATTAACCGAGAGGGAATATGGCGAATCTTTCTCAGATCTGGCTCTCCTCACAAGCCTGTCTCTATTTTATATCCTAATAACAGCATGTAAGAAGTAATCCTAATAATGAGTACAACACAGACCTGATTTCCATGCAGACTGCAGATAAAAAGGGCTAAGAAACAGATTTATGTGAAGGAAACAATTGCAAACATTGATTTTACATCCATTGCATTTGTAACTTGTCTCATGCCAACATTCTGCAGATATGCAACATCTTTAATATTATGTTTTTCCTTTAAAACTTTATAATATGACCTGTTAACTTTGAAATTCCAGAATGGGAAATAGAGAATAAATTATAACTTTAATGTTGAATTTGTAAACATTATGAATCTAGAAATGTTAGTGTAAAGATCCTGAATATAAACATTGCAGTGTTAATTGGACTATCTCCTCACAGTTATTGTTTCATTAATGAAAATAATTATGCTTTATCACAGAATAATTTTCAATTCTAATAATCTTTAAGACATCAGATAATTAAATAAAATAATCTCTTGTGGGAGAAAAAAAGTGCTGACCTGAAATGAAGATTTGGGAGAGTGCTTCTGTGAGATATCTAGAGTTCAATAGGAGTTATTTCTTCCTCAGCATTGGAGACATTAATTGAAATTATGTTCTTCTTTATGGTCTGTGGAATAGTAAATTACAAGGCTCTTTCCTGTATGTATGGCTTCATTGTGGCTTTGGTTCAGCTGTTCAGACTTAAAGTAAGGGATAAAGGTTAATCCATTGAAAGAGAATAGACCATTGCTCGGCTTGACTTACTAAAGGAGCTCACATCATTACTGATCACTCAAACAGTAGCAGTTGGCCCTAAGTGAGGGTTTTCTTTTTTCTCTCCTCAGTCTTCACAAATGATGTTGTAAAAGGCTATTAAGTGCCCACTCAAAGGCTTTGTTTTGATCCTTAAGGTCATGGTCCGGTCTTCTTGGCACCAACCTTTCAGTGCATTCTGTCTGATGAACTAGATTTAGATAAAATAGAAGAAAGAAAATGTGTCCTAAAGGTAATTCCACATCTGGTAGGAACAGCTCTATCAGCCCACTCTGTTGGAGCCTTAATATTGAACAGCTGATAAATGATCACTAAATAGATATTTTTGTGTAAATAATTTAACATCTGTGGGATTTCGGGGACCTTCAGGTTGAGAATTTGAAAGGATAAGTTAAGAAAATTGTTTTGTTCCCTTCTTTCATTGTTGAAGTGGAAATGAAATCCAGAATTTAAATATTGGTTAGTCTGTTTACACATATGGGCAGTGGCCAATTTCAATGCAAACAATTGTAAGGGATGTCCTTCAAAGCAGGTAATTTTCTGCCTTGAACTTAAGAATAACCCACAAATAAATCAACGCACTAAGAAATAACAAGTCGCTCTTCCATTTTGGATGCACTGCATTCAAACGTGGGTTTCAAAAAGAAAGTTTAGTAAAAACAAAGGCAAAATACTGCAGATGTTGTAAATAAAAACAGAAAGTGCAGAAAATATCCAATAGGCCAGTCAGCATCTGGAGAAATAAGAAATAGAGTTATAGTTTTGGGCTACCAATGGTTCATCAGAACTTGGAAAAGTTAGACGTAAGAAGTTTTAAGATCCAGGGAAAAGTAGAAGAGATGGAAGAGCAAAGAGACAAGGTCGAAGATCGAAGGAATAATAGTGCATATCAAAGTGTAAGATAATGGGAGAGGTAAAGAAATATGAAATGACTGTGGAGGAAGGAAGAATTATCCATTGTATGAAATTGTTGAACTGAATGTTGAGTCCAGAAGGCTGCCATGTATCTAACAAATGAAGAGGATCTGCTCCTCAGGGAAAGGTACTATACATTTCCTAATCAGCTTACATCTTCCATTTGACAATGTTGATGTATGACTGCCTAGTCCACTTGTGTTATGTCAAAGTAAGAATTTTACCACCAATCCAATCATAGAGAGAGAAAAATCTGATTTTAATGCAATTGGTGCTAATATCACACAGCCATTTCCAAGCTCACAAATCATGCTTCTCATAGCCCAAAAAAATCATAATATATACAAGAGTCTACACTTATATTTTTTCTGTGGGAATATCCATGGAAACATATCTGGTACAGACATAATGTTGTGAAAGACATTGAAAAGAATGACGATAATCCTGTTGGAGTTTTACACTAAGATGCTGCAATTGCTTTATTTCTAAATACTTTTCTCAATTTGTTCACAAAAATCAATGAGTGGTTTAAAGCAACATTTTAAACTAATAATGTACAGTTTATGGTGCAGATGGGTTTCTTATTTTGGTTGAATTACTGTTCAGAGGAAGGTTAAGTTAGTAATCACACAGTTGACCTCTTTCTTTGCTACCGCACCACAAGATTAAGAAAATAATAAAAGATAAACCACTACTGTGGTCCTAACTCTCACACTACAGGGTGCCTTGGGCTGCAAACCTACTGGGAATTCAGTAGTTATCAAGCCTGGTCAAATAACGATTGAAAAAAATCAACATCAGGTCAAAGCACCAGAGCAAAATTCATTAAGGCTGAAAAAATGAAATAAATGCTTCTCAAAATAAATAAGTCCAAATGAAAATGTTATTTTGTTTGGTTAAACAAAGGTAATACATACGTAAATATCACAAAGGCAAGACTAGTGAATTTGATATTGGTGTATGTGGTGCTGACAGAGTACTTCAAAGAAATCATCTTTCTGTTTTTAAATGCACAATGAAAAACCAAGGTCATATCTAATGTTTGCTTCTGACCAGGTGTGACTGTGGATTAACCTCCTCTTACCTGCAATAAAATAAGTACAGGATAGGGCCAAGCTGAATGAAAATTGTTTATGTGAGCTCTTTGCCTTAAACAATCAGGTTTCTGTCACTAGGTGTAGCTATTGGGCTTTGGAATTCAACTTGCAGGGGTGTTCACAGCCTACCCCAACTGTCCTGATGGCAATGCAAAGATCCTTGTAAAGTCCATCAAAGGAATGGATGATGCTCATATGCCTTGAGAAGTCATTCTACAGTTTTACTAATACTCGGTTCAGTGGAGGCAAGACATTCATCCAACTAAATTTGTCTCGGACTGAGATTTGACATGAGTACTTGAAAAAAACTATATCAAATATAGAAAGAATGAAAGACTTGCATTTATGTATCACCTTTCAAGTCCCTTTAGAATGCCCCATTTGCTTCATAGCCACTGATGTGCTTTTGAAGTGTAGCCATTCTTACAGCTAAGAAGTAGTGTAGTCAATTTGTGTACAGCAAGCTGACAGAAACAACAATATGATAATGACGACTGCAGTGTTGAATGAGGGATAAGTTTTATTTTGGAAACCAATTTGATCATGAAAATTTCTAATTTGGCCTGCTGTTCCATTACTTTTGTGGTTGTGCGATGACACTTCATCACCAAGTTTAAACACAAATGGAACTAAATGATTCTGATACTAACGTGCTGAATCTTAGCACATTGTTTCAAATTGCTGGCCAAGTATTACTAATAATTGTCCAGTTTGAGTCAATCTACTGATCCTGGGTCCTGTAAATGACAGAAAAGCTTACTTCCTGTTAGAGGATCACACAATGACACAGATAGCAACCTCAGGGATGGCTGATGCCCAAAGCCTCCAGTGATAATAGTGGATGGAGGAACCATGGCAACAGCTCTCATCAGGGAATAATATAGAAGGAGAGAGTGACAACCCATATCAGGGATTGATATCATTAACATCTGGTGTCCTTCACTCAGCTTCTTTCATCGCAACCAGGACTCAGGGAAAAAAACACCACTTGAAAGAAAATAAGGCATAAAAATTCTAATTAAACATGAATTCATCAGCATGTCTTTGGTGTTCAAAACACTGAAGGTCCCACATTATCTTCTGTTAAGATTGAGTTATCTAATTTGCTGGGCCACTTGTTGAAATTCCCTTCTTAAATATTTCACTCAGAGAATATTTGAGGGAAGACCAATCATATTATAAAATGTGTGGTAATTACTTCTGAGAATTTGAAGAATGACTCCAGGTAAATCTTTTGTTCCAAAAAAAAGCGTTGGAATGCTTTAACATACTCAGCAGTTTGGCAACATCTGCAGAGAAAGAAACAAAGTTACCTTTCAGGTTGAAGGTCTTTCATTGGAACTGGTTCAAATGCTGCTAACTTTGAAACTCTTAAAACTTCTAAGCTACAAAAAAGAGACCATAATTTGCTGTGACAGTGTATCCAGCTGTGCCTGCCTTTAGTTATACATGCCCTTGCACTTTTAATTGTTAGGCATGATCTGTTGGTGAATGTGTGAGCTGATAATGTTGCAATGAGGGAAAATGGGCATCTGGGACCTACGCAAACAGGGCAAGGAACAATCTATTTTATACCAGTTCGGATGAATGGTTGTGAAATTATTGTGATTGCTTTGTATATTGTATATTGAATACATTAATGCCAATCAAACAGCAATTCTTGTTAATTTATCATGCCTTTATGTCACAATGCCTCATAACTCAATCCTAACAGGAGATAATTTGGGACCATTATACATCCCATCCAATTTTTCTTACATTGAAGTCAAATAGGAACTAGTACTGGAAGCTGATCTGATACTGCTCCTTTAATGTCCTTATTGTCTTTGTCTGCCTTCCCTGGTGACTAAAGCAAATTTAAATTACAAGCAACATTATTTGACCATCAGGAAGCCAATCCACTTTCCTGGGCAGCATGACTTCTTTAACCAACATTATTAAAGACACATTTAACATTCATTTGCTTCATTTGTTGTTGGTGGGATCTTCCTGTGGAAAACCTTCCTGTCACTGCTGTGCATATTATGACAGCAACAGCACCTCATAAAGTAACTTGTAACCGTGGTTCCTCGAGCCAAGAAAAGTGCTGATGCTATGAAGCAGCTAGTAGAGCCGTTTCCTCACAGTGCCAGAGATTCAGGTTCAATCCTGACCTCCGGTGCCACCTGCCTGGAGTTTGCAGGTTCTCCCTGTGATCGTGTGGGTTTACTCCGAGTGTTCCGGTTTCCTCCCACACCACAAAGACACAAACTGGCCACCGTGAATTGCTCCTAGAATGTAGATGAGTGGTCGGATCTGGTAGAAGTTGATGAGGACATGAGGAGAATAAAACTGAGATTAATGTAGGATTTGTGCAAATGGGTAGTTGGTGGTTAGTGCGGACTCAGTGAAATGAAGGTCCTGTTTCCATGCTGTGTCTCTCTGTCAATCCATGACTCTATGAGAAATTGTATCTAATTCTACCACCTCCTGTGGCAGCAAGTTCCAGACATCAACCACCCGCCCTTGAAAGTGAAACTAGCTTGTCCCCAATACCTTGGATGTTAAAGTTTTTTGAGGCAGTCAGCCTTCCTTGGAAGTTCCAGCTATTACATCTCAGAGAAGACTCTACTGTACTCTGAAATTATCTAATTACTACCTGACAAAACTTGGTAGGAGTTTTATTCATGTTACAGAGTTTCAACATCTTTTAGATAAAAAAATACATTGCAAGTTAATCAAATAATGGGAAATATTTATGTTCACTTTGTTCTACAAAGGGAAAGTTAATCAGTGATAAATATTGTATGTTACTCTATAGTTACTTCTTAACTTGAGCATTTCTTATTCATTGGCATTTCAAAGGGAGTTGTCAATAATGAAGCTATTTCAAGACCAAAAATACTGTAACTTGGAAAATGTCCTGCACATATTGCTCTTATTTTCTTAAATTATCATCCTACATTTAAAAACACCCTTCCCCATTTTACCATTTGAATGAATGTCTAAAGAGGAACTATTTATTTCAATAATGGTCTGGGTTAAAACAATGATTATCTTTCAAATCAAGAGCACTTCTAAGCTTAATTACAACTCAACCATTGTCAGTGTTGAGGTCTCAAATAGAAAAGACAAGACAGGACATCAAATGTAGCATAGAATATAGAACATAGAACAGTACAGCATTGGAACAGGGCCTTCGGCCCACGATGTTTGCGTCAAACATAATGCCAATTAAAACTAATCCCATCTGCCTGCACATGGTCTACATACCTGTATCCTATCCCCTGTCTGTTCATGTGATTGTCTAAATGCCTCTTAAACATTGCTATCGTTTATGAGAGCCCCTGTAAAAAAAAGGATAAATGAATGTAACTTTCAACAACAAGAACTTGAATAAAGGAGACACAAGACTGTAGATGCTGGATTTCGACCAAAAATGTCGACAATTCCTCCCCCCCCCCCCCCCCCCCCACACATATGCTGCTCAACGCATTGAGTTCCTCCAGCAGATTGTTTGTTGCTCCAGAAACTTGAACAAACCATTCAGTTTCTCAGGCCTGAAGCAGTACTCAACGAGACAGTGGCTGATCTGTATCTCAAAGACATGTGCCTGATTTTGTTCATACCTTATGAACTCTAACCAAACAAAAATCGATTAGCTCTCAGACCTAAAAGTTTAATTTGAACAAGCATCTATCCCCTTTGTGGGGAAGATGTTCAGATTTTCATTACTCTTTGTGCTTCCTGATTACACTTTTAAATGGCAGGCCCCTATTCTTGCTCTGGATCCTCTCACTGGAGAAAATAGTTTCTCAGTCTCTACCATATCAAATCCTTTTACCATTTTATCACCTATTTAGATCACCTCTCAATCTTCTAATTTCATACAAGTCAAGTGAATACAACCTGTTTTCTGAACAGCTGGATCCTTTGAGCACTGAAATAATTTTAGCCTTCTTGTTAGGCGGTCCCCTGGGATTGATGATGACTTACCTCCACTCCAGTTTTGAAGGTCCTGAGGTGGCCAATGAGGTTACTGAGGGGATCACAGATACCTACCTGAACCTCACTGGTCACCCCAGCAGCTAATGGCTGACGGGGTGGGTGGGTGAATAGTTTGTGAGGTGATCCACCCTTTCTGCCCCTTCATAGATACAGGGCCTCTATGTGCTTCTGATATATGGTCGAAGTTCTCAATAACATCCCAAATGCTCCTTCTCCACTTTGAGCAATCATAGGCAAAAGATTCCTGAAGTCAGTGAAGATGTCACATTTCCTCAAGGAGGATTTGAGCACTATGGCAACTGTTCTGCCCAGGACTGCAAGGAACTGCAGAAAGTTGTGGACACAGCCCTACACATCACAGAAACCAGCCTCCCCTCCATGGCCTCTGTCTATACCCCTCACTGCCTTGGTGAAGTGGCCAGCATAATCAAAGACCCCACCCACCTGGGCCATTATCTCTTCTCCTCTCTCCCATCAGGCAGAAGATACAGGAGCCTGAGGGCACATACCACCAGGCTCAAGGAGAGCTTCTACCCCACTGTGATAAGACTATTGAACGGTTCCCTTATACGATGAGATGGACTCTTGACCTCACGATCTACCTTGCTGTGACCTTGCACCTTATTGTCTACCTGCAATGCACTTCCCTGTGGCTGTGACACTTTACTCTGTACTCTGTTATTGTTTTTTACATGTACTACCTCAATGTACTCTGTACTAACTCAATGTATCTGCACTGTGTAATGAATTGATCTGTATGAACGGTATGCAAGACAAGATTTTCACTGTACCTCGGTACAAGTGACAATAATAAACCAGTACCAATACCTTGCAAACTCTTCCCTTGACAGAGCTTGGAATAGTGTCTGTTTCAGGAATCTGGTGCTGAACAGGCTAATGAGGTGGCCTACCCATTGTAGCCTACTGAGGGTAACCAGGGCTTCAATGTTGAGGATGCTGGTCTTGGGGAGGACACCGACAACAGTTCATATATCCTTCCAATGAACATGGAGGATTTTGCAGAGGCAGTGTTGGTGGTACTTCTTCAGTGTCTTGAGATGTTTGCTGCATGCTGACCATGTTTCTGGAGCCTGTAACACTTCTGTAATACCTTTGACATGATCCTACATGGGAGACTAGACCAAAATGTTAGGGCCTATGGCTTGGCAAGAGGAAACAGAGGGTGATGGTAGAGAGTTGCTTTTGTGATTGGATGCTTGTGACTAGTGGTGATCCACAGTGATCGATGCTGGGACCCTTGCTATTTGTAATATACATGAATGATTTGTATATAGATGTAAGAGGCATGATCAACAAGTTTGCAGATGACATGAAGATTTGTGCAGTTGTTGATAGTGTGGAGAATAGTCTTAGGCTGCAGGGTGATAGTGATGTGTTGGTGAAATGGGCTGAGAAATGGCAGATGGAGTTTAATCCAGATAAATGTGAGGTGATGGATTTTGGGAGTACTAATGAGGCTAGGACATGCACCATAAATAGTAGGGACCTAGGAAGTACTGACGAACGGAGGGACCTTGGTGAACATGTCCAAATATCCTTGAAGGCAGCAGTACAGGTAGATAATGTGGTTGAGAAGCATAGGAGATACTGGCCTTCATTAGTCAGGAGATTTGTTACAAGAGCAGGGAGGTTATGCTCCAACTTTACAAAACATTGGTCAGACCTCAACTGGAGTACTGTGTGCAGTTCTGATCACCACACTATAGGAAGGATATGATGGCACTGGAGACGGCGCAGAGGAGATTCACCAGAATGTTGCTTGAGAAGGAACGTTTCAGTTAGGAGGAGAGACTGGAGAGGCTAGGTCTGTTTTCCATGCAGTGTATGAGGTTAATAGGGGACAGGATTGAGTTATAGTAATTATGAGGGGCATAGATAGGATAGAATGCAGGAAACCTTTCCCCATATCACAGGTAGTTTAAACTAGAGGACATAGGTTTAGGGTATGGAGTAAGAGATTTAGAGGCAATCTGTGGGGGATCATTTTCACCCGGAGAGTGGTGAGTACATGGATTACACAGCCTGCTAGAGTGGTGGAAGTTGAATCGCTGACAGCATTTAAGAAGTGCCAAGACAAGCACTTGAATCACCTAGGCATTGAAGGGGATGGGTCAAGTGATGGAAGGTGGGTTTAATACGGATGAGTGTCTGCATGAATGTGGTGGCCAAGTGGCCTGTTTCCATGCTGTAGGATTCTATGACTCTATCCACGTCCAAGAGAACAGGGATCACTGTCAATCAGTTGATCATGTGATTGTGCCATGTCTTAGGTCTTGATCTCAAATACCCTTTTCCTCAAAGACTGCGCTGGCACTTTGAAGAGGGTGGTGAATATCATCATCAATGACTACCTTTGTCGAGAGATGGCTCCTGAGATATGGGAAGTTTTCCATGATTTCCAGGGTTTGCTGTGAACCTTTATTGTTGGAGGGAAATGTGGTGTAGCAGGGGCAAGTTGGCAGATAACTATTGCCTTGAAAACATTGAATGTCAGCCCATCCCCTCACATGCACAGTGAAAGCATTGACCATGCCTCGGAGCTCAGCCTCTGAGTGTGCAGGAACACAAGCATTGTCAACCTCAGTAACCTTGGATCTGGAGTGTAATTGCTATTAGTTGAACAGCTTCCCATTAGTTCGGAAGATTAGGTCCATTTCCATCAGAACATTGTTGGAGGTGGGCTGCAACTTTATGGCAAGAAAGATTGAGAAAAGTATTGGGGAAATGACTCAGCTTTTGTTTGATACCTGTACTCACTGAGAGTGGTTCTCTTGTAAGCCTGTTGGTTTGTATCATTGCTTTCATGCCATCACGGAGCAAGCACAAGATGGAGATGAATTTCTGCAGGCAGCCAAGTCTGAGGAAGGTGTTCCACAGTCTCTCCTAAGTGATGGTGAAGTCGATAAAGGCTGTGTAGAGTGGCTGGTGCTGAATCATGTACTTCTCTTGGATTGTTGTGTAGTGAAGGTCATGCCCACTGTGCCCTCATTGGATGGAATCTATGCTGTCTTCATCCACTGGGTGAAGGTTAGTTCATGAGGATCCTGGCAACAACTTTGTGGTGGACAGCAGGGAAATCCTTCTAATATTACCACAATTAGATCTGCCTCCTTTCTTGAAAATGGCCATAATTACAACATCACTGAGGACGTTTGGAATATCCTCCTCTTCCTGGACATAGATGATGAGGCCGTGGATTCATGACTGAAGCTTTCCACTGCCAAGTTTTAGGATTTCTGCAGGGATGCCATCTGTTCCCAAGGCATTGTTATTTCTAAGCTGGTGCATGGCACTTTCGACTTCCTGTCAATCAGAAATGGTTGCAAGTCTGGCCCAGATAGGTTGCCATAGGTGGAGTCAAGTGTGCTCACGTCAAGAACAGAGACACTGTTGAGGAGGTCTTTGAAGTGTTCCTTCAAGCAGGTGTTAACTACCTCTCTGTCCCTGATGAACTCACTCCCATTCTTGGCTCTCAGAAGGCCTTGAGTGTTTGGGCTGTAGATGGCTTTTACAGCTCTGAAAAACTTATGTGTGTCATAGTTGTCAGTGAGTTGCTGAGCCTCCTGCACTCTTTACACCCACCATCTGTTCTTTAGGTCCTGGGTTTTTAGTAATAAGAGTACTTATTGACAACACCATGTCAACTGTTATGTTAGATTTGGGTGAGGTGTAAGGTGTAAGGTGTAATACAGCAACGAAAGGCAATTTACATAGCAGAGCCTACTCAAACAGCAGGAAGAAAGAGTAAGTTCTCCCAATAAAAGGAATGTCACTTGCCCCTAAATCTGCAGTAAGTGAAGGTCAATTTAATTGAAATTATAGACATAAAATCAATCTCAGTCACCTACAACAGTGTGGGATTGACTGACAGAGGAATTAGCTAATTCTCCCACTGTGCTTAACCTGAGCATTTTCTTTCAGTGAATCTTCTCTGTCATTCCTAGTGACACAGAAATTAGCCAACCATCTCACTGTGTCAGGCTAGAGCTTTGTCTTTTTATAAATCGGCTTTGTCCTTCCTAATAGTGAGTGCCCAGGACTGAAAACAGTGCATTAGATGGGATCTGAATATGACACATACAGTATAACTGAAGAGTAATTCCCTCATCTTTGCATTCCAGACCTCATGAGATAAAGACCATTATGCTGTTTGCCTTTTTGATTCCTTTTTATACCTTTTGCACTAGTTTTTGATCTTGGTTTTATAAAAAGTTTGGGTCCCTAATTTACCACCAAATGATTTTAAAAAGTAGCTGAAATGATTAAAGTATCTCATTTTCCTTCTGTTTCTCTTTGCTAATTGGAAAATAACAATGAGAAAAGGTTATTTAATTGAAATTAATTAATATCAAAATCCTTTAACAGAAAATGAATGGGATTTTTTTTAACTTTACAAGTGCATTCCCTCAGAGAAATTGGGAATGTGAACTCTGATGATTGGTCCTGCAGATACACAAATAAAGAGCTACTGAGGGTAAAGATAAAAATTGACTAAACTCTAATCAAATTTGAGGAGTCAGATATTGCACAAAAAGTATGTCAGCCTTACTTTCCACTTATGATGGAAGTGGAACACCTCAATTGGTTATAATTGGCTGCAAAAATATTCCACAACAAATCTCAATTTAAATGACATCCATTATTCATAATGTGAATATATTGAAGAATTCTTTTGAATTCATTGACTAGTGGCACAATTAACTTTCATTTTCAGTACAGGTGATAAGAAAGTAATTGAACTCAGTTCTGAGGGACAACATAAAGCATCCAGAAAGGTACAAATTAATCAAGGGCAGAAAACAAGACGTGGGAAAGGTTTTTTGAGGGGGTATTAAAGAGGATCAATGAGGTCAGCAATTTTCTTAATTAAAATGGAAAATCTAGAGAAATGGACTGGAGGTTAGCAAGGTGCATGGAGAAGCCTTTATCGGATAGAGAGTTCAATACCACAGAACATATTTAAGAATATAAGAAGTATAGGGGTGAAATTATAAGTAAATTAGGAAAGTAAGGGGCATGGCAAAATACAACCAAATAAAATCAAAGAAAATCTAAAGATGCTTTCTTAGTACATAAAGAACAGGAGAAAAAAGAGAGCCTATTAGGGACTAAAAGAGGAACCTGTGTGTGCCAACAGATAATATGGTTAAGGTTCCCAGTGAATAAGTTGTGCGTATGTTCACAAAATAGGGAGGCAACGTTAACATTGCAGTTAAGGAGAAAACATGAGAAATATTGGAAGGGCTAAACATAACAACACAGGAAGTATTAAGCAGTTGAGCATCTTTGAAAGTGGATAAACCACTAAGAATAGATATCCTTATCTGGTAAAAGAAGCAAGGTATTAGTACTGGTATTGGTATTGTTTTATTATCGCCACTTGTACTGAGGTACAGTGAAAAGCTTGCCTTACAAGCCAATCGTACAGGTCAATTCATTACACAGTGCAGTTACATTGAGTCAGTACAGAGGGCATTGATGTAGTACAGGTAAAAACAATAACAGTACAGAGTAAAGTGTCACAGCTACAGAGAAAGTGCAGTGCAATAAGGTGCGAGGTCACAACAAGGTAGATCGTGAGGTCACAGTCCATCTCATTGTATAAGGGAACTGTTCAATAGCCTTATCACAGTGGGGTGGAAGCTGTCCTTAAGTCTGGTGGTATGTGCCTTCAGGCTCCTGTATCTTCTACCCGATGGAAGAGGAGAGAAGAGAGAACGTCCCGGGTGGGTGGGGTCTTTGATTCTGCTGGCTGCTTGAAATTGCAGAGGGTCCTCCATCATTTTTCTATCTCCCAGGCCACAGGAGTGATATCAGAGGATTGGAGGACTACTTAAAAAGGGAGGGAAGAATGATGCAAGTAATTACAGACCAATTATTTATCCTAGCAGTGGGAAGGTTATTGAAATCAGTTCTGAGGGACAATACAAAACTTAATTTGGAAAGGCACTAATCAATCAAGGGCATTCAGTAAGGATTTGTTATGACTGACTAATGTGATTGAACCTTTTAAAGAGGAAACAAGGAGGGTCACTGAGGGCGGGGTGTTTGATGTGGTTGACGTGGATTTGTGGAAGGTTTTTGACAATGTTCCATCTGATAGGCTGTTCAAAAAAGTGAAGGCCCATGGGAATCAAGTATGTGTGGCAAATCAGATCAAAATTGGCTCAGTGGCAGGGAGCAATGAAAATAATGGACAGCAAGTAATTAGGAAAGCTAACAGAAAGTTTTTGGTTATTATTATAGCAACTGAATACAAAATTAGGGAGGTTATTCTTCAGTTATATAGGGCATTGGTGTGACTACATCTGGAGTACTGTGTACAGTATTGGTCTGTTTACTAAGCAAGGACCTTTAATGCATTGCAAGCAATTCAGAGAAGGTAGGACAGGCTGGATTTATATCCACGGGAGTTTTGAAGAGTGAGAAGGGATGTGATTAAAACATGGAAGCCCTGAGGAGTCTTGGCAGGGTGGATGTGGAGAGGAGGTGTCCCCTTGTGGGAGAATCTAGAATCAAGTGTCACTGTTTAAAAATAAGAGATCACCTAAAGAAGACAGACATGAGTTTTTCTCTCAGGGGATTGTGAGCTTTTGGAATCCTTCCTCAATAGGCAATAGAAACAAAGTGCTTGAAGATTTTTAAGGCAAATGTAATCTTGTTCAATGTTAGAGAAGGCTTCAGGGGAGGAGTTGCCAACTCCTGCTCTTGTTTCCTATGTTCTTTTTTTATGATTGGAAGGCTGTTACTAGTGAGGCTGCACAATGTGAAGTAATCAACTGCTTGTACTTAGATTTAAAATATTGTTTTACATGTTAATGATTTAGACTTGGATGTAGGGGGCATGATAAAAAAGGTGCAGATGATAAAAAAAATTGGCCTTATCCTTGACAGTGAGGAGGAAAGATCAAATATAGATAATCTGGCTAGGGGCGGAAAAGTGGCAAATGGAGTTTAGTCTGGAGAACAGAGAACATAGAACATTACAGCACAGTACAGGCCCTTCGGCCCACAATGTTGTGATGACATTTTATCCTGCTCTAAGATCTATCTAACCCTTCCCTCCCACATAGCCCCCCATTTCTCTATCATTCATGTGTCTAAGAGTCTCTGAAACGTCTCTGATGTATCTGCCTAATATATGAAGCAAGAAGTAATCCATTTGGAGGGGTGCAACAAGTCAAGGGAATACGTAATAAATAGTAGGATATTAAGAGGTGTGGAAAACCATAGGAACCTTGAAGTATAGGTTTTCACAGATCCTTGAAGTTAGCAGGACAGGTCAGTAAGTTGTTCTTCTTGAAAAATTG
The DNA here is from genome assembly GCF_009764475.1 of Pristis pectinata. Taxonomy (NCBI): domain Eukaryota; kingdom Metazoa; phylum Chordata; class Chondrichthyes; order Rhinopristiformes; family Pristidae; genus Pristis; species Pristis pectinata. The sequence continues at coordinate 103,604,423 of NC_067406.1, forward strand.
AGACATGGAACATAAGAGCAGAGAAGTAATGCCAGGACTTCATACAACAACAAACTTCTGAGGATGTTTCCAAGAATGGAAACTGGTAGCTATGAGGAAAGGCTGCACCGGCTGGGATTTCTTTGGAACAGAGGAAGCTGAGGGGAACTTAACTGAGGTGCATAAAATGATGAATACCCTAGATAGAGTAAATAGGAAAGACTTATTTCCCTTAGGAGAGCAGTTAGAAAACAAGGGGGCATGGATTTAAATAAGTTATTGGAAGAATTAAAATGAAGACGAGGAAAATTGTTTAAACTCAGATGGTGGCAGGGGTCTGAAACTCATTGCCTGAAAGCATGGTAGAGGCAGGAACCCTTATCACATTTAAACAGTACTTGGATGTGGTCTTTGGGGCTATGGACCAAATGCTAGAAGGTGGAATTAGTCTTTCTCAACTGGCAGAGGAACAATGGACCAGATGGCCTCCATCTGTGTTTAAACTTTCTATGATTCTAATTATACCTTATGGAGGATTGACGGTATCAATGTGAAACTGCTTTTTGTAACTGCTTGTTCAGTTTTCAGAACCAGTTATTTTAAATGATTTCAACCACATTAAATTGTGAACCCATGAAAAGTATGGGACATGTGTGAATTGCTAACAATTAATCTGCGATAAAAATTCCAATCAAACGGCAATATTGATTGAGCAGGATTAGTTAAATTATAATTGAATACAGATGGCTTGTTTTAAGGTCACAATCTGCAGTGCCATGCCTAATTATTATTCTCTTTCTTGTCTATCATTGATTATTATTCACTTCATGTTTCTGCATACTTAACCATGCAGAACATGTTTGGATTCGTATACATCAAAGAACAGGTTAATATGACTAATGGAATTACACTATTCATACACACGACTGATTAGTGAAAAGCTGTAAAGCTGCAGAGATACATGAGTAAAAATTGTTTCAGAAAGTTTCCTTGGCAAACATTTCAGAATTTTTCTTTTTACTCCTTGCAGGAAGCATGACTTTTCAATGAGCCTAGAAAGTAGAAAGCTTGGTAACAGAATGTTAACGTTATGAAGATGTAGATCCCTCGAGCATAGATCATGATTAAATCCCTTGAAATTCATGAGCAAATTGTTTCTGTTAGTAGCATAAATGATTACATTTCATTTCCCACAGGTATATTCAGTTTATGCAAAATTGCTTATTTATGTATGTTGATACTTAGTGTAAAGCCTCACCTGCTGTGAATGCCTATTTGGAAATTTCTGGGAAATAACCTGTGATTTCTCAATGCAACAACAGCAGATGAGGCTTTGAGCCTAGAGTGCATATTGGTAAAATTTCTTCACATGAAATGAATAACATTAATTAGATAAAGAAGCATAAAAGACTGAGACATGGTTCTGTGCAGGGTGCCATGGTTGTACAGCTGGAGGCAGTGAGACTGCTGATTCATAGGTAATGCTTATACTGTGAATAGTATATTTGGAAGTAAACATAAACCTTGTGAGAAATATTTCAAGAAGGTAACATCAACCCCTTTGTCTAAAGGTAGGACAATTGGCAATAGCTCATTTCTTATTGGGAAATTGCTAAAAAATGTAATAAATTCCAATATTCATTTGGGCTGCACTTGAAGAAGGGTGACAAATAAGTAACATGATACAGATACAATAAAGTATTGAAGATACTTCAATTCAAAAACACAAAAATAAACCAAAATTACTATTGCTTCCCTTGTTGACATGGCTTTGAACCTTTTGGTTGTTTTTTATTGGTATTGATGGGACAGTATTAAAAGAAGACCTTCCTCCAGTATTTTGACAAAGGAAAGAAAACTGTTAGGAAGTTTAACTTATTTCACATTTAGCGGGAGACTTAAATAAAAGACTTGAATTTCTTAATTTCCTGCTTCAGGATCGTGATTCTACAGATATAGTAATGGCAAAACAAATCTACATATCTGCATGAAAACCTACTGATGCTGGAACAACTTCAAACTAACTTGTCTCTCTTTCCCAGTTCCAAAGAAGGGCCTTTGATCTGAAAGGTTAACTTTGTTTATCTTTCCACAGATGCAGCCTGACCTGGTGAATGTTTCCAGCAATTTGTTTTTATTTCACAGTCAGATGGACTTTGGAAAGGAAAAAGGAACAGGAATACAGGTGAAAAGAACAAAATCATATGAATGCAAATTGGCTGTTACCGATGTGTCATAGAATTGGTAATTGGTTGATTATTGTCACATATATCGAGGTTAGGTGAAAAACCTTGTTCTGCATGCCATCGATTCAGATCATCTCAAACATATGTATGTCGAGGGAAAAGCAATAACAGAATGCAGAATATAGTGTTACAGTTACAGAGAAAGTGCAGGTAGACAATAAGGTGCAAGGGCCATCATGAGGTAGATTGTGAGATCAAGACTCCATCATTATTGAAAAAGAGGTCAGTTCAAACACATCCAGCTTGCCAGATTTAGCCGTGTTTCTGTTTCTGGCTTGGATTGAAACCTTAATTACATGGGGAGTGAGCAAAAATCTTACTCCTGGGCCTTGTCCAGAGCTAACAGTTCTAGTTATTTGCATTTGTTCATCACATGTTGTTATGTTCTTATTTCAGGACAAAAAAGAAAAGGCAGGTAGGTGGATCTGAGTCCACGGCCAGATCAGCCATGATCTTATTGAATGGCGGAGTAGGCTCGACAAGCCAGATGGCCTACTCCTGCTCCTATTTCTTATGTTCTTATGTAAGAATACTTTGGGAAACAGTAAGGTAAACAGTTCACCTTTTATTACAAGGGAGTAAAGTTTGAGTAGAATGCACAGGAGAAAACCTGTCATGACTTGCCTCTTGACAATTATCTCATGAGCAACAGAAGGTATAATTATTGTTCTAATTATATTTGTAAATGGATATTGGGTTTTGGATTAGCTGTCACTTTTCATATTTTGATAGCTGGGAAGCAGAGTTTATTAAAACATTCAATGATACTAAATTACATTCATTATAACTTCTAGTGTCTAGAAATTGGATTGCATTGGTATTGGTATTGGTTTATTATTGTCACTTGTACCGAGGTACAGTGAAAAACTTGTCTTGCATACCGATTGTACAGGTCAATTCATTACACAGTGCAGTTACATTGAGTTAGTACAGAGTGCATTGAGCTAGTACAGGTAAAAACAATAACAGTACAGAGTAAAGTGTCACAGCTACAGAGAAAGTGCAGTGCAGGTAGACAATAAGGTGCAAGGTCACAACAAAGTAGATTGTGAGGTCAGAGTCCATCTCGTCATATAAGGGAACCGTTCAATAGTCTTATCACAGTGGGATAGAAGCTGTCCTTAAACCTGGTGGTATGTGCTCTCAGGCTCCTGTATCTTCTACCTGATGGGAGAGGAGAGAAGAGAGAATGTCCTGGGTGGGTGGGGTCTTTGATTATGCTGGCTGCTTCACCAAGGCAGCGAGAGGTAAAGACAGAGTCCATGGAGGGGAGGCTGGTTTCCATGACGCACAGGGCTGTGTCCACAACTCTCTGCATAGTGCTTTTTTAAAGAAATGTAACTGAAAATTGACTTGATCCAGTGTAAATCATGTTTGAAGCTAGTTCCAGTTAAGTTACCTCAGTCACCAAATTCAACCAGAGACTGTTGGTTGGAGCAACAAACAAGATGCTGGAGGAACCCATTGGATCAGGGAGCATCTGTGGAGGGAAATAGACAGTCAACGTTTCGGGTCGCAACCCCACCCTCCATCGGATCTCGACACCCACCCTCTCCACCTCAATCAGATCTCCATCCCACCCCCTCTCCCTCTCCATTGGGTCATCATTCCACCCCCTGTTCCTTCAGAGGGTCTCCCCCAACTGCCACCCCACCTGCCATCTGCTGGTTGGATCCATGCCAGTGCATCTGATATTTTCCCAGTTTCAGATGAGCCCCTAATGATATCCACTGTTGTACATCAATATTTCTCAAGACTGCTGAGTAAATGGGAGCTCCAAGCATTTGGCAGCACAAAACATAGCAGCTAAGCAGCCTGCTGCATTCCCTATTCTGACATCACTTAAAGGGCCCCTCAGTTTTGAAAGGAAGACTTTGGAAGGCAGCCCCAAACTTCACTGGACAATGCTCTCACACTTTCCAAGGTACTCAGAGTCTGCTAAACCCCACACATCGTGCTTTTGCAAAATAATCTTCCAATTACCTAGATTAATGAGTGCCCACACAGTACTACTGTTGGCAGTGCTTTGTGGGTGGGAGCGCTGGGCTAGATACTGCAGAAAAGGCTGACGGCCCTTGGGTAGGACTCACAGAAATGCGTACATGAAGCTCCTACAGAGATCAACGCACTATCTTGGCCTCTCCGACCAGTAGTGCCTCTATGGACTCAAGTTTTACAAGGCAGTCAGCTCTGAGATATGTGACATTCTTCATCAGGAAGTCTAGTGGCCCATTCTGGCCAGTACTTCTCTCAATGTGGAGGTCAAGGTGACAGTCAACTTCCAATTCTCAGGATAAGGTATTGATCCATGCCAGAAGTCATGATATTCCACTCATCACAGCGTAAGAGAGATCACTGAGTCTCTACAAACAGAGGCAGCTTCATCTACTTTATTTTCAATGAGATGACATTCTGTGCACTGCAACATGACAGCATTTCTGGATTCCCAAGGTCCATCTACCACCAATAGTACATTTGTTCCCAAAGGGGTTCCCCATGAGCAGGAAGAGTTTCTAATTATCCAAGTAATCAATGATCATGTGAAAAATGTTCTAACAGTCAATGCCCCTGTTTCCCAGAAATTCACGTGACTTCTTCATTCATAGAGTGTCCTCTTTGCCAGATACCTTCAGCAGGCAGCATGGCCTTGAGAGATGGATCTTGGGGCTACTCATTATTTACATGGCCTATGCTACCTATATGTAATCCCATATCTCCAGTTGAGCATCACTATAACAAGAGCTGTGGCATCAGCCTTCCTGGGATGAGATTCCACTGAGGCCACCTCCATGGGGTGTACTGTAGCGTGCACCAAATACAGGTAGAAAGATTGTGGTTATGTCCTCAATGGCTCTTTAACAGGAGGGCAGGCCTCCTGGGAGGAGTCCAGCTGGGAGGTAAAGTGTGAGAGGGCTATCAGTCACGAGAGGAAGACCAGCAGATTCAGGAGGGTGAGGAGGTGCTGTCACAACAACATCAGGAGCAGGATCATGCAGCTCAGTGCATGTGAGAGGCTATACCTGGGTCATGCCGTTAACAATGTCAGGAGGTCCATAACACCAGCAGATCCATCAATTTTCCCCTCACAGTAATTTATCCTCTGTGACTCCACATCAACACGACCAGATTCAATGCAAAGCAGCTGGATGCTGCTGCTTACTGAAACTTCTCCCCTCATCGGCTGATGTGAACATTCAGCTGCACTACTTCAGGCATTCAGGGAAATCATCAAGCTCCATCACGTCACATTTCTTACAGTTGCATGCCAACTACTTGGATGGGATGTGCGCGCATAGAGACCCAGACCCATTTGATGGCATCAGATGAACCCCTGTTGAGTCTGCACACATGAGGTTCCTGACAGAAAGAGCTACTCTAGCCAAATGTTGTGAATTATTGATCCAAATCAACAATACGTTGGAAGTCATTTAAAGAATGAGGTCCTGCAGCTGAAGGTAAAGTTCAGAGCCATACAGCCAGTGCTGAATCAGGAATGAAAGAAACCTGCAGGACTCACTGAAGTCATTAATCTAATTGCACCTCCCAGGAAACATAGCTGACAACTAATTGCTCTTCACGCTCATACTTTTCACATTAATCAAGTGTTATTACTTGGTCAGCAAGGATCCCTGGGACAGAGGTTCACGGTTGATTCTCTCAAACGTCCACTGACTGTGCTGAAGACCACATGGGGATGGGTGACCTTATCTGGCGCAACTGAAGGATGGCTCATAGACTCTGGCATGTCAAAGTAGTGCTCCACTCAGATGGTGCAATCTCAAGGCCTAGTGAAGGGAGAATATTTCTGAGGGATTAATCAGTTAGAAATCACTCCTACACGAGCACAATGTCAGAGACGGGAACCATGTTAGCTTGAAGGCACTTACGTGTTACAGAGCAACTGAGTACAACTCCTGAATTTTTAAAGGTACCTTTCAATAGGGAACCTGACTCCTTAAGTTAATAGCATTTGGATTCACCTGTCAAATGCTAGGTACCAGACATGCACACCAGGAAGATGCTGTCAAATAGGTCTGGGTCTCTATGCCCTCACCATGTCTCTCCCACTAAGAAGAAAAATACCCTCTTCTCCAGCATGGTGAGCACCCATCTTCTCCTTTCCACTGCACCCCAACACACGGACACACACCTGTAATCTGGTGATGCTCCTCTGGCAATTCTTTTGCTAGAAATGAGGAGATGATTGAGGTATGGCATTCCAGTTTAATGGGCTTGAAAAATATGTCTAGAAATAAAGGCATATTGGTGTGTGTGTGTGTGTGTGTGTGTGTGCGTGCGCTTGCATGCATATGTATGTGTGTGACGTGTGCGTGTGTATGTGTGTGCATTCGTGCCTCTATGTGTGTGTGTGTGTGTGTGTGTGTGTGCGTGCGCTTGCATGCATATGTATGTGTGTGATGTGTGCGTGTGTATGTGTGTGCATTCGTGCCTCTGTGTGTGTGTGTGTGTGTGTGTGTGTGTGTGTGTGTGTGTGTGTGTGTGTGTGTTCTTTCAGCTAGTGGCTTATAAATGAGTGCTATTTAATAATGGAATAGTAGTCTACAGCACATGTCAACATCTAGTCAGGGAAGATATTTCTTCTTGTATTGGTCCATTGTATGGGAGTTGATGTTCCTGGAGGACAGGACATCAGCCACCTTCTGCCATCCTCTCAGTGAGTCTCTGTCCCCCCTCAGTGCAAAGGACATCCTCCAAGCATTGATCTCCTCCACTCAGCTGTCTGTGAGGATCTTGGGGTTCTCTCCCTTTTCCTTAACCTTCTCTCTGTGCCATGGCAGCTGTAGTGTGGGTTGCTAATGCCTGGCAGCCATGGGGAGTAAGGGTCAAAGTGCTGCTCTGATTGCTGTCTGGGAACTGATCCACAGCTTAATGAAATTCACTGTGCATTGTCCATGAGCAAAAGTAATGCAGGTAATGAAGTACATGGCACCAATAATTCAATAGCACAATCACTAAGAAGCAATTTTGTAATCTTGTCTGAGGAAGCTGATTCTGCACAGCTGCACACAGCAACATTTCCATGCTGCAGAAAATAAACCCTGCAGGTACAAATGTAACTTAAAAACTATGACCATGAAATAGATTCCACAGTATAGGCTCAATGGGCACTAAATTACACATGAAACGTCCACCCTGACGTCTTTAGTGAGACTCAAGTCATCTGCCATATTCAGATGGATAGCATTTTAATTGTGCATGTTGGAAGTATGTAGATGGGCAGGTTGTGATGTCGATACAAAAGCAAAATACTGCAGAAGCCGGGAATTTCAAATAAAACAAAGTGCTGGAAATACTCAGCAGGTCAGGCAGCACCTGTGAAGAGCAAAACAGAGTTAATGTCAATGATGTGTCAGCAGAATTGGCACAGGCATCAATTCTTGCACAATAATGAGTTGCAACCGGCAGTGCCAAATTGAACAAAAAAATCAATAGGCAGACACGGAAAACCCAACAATCAGCAGCAGAGTGTGTCACATTCCACTCTAGCCCCTCCATCAATGACAGGGTGGGTCACATCTGACCCGATCCCCACCATCAATAACAGGTTGGGTCACATTCTACCCTAATCCCATGATCAGCACAACCTCTGGTATTTAAATGTTTATTACTGTTTGTGGCAAGATGAATCATGAGTAATGATTTCCCTATTGCAACAGCTAAGAAATAGTTGGGTGTAACTAAAGAGTCAGAAGGAATATTTGTTTTTCCCAGGAGTTAGTGGAACCATGTGAAACAGCAGACCCTAATGTGGAATGCAGCTCCCAAGCGTTAATCAGGAGCAGTTAAACAGGCAGCTTTGCAAAACAATCATGGTATACTTCAGCAAGTGAGACAATGGGGAGGGTTAATTTTCCCCATTAGACAAGATCCTGGGGCCTTGGTTGAGTTTGTCATGAAACTGTCTCGGATATACATCCATGGAGCCATTCGCTCTCTAGAAGATCGGAATTTTAATCTGTTTCAGTATGCAGTAATGATGGATTTTTCTGTGCCAATGACTGATGAAACTCTTGAAAACAACGGGAAGGGTTAGCAAAAGGAATGAAATCCTTTGTTATGCCAGGATTAAGCCCTCCTCAACTATATAGATGCGCCCTGCAGGAGAGTCCTTCAGAGCTTCTCCAAGTGTTGGTTTGTGGCCAATGCCTGGTGACTTTCAAACCCCTTCACATCTTGCTGAAGTATCCCGGGGCTCCCCTCCGTCGATAGACTGAGTGGCAGACAATGCAATGTTGCTGAGCACTACTGTGATTTGTATGCAATTTGAGCTCAATTTTACCAGGGAAGAGTTAAATGAAAGAATTTGGGATTTTGGTCTTGTTCTTTTAGTTTAGATTAGATTAGATTTGTAGCTGTGCTTTAGCCATTGAATTAGAGCTGTAGTTTCCTTTGTTTTTAGTTGTGTTAAATAAAGTTACTTGAACTTTCTGTGAAATCGCAGTGTCTTTCATTACCAACTCTGTTGTTCGAAAGGAGCCCAAAAGAACCTGAGTTCTGTTTTAATAATACACCGTGAGCTTTGTTCATGATCGAGTGGAAGAAGAGGTGGGGATGGGCCATTCAGAGTAGCTTCACAGTACACTACAGACTGGATGATAAAATTCATCATTTCCCTGGCACATCTTCCACAGCCTGGCAATAACACCGGATCTCAGCCCCTTTCAGCAGTTGTGGAGACAGCAGCAGAGAAGGAAGACTGGAATCAACATCAGGAGCCTTTTTCTGGGTGTGCGGTTGGTGAGTAACAGTTAACATTTCGATTTCATTAGGTTGTATCCCAGTTCTGTTCACAGATTTTCAGAGTGAAGCTGTTCACATCCACATGGAACAAGACTTTGAAACATTCAACCACAGATGGATAAAGAGCAATTAATTTGCACATCACACAAGGGCCAAGCAATGACCATAGCCAACAAGGGAAAGTCTAACCACCTCTCCTGACATTCAACAACATCCCTTCACTGAATGCCCCATTGTCAGTACTGCCAGTAGAGAGGTGGTTGGATGGGTCACTATTGAACAGTGCAGGTGTGGCTTTAATCTCAGGGTTAAGCAGGTACATTGAGATCCCCATGCCTGCTTTCAAGCAAATCTCATTTAGCCTCCTATTTAACCATGTCAGTAGTGTCTATGGGGCCTTCCATATTAATTATGACCCTACCTGGTGATACTTGCCCTCCGAAGTTTTTAATAGGATTTCCCCATCAGTGTGAAAACCCTGTGGTTCTGCAGTAGCACATTCTTGCCAGTAGATAGCAGTGTGAAACAGATTTACAAATTGTCACCTTACAGTGACTTTTCCATGTACTTGTTTTTCTCAATAACTATTATTTTTATTTCCCTAAACAGATGGTTAAACTTCATTAACAATACGTTAAACATTTTTCCCCAGACAAGAGGTCAGGGGTTTAATTCTCTGAGCAATTACTTCAGGCAAATGATGTTTATGTAAGTGCATTCAACTATTGGAGCTACAGAGAGAGTAAGGTTGTAGAGGGAAGATTGGTCCTGATGAAGGGTCTCAGCCCGAAACGTTGACTGTTTATTTCACTCCATGGATGCTGCTTGACCTGCTGAGTCCCTCCAGCATTTTTTGAGTATTGCTCCAGATACATCCAGCATCTGCAGAATTTCTCGTGTCTTTGTAGAGGGCAGAGTTGGAGGAGTGCAGAGTTATCAGGATTGCAGGCCTGGAAGAAGTTTACATTATCACCATCACCCCAAACAACAAATAAAAGACTAAAACAAATCAAGGAAATATTTGGATAGATTATTTGTTTTAGCACAATAGGTTCTTCACCAAATCAGAGAAAGACTGGCAGCAAATCAAAGAAGTTGATGTTAACAGGAGTGACTAAAAGTTTGATCAAGCGTATGCTTCAAACGGAGTCTGAATTTATGCACTAGGTTCAGTTATTGAGAGAGGAAATGTCCTTGAGCTTCTTATTGGCAAACCTCAGGCAGAGCCCAGCAGAAACTCTCAACAAAATGTAAAAATGCCCAAAAATGACCATGGATATTGTTTATCTGAAGCATAATGGACCTCACACCATCCCAGGGCAATACAACATAAGTACTCATCAAGCAATTTGAGATCACGATGAAGGACAATCACATTACATGCATGTAAATTGTATAATGACAACTAATTACAAGGCCCACCAAGAATAAACTACTGTTCTTAGAAGATAATTGGAGATCAACAGAATCTCCATGGACTCTCTAAGTCATTCTTTTCAAAAGCAACTTGAATAATTTATTTGACCTTTCAGTAAAGTGATAGCAAAATTTTGCCATAGCTTTCTCTCATTATTTCGACATAAGAGGTTTCTTAAATAGTTCAGTGATACTGTTCCAAATATAAGTGTGTATATTCACACTGCATATTGCAAACAATGGAAGAATAGCCAAATGCGACATTGGGATTTATTTCGCTAACAGTCACCACCTACAAGGCATTTGGTAGTGAGCATTTAAAAAGTATAATACAATGTAAAGTTATTGACTATAATACAAATGTAGAATTTACATTAGTATAAATTTAGGATGAAATAAGATAATGCCAATAAACAATCCCCACTAGTGGTCAAGATATAAAATTGCATGCAAATATTAAAGGTTGCTGATTGTGCCTTTTGGTCCCAGATGGCCTGCAGTACAATCTGTGCAATGCACATTTTCCATTCTGACTTGCCATTTGCTTTATTTATCTTTGTCTAAGTAGGGGAGACAAAAATTCTTGCAATTGTCAAAGAAGATCTGAATTAATATGTGGAAGGTTAATCTTCCTAAACATTTTCTTCTATATTTAGAATTTGGAGCACATGTCATCTGTTATTTATCCTCACCCTCAACAGACAACTGAAGGCTTAATTTGGAATTCTGCTTTGCCTTAGGTGTAACCAAGCATGGATAATATGTATTATACGTGTGCTGCCATCTGCTTAGTCAGATTTCTGCATTAAGAATCATTTCTAAAGTTCCCCTCAGATGCCTGAAGACCCCTGGCACTCCTTTCCAACAATTATTTGGTCTCAAGCTTCCTTCTAATTTGTTTCAGCTCATGAATATGTCAAACTGAGAGCAGCTGATGGTTTACTAATTTCCTCCCCCATGAAGAGTTGATTTTAGTTATGGCCTCCACTGCTACTTTGCATTTTGATATTCAAAAGCTGCAGTATTAGTTACTAGTGAAAAGGTTCCCAATTTATTTTATCATCCTTACCAATTAGGCATATTAAACAGCAAAGCAGATTGGAAATATGCTTTCATTCTTATTCCTCCTTGGTATATCTTTCCCCTCTCTGCAAGAAACTTGATGGTTAGTTACACTTACACTGAAAATTGGAAATTCGTGTAAAATTTATATGATTATAAACAGCTTTAAAAGTCTGAAGGAGGAATGTTTGTAAAAATATGGTTCCAGCATAAAATTTTGTAACCCCATCAAGTGGCAAGAGGATAGTTGGGAAGAAAGGCTGAGACAAAGAGGCTAAGTTTAAAATGCTGAGACATTCAAACCATAAGCTGTATGAATACATCTGCTACTTAGCAAATGCCAGGAAAAGAAATGTTTTCATAGATAGAAGGCAGCTGCAGGGAAATTCATATTTTCAGGCCAAGTGTGAACAAATTTATTGACAAAAGATTTAAAGTCTTAATCTGCTGGGATAAACATGTTTAACATTATTGTTTTATCTCAGGATGAAAGCCTAATCTAAGTTTATGGTAAATTCACAACTTTTCATAATTGAGGCTTTTGGGAGGAGCAATAATGCCATTTAGAGCTTAACTTCAGGGAAAGATCCATTGCCAAATGAAACTTAAACTCTCCTTAAAAATCTCATGGGAAAAAGGCAAGCCTTGCCAACAGAACATGATCCTGATGAACATTGTTGTTGCACATATTCTACCCAATTTTAGAATGAGTAATATGGTCTAACATCTGTTTTAGTGTTGACAGTTATTGCATTAAATTTGTATTCATTTTATGCAGACAAATAAAAGCAACTTCTCCTAACCATATTGGTGACAGGTTGAATTATTTACTCACACATAAGATCAAGTTTTACATATTGTCATTTCCAGACCTTGGACAGGAAGATATTGTGGGTATATTTGATGTGTTGGAATAAAATAACAATCAAGCCTGTGGCATGAAAGCAGAAAATGCTGAGGATGTGTGGGTTGGTTGTTTAATTGGCCAATATAAATAGCCCTTAGTGTGTTGGTGAGTGGTAGAATCTGGGGAAGTTGATGACAATGTGGGGATAATAAAAAGAAGGAATTAATGTAGGACTAATGTAAATGGGTGGTTGATGCATGGCACAGATTCCGGCCTATTTCTGTGCTGTATCTCTGTATGACTCTATGACTATATGAGGTCAGGCAGCATCTGTGCAAAGAGAGACAGAGTTAACATGTTAGGTCAAAGATCCTTCATCAGAACTGAGGGAAAACAGGTTAGTTTACGGTTGCAGGGAGGTGGGGAGGGACATTTAGCACATATAGTTTCAGTATTTATCACAACTGGCATAACATCGCATTCCTGACACCTTGCCAGATTCTTTAGTAACCAAGTTCTGATAAAAGATAAACAGGTTGAAACATTAATCTGATGTCCTTAACCTGACCATTTGAATATTTTTAGCTTTATTTCTGATTTCTACCCTCTGCAGTATTTTATTTCCCCAACAGCGATATTGATGGATGAGGTGTATGTTAAAAAGGGAGGGCTTACAATTATTCTATATCTTTCGCAACTTTAGGACATTGTGGAATGCTTTGCAGGCTATAACTTAGTCTTTGAAATAATGGCTGCAGAAAGGAGCCACAGAGTATCATTTATTTACCATTATAGATGCTAATTATCAGAATCAGATTTATTAGCACATGATGTGAAATTTGTTGTTTTGAGGCAGCAGTACAGTGCAAAGATGTAAAATTACTATTAGTTACAAAAATAAATAAATAGTGCAAAAGAAAGGAACAACAGGGTAGTGTTCATGGACCATTCAGAAATCTGATGGCAGAGGGGAAGAAGCTGTTTCCAATATTTGGTCACAATTTGCTGGCATACATTTTCAGCCATTGAAGGATTTGGTCCCTTGCTCCTCAGCAGTCAGGCACTGGCGTATCAGGTTATAGTGAGTGGAGGGGTAAGTGAGAGGTTGGAGCTTATAAATTAGAAAAAGTTGTATGATGAGGGGGGAATGAGGTGTGAGGAGGATTAGAAAGGAAGACACGAACATCTTCAGTGAAGGCCGCACTTCCTCTGGCCTCTTCAATGATGGCAAGCACTCTCTTCCCAGGCTATTGAGTGGTTGGACATTGGTTTATCCAGTTTGCTTCTTTCTCACAGGGTAAGGTGGTACACAATTGCCAGCAGACAAGTGGCAGAGGAACATGTGCTCCTTTTTTTCTATGTCTACTGCTGATGGTGAAATTGTGTGACTCTTTGGGAGTTTGTTGCAATAGCTGAGTGTGTTTAAGCTATGAACGTTGAACAATGTTAGGTGGGAGTTGTATGGAGCATATACGTAAGTGTAAGTAGGAGCCCTAAAGAATAGAGATTATTGTTCAGTGAGTGATGAGGGTACATAGCAGTGAGGAGTGAATGAAGTCAGTGGCTCAATAGTTGGGGATGGGATTTGTTGATTTGTTCATTGACTTTGACCACTTGTTTTTACCACTGCAATGACATCTTGCACACTTCGCATGTAGTGTTGGCTTAGTCAGTGACTTCTACCCATTGCCAGTTCAGAACCTTCTCCTTCCTTCTGGTTCACCCACCAAGACCGCCAGAACTGTGTCAGAAAATCATGATACCCACCTTCTGCCATTGCCTGTTAATTCATCCAGAGCAAATGATTCCTTCCAGCAGGGATGGCAACTTGCATCTCCCCTTTAAGCAATGCAGACACGGTCACAGTCAGTGCTAACTAGTTTCAACCATTTATAAAACATTGAATTAGATTAATTAATTTTAATAAAAAATATTTAAATAATTTTAAAAACACATTAAATCAATTTTTATTATTTAATACATATTTGTCAGGTCATTGAGAATAGCTCCATTTCTTCTCCTCACAATAGTCCAGTTACACCTTTTCCTACTACAGTAAAACTCCAATAATCTGGTGGTACTGGGCTAGCAGAGTTTCCGAACTATTGGAAGTTATTCCAGTCAATACTCTAACACTCTTTCAATTCACTTCCTTAATATGTTACACAGTGCAGTGGTGTAATAAATTTTCCAATGAACCTGGTAAGACTGAAGGAAGTGCAGGTACGATGGCCCCAGTGAGTTTAAAGAAAGTATGGGAACCAGAGCCTGAGAGTGTTAGAGGGACCTTGGGAACCGTGGCTCTGGTGTGTCAGAGAGGATGGGAACTAGGGCCCCAGTGAGTATAAAGGGAATGCAGGAACCTGGGCCTTGGTGTATAAGGGGAAGCACTGGAAATGGTGCCCTGGTGAGTTTAAAGGCAGTGTGTGAACTGAGGCCCCAGTGTATTAGAGGGGGAGCAAGAATTGGGTCCCTGGTGTGTCAGAGGGAGCACGGGAATCAGGAAAACCAGATATCTAAGCAATCGGGCAGCAGATTATTGGATTATCACGGCATTTTAGAGGGCAGAGGGGGCCTCAGTTTATCATTTCATCCAAATGTTGGCATTTTCAATAGAGCAGTGTTCCCTCAGCACAACATTGGATTGTCAATCGAGATTTTGTGTTCAGGTCCAAGATGGATTTTAGCCCACAACATTCTGACAGAGGAAAATGTGCTGTGAATTGAGTTTCAACCAGTAAATAGAACATATGGCATAAAAACAGACTTTTCTGCCCAATCAGTCTGTACTGGTGTTTATAAGGCATGAGTTTAATCCTATTCCATCGGTTTTGCCTTAATCTTCCAGAGTACCTTTCCATTCCCTTTTCCTCTTATGTAGTTACCTTAAATAACTTTTGAAGAATTTAAGCCATTTGTGTCAATCACTTCCTGTTAGTAGCATGTTACAGATTCCAAGAGGAATAAAGAAATTTATTCTTATTTTCCAATTCAATTCATTTGTAAATATCTTGTACTTAGAGTCTCCCAGCATGGAAACATTCACTCCTCATCTACCCTGGATACTAGTAAGGGGAAAAGATAATTAAAGAGACAAGACAATAGCATGATTAAAATATCCATAGCATAAAGTTTGAAAGCCAGTGTGAAATGCAGTAGAAGATAGTAAAAGCTTGCCAAGTACATGGAAAGTCAGGGGGCTATAGAAAGAGAGGAAATTAAAACAATAATGAATAGAGAAAAGGTACTAACTTATGGGACTGCAGGTAAACATGTCCCAAGACCTGATGGTCTGCATTCTAGGATCTTGAAAGAAGTGGTTGCAGAGATAATGGATGGATTGGTTGTGATCTTCCAAGCTTTCCTAGAATCCAGAAAGATCCTTTGTAGTTTGCAAAATCAAAAATGGCATGCCCCTATCCAAAAGGGATACAGAAAGTAGGAAACTATAGGATTGTTAGCCTAATATCTGTCATGGGGAAATGCTGCAATCCATTAAAGTAGTTGCAGCAGGACTTAAAGAAAATCAGAATATCAGAATAGAATCAAGTAGAGTCAATATAGTTCTATGAACTAGTGTTTATACAATTTCATAGAGTTCTTTGAGGATGTTACAAGCAGGGTAGATAGAGGGAAACTTGTAGACAAAGTGTATTTGGATTTCTAGAAGGTGCTGCATGAAAAATTAGTGCACAAAGTAAAGGCTCGTGGCATTGGTGAGTTTGGGGCTGGGGGTGGGGGTGGGGCAGGGACAGGGATTATCTTGGATGGAGAACTGGCTAACTAACAGGAATCAGGGTAAATGGGTCATTTTCAGATTAACAACCTGCAACTAGCGCTGCGGAACTTAGGTGAAAGGGCTGAAAGAATCACAGCCAAGTTTGCTGATGATACAAAGATAAGTAGGAAGACACACAACAAGTCAGCAAAGGGATAAGGGCAGGTTAAATGAGTGGACAAAAATTTGGCTGACAGATCATAATGTATCCATATCCACTTTGGTTGGAAGAATTGAAATGCAGACTCTTTTTAAGTGGAGAGAGGCTGCAGAATGCTGCTTTACATAAAGATAGACATGAAACACGGAAAGTTAGCATTCATGTTTACCAAATAATTTATTAAGAGTTTAAAAATAGGGTAAACCTATTTCTTTTGTTCCTTACACATTAGTCTTTGCCACACCTGAAGAATGAGGATTGCGGGAATGACAACCTGAATGGTTTAACTTTTATTTCATTTCATGGGGTGCAGGCCATTGGGAAAGTCAACATTTAATGCCTGCCCTAAATGCCTTTGAGAAGATAGTGAAGAGCAAATCTATGAATCACCATAGTCTGTGAAGTAACGATGAAACCACTCGGTTATTAGGGAGGAAGTTCCATCATTTAGACTGAATGAAAATGAAGGAATGGCAACAGATTTCCATTTCAGTATGGTAATATGATGAAGGGAGACAGAGCTGCTGTTCTAGCTGAAGATAGTTGCAAATGCTGTAAGTTCCTCTGTTGTATTCAGCTTGTTTTGAGGTTGCAGTTGGTGATGTTCACAGAGTCCTCTCCTTTAATCATTCACCATCATCCCTGACTGCATAAGACAGGTATGCATAACTTCAATCTAATCTACTAATTGTAGGATCCCTTAGTTGGGGCACTACTGAGCATCTCACCTCCCCTGACCCCACCTGTTAACATTCTGTGACATTGCTGCCCTAAATACGTCTTGTTGTTCAAGGGCAGCAGTAATAATAAGGACCTTCAGCTGGCTTGAGACTTCATTTCACAATATTCAGCAGTGTCTGGATTCAACACTGAGGAGCCACAGGGCCACTTGTTCCAATGGTATACCACTGTGCCAGGATCTCTGGTGGATCTGTCCCAAGTGTGACAATGTAACCAGGTGTCTCTGTCTATGGTGATGTGGGATTCTGGGACACTGAGTGTAAGACACAATTCTGAGTATTTGTCAGGTCAGGCTGCTTCTTAATTGGTCTGTGAGATGGCTCTCCTGACATTGGGACACTTCAGATTTTAGTGCAGTGGACAATGCAAAGTTGACTAGATGGGGGAACATTTGCAGAATCCTGTGCCTTGGTAGCAGGATAACCCCTCTAATTTTATTATAGCAGCTTGGTACAATGGAGTGGGTTTCTTGGCCATTTATGTTGATAAACAATTCATGTTTGATAAAATTGCTCTTCCCTAAAGAGCATTTTTAACCAGATAGGTTTTTACAAATTCCAACTGCTTTAGGTTCACCATTAGTGATGCTAGCCTTTTAATTGACTTATTTTTATCCAGATTTAATTAAGAAGTTAAATTCCCCAGATGTCATGGAGGGGTTTGAACCATTAGATTATTAGTCTCTGGATTACTGGTTGGCAGCATAATTATTATGCTATCAATCCATGTATAAACCCTTAATTGCCATTAAATAACAAAGCAGCCCAATAACAGACCTTCATACTTCAAGGCTTCTGAAATGGAGATAATGCTGAATGAGAAGGGTAACTCTGTTTGCTGCTCTACCACATTGCTCCACAGAACAGCAATACAGCACCCCGAATCTATGTGGAAATAGCTTTGAGGCCTCAGTGAACTTGGTACTATCACTGACTGTGCATGACTTTGCTGTCATTGACAACTTAGTACTTGAAGACAGTTCCCTGCTGCCATTTATGATTCGGGTGGTAAGATGACCCAGTGATTGAAGTCCTTCCAAATAATTAGTAAGCACTACAATCAGGCAAGTGTTCACAAATAGTAATTTATCAACATTCTCTTTAAGAAATGGAGGTTGTCTGCCAGAGTATGTGCATCATTATCTACAACATGCATTACTGTGATGAAGTCCAGCCTGATGTCACACCAAAAGGACCTTTTTCCTTTCCTGAAACACTGTGGTCTTGTCTCATTGGAGGAATCCACCAGTGACAATGAAGCTGCTGGTGGAGAAAAAAGCCAAAGGAACAATTTACACCAGATCTCAAATCACCTAATGCTTCCAGTTCACTACCATTATTAAGGCACAATTTAAAAATTGGGTTGAAAGATTGATAATTAATATAAAAAAAGATATTTTCTGAAAAGAGTGAATTGCAAGCAAACTATTTTATAACTTTTGGAAATGTGCAACACTGTGGTAAAATCTACAAATCCCCTTGAAAAGGGAACACTGCCTCTGACTGGGCACCCAGAATCCTAGTGCCCTGGCTGAAGATTGCTCCCACCAGGAAGAAATGATATAAGGGATGTTTTCAGGGTCCTTCAGAGCACTTGCTTTGTAAAAGCATCATACATACCATACATAGAACAAACGAGAATATATTTATTTTATTAACACATACACAATAATTAATCTTTGTACAGGAAAATGTAGAAGCCATTTGCTTGTAAGCTAGCTTTACATCATAAATCATCTTCAAAATAAGGAAACACAGGAAATGACAAACTTATTTACAGTCAAAGCAAGTTTATTTATTAATTGCCGTTAATGGATTTTCTTCTGGTATGCAAGTTAGCGCAGCCCTTTTCTCTATAGTTCAGTGCGATTTATGGAACAAAGCTCCTGTTGTAGTAATTATAAATTCATACCAGCAGTAACTATTTTCAAGTGCTTTCATACAGTGTAAATACATGTACACATCCAATTTTTGTGTTTCCCATTTCAGAAAGACCTATAGAGTGATTGTTTACACACAATGAACATCCTTCAAGGGGTACCCTGATGTTCTATACATTGTGCTACAATTTACTAATCAAAAATTATCAAGGTTTCCAAAATGTAATATTGTATGGGATCACTAGATGTAACCTTAGAAATATTGGTCAATTATAGAATTTCAAATGCAGAATTTTAAAAGAAAACAAACATCACAATGACATTGAAGTTATAAATGAAGCCTTTAAACACTTACAAGAGGGAAAACTGAATCAATAAGGAAAACTGCTGTCTATAATTACTGAATATCAGCTGTTCTAATGATTACTCAAAATTCCTGATGCGTGCTTGGAAAGCTGGATTTCACAGCAGCATCCTCGTTCTTGTGTAAACTAATACTGCTCCAAGAAATACTTTTCATTGCAGTATAACAGCAGCAAAATTTGTCAGATACAGAGCATAGCTCTCCTTCAATACAGAATCTTTATCTGATTCCTAACTTTGAGCATTTCTTCAAAATGCTCTGTTTTTTTCTTTACTTTGATGGACGTTCTTAGGTTCTTTGAGTTTTATTTCTTATTCATTTAGATAGGCAATGCACAAATGAAATACAATTTGGAATTCACTGGGCTTTGTAGATTTCATTTGTGTGAACGTTTTAGTACAACCTATGAATGATATCCATCACTGAAATGATAGAAATACAAATCATTATGATTGAGTATTAAATCAAAAGAATTAATGGATAAGAATCAAGATACATCTGGAAAAAATTAGGGCAGCAAACATCAATATATAGCGGTGTAGATAGCGGAGCAGCACAGTGGCACAACTAGTGGAGTTGCTGCCCTATAGCTCGTAACCTAGGTTCAATCCCGACCTTATTGGAGTTGGCTCAGTTTGGAGTTTGTAGATTCTCCTTGTGCCCACATTGGTTTCCCCTGGGTGCTCCGGTTACCTCCCACATCCCAAAAATATGTGGGTTGGTAGGTTAATTGGCCCACTGCAAATCGTCGCTAATGTGCAGGTAAGTGGTAGAATCTGGGGTAGCTGTTGGGAGTGTGGGGGAGAATAAAAAGGGTCAGGATAGGATTAAAATGATGGTCAGCTTGGACTTGGTGGGCTGAAGGGCCAGTTTTTATGCCGTCTCTCTCTATGACTTTATATATCTGGGTATTCACTAACTACGATGCCCTCTTACAATCATTAGGTTAATTTTAAACAGATTATTTATATTTGATCTTTGCCATTGGTAAAGCATTGAGTTAAATAATAGTGAATTAGATTGGTTAATGAAATCCAAAAATAATTTTTCTTTCAAAAATGACTGCTGCAGAACTAGGTACTGCCGAGGCCAACAATAAAATGGCAACTATCGAAAAAGACTGTTAGCTTTTAATACAGGCATTTTATACCTGTTGTGTGTCCACTATACCTTTGCTACCATCTGCCCATGAATGCAATCTGTACTAACACAAATATTCATTTCATTGTAAATTGATATGGTATCTATTTGTACTATTTCAACAGGTTCAATAGATTCAGCCAATATTGCCATTGATTTCTATTGCCCCAGGAAATCAGTGAGAATACTAAAAAAAATACAGTATAAAGATTGAAGTACAGTGAAATATCACTGGTAATGTCAGATAGTGTTAAATATATCATTGTTGTGACTTGTTACACACAGACCTACATCTACACAGAACTACGAAAAACAACACTCAATTTCACCAAGAAACAGAATGCATCTTAAATACGATTAAGTTCAACGACAAATCTCTACATTGCCCATGATCAGACCAACACGGAAGAAGTCCCCTAGACGAATTATAAACTGCAGGCACAATTGCACAATAATAAGCTTAAGCTCATAACTTTCAAAAGTAATGTTAGATATGTATGATTGCACAACTACAGTGAGAAGTTCTATTCTTATGTGGTCATATACCCCTTTGTTGAGGTCTGTTTCCTGCTGTTTGACCGCCACGCCCCCCCCCCACCCCCACACACAGCAAACAAAAATAATGCCAAAATTCAGCTGCCAATCCAAACGTAAAAGGCTTTGTATGATCCTTTAATCAAAATAAAACAACTCCAGATTAGGAGATTAATTTACTGACATGGATCATTAAAGGACAGGGATTTAAGAAGGAAAACAAATCCAAAAACATGGAAGTGAAAACACGAGTGAGAGTGATCATTCTTCTCCATTGCTATTTACAATCTTGTTTTCCATATCAAATGCATAAATCCAATTACTAAGCAATTAAATGACAAAAGGAAATATGAGGTCAACAGGTTTTGAGCTGTAACATTTAAACTAACAAGACACTGCAGAAGTCTTAAAATTGCTCATATTTACTAAAACAAAATGCAAGTGATGTCCCATTTGTTTGGATCTAGCACAATTTTTCAATTGTCAGAAGATTTGCTTGCATCCAGTAATAAATGTGTTTCCATTTCAACAGGATATTCTATCTGTTATTTCAGTAAAAAAAAATGAAAAGGAAGGGAAGCATTCCCCCTTTACTCTTGGGATAAAATGCCATTGCTAGTTTTGGCTCCACAGTTTATTTCGAGTGCAGTTGAAAAGACATTTCTGAAATAGCACTGCAAGCGGATTCTTGTAGGAAGCCACCTTTGTATTCCCTGCAGCTCTAACTGTCTATTACAAGACCTTTTCAAAATATTATCTGCTATAAAATGTCTATTAAAGATGTGTATTTTGCCCTTGGTTGAATAAATTAGATAAGTAGTTTTGCAAGTATCTCACAATTCTTCCAGAATGAAAATGTTAATAAAGAGCCTTAGACATGTTTATCAAAAAGGAATGAAGACAGAAATGCACGGAGAAATCTGGAGATGGCGAGAGAAGCAATCGGTGTAGTTTGTTTTAATTATAATTTCAAGTTTCATATTTAAAGTATAGCAGATAATTTGTTCATTTCACTTGCCTTTATATATACCCACTTTAGTTTTCACCTTAAAGATGGAAAATACCTGACCTTTGAGATGTACTATATTGTATGCATTGAGTAAATTAATACTCTCATGACACTGTGCCCTTAGTGTATAATCCCCGTGCAAGGTGTATGTACTTCAGTGGTTTGCTGTTAATTTTGGGGACACAACATCTTAGTGATAGAGGTGATAGAGAAATGTTCACTTAATTATTCAATGGATCCTGGATATGCATTGTGTCAATATTGTACTGTTATCTTTCATAGCATGCCATCTAAAATATTAAAGTTAAATTCCAAAAGACAAAGACAATTGGAATTTATTTTAAATGAACCTCATTAATCTAAAAATAGTACAAACTAGAAGCAAATCCAGAAGCACACCAACTACAACCCACTCTAAATTTCCAGTCAATTTTCTATCAATGCTTAGTGTTTTGACTTATTTATTTTTTCACCCAACTATTCTCATTACTTATTCTTTTTCTTTCCTTCAATGATATTTGTCCTCATCTCCTAGAGTTATTGCTTATTAGCTGGATACAGTTAGACTGGAACAGTGTAGATTTCATTCAATGACTTTTGAGTGAATGCACATTGGCTAAGCCTGCATTTGTTCTCATCCAGGCCTGGAATTTCTCCATGGGTGCAACCTGTAGGATGGGCCAAAAAGGTGACTTTTCTGCCACTGTCATGATCATATTCTCTGCTAAGTTTCCTGTTGTTGGGGGCGGGGGGGGGGGGGGGGGAAGGTGGTGAGGGGCAGACAGTGAATCACTGTAAACTATCAAACCCTAGGAAGGGGCTATAGTCACCAAATACATATTTCAACTTTAAATATTAATGCATTCAATCAACATTCATGCACATGATGCATAAGTTTGAGAACCTGCAAAAAGGGAAGCATAGCATAAACCATCAGATTGCATTAAATTTAAACTATACGTCTCAGTGAGGATCCATTTTTGGCTTGAAGAGTCAAAAAAATTTGTAAAGATCACCAGAAAATTGATCCATTCCCAGTGTGCTCAAAAATGTAGTTTGAAGAAACCTGAGCAATCACAATTGGAGGAAACTTATCTGACATTCTGTAAACAACACAGGGCCAGTTATAGAGAGTGCATTTGGCAAAGTGATCAATAGCCTGCTGTGAAAGACTGAAGAAATTTGGACACATTGCGCATAATTTGTGCCAAAAGTTTTGATCATTTAAGCCACATAAATGGTTTGTACCCAGGTTTGTGCAGTGCCAAAGTGCAAATACAGAGAAAATTCAAGGCACTCATGTAGTTCCTGAACTTTGAATAAATAATAACTAGTAGAGAGGATTCCTGGGTGATTCTCGATTATCAAAAGAGGGCAAAATGGTAATACTATCTGGACCCTAGCAATTATTCCTACATATATGGTTCCATAACCTATTGGTTAAAATCTGACTTAATCAAACAAAAAAAATCAATTATTTATTTGTCTGAGACAGGAATGTATAGAAATATTCCAAATTAATTGGCAACAATTTATTTTATACAGGTTAAAATACTGCTATTTTTCTCCTGAGAGAGATTATTATTTTAAAAATCTTTGATCTGTAATGAAGCAGCAGATTCAATAAGAGTACAATTTACTTTTTAGTAACCTTGAAGGGATATTTAATTAATCTTTTAATTAAAAGAAGCAAACTACTAGACACCCATTTAAAAATATTTATTGTTTGTTTCAGCATCAGCAGTTCACACATTGCAATTTAGGAAACAGAGAGTTCTAGCTGAGAGGATACTTGTTCTGTGCTTAAACATACTTGAATTATTAAGGATACACAGTGTTAAATAATTTGTGTCCTCCATGTAGCAAGTTACATTGTTTTAGCTCTGTTTCAATTCCTCCTTCCAAAACCATCACAGCATAAAGAAAGTGTTTTTTAAGAAACTCATGTTTAGGAATGAGTATCTTGATCTGAAAATGTTGTGACTTGGCAAATTATTTTTAAATCATCACCTCTTATAGTTAGTAGGTTAAATAATGTTCCTCAAGGTTGCTGTGCCTCAGAATTTATTTACAATGAATCATTTATCAATAAGACCACAGTATCAAAAAATACAAGTAAAAATATCTGTAAAAGTACCCCATAACATGTTTATATAAATACTTTTGTAGAACCCACATTCTGCTGTGTGCATATGACACCCCACTAACCATTTTATTTTTTTTTAATTACAATTGTTCAAACTGCTTAGCTTAATTTGTGCCAACACAAATAACCATTGCTCTTAAATTTCAGAAGTGTTTAAACTCTAGCAAGAATGAAGAAGAAACGGAATATCATTGAAACAATACAGAGATCAATCTGAAAGATGACAGAGCTTCTGAAACAGTTGGAAAGAGAGCCACACAACCATACAAGTTAGGCAGAAGTTGAATACTCAACTGATCCTGGAGTGGTTTGAGAAAGAATCAACGTGCACAAAGATTGTTAAGTGACTTAAAATATAAAAGAAACATAGAAACTGGAAATTAAGGAAAGAAGCCTAAATCCTTCCTAACAGGCCAAGTGACAACTGGTGGGTGGATGTTGCAGATTTACACATTTGGCATATGCAATTAAAAAGTGCAATGAAAATGCACTGTGCAATATTAATACTTTAGCACAAATGAAACAGCTGAAACTGTGAATGTATTTTGTATGAAATTTCTGTCTCTCATTTTAGTCCTTTTTTTAAATAACATACAAGGTTAACATGTTTAAAAAGACAAAAGAATTTCATACAAATATTCTCCAGTTTGCCAATATTATAAAGCCTAATGTTAACTTTCAGGATTGAAATCTATGTGAAAAATTACATTGACACAAATGTTTTAACTTGCAGGAATATTTGATCACCTCTAAAATGCAGTATCTTATTGTCCTTGGTTAAACCCCCATTTCTCTTAGGCAGAATAACTCTACAGTTCAAATAGTAGTTCTCAAAAGGCCATATGATATACAACCAATACCCTTGAAAAATACACATTTTTAAAAGTGGGTATTTCTAAAGGCAGAAAATTACATTTTAATGGGCAGGGACACTATGGTCTAGAAGTTGCTAGCAATTTTCAGTGCAGAACCATTTGATTTTGATTAACGCATAAAATTAAGATTTTAAAATCATTAATCTTTTCTTGAAGCTTTTGGTTCTTCTAGCTGGCCTTCAGAAAACCTTCTGATTCAAGACTAATTGAGTTAACCCTTTGAGCTGTGTTTATACCTCAGTTGACAGTTTTTTAAAAAAAAAATTCAGATTGCAAAGCACCAATATTGAAACATAACAGTTCAATGTGCAACCTATCACACAGCATGACCTTCTTAAGGAGTATTTTCTGCACTATGATATTTGAAACTTCTAAGGATGATCTCAACGAGGTATTGCAAGCTCAATGGGTTAAACCAACTTAATGAGTACAGGCTGTCATTTTGAAGCACTCGAAACATGTCACCGTGCCACATGACTAATCCCCTGAGCTGTAACCTTTAGCCATTCAGATCTAGTTGGCCTTCAGTGCTTTTCTGGTGCTGCTGCTCAGGTAGGCCCCATGAAAAAACTGGCAGAACAGCACAAAGTAGCTGAGGTACATGAGGGAAGACCAGACAATGTTGTGCATGTGAGATGGGCACTGGCCCTGATGCATCCACTCATACACCAAATAGTTAACAATGCAGCCCAAAAGCATCTGGGTAATCTGCGTCATAGTGATGAACATGGCAAACTTGCGTGAGACTCGGAAGCCAGCAGCTCGCAAAGCGTAATAGGAGTACATGACAGCGTGCACGCCATAGTTCATGGTCATAAACCACCCTCCTCCAGCCACCATGTCTTTGTAGGAGTACCAGGAGTAAAGCAGGACTGTGATGTGATGGTACCAGTGCAGGAAGATGAGCTTCTGTTTCCGTAGTATAATAAAAATTGTGTCTCCTAAAAAGACAAAGAGAAACACTTTAGTAAAAAATATAGCTAATTTCATTGTGAAAAGATTGACAGTTTCAAAAATAAAATATTTAAATAACAATAGTTCTAAGGAGATAAAAGTTTCTCACAGAAGAGTTCTATAAACTTCTCCATTCACTCTGAATAGATTGTAATCTCTGATCAATCACTAATACTGGTTCAAGAATTAAAGTGTGAAGCAAGTTGATGAACTGATCTCTAAATGTGCATTATGCATTTGCTTTGAAGTTTCTGTTTCT
Source organism: Pristis pectinata (assembly GCF_009764475.1). Classification (NCBI taxonomy): domain Eukaryota; kingdom Metazoa; phylum Chordata; class Chondrichthyes; order Rhinopristiformes; family Pristidae; genus Pristis; species Pristis pectinata. The sequence goes on from NC_067406.1 coordinate 103,630,574, forward strand.
TCAAGAGTGCAATCATACAAATATCCCCCTCAAAGGACCAATTTTAATGTTTTTTTTAAATTTCAGAAGTCATTTTGAAAAAAAACTTCTGTACTTTAATCAGAATCTTAAACTGGTAAGTTAGGCTGTCACTCAAGGAAAGTAATATATAAAATTGAGAGCAAAGTAATGGAAGACAAAAGATATTGGGAGTGAAATTATGAGAGAAATGTTTAAACATATTTAGTATAAACTATATTGAATTATTACATGCCATGCACCATCTTATACAACAATCTCATTCAATTTCTTTTTTTATTCCAAAAGACTTTATTCATCATAAAACTGTGACTTTGTAAATTATCTTCCCTTAACTGCCTATCCAATTTTCTTTTGAAATTGTTGAATGGCTCCATTTCCATCCCCCCTTACAGTCAGTGTTACAGAACATCAGTCTGCATAGTGAAGATTTTCCTTGTATCCTGTGTCTTCTTCCCTTCAAATCTTCTTTTTAGTCCCTGAAATATATATTAACAAGAACAGCTTCTCTATATTTACCATATCCAGATTCATCATGACCTTGTACACCTCCATCAAATCACCTATCAACTTTCTTTGTTGCAACAAAAAACAACCCCAGCTAATCCAGCTTAACCTTGTAGCTGAAATCCCTCAACCCTGGAACTATTCTGGTAAAACTCTTCTGTACCCATCTGGCAGCATTGTATCCTTCCCAAAGTGTTAGGACCAGAAATCAATATGATACTCTAGATGTGGTTGAACTATTGCTTTATGAAGATTCAACATAACCTCACCGTTTTTGTAGTCTATCCCTCTATTTATGAAGACTATCCCATATAGTATACTAAATGTGCACTCAACATCTCCTGCCACTTTCAAAGACATATGCACATACAAACCCAAGTCCCCTGTTCCTGCACACCCTTTACGACTGTGCCAATAAGTCTCTCTTTGTCCTTTCTGCTAAAATCCAACCTTTTCCTGCATTAAATTTCATCTGTAATCTGTCTGCCCATTCCGTCAGGTTAATTCCTTCTGTAGTCTGTTACTATCCTCCTCACTGTTGACCACATCGTAAAGCATCTTAAGATACTGTGAAATCTTTTTACAAGGAGAGCACAGTGGCAAAGTGAGTAGAGCTGCTGCCTCATGGCCCATTGGCATGGACTCAGTTGGCCAAAGCAACTGTTTCTGCGCTGTGTGAATCTATGACTCTATGAGGAACATAAAGCAATGTACGTGTAACATCCTATTCTGCTTCTGAGAGGCAATTTTATTTCTTTTGCTTGGAACATATAAAACAGGAGTAGGAACAGGCTCTTTGAGTGTGTTCCATCATTTAGTAAAATCACAATTGACCTTCTACCTGGAGAATTACAGGATAAGTCACATGCCATTGTTGCTGATTTACACCGAGGTCCTCCATTCACCTTCCATCTTGGTGTTTAACACAGAGAAGCACCAAGTCAAATTTAAAATTCCCCAGTTGCCATTATGGAATTGGAACTCAAGTGCCCTGCTCATCATTCCAGGCCCTAGCGTTACTTGTCTAGTAACACAACCTTTGTGCATATGCTGGAAATCTGAAATAAAAGCAGAAAATGCTGGGGATACTCAGTAGGTCATGCAGCACCCATGGAGAGAGAAACAATTGATGCTTCAGATTCTGATGAGAGGTCATTGACCTGAAACATTATCCGTTTCTCTCCTCACAAATGATGCCTAACCCAAAGGGTATCTACAGCATTTTAGTTTTCTATTTAATATTATTACTCTGCTATCCAACCCCTGACTGGCAGACATGAAATTATAAATTTTTTTATTTATAGAGCATCAATAACATATATAAAAGCCATGATGGAAGATCGCAACTTTAGATTTTAGGAGCTGGAGCAATGGAAACCAATACAGGTCTGTAAGAACATGTGTTATGGGTGAGTAGGGCAAAAGTAACAAAGCTACAGTGGGCTGCAATTCACCAAGGTCCAGGCACGAGGCTGGGTAGGAGACTGTTGGGACAGTCAATAGTAATGATTTTAGCAATAGGTGGGCTGAGGCAAGTGAGGAGTTGAATGGTATGGGCAGGGAAGAGCAAATTCAGAAGGTTATTGCATATTAAGATGCAGATTGAACTAAAGAGACAAGCTGTCATCCAGGGAGGATCTGACATAGGAAAGATATCTCCAGAAAAAAATTAGTAGGGCTGGGAGGAAAGGAGAAGGGTGTATGGAATGGCCAATAAACAATGATTAAATGGTGAAGCAAGGTGAGGTGGTCAAGGGAAAGTTGAGGAAGATCAAAGAACCCTATCATCCGGGCAATGCCATCTTCTCGCAGTTACCATTGGGCAGGAGTTACAGGTGCCTTAAGTCTTACACCACCAGATTCAAGGACAGCTACTTCCTTTCAGCCATTTGGTTCTTGAACCAACTGGCACAACCCTAATCACTACCTCAGTATAGCAAAACAATGACCAGTTTGATCACTTTGCAATGCAATGGACTTTTTTTGTTCTAATTGTGTTCTTCCTTGTAAAAATTGTGTATATCTTATGCCTAATTTATGTTTTTCTTATGAATGCTGCTTATCTGATATGATGTGCCTATGATGCTGCTGCAACTAAGTTTTTCATTGCGCCTGTGCATATGACAATAAACTCGACTTTTGACTAGTGGACAACAAAACTCTTACGACCCACTGGTCAAGTCCCAAGGGTTACAATCAGTAATATGATTGGGTGGGAAGGGAAGCATGTCAGACAGGAAGGTCAATGGGAGAGAAAGTTGGAGTTGGTGCTTGCAAAGAACAGGATGGAAACCTCTATGGAATGCAGAGACTTGGGGAGAGACAGAGACAAAGTAGCTTGATATTATTCAAGAAGTTTACAATGCTGTAGGAAAATACAAAGGCAAAGGATGCATTACTTCAGGAATCAAAGAAACTGGAAGTCAATATGGCTGGTGACAGGATGGAAAGGATCAGAAGGGCTATTGGAATAAAAAAAATGGTAGACAGAAAAGTAACCTTGGGTCCCGTTTAGTAAATACTGCATGCACTGGCAGAATAGAGATCGAGAGTGTATTTTTAAAAAGATATCTAGTTGGGCTGGGCAGTGTGTCAGGAACTTGGTGAGAATCCCTGCCCTCTGCATTGTTGTGCCAAAAACCTGGCACAGATTCCTAATGAATACTGGTGCTTCCACAGCACAAGGATCACCCACAACTCAGTGTGGACACACTACCTCGGAGGGCTGTGTTGGGTGGGACAAGGCAAGTAGTGTGCCTGCACCACCAAGAGGTGTGAGGCTCAGAGCTGCACTCTGGCCAGCACAGTGCTGGGGACTGGCATTGGTTGCTCCATGTGTTCACCAACTGCCTGGATCTTATGGTCTCTCTCATTTCCCTCTGTTGGAAGCTTAAATGTGCCGGGGAGAACAGCACAGTCAAGATACGAGAAGACAGTGGCTTCCATCACATCCAACAGGAGGTGATAAGGGATACGGTGGGATCAGAGTGGTCTGTAAAAACATGAAGCAGATGCCACCAGTCCCCTGCAATGGTCACAGCCATCATGCTGGCCACGATGCAGCTGAGCCCCACGTCTCAGCACTGAGTGGTCACACTGCTCACCACAACCCACCCAGCATCAGCCCTGGCAGGCAGCCTCTTTGCATAGTCACAGGCAATTCCCAACAGAGGGAAGTGGCGGGGACAGTGGTTCACACCAGATTCCCACCATGCGGTACTGTCATTAACACTTCTCTCTGTATAGAATACTATCATGACCTCTTCTTGCACTGATTCCATGACGTTCTTGTTCCTGAGAACAAGTCCTCAGTGCTTGCGAGGTACCAGTGTCTAGACTAAAGCGTTAGAATATGGTAAAAGACTGAAATGAAAGTAAAGGATACTCAAGATGTGCGCAGAAGCCTGTAGATAAATAATGAAGTGACCCAGTAGTTAATCCCATCTGGAAGTGTTGCAGCAGCAAATTGTTCCTGGGGTGATAGTTCATCCTGATGCTCCACACTACCATTCCCGAGGTGAGAACTGTGCCACAGAAAGAGGCAGATCTCAGGTACCAAAACAGCTGGTGGATGGTCCATCCAGGAATAAGGGTACACCTGTCCTGAGGTTCCTCTTCAGTGGTGTCACGTACATAAATAAAATTTACAATACATATATGTATCTGCATCAATAACATTAAAGCACAAAAAAACTAAATGAGGAAATGAAATGCAAACTTTTTCTAAGTAGATTTCACGTTGCCACAGCCAACTTTTTACAATTTAAAAATTCTCCGAGGAGTAATGGAGAGGCAAAGCAGAAAGAAGTTTCCCAGTATGGAAAGAGACTGCAACCAAACAGGATTAACCGGCAGGAGCTGTAGGCAGGGTTTTAGAATGTGCTACTACAATGTAATGAGTGATATGCTGGAATCAATTTGTTGCTTACACTGGTTTTAACCCAGAATCTGGCATTAAGTTAAATTTTTACCAAAGAACCACACCCTTTTGTTTTCATTATTCTATTACAAACACGCATGCATTTCATACATTACAACAATGTTTGATTAATGTCAGAGGCATAGCCTCATTATTTCTGCAAACTACAAATTTTCACCAATCAGCAGAAACAAATATTCTTCCTTACTCACCTAGCTCAGGTGCTTTGCTCAGTACAAATGCATACGCCCAGAATTTGCTGATCGGCCCATTGTAGAAACCTTGATCACATACGGATTGCTTCAAGCCACTGGTTGTCAGGATATATACCATGTACGCTCCAGTACGCACAGCTCCAATAATACTTCCAGGGGAAAAAGAAAGACACCAAAAAAATGAGATATAACATAACTAGACCTCAATGAAGTTACATATGAATAACAAGGATTTTTTTCTGAACACTGTGCAATGTAGGAAGAAAGAGCCTGAAAACTGCTGCACAGAAATTGGAGCTATTCATGCTCCTTTTCATGCTTAACATGCATGTAAAAGGCTTTTTGCACCTATTTTTAAATGTTTTCACCAACTTACTGATAAAATCCTATCAGGAAATAGGCCTTGTCACTTGCTACTGTGATACACTTTAACATAAATATCATTTCCCCTTTGTATTTTATGAACTTTGTGCATTAATTACCCTCAGATTTATAGAGTTTTACAGAACAGAAAACAGGCCCTTAGGCCTCACTCGTCCAGGCTGACCATGATGCCTATCCAAGCTCATCCCATTTGCCTTCACTTGGCCTAAATCCCTCTAATTTTTTCCTATCCATGTACCTGTCCAAATGTCTTTTCAACATTGTAATTGTACTCATACCTACCACCTCCTCTGGTAGCTCGTTCTAAATAGCCACCACCCTCTGTGTGAAAAAACCTGCCCCTCAGATCCCCTTTTAATCTTTCCCCTCTCATCTTAAACCTATGCCCTCTAGTTTTAAGACTCCTCTACACTGGGAAAAAGATTGTGACCATTTACCCTATCTAAGCCCCTTATAATTCTATAAACCTTGATAAGGTCATCCCTCAGGTTCCTTTGGCCCCAGCCTATCCAACCTCTCCTTATAATTTAAGCCCTTCAGTCCAGGCAATATTCCTATGAATCTTTTCTGCACCTTCTCTAGTTTAATCACATCCTCCTTATACCGTGGTGACCAGAACTGTATACAATATTCTAAGTGCAACTTAACCAACTATTTTTACAAACATAACATGACACCCCAACTACTATACCCAATGCCTTGGCTGGTGAAGGCAAGCATACCTAACACCACCTTCACCACTCTGTCTACCCACATTGTCACTTTTAGGGAACTATGTGCTTGTATCCCAAGGTCTCGCTGTTCAATAACACTCCTCAAGTCACTGTGCATGTCCTGCCCTGGTTCAACTTCCCAAAATGCATCACTTTGCACTTGCCCAAGTTAAATTCCATCAGGCATTCCATTGCCCACTTTCCTAGTTGATCTAATGTTTAGACAACCTTCTTCACTGTTCACTATACCATTGTTTGTTGACATCTTCAAACTTAATCATGCCACCTACATTCACTAATATACATAATGAACAATAAATGACCTAGCATCAGTCCTTGTACACACCATTGGTAACAGGTCTCCAATGTGAAAAGCAATCATCTTCTACCATCCCCTGCCTCTAACCACCAAGCCAATTTTGTATCCAATTTGCTATCTCACCCTGGATTCTAACCTCCTGGATCAGCCTACCATGTGGAACCTCATCAAAGGCCTTGCTAAATCCACATAGATAATGTCCACCACCACCCTGCTCTCATCAGTGCACTCGGTCACCTCATCAAAAATGTCAATCAAATTTGTGCAATTTGCAAAAGGTTGCAATTTATAACAATTGTAAATAACTCACAATAAAACTGGATGCACATCAAACTGAAAGTAATGGACTCTGCATGAATTAAAGTGTCTCCCGGGAAATTGTTTATTTATACTGAATATCACCCCCTGTAATCTTTATCATAGAATCAGAGAACAGTACAGCACAATACAGGCCCTTCAGCCCACAATGCTGTGCAGACCTTTAAACCTTGCCTAAGACAAACTAACCCCTTCCTCCCACATATACCTCTATTTTAAATTCCTACATATGCTTAACGAGCAATCTCTTGAAATTGACCAATGTACCTGCCTCCACCACTGCCCCAGGCAGTGCATTCCATGCCCCAATGACTCTCTGGGTAAAAAACCTTCCTCTGATATCTCCCTTGAACTCTTGCATTGAGCACTGGCTTTAATACAAGAGGGCATGGCTTTAAAGTAATGGGTGACCTGGGAAAGAGGTGCTGGCTATCTACTCTATCTATTCCTCTTAATATTTTGTACACCTCTATCATGTCTCCCCTCATCCTCCTTCTCTCCAAAGAGTAAAGCCCTAGCTCCCTTAGTCTCTCTTCATAATCCATACTCTCTAAGAGGCAACATCCTGGTAAATCTCCTCTGCACCCTTTCCAACGCTTCCACATCCTTCCTATGATGAGGCGACCAGAAAAGGACACAGTACTCTAAGTGTGGTCTAACCAGAGTTTTGTAGAGCTGCATCAAAACCTCGCAGCTCTTAAACTTGATCCCACGACTTATGAATGCTAACTTCCCATAAGCTACCTTAACTACCCTATCCACCTGTGAGGCAACTTTCAGGGATCTGTGGATATGAACCTCCAGATCCCTCTGCTCCTACACACTACCCAGAATCCTGCCATTAACTTGGTACTCTGCCTTGGAGTTAGTCCTTCCAAAGTGTACCACCTCACATTTCTCTGGATTGAACTCTATCTGCCACTTCTCAGCCCAGCTCTGCATCCTATCAATATCCCTCTGCAATCTTCGACCATCCTCCACAATATCCACAACACCACCAACCTTTGTGTTGTCTGCAAACTTGCCAACCCACCCTTCTACCCCCTCATCCAAGTCATTAATAAAAATCACAAGCAGCAAGAGGTCCCAGAACCGATCCTTGTGGGACAGCACTAGTCACAGCCCTCTAATCTGAAGAATGCACTCCCTCCACCACAACCCTCTGCTTTCTACAGGCAAGCCAATTCTGAATCCACACGGCCAAGCCTCCTTGGATCCCATGCCCGCTGACCTTCTGAAGAAGCCTACCACATGGAACCTTGTCAAATGCCTTACTAAAATCCATGTAGACCACATCTACTGCACTACCCTCATCAATCTTCCTGGTCACCACTTCAAAGAATCCTATCAGGCTTGAGAGACATGATCTGCCTTTCACAAAGCCATGCTGGCTGTCCCTAATCAGTCCATGATTCTCTAAATGCCCACAGATCCTATCTCTAAGAATCCTTTCCAACAGCTTGCCCATCACAGACGTAAGGTTCACTGGTCTATAATTCCCTGGACTATCCCTACTACCATTTTTGAATAAGTGGACAACATTTGCCACCCTCCAATCCTCCGGTACCATTCCCGTGGACAATGAGGACTCAAAGATCCCAGCCAACAGTTCAGCAATCTCCTCCCTCGCCTTGCGGAGCAGCCTGGGAAATATTCCGTCAGGCCCCAGGGACTTATCTGTCCTAATATTTTCTAACAGCTCCAACACATCCTCCCTCTTGATATCAACATGCTCTAGAACATTAACCTTACCAACACTGTCCTCAGCGTCATCAAGGCCCCTCTCCTTGGTGAATACTGAAGAGAAGTATTCATTGAGAACCCCACCCACTTCCACAGCTTCCAGGCACATCTTCCCACCTCTGTCTCTAATCGGTCCTACCTTGACTCTCGTCATCCTTCTGTTCTTCACTTAAGTGAAAAATGCCTTGGGATTTTCCTTAACCCTACTCGTCAAGGCCTTTTCATGTCCCCTTCTTGCTCTCCTCAGCCCCTTTTTAAGTTCCTTCCTTGCTACCCTATATTCCTCATGAGCCCTATCTGATCCTTGCTGCCTTCTTCCTCCTAACTAGATGTTCCACCTCTCTTGTCACCCATGGTTCCTTCACCCTGCCATTCCTTCTCTGCCTCACTGGGACAAATTTATCCCTAACATCCTGCAAGAGATCCCTAAACAATAACCACATCTCCATAGTACACTTCCCTTCAAAAATGTCATCCCAATTCACACTCGCAAGTTCTAGCCTCATAATTTGCCCCTCCCCAATTAAATATCTTCCTGTCCTCTTTGCTCCTATCCTTGTCCATGACAATGCTAAAGGTTAGGGAGCGGTGGTCACTGTCCCCCCAGATGCTCACCCACTGAGAGATCTGTCACCTCACCTGGTTCATTACCTAATACTAGATCTAACATGGCATTCCCTCTAGTCAGCCAGTCAACATACTGTGACAAGAATCCGTCCTGGACACACTTAACAAACTCTGCCCCGTCTAAACCTTTGGTACTAAGCAGGTGCCAATCAATATTTAGGAAGTTGAAGTCTCCCATGATAACAACGCTGGTATTCTTGCACCTTTCCAAAATCTGCCTCCCAATCTGCTCCTCAGTATCCTTGCTGCTACCAGGGGGCCTATAGAATACTCCCAGTGGAGTAACTGGCCCTTTCTTTTTCCTAACTTCCACCCATACTGAATCTAGAGAGGATCCTTCTACATTATCCACCCTTTCTGCAGCTGTAATAGTATCCCTGACCAGTAACGCCACCCCTCTTCCTCTTCCCCCCCCCCCCCCCCCCCCATCCCTTTTAAAACACTTTATTAAAAAAGAGAGTAATCGGTACTGGCAGGCACCTGTAAAAATCACTATGCTAGTGGATGACTAACTGCAGTTGTCAGACCTCTTGATCTGTAAACATGATGCTGCTGCTGCTGCTGACAACAGGGGCTTGGGACCACATGGAACCACGGGGTGTAATCAGTCTGCTCCATCTGTTGGGATAGTTCATGCACAGGCCTAGATGCATGGGTTGCTGGACTGAACCATATGACAGGCCGAATGGCCTTCTGTATCATAAAATTTCTGTGATCTTATGTGGTTTGCCCCACTCTCATTTTTCAGGTTTCAATGCTCTTAAGGTGGAGCAAACCCTACCTCTACTGCAATCTCTTTCTTTCGTTATTTTAGATCTGGTGTTAGAGCTAAAATTAACTTTAGCCCAGGAACTGAAGCAATACCAACTCTCACAGATACTTGATTTTACAAAGTTCACTGTAACATTCCAAATCATGCTGATATTTGCAATGCTAAACCATGTTCTAACCTGTAGTTGGAAGTGCAGTTTTGTTCCACTATTGTGAAATATACAAAATTCACCAATGTTGTTAATCTGAACGTTTACAATGAGTAAATTCTCTGGCTTCCACATATGCACAGTTAAGCATGAACATTTGGAAATTTCTGCCACCTGTCCTGCTGCTTCAATCCTCAGCAGTAGACTTGATATTGAAGAAAGTGCTATGCTACCTAGTGTAATTACTTACTGGTACTCCTGAAAACATTAGGACTGGAACATTCCCAATTATCACCTCGCACTTAAATCACTTATTAATGCCAAAAACATCTGGCATCGAAAAGGAATAATTTTACCTCATTTTCTACAACAATTAGCATTCCATATATTAGAAAATCAATTCACAGCAGTACTTAAAAATCTGTAGGACTAGTGGCTGAGAAGCAGTGAGGCTAATGCTGAGAACAGTTCCTTTGTCACTTCGACCAAAAGCAATCGAAATGCAACAGATCATCAGCAAATCCAGCACTAACATTTGATCAACTATTTGCAAGAGGCAAGGAAATGCAATGATGCCTGAGTCACTTTGACAAACCACCTGAACACAACCTGAGTTCAAAAACCAGGAAACTTCACCACTCTTATCCAAAAGTGGAATACTGTAAATCTGAAATGAAACAAAAAAAACACTGGGAACACTCAGCAGGTCAGGCAGCATATGTGGAGAGAGAAAGAAAGATTGGAACCTAATTAAAGATTATTGACCTGAACTTGGTCAACTTATTCATGTTAACTTGGCTTCTCTCACCACTGATGCTGGCTGACCCAAGTTATTGAGCAATTTATTTCATCAAATCTAACTTGCCCCATTGTTTGAATCACAGTCTCCATCACAGATTCATCATTTCCTACCATCCAGTGCATCTTCACAGTGTGTTGTTTCAGAAAGGCTAGTAGTATCGTCAAGGATGCCTGCCACCCTGGCCATTCTTTTCTCTCTTCTACCTTTTGGGAGAAGATACAGGAGCTTGAAAACCTGGATGCACAGACTTAAGAACAGCTTCTTCCCCACTGCTATCAGGCTTCTGAACCAGTCACCTCTTTCACATCCCTTTCCCGGTGGTGCTGCCACGTTCTCAATAGTCTTAACTCTACCTCTCTCAGCTATTCCATTATTGTCACTTCAGCATTTCTTTTTGCACTACTTCAGATTGCACTACAATCTTTGCACCATTCTGCTGTTTCATAGATACATAGTTATAAATTTCATTTATTATTACCACGTATACTGTTTACTCTGTGAGCTTCATGTGAACTAGGAATTTCATTGCACCCTGGTATGTATGATAATAAACTAATCTAAGTTGCAAATTATCATTTTTAACTAGAATGTAGTTAAAAATGGGAAAAGTTACACAAATTGAAACCTAAATAGCTCCCAAACTGTGATGGAGCGACGCAATGCAGGACCCCCAAAACACCTCCTTTCATTTTGTTTTGGTAGCCTTGCTATAAAGATAAAGTTTTTTTTATTATGTAAGATTAAGTGCAGTTCAACAACAGGCAAAATATTAGTTATCAACGCATTATGAGCATGATGAGGCTACTATGAGAGTGAAAAGCACATCAGGTGTATAGACAAGTCAATTAAATATAAAACTGGATGCACAATTTGTATTCCTGGCCAGGATTTTATTCCTGTTGCATCTAGGAATTTAGTCTCCAGACATAGTGGGACAAATCTGGTCCTAGAAAAAGTTCAGAGGAGAACCGAACTTTTGTTTAAGGCTCCTTAGTAATGAAGACAGATTTAGACATCATGAAGTTTTAATCATGATGTCTATGTCAATTGAACCAGACGACAGACTTGATGTATCAACTGGTCCTTTCCTGCCCTCTTCTGCATGTTTGTTATACGAGTTGTGTTTTAGGTTAATAGATTTCCAAGAAGTGCAAAAAAAAATTGCAGGCCTTTTCACTGGATGCTGCACACACTCAGAAGATGCACAGGTATCATTTAGAGCTTCTGCAGCAGTGCCACTTGCAGATTCCACACACTATTAAAGAGAAGCAAGTACTATACTATGCAAAAAGAAAAGCTACTTAAAGGGGCCAAGTCAATAACCTTGACCTAAAATTAGTGAAGAAATATCAAATCATATTTTTATTTTTAGATAATTACTTCTACCTCTAGGCTAATAAAACAAAGTTTAAGAGAAATAATGATAAGCTTAAAACATGCATTAGGTGGTAACTACTATTAATTTAGTTTTTAGCTAATGTATTTATAGCATCAAAATGAACTGCTTACCCCAGCAGTCTGTTTTGTGAGGTACATCAAACTGGGATTCTAGGAGCAAGGTAACAGCATATTACTGTACAGTGATTTCCTTGCAATATAACTAATTTATATCCAAAAATTTTGGCAGCATCGGACTGGAAGTATCACAATGTTGTTATCCACCATGTTGAAAGGCACTGTTTGACAGATGTATTACATTGCAACAGAAATAAATTGTACTTGCTGATTTTTCAATGAAAAATTCAGATCAACTTAGGTCAGTTTATGTTTAGTTTTTCCCATGGTGGCTGAAGGATTATGAATTGTAAATGTAAGGCTTGACAGAGCATGCAAAAGATGTACTTTTAAAAAAAAAGTACAGCTAGGCAAGGAAAACAGGATAAATCATCATGGCAAGGATAAATCATCATGCAATTCCTACATCTCCGTAGGCAAATGCTATTTCACTTTCATGCATGTTGAAACAAATTGTGTGTCATCTTCACTACAAGTAATTTCTAAGCCAATACATCATATAGCATCTTTCATCTCAGTGCTACATGACTGAGAATGAATCTACCCTGTAATTAAAATGTAACATCCGATCAGTCACTTGGTGGCAGAAGTTGCTCTTGTGTGTCTGATGCAATTTCTGCATTGTTCCAAGAAGCAACCATCACTGATAACATGTACTACTCAGGGTTGGGACTCTATTAAATATTGTTAATTACTTCCTATCTTTCTATCCTTGGTCCCCACATCTGTGCACTTCTCCCTCCTCTCCAAATAAAAACTGTACAGACCCCACTTCAATTGCCGCTGGCCCTGATCCCAGGCTGCATTTTTTTGCTGATGCTCTCTCCCCCACCCACCAAATTATCCCTGGTCCCAATTCACCATTCACTCTACCCCCACCCCCACGTGATCCACAATTGGCTTGTACGGGTGCTTTCACAGATAGTCAGGCAAAATTCCGGCAACTTCTCCCGCGCTGTATCACATGCAAAGAACAATGGCTGCCGTTTCTTCTGCAGTATATTAACTAAGCTTCAAACAATTGAATCTATCTGCTACAAAATGTACAAAAGAGATGACAATCATTTAACTTTCATGGAGCTCCCAGCCTAAATTCTAAAGTATATAGTTACTTCATCTGTTAAAGGAACAAACATGGCCTACGTACAATTAACACTAGTTGTAAAATGATAAACACACAAACAACACAGTACAAATAACAAGCTTAAAAATTTGGTTGTGATATTGTCAGTTAAACTTTAAAATATTCAAGCTAATAAATAAACTTTTCATTTAATATTTAAAATGTAAATGATACAACAAATCAGCGCATCAGGAGCGCAAATAAAGGTAAGTAGGGATTATTTGCTAAAATATCCTAGAGAAGTATCAAGTTAATTCTAATAAGATTGAATGTTTCCTTATACAAAACCCATTTCCTTCAGCAGAATCTGAAGTACGCTGGTTAAGATTTAAAGCAGAGATTTGAAAAAAAAACTTAATCAATGGAAAATTCCTGCTAATTCTTTCCACAGTATAAAACCAGATATTGAAATCACTACACAACAACAATCAAACAACAGAATACTTACTGTTTGGCTACCTCTGAGTTGAGTAAAGACGGTAATATATTTTCACACAAATGATTCAGGCAAAACCTAATTTAAACAAGGTAATTGCACTGGTTCAAAATTTATGCAGTTTCATTGGTCAAGTGCCAACAATTACTGCTAATTAGGCATACAATTTAAATACATTATTTCAATAATAACTATGTATGCAATTACTGATCATTTAATGCTTTTTAGTTTTAAGGACTGGGTAACAAGGGAATTACTGGCAACCTCAAATCCTGAGGCAGCTAGTTGATACAGGAGCATGTCAGTCTTCCTGAGGTTAGATCAGTTTTGTTCTTAATTCACACAAAGCGATTTGGTTTAGAATGCTTTGAATTGCATTGACTTAACAAAGCAGAAATAAGCTGCTTAGTCGAAACATTCTATGCTGATGGTTACCTCCCATGAGCAATAGCTCTAATCATGTGTCTGCTCTACTTCCACATTCTTTAATTTAAACACACCTAACCTATTCTAAAATGTTAATATGGTGTCTGCTTCAATCATCAACTCTAGTAATATATTCCATAGCCTTAAAACTGTCTTTGAATAGAAAACTCTGATGCTTTTACATATTAAATTTTTTGCACTTAATCCTATATCAAGGCCTCAGCCTTGACTTTCTGATTCGGCTTCAAGCCAAGCACGAGACCCAAGCACATAATCTGCACTGACGCTCCTGTGGAATACTGAAGGATGTCTGTACTTCTGGAGATGTCATCTTTCCGGTGAGAGGCTTGCAGGGGAGTTTCACTGGCCCGGCCATTATTTATTCCTTAAATTATCGGTAAAAGCAGACTATTTGATTATATTTGTAGAAGCTTTCAGTGTATCAAAGACAATGCACTTTCACACATTATAACACTTTCTTCTCTCTAGGGTCCCATGTCACATTAGTGAGAATATGATTCAAACATCCCTCTAAAATAGTACCTGTTAATTGTTTTAAGTGTTCCTCAAATCTGCATTGTCACCACATTCTGAGATCCAGGCTTAAATGTTGAAACATTCACGCTCCTGACCTCCCCCTTCAGCAGCACTGCTCTGCAATCCTCTCTCATCCTTCTCAACACTTAGCTTTTTAACAAAGTAAAAATTTTCTTCCTCTTGGATGTCAATTGTGTCAAACTTAACAGCTCTTGGATACCAATGTTCTTCCCGATCTTGCATACCCATCACTTTCCTCTCACTCCATTTCTATTTCTGATCCCACCTCTTGCCTGATTTCCAACAGCCTTCTGACCTTCCCCTCTCTGTCCTCAACAGAGACTGCAGCTTATGTCCTATGTCAAAATTAACTTCAAGTTCACATCCAATTTTTTGACCAGGCATCTTCACAGCAGACAATGGACGCCTGCTCCTATTGTCAGAAATCCTGATCCATCTGCACCGCTCCATCTGGTCTCTTACCTTCACCAGATCTTCTCAGCATAAACTGTCAGTGTCACCTTAATCACCTCAATTTCTCCAATCCACTAACCCACCCTTCTCTGAAAATGCAGCAAGCTGTTCTCTCAGGACCAACCCCAATATTGTCCTTGAGCTGCTGTTACAAAAACAGAAAATTCTGGAAGCACTCAGCAGGTCAGCTAGCATCTGTGAAAGGAGAAGCAAAATTAACATTTCAGGCCAAAGACCTGTTCAGGCTCGTAATTAAGTGATGCACTTCAGTGGATACTCCTATTTGCAGTCCACTGAATATTTGTCATCATTAAAAAATGTTTCCTTTCCATTTGTTCTTAATCTTTACCTTACCAACACTTTAGTGCATCACAAACGTCTCAAAGAGTTGTTCAATGGCTGGTTTTGAGGCCACAGGTGGTTCCATTGTTGTCTGGCAAACTCATCTGTCTTGCAGAGGCTGAAAATCAAGGCACTAACATCACAGTGCACCTCCCTCTAGACCACAAACTGACCATTGAACATCAGATGTTCCCAAACATCCTCGAACCTCATGAAGAACATGAATAAGATTCTAACTCTCTTCCTGGATCAATATGCCAGGCCCCTAGATACCATCCCAGTGACTTAACCACAACATTATCATTTCCAGCAGCGTTACAGTCCTTCCTAAGATCTGGTCAGTTCTTCAAACTGGTTTCCATTCAATAAATCAATGTTATTCTAAAAATAAAACCACTTGCCTACCACTTTCCAGTTCCCTGCACTGCTGATAAACCAGGGACACCACCTCAGATAATGGGTGGGACTGTCACTGCTCTCTTTCTGAGGAACTCAACTTCAAAAGTGGACCCATGTCGTGTTGTACAGGAAAGATGTGCTTGCTTTAAATAAGGAAATTTATTTTGTATTACAGATATCCATTACATTATGTATTTCACAGCAGAATTTGCTCAAACACTTTAACACTATTTCAGTGACATTATAAGGTAATCACTGGAATCCATATTATAGAATTCATAGATGCCAAACAACATACACATCAACTTTATCATTTTAGACTTCGGGAGTAGGGGGGGAAATAAAAATAATTTTATGCCAAAATACAGATACTCCATGGATAAATGCAACAAATCCATTATAACTCCATTGAGATTTTGTGCTTTACAATAGAAGCACCATTGAAGCTCATATGTTGTGCAAATTAACCTCCTGAGAAGGCACTCAACAACAGTTAATGGCATCCACATACTACTGGAGAGAAAATAATGGAATCCTGTGAGCTTGCACCAAGGATAGGAAGAAATATCATAAATCTCAAGAGTAAAACTCAAGCTCTTTACAACTGCATGGGGTGGAAGAGTATGTCTGAAATCACAGGCAGAATCTATTAATTCTATAACCTATTTGTTGAAGTATATGGACACATGTATTAACTTCTCTTGGAGACATCCTTTTCCCAGCACTGCACTGAAGCATTGAAGGGTTCAGATTGTGACATGTTTTGCTGAGTGATAACAGGGGGATAAATGAAGAAAAACATGATTTTTTTCTTTTGCAATTATTGGGCTACATGCTGGAGATTTTTCTCATACTTTGAGTGAAATCCTAAACAAGAACAGAAAACACATCACAGTAAACAGACACAGTCTTCTCCAAAGTCATTTCTGGATGTTTTAGTATCCAACAAGAGGTGTTCTCAACTAAACTAGGAAGCGTAATGGAACAGAGGGACCTAGGAGTACAAGTGCATAGTTCGTTGAAAGCAGTGACACAGGTAGACAGGGTGATGCAAAAGATGTTTAGTATGCTAGCCATCATCAGTCAGGGCACTGAGTATAGGAGTTGGGACATTATGTTGCAGCTGTCTAAGTTGTTGTAAGGCCGCACTTGGATTACTGTGTAGTTTTGGTCACCCTTGTCATAGGGAAGATGTGGTTGAACTAGAAAGAGTGCAGAAAAGATTTACAATGATGGTATAAGGAGTAGAGGGCCTGAGTTATATGGAGAGATTGGCCAGGCTAGGTCTTTATTCCTTGGAATGCAGGAGAATGAGGGGTGACCTTATAGAAATGTTTAAAATTATGAGAGGCATTGATAAGGTGGATGGTAACAGTCTTTTCCCCAGGGGACATAGACCTAGAGTGAGAGGAGAAAGACTTCAAAGGGACCTGAGGGGTAACATTTTTACGCAGAGGGTGGTGAGGATATGGAACAAGCTGCCAGAGGAAGAGGAAATTATTGTCAACCCTTCTTTTATACAGAAAAACATTCACACAAATATATAAAATTAGAAAATTATCTCCATAAATATCTTATCATTTTGAATGATTACTTTTGTTTTATTCAGTCATGGATGACGATATTATTGGTAATTCCAGCATTTAATGCCCATTCACGGTACTACTGCAGAGGAAGTTCCAGTGTTTAGACCTATTGGTCATGAAGGTACAGTGATATTTTTCAAAGTCAGGGCAGTGTGCGGCTTGAAGGAAACTGTGGGTAGTGGTGTCCCCAAGCATCTCCTACTTTGTTCTTGGTGGTGGAGGTCACAGGTTTGGAAGAAGCTGATCTAGCTTTAATGAGTATGAACACTGCATTTGTTAGATGGTACACAATGCAACCACAAAGCAGTGGTGGTGGAGGAATTAACGTTTAGGTAGGGGAGACAACTGAGTCTGGTCAGTAGTGGCCTCCAGATGTTCACGTTGGGGAGGCTTGGTGAAGGTAATGTCTTTGAATGTTAAGGTCAGACTCCCAGTCATTGTTGCCTGGCACTATTGCCGACTGAATGTTGCCTAAGGCTGAGTTGACCTTTTGAAGATTAGAGCTGGGGGAATATGGGTAGTTGAGATTGGAGCCTTTAGAGTGTGGCAGGCAGGGTCATGGTGAATGGCAGCAGTTGTGTGCCCAAAGGACAAAAGTATGAGAGCCACTTGTGTAGTGTCTCATTCTGATGCTGAAGTACATGGTTATCCTGAGAGTGAGCAATGATTGTTGTCCCTGGCCATTTAGGACCAATTTCCCTCAGGCACTACTGAAGTCTGGTGGGGAGCAATATCTTGAAATGAATCAGTTAGTGGCGATAGCCATTCTGCACCCCCCACCCCCCCCCCCCCACACCTTCAGTAGCCGAGCAGCATACATTGATGAGCAATTTATGGCCATACACAACTCACACTCAGTCAGATTGTGCCCACTGCCTGGAATTACTGCCCACAGTCTCCACATAGCTACATGTGCCTTAGGACTAATGATGCTGGCCATACACTCTCCAAAAGACAACTGAGCCATATTGCAGAAGCTCTGATCCTGCAACAACTCCCCAACCCCTACCCACAGGCAATGGGCCCTCACATCTGTCAAACCCCCAGGAGGGGGCACAGCTGGAGTTTTGTCAGCTAGAAATCATTTTAATTGTTTATAAATGTCTGAGATTTCTCTTTTTATTTAAGTAACAAAATAAATTAATATAAAGCACATGGAAACACTTATAAAAAAAATACAAACCTAAAACTAAATAGCTAAAAATAAACTAATCTTCCCCTTTGTAATAACATGAAAGTGAGTTTAAGAAACTTCAAGAGTTGCTGTGATTCTATTATCCAAAACTGTTTGGTAGCTGGATGACATCATGACAAAAAGTTTTGCAAGCAGATGCACATGGTGGAAAAGCTGCCGAACTGCAAGTCCTGTATTCACTCAATGTTTGCATTCACTGAACAGTGCCATTGTGAATGAAAACTAACCAGGGTGGCTGCACAAGTTACATTGTGGAGAGTATGGAGAACACAATTTCCTGAGACCTAGTTAATTTTTGTTTCTTTTTGTTTCTTTAACTCTTCTATGCTTACATAAATAATGTCAAGGTGACCATAAATGATATTTAAGAGTCTTTCAGTGATGTAGCTGATCCAAACACTTTGCTTAAACATCACGGAAAAATCCATAGGAGTTAAGAAGTTGTAAATATGGAAACATTAGTTCCAGAATTTTATCGTAACATTGTACTTTTTTTGTTTGTACTTATTGCAAGGTTTCACACAAATTTAGCGAAAAGCAGCAATATCCTTAAGGTGACTAAGATACCTGAAGATAATCTATTATTCATCTCCCTCTAGTAGTTGTATAACATCACTAGAAAAGGAAATGGCTTTACAAGTGCTCTACACAGACATCAGTAGTGCCATCCAAATCAACAAATAGGAAATGGAAAGTTTTGTCATCAAATCTGGAGTCAGGCAAGGCTTCCCACTGTCTGTCCTATTTGTGTGTAGTATCGAGCCCTTTGCTGAATACATTAGGGATGACATGGGCAGAAGAGGGGTGACAATGCCAGGCAGTGGGGGTACTTGGATCAAAGCCTCCCCGTCCACGATGACGTTGCATTCTTCTTGTCAGACCCACTGTTGGTCTGGAGATTGATCAGCATCTGTGGCCAGTCTGAACTGGCCTCAAGGGCCAGAGTCAATCACAGCAAGTGAGGACACGTTCTCTGGCAACTGGTCTAACCGATGCTCCCTACTCTTCATGGTCAAGTCTGACTACTTGAACGTGCTCAGAATCTGCCTGAAGCAGACAACCAAGGTGAAACAGAAATTCTCTTCTTCCCTTTCCTAGCCTCTCTCTTTTTTCTCGCCCCCTTTTTTCCCTTCCTCTACTTACCTTTGACCCATCCCGCAGTCGATCTGCTCTCCCCTCCTGCCCCACACCTGCCTATCACTATCTCTTCCCTACTTCTACCTATCACCACCCTGTGCCCACCCCACCTCCCCTCTTTTATCCACCTATCCCTGCTCTGCTTTTCCCTCCTATATATTGGGCTTCCCCTTTTCCTATCTTCAGTCCTGAAGAAGGGTCTTGACTCCGAAACATTCTCCATGGATACTGCCTGGCCTGCTGAGTTCCTCCAGCATCATAGTGTTTTTCATCCCACATTGCCTTTTTTACACACATGCTAAAATAGGTTTCATCCAAAGCACAACAGAACAATAACATTTATGCGATTTGATAGAACATCCACATTAGCATAAATGCTATAAGCCTATATTAAGCTAAGCATGATTTATGAGTCAGGCTACTGTTGCTTTCAGCTTATAACTGTCACAAGTGTTCTGTCCAAATAAACTTGCACTCAACCACGTTTTCTAAAGAAAAGCAACAGCACAGGGAAGATCGAGGGCAGGATTATAGCTCTGGTGTTCAACTGTAAAACTCCCATCTTTGAATCACATATTTAACCAGTAAACTGTTACCTTAAATATGACCATACTCCAGCTAAACTGGCAAAAATATCACACAGATTGGCTTGTCTTCTGGTGTTTCTGAACTGAAGTGAAATACAGCAACGTTCCTTCTCTACCCTTTTTATATAATGTTTTGCAAACCAGTGAACATCTCATTTCTTGGATCGGAGACGTCCTTACACAAGGATGTGATCTAAAGCCTAGAGCTCTTATAAATTTAAATTTTCTAAATTTTTAAAAATTTTATTTACAGCGTGGTAACATGCCCTTCCGGCCCAACGAGTCCGCACCGCCTATTTTAAACCCATATCAACCTACCTGTATGTCTTTAGAATGTGGGAGGAAACCAGAGCACCCGGAGGAAACCCATGCAGACATGGGAGAACGTACAAACTCCTTACAGACAGCGACAGGAATCGAACCCCGATCACTGGCGCTGTAATAGCGTCACGCTAACTGCTAAGCTACCATGTGTATACTTTCTGAAACTGGACAATATTCATCATATCCTTAAATCAGTTTTCTAAGAATTTGAAAATCACAATTGCCTAGATGTATGATTACCACAGCAAGTCAACTGTATGTAACTGCCATTTTTATGGCCTACTATTGCAGTATGCACAGTCTGTCAGAGGGCAGGGTTTCACAATGGATTGTAATGCAGTACAAGTTCTTTTGAAGATTTTGAGTTTTATTACCCGAGTATTCCATAATACTTTCCAAGTGTCTGTTTGGTGGTTAAACCCGTATTTTTGTAGCTTGTATTTGAACTGTAATGGCAGCAGATTTCCAAATGTCCAAATTTTATAAAAGGTCTGTCCTCATCTGATTGTGGCATGTGTCTTTTTGTTGTTGTAATATAAAACAAGTCATACTATTGTAGGACTTACATGGTGAATTAGATACAACCCGAAAACAAAAGTTATGAAATTCCAACTTTTAACCAAAAATAAGCGACAAAACAGATTTATTTTTATTGAAATGAAAGGTAAATGGTTGTGCGGAAAAATCATATATATTCTGTAAAATGACTAATTTGTTTAGGTAGCCAAGTTACTATGAATTAGGGAAAAAAGAATGTTTAATTAATGAATGGTTTATCAGCTTAATTTGTCTATTTTCAATGATGTTGATGGAACGAAAACTCTTCAAACGTTATTTTCTCCTATTTTTGTTCATTTAAACTACAGGATCAACAGTTTCAATCCTCAATTGGTATCCTATTTCAAATATATGATATTAGTTCAGATTCATTAGAAAATGACACTTGAATAATCAAGAACCCTTTTTGACCAGAAAGTAAAAGGGAGTGAGGAGAATAAATTGAAATGCCAATGTCAAGATGATAGTTGTAGTATTATGCTATGCTTTCAAGCATGAATGGCTCAAGTTTCATCTTCTGAACAAAAGAATCTCTGCAGCAAACATGTGTGTTTGTGCAGCTCCCAAGAGACAGAAATTATATACCAGAGGCCGGTACAGCCTATCCGTATTTTCAATAATTATCATTTTTAGTCCCTAAAAATTAGGATCTTCATTTACAAATATACTATCTTCAGCATCTGAAATTTGGAAAAGTGATGCATTTTGCCCAGAGTATAAACATAGAAAATTATCCTTACTTGGTAATAATGACTACTGTGTTACAGTGTAAGCTGTTATTATTTATTGTGCTTACAATTTAATGACATCAACATGGGAAGTATCATTATCATGCTGTGGTATTGTATGTTTTTAGCAACAATGTTTGGAAGCTGCCACAACCTTTACAAATCACTTCGGGTGATCTGGTATAAAAACCTGGATCTAACACTAAGTTTTAGTGTTAGATAACATTAGAATCTTGACATTAAGACTTAATTTGGAAACACTAAGTGTTATGTCACAATAGGTTAGAAATTTCTCCTTGATTGCTAACACTAAGCACCCACCATTGTTGCAGCTGAGCTCTGCAATTCGTTCCTAAAACTCAGCTCCACTTAAGTCAAAGCAGCTGAAGTTTCGGACATGAGTACTAAACACTAGGTTGTGAAATTACCACAAGTGACTAAGAAAAAGTTTTACCCTAAGGTACTTGTTAGTCTTTAAAAGCAATTGATGTCACTTTGAAATGAACCATTTTTTTTTGTCTTAACTCTCATATTCCACCAGCTATCCTTCCAAAAACAGATGATAACCTCAATGGCAAAGTGGGAATAACTTAGTAGAATCATTTTCTATGAGCTTAAAAAATTAACCCAGTTAACCCTATAAGTACTGATTATACCTTTTAAGACGAATATCAGATTAATTTTTTTTAAATCTCAAGGCTAAATAAATTTAGGAGAGGAGAGAGGATTACTGAAGTGCACAAAAGACTGTAAATCAAACCCGACTAATACTCATCCCTCAATCCACATCATTGAAACAATTTATCTGTTCATCATGTTGTTATTTGTGGGACTTTGTTGTGCAAAAGTTGGTGCCATATTTCCCACCTTACAATGGAGACCACACATCAGAAGTACTAAGTTGGCCGTTATATGGTTTGGGACATCTTGAAAGTGATGCGAAAGGTGCAACCCAAATGCCAGTCTGCCTTTTTTCATTAAGGCAGATGTTTTAGTGATGTTAGTGGTCAGATAAATAATGGTTAGAACAAATTCATTTGAGTGCACTCCTGAAGTTTTATTTAGTATTAGAACTTAAAGAGTCAAAACAATCTTTATCCCAAATTAGATATCTTAATTGTGGAAAACTTGCTTGAATTTGGTTATGAAGATGGAAAATTTGATATAACTAAAATCAATTTCATGATTAGTAAAATCCATATCTTGTTGAGACACTTCAGATACAAGTTCCATTTGGAGTGTTACAATGCAAAGTTTGACTGAAAACATTAACATAAAACTTTAAAATGAGGCATTTTTAGCTGTTGACAGCAATTGATATTCTTCAACATTTTTGACCTCAACAAGAATGGTAAAATCACAACCACATAGTTTATGAATTAGGAGATGGGTTTAATTGTCTGCAGTACTGACAGAAAGTGCCGTGAAGCATAATTAAATGGGGGGAAATGACACTTACCTGAAGAGCGCAAGGCTCAGTGACCAGAGCACCAAGGGTTTCCGCAGCTCGAACTTTGCTCGTTGTTTCATCATGTGCCGACCACCAAATATCAATGCAGCATATAGGGCTGAATACAAGAAAGACTTCTTCCTGAAAATAGTGGGGAAAAAAAACTGCTCCATTAACACAAGTTCTGTAAGAAGTCTGAGATGAAACAGCAGCATTTACTTTTGTCTGAAAATACCGTTATATTTCTGCAGATCCAAGGGATTAACTTTCAAATAAACCATGCACTCCAGATGATTCAACACTTTTTGCACTAAATTTATTTATCCAATAATCTGATCTCAAACTGTAGTGAGTAGAATGCAATTCCAATGCTTGGGGCATATTCAACTGAAAAAAAAAGCACAGTCTGCAATGATGAGCTGAATGAAGAGAATGTTCACAGAATGAAATTGATTTTTTTTTAAGTGTCTCTGACATTTGAAAACTATTAAATTGATGTAATCAAGTTAAAAATAAAGACTAAAGTATTTTAAAGGTTTAAATCAAGGAAATAATCCAAGAGTAAAGCAAAATAACTTGTGCCGCGTTAGCATAGCACTAAAGCATAACACTGCTGGATTCAGTGAACTGAAAGATTGATGAGCCTGAATCTGTCACATTACAAAGCACGCTTGTGGAAGTCCAGAGCCTACTTCAGTTTGAATGGCTGAACCCTAGTGGTTCCAAACAGAATTGTCAGCCACAGCCAGCAAGATTCGGCCCAATGAGTATTAAATAGTGACGTAAATCAGGATTCATTCATGGCACAACAGTGGAGTAACCATCAAATAAATAGTTAAAATGGTAAAATAAGGTGGCATGAAGTAATTGAAAATATATAGTAGTAACTACATGGGAAGACAGTGCAGGCATCCACCGAGTCCAATGAAATCACAAATCCATTGAGTCAATAAGGTAATTTCTGCCTGGTACCACGTTATACTGCATAAAGAATAGCAGTATTGATAATCTGTTCAAGATCTGGTAATTCCAGAAAAAGTAGGTGCAGAGCTTGTAATTAAAAACATTTGTCAGAAGAATTGTGCCTCAGAGCATTATGTTTTTTCAATAATTGACTAAGCAAAATAATAGAAGGCACATTTAAACTGGGATCTGTCCAAAAGGAATAAGAACCTCGTAATTTTTAACACTTCATTGTTAAAGCTGCAGCAGCTTAAAAACAAAAATTTAGGTTTTGTCCTTTATGCTGTGGTGTTGTAATCTGATCTTCTTTAGCATGCTGCACTTCACTAATATCAATCGAATTTGAGATAACAATAATAAATGTGAAGTCAATAAAATCCAAGCTAGAGACACTAATCACTCAACATATCCCAGTTACAAGAATCATAGTAGTTCAGCAATTTACTGTAACAACTACTTCTCCAAGCGGGATGCTAAAACAATGAAAGACAAGTAATCAATAATATAGCTGAGGCAATAAATCATTACAAAAGGGGAAAAAAAGTCAAGAGTACAAGAATTTCCATACAATCTCACTTTTTTTTTATTAACTACAAATGTAATGTTGAGGGGGGTGGGGGAAAGCAGAGGCAGAAATGAATTTCGGTGGTCCATTAGGCTAGTGAAAAAGTTATAACAGACCAATCCAAGATTGCTTATTGAGTCACATTATGTTATCATATTTGTGAAAAGTGTATCTATACACAAAATGTTTTGGTTACCACCTGTCACCTGTTTCTGGCTGTGTGAGTGAAGTGCATAGTAAGTATTATCTGAAGGACCTTACAGGTTTCTGTGTACAAATTCCAGTGCAAAACCTTCATAAATTTTGGAAGCAAACGTGCACAGTGATAAAATTTACATTCTGAATTACTAACAATGCAAATAATGAGGTTTATTTCCTACATTTGTAGTATTCAACTAAAAAAATTTTCAGCTCTGCCTTGCACAGGATGAATTATTTTACATTACAAAATGTGCATTATTTTAGAGTTACTGACGTGATTCAATAAATAGTACACTGTTTTTTTGTTGCATCATTTGTATTTTGTTGCAAAAGTTTATGGGTTAGGAAAATGATATGATTATATACATACTTTAATAAAGTCTGGGATTCTTGCATTTGGGAGACGAGGGGAATTTTGGAGTAATTAGGGAAAAGACAAAAGGTTGATTATTGGCTCACATTATGATGCACAAGAACACAGAAGGCTGATCACAGGGAGTTCTAGCAACAGGAGAGGAGTTTGCCGCACTGATGGCTTATCCTCGAGGGATAGGTATAGTTTGGGAGCAGTAGGCAGGATCCAGGGATCTGGGAAAATGGGTGACTATTCATAGACAATGTAATGGTCTGTGTCAATGAAGTGGAGGATACGAGTCAGAAGAAAGAACTGTGAGGTGAAGGATTTCACCAAAATTGCCAAGGTTCATAAGAATCAAAGATGCAAGAAAATGGGCCATTGATGTGATTGCTGATGGAAAAGTTTGTACTCAGCACAACTGAATTCCTATCATCCTCTGCTAGACAAAGCCTCTCACTAGTAATGTGGTTTCGAAAAATTATTCCAATAATGACTACTTTACACAATTTGTTCCAAAGAACAAATACCTGATTGAGCATTAAGCTTAATAATTGGTGGTGACTCATTCCAGCTCTCTTGTTTCGAGCAATGACTTGAAATACTAGTGTGAACATGCTTGCCAGTTTCACAGCCAAGAATGTAGCAAAACGTGAAAGCAAGTAGGGACCAACAATAATGAAAAAGGAACTTTCGCTCAAAGTTGGGCTGGGAAGAAAGGGCAGAAGAGAACTAAAAGCCAACTTGTGAATACTGAGAGGGAGTGGGAGGGAACATTAGGTGAGAGGCTTCAGAAGGGTGTCACAGTGAGAAAAGCAACATTTATCTGACTCTAGCATAACCTGAGTGAATGTGGAACAAATCAGTATTTATTGCAGCAGACAAAGAGTGGAAATAGCAAGATGGAAAAAGTGTGGATTTAAAGCACTTGCAGAAAATTAAAGCTAAAGGCTGAGCATTATCAATGTCCACAACGTTCCAACAGAATGCTGCTGGGTATGATCACCACTTGTGAAGAGATGATATCCAAGGATCAACATGTACTACTTAAAACAATCCATAACCTTTTTGATTTTTCGGTTTGGTGCAAGTTAAACTGCAATATTTCAGGCGACATCCTGACATGATATCTCCACGAGCTTCCACACCATACAAAATACTAATACCTGGACAGTCAGAATTCAGTAAGTTCCAAACGATGTAAAAAGCAGTCACACAGTAATCCATTGTGTGGACTAGTTAACATCTTGCATTAACTACCCAGGGCAAGTTTGAAACATCACACTACAGGGAGAAAAAATGGGCACTCCACTGACATCTGATGCCAAAACGTTATGAAGCAGACATTTTGTTTTATATAGATGAAAATGAAATAAAAGGTACTGGCGCTCACAATATTGTACACAGTCAGCAAATATAATGGGCTAAGCTGCTGAGTGTGGACAACAGTTCTGATCAGAAAGGCCAGCATTCAGCCATGGATACAGGAGAAGGTCGACAGAAAAGACAGACAGAAAGAGCTGTATAGCATCATGCTCATTTCATTGCAGGGAAAAATGTGGATGGGAAACAGTGGGGCCAAGCAGAGGTCTTTGGGTACTGTGGGGGCAGGAAAGAGAACCAGTGTAAGGGATTCCCTGCCAATAGGCAAGAACAGAATCTAGTGAAATCAGACCCATTGAACAAGGTGAGGACAGGCATTAAAGAATGATGAAATCAACTTTGCCAAAATCTTCTTTGTAAGGTTGCAGTTGAAAAAAATGATCACAATCAAAATTAAATAGGGTTGCTCAGAAATTGTATCCATTTGCAGAAACACTTTTTGATGCATGTTAGGCTGCACTTGCGATAACTTCTGGGTCAATTAGAAGTCAGGAAATTGCCCCAGGCACTTTCAGGTGCGAGTCGCCTTAGCGCAGCTGACTTATATCCATCGTCTGTTGCAGGTTTTCATCACTGCTGGCAGAAATTGGAGCCTTTGAGGAGGCCTGTGGCCTACATTGCCAACCAACAAGAAAACCAGAAGCACATTACCTCAGGTTGGGTATGGCAGATCAATAAAACGGACTGCACTGTCACGTCAACGTTCTGAACACATCATCGCCAGTGTCACTCTTCAATGACCAGCGAGATATTAAATAATTCAATGAAGCTCCCGTCACTGATTTGTCTTAAAAACTGAAATCACTTGGGGCTACTCTAAGTTCAGGTGTTGAGAAAGTATGAGGAAGTGTGTGTGACTGAATGAGGGGAGAGGGTGAGTGAGTGAATGAGGGGGCAGACACATGAGGATGCCATGTTTCCCCTCCCCCATATCTCCCCTCAGCACCATGGCAGCCTTTTCTACCACTATACCATGGCTTAAAGAGATTATTAAAGTGCTGACTGCCTTCCCGGAAGTTTGTGCATAAACAATTTCTGCAAGCCTTGCACAGGAATCACACTGGGCAGTACAGCAGATGGTGCTGCTGCTTCACAGCGCCAGGGACTAATTCCAGGTTCAAATCTTGGGTGCTGTCTGTGTGGGAGTTTGTATGTTCTCCCTGTTCGTACGTGGGTTTCCTCTGGTATTCCAATTTTCTCCCACATTAACTCCCTGCTGTAAGTTAGACCTGGTGTGCATGGTTAGTAGGAGAATTAGAGAGTTAATGGACTTCTGAGAGAAAATAGGTTAGAGGGAAACAGGTGGTGGAATGGGAGTTACTCTGAACTCTGCCACAGAATCAACGTGCCAAATATCTGCCTTCTACACTGTAAGGAAACACAAGATTCCATTGTGGCATGTGTGCATTTCAGGTAGAACAAGCTGCTTTGCACTGGTTATTGGTGTAAAGTACACAAAGCAAAATGAACACAAAATTAAGTGGATATAGTTGCCTTATTGACTACTCATTTAAAATGTTTTATCTGTGCATCTGTGAGCACAATTCTGAAGCCAATTTCATGCCCCATTTATTGTATGTGAATCTAATTCAAGCTGTACTAATTTAAAAATGTGCAACAAATTTGTTTCAGCACCTATGTACTGACCATGCTAATATTTAGATGTACATATCTTACAGATTCACAATGAGCCTTTTAATCTTTACAACATGAGACAAAAATTTAGATCAGATGAGACAAAAATGTAGATCAGATACTGTTCAATTCTGATACACATTCCAGCATACTTTACACTTGGATAATATTTCAATCGTTATAGCCTTGCGCCTTATTGTCTGCCTGCACTTTCTCTGTAACTGTACAACTTTATTTGGCATTCTGTTATTGTTTCCCCTTGTACTACCTCAATGCACTGTTGTAATGAAATGATCTATATGGATGGCATGCAAACAAAGTTTTTCACCGTACCTCAGTACATTTGAGACTAATCAATTTACCAATTTAAATTAGAACTGTTCCAACTAACATTAGTTTTAAATTTCAATCACTTCATTATCAAGTTTTAGTACTTCATTCCTACATTAATTATGCACTCTGGTCTCACTCAGCCATATTATGCAATGCAGTCTCCAAACTTCCATTATTAACACCTTGCATTGCAAAACAAGACTGGTTCTTCAAGACATAAACAAGCCGCAATAAATTATGCAACCACTACTGTAAAGTAACAGGAAATATTAAATAAAACCATTTTCTCAAAAAAAGTGTTCTGAAGGTCCTTGCCCTAGATGTGGAATAACATATAGTCGACAGAAACAAGTGCCTGATTGAATAAATCTTCCTTCTTTTTGATAGTTTATTATAAAAGTTAAGATTTCTATTATTTGTTGACTGCAGTTCGAGAAGATACAGTATCATTGTTATAAAGGATAATCTGAGATCATTAAAGTGCTATACAAAAGATACAATTTTACTTTTATTCAGACACCATCTCAAACTATTTTCGATGGTGCTAATCTATTGCATTAGATTAAAATGCAGCATGCCCAGCAGTTCAAAGAATATGATGGAACATTTCAATTAGCCAGAAACAATGAGAAAAGAGAATTAAAATAATCTCAGAAGTAAATTTAAAGACAGTAGGAAAACATATCCCTTATAACCATGATTCTCTGATATAAACTTGCTGAAGCAATGCCCATAAAATGGACAATGAGCATAGAATTAATTGCTTTAAAGGTGAAAATTTTTGAGAATTCATGGGGATGGAACGAGAAAGTGCTGCACATGAACACCAGATTAAGGCAGACCTAAAGAGCATTCCCTTGAGTAACATTCACAGATACAATTCTCCCCGTGTCTGCGTGTTTCCATAGAACAATACAGCACAATACAGGCCCTTCGGTCCACCATGTTGTGCTGACCTTTAAACCATGCCTAAGACTATCTAACCCCTTCCTCCCACATATCCCCCTATTTTAAATTCCTCCATATGCTTATCTAACAATCTCTTGAACTTGACCAATGTATCTGCCTCCACCACTACCCCAGGCAGCGCATTCCATGCACCAACCACTCTCTGGGTGAAAATCCTCCCTCTGATATCTCCCTTGAACTTCCGACCCATTACTTTAAAGGCATGCCCTCTTGTATTGAGCATTGGTGCCCTGGGAAAGAGGTGCTGGCTGTCTACTCTATTCTTCTTAATATTTTGTATACCTCTCTCATGTCTCCCCTCACTCTCCAAAGAGTAAAGCCCTAGCTCCCTTAGTCTCTCCTCATAATCCATACTCTCCAATCCAGGCAGCATCCGGTAAGTCGCCTCTGCACCCTTTCCAACGCTTCCACATCCTTCCTATAATGAGACAACCAGAACTGGACACAGTCCTCCAAATGTGGTCTAACCAGAGTTTTGTAGAGCTGCATCATTACCTCGCGGCTCTTAAACTCGATCCCACGACTTATGAAAAGCTAACATCCCATAAGCTATCTTAACTACCCTATCCACCTGTGAGGCAACTTTCAGTGATTTGTGGATATGAACCTCCAGATCCCTCTGCTCCTCCAGAATCCTGCCATTAACCTTGTACTCTGCCTTGGAGGTTGTCCTTCCAAAGTGTACCACCTCACACTTCTCCAGATTGAACTCCATTTGCCACTGCTCAGCCTAGCTCTACATCCTATCGATGTCCCTCTGCAAGCATCGACAGCCCTCCACACTATCCACAACACCACCAACATTTGTGTCATCTGCAAACTTGCTAAATCACCCTCCTATCCCCTCATCCAAGTCATTCATAAATATCACAAGAAGTAGAGGTCCCAGAACCGATCCTTGTGGGACACCACTAGTCACAGCCCTCTAATCTGAATGCACTCCCTCCACCACAACTCTCTGCTTTCTACAGGCAAGCCAATTTTGAATCCACATGGCCAAGCCTCCCTGGATCCCTTGCCCTCCAACCTTCTGAAGAAGCCTACCATGTGGAACCTTGTCAAATGCCTTACTAAAATCCATGTAGACCACATCTACTACACTACCCTCATCAATCTTCCTGGACACCACCTCAAAGAATCCTATCAGGCTTGAGAGACATGATCTGCCTTTCACAAATCCATGCTGGCTGTCCCTAATCAGTCCATGATTCTCTAAATGCCCATAGATCCTATCTCTTAGAATCCTTTCCAACAGCTTGCCCATCACAGACGTAAGGCTCACTGGTCTGTAATTCCCTGGACCATCCCTGCCACTTTTTTTGAATAAGGGGACAACATTTGCCACCCTCCAATCCTCCGGTACCATTCCCGTGGACCACGAGGACTCAAAGATCCTAGCCAACAGTTCAGCAATCTCCTCCCTTGCCTCGCGGAGCAGCCTGGGAAATATTTCGTCAGGCCCCGGGGACTTATCTGTCCTAATATTTTCTAACAGCTCCAACACATCCTCTCTCTTGATATCCACATGCTCTAGAACATTAACCTTACCAACACTGTCCTCAGCATCATCAAGGCCCCTCTCTTTGGTGAATACCGAAGAAAAGTATTCATTGAGAACCCCACCCACTTCCACAGCTTCCAGGCACATCTTCCCACCTTTGTCTCTAATCGGTCCTACCTTGACTCTCGTCATCCTTCTGCTCTTCACATACGTGAAAAAGGGATTCTCCTTAACCCTACTCACCAAAGCCTTTTCATGTCCCCTTCTTGCTCTCCTCAGCCCCTTCTTAAGTTCCTTCCTTGCTACTCTATATTCGTCATGAGCCCTATCTGATCCTTGCTGCTTACACCTCATGTATGCTGCCGCCTTCTTCCTAACTAGTTGTTCCACCTCTCGTCACCCATGGTTCCTTCACCCTGCCATTCTTTCTCTGCCTCACCGGGACAAATTTATCCGTAACATCCTGCAAGAGATCCCTGAACAATGACCACATCTCCATAGTACAGTTCCCTTCAAAAAAATCATCCCAATTTAGACTCTCAAGTTCTAGCCTTATAGCCTCATAATTTGCCCTTCCCCAATTAAATATCTTCCCGTCCTCTTTGATCCTATCCTCGTCCATGACAATGCTAAAGGTTAGGGAGTGGTGGTCACTGTCCTCCAAATGTTCACCCACCGAGAGATCTGTCACCTGACCCAGTTCATTACCTAATACTAGATCTAATATGGTATTCCTTCTAGTCGGCCAGTCAACATACTGTGACAGGAATCCGTCCTGGACACACTTAACAAACTCTGCCCCGTCTAAACCTTTGGCACTAAGCAGGTGCCAATCAATATTTAGGAAGTTGAAGTCTCCCATGATAACAACCCTGTTATTCCTGCACCTTTCCAAAATCTGCCTCCCAATCTGCTCCTCAGTATCCCTGCTGCTACCAGGGGGCCTATAGAATACTCCCAGTAGAGTAACTGCTCCTTTCTTGTTCCTAACTTCCACCCATACTGAATCTAGAGAGGATCCTTCTCCATTATCCACCCTTTCTGCAGCTGTAATAGTATCCCTGACCAGTAACGCCACATTCCTCCGACATTCCAAAAGACGTACGGGTTAGGAAGTTGTAGGCATGCTACATTGGCGCCGGAAGCGTGGCAACACTTGCAGGCTGCCCCCAGAGCACTCTAGGCAAAAGTTGCATTTCACTGTGTGTTTCAATGTACATGTGAAATAAAGATATCCTATCTTACTCAAATTCCTCATAATAGCTTACATCCTTCTTTAATTTGCTACTTCTGATGTTGCTTGAAGGAACATCAAAGTGAGCTGTTAAACTGTTTTAAACAACTCAGACAGAAGATGAGGTGCTCTTCCTCACACTTATGTTGGGTATCAACATTGGTCCAACAATGCCCAACATCTTACATCTGGGCATTTTATTGCCTTTGGGACTCAACACCAAATTCAACAATGTTAAGCACCATCCTGTTTTTCCTCTCTCCGCAGATGTAGCTATACATTTTTGTTTCCATTTGTTTCTGTTTTCTCATCTGTCTCAAATAGTTGTTTTTTTAAAAAAGTAATTGTTACCCTGACAACTTTGGTCTCCACCGCACCCCCCCCCCCCGCCCCCCCAATGGAAAACATTCCCAGTTTTCTCCACTTCTCATTTCCAGTTTACTGATGGAGTTCTTGACCTTAAACTTTAACAATTTGTTCCCCTCTGGTGCTGCCAGACTTACTGAGCGCTACCTGTATTTTCAATTTATGTTTCGCATTTCCAGCATCTGTAATTTTTTTGCTCCAAAATTAGCAACCCAGACACTTGGATGAACAATTGAGATACCCAAGATCAAATTCTACCACAGCTGCAGTGGAATTCAACTTAAATAATATTAATAATTTGGAATTAAAAGGACAGTTTGTTTTACTAATGGTGATCACAAAACAATCATAAAAACCCACTCGATTCACTTCCATATTCCCACTTTTCTTTATGACATAGGAGGCTATTCAGCTCATCACATTTATGCCAGCTCTCAGAGCATTCCCATTCCCCTACTAATTTTCCCTGTAACCCATTTACTCCACATCAACTGCTCCCCTAGGTCCTACAACTCACCTGCATATGAGGAGCAATCTACAGCAATCAGTTAACCTCTGAACCCACACATCTTTCAGATGTAGGAGAAAGCTGGAGCACCTGGGAGGAAACCTATGCAGTCACAGTAAGGAAGTGCAAATTCCACACACCCCCTTCCTCATAACCCTGCCCCCCCCCCACCACCATCACCATGCTTCTTCTCTTTTCCTAGCCCATCTCTCTTTTTTCTACCTTTTTTTTCCTCTCCTTACCTTTGACCCATCCCCCGGTAGATCCACTCTCCCCTCCTCCCCCACACTTGCCTATCAATATCTTTTACCTGCATCCACCTATCACAACCTTGTGCTCAGCCCACCTCCCCTCTTTTGTCCACCTATCACTGCTCAGTTTTTTCCTCCTATATATTGGGCTTCCCCTTTTCCTATCTTCAGTCCTGAAGAAGGGTCTTGACCCAAAACGTTGACTGCCTGCTTTTTTCCACGGATGCTGCCTGGCCTGCTGAGTTCCTCCAGCATCACAGTATTTTTCATGCAAATTCCACATAGTCAGCATGGGGGTCTGGATTGAATCTGGGTCACTTGCACTCTGAGGCAGCAGCACCATTAGCTGTATTACTGTGCTCGGTTATGCTGGGGGAATTCTGCCATCCTTACCTGATCTGACCTATATGCAACTCCAGATCAAGCAATATGGTTGACTCTTAAATGGCTTCTGAAGTGGCATGGCAGTTCAAGAGGTAATTAGGGATGAGTAATAAAAACTGCGAGTGGCGTCCAGTTTCTAACAAAATAAAAGAATAAATTAAGTCAAAGACAAGCCATCAATGAAGTCACCTGGATGAGGAATCCAAACCAGAATCCAATCTGAACTTGCAGTTAGTTCAATGCCCATTGGCTGGAGAAGGGAATCATATCCTTTCTATGAACTTGTCTATTCCATGATCCCAGCAAATTACATATAGGAATACCAGGCTGAGATCCATTCCTACCATAGCTTGACTAAAGCCTGGGGGTCGGAGACAGTCTCCAAACACTATGGACTAGGAATTCTTTTGCATAGCACAGCTTTCTTGATACACATGAGCCCAGGGCATTATGCATTATTGAACTGTTCTCATTTAACAAATCAGCCAATTAAAGGAAGGAAGTGATTGGTTCTATCAACTACTTATGGTGGTTACTTGAAAGCAAAGCTGACTGGACATTGCCCTGCCACTTAAACACTGCCATAGATCCTACTACTCCAAGGTTTGTGCAGATGAGTTGGCTCCTTATTTTAATACTTCACGTAAAACATGGGTGATGCAAGGGTCAGCCTGGATAATATACTCAAGTTCATGTGGGAGGTTGACCCTATAATGTTTCACTTCTTTCATAATATTAATGGTGAAGCCGAAATGACAACGTAGTGAAGTATGTAGACTTAAAAAATATTATACCCTTGTATTTCAGTAATGATTTAATGTCCATTAGCTAGTATTTTAGCTGAAAGAACTGATTTTATGTAGGCCATGATGTATGGTCAAATTCACAAGCATACAGTATGCTAAATTTAGCGCACTCTATTGCAAGAGGACACTAGGAACACGGTTAATTCACACACTGAAGGACAGTTAGAGAGGTCCTCCTCCTAGAGGAAGGAGCAGAGATTTAAGTTATTTAAATGGAAAATGTGTGCTGAAGTAAATGTGTCCTGAAATAATTATTTAAAATAACTCACAAAATTTCTGTTTTAACATGTGCTTTTTTTCCAGCTTGGTTAATGCCTTAACAAGTCGTATTTCCCCATCCACCAAAATTTTAAACAATACCATGAACCAGAAGTTAGGGATCAGTTGCAGAGTGACACTCAGAGGCCTCGTGGTGGCCCTTGCACCTTACTGTCTACCTGCAATGCACTCTCTCCGTAACATTAGATTCTGTATTCTGTTATTGCTTTTCCCCTTTGTACTGCCTCGATGTACAGTACTTTGTTTTGCATGCTATCCACACAGATCATTTCAAAACAAGTTTTTCATTGTGTCTCAGTACATGTGATAATAAGTCAAAGACAGAGTTTATTAACATATGCACAAGTACATGTATGGACAGGTGCAATGAAAAATTTACTTGCAGCAGCATCACATAAGCAACATTCACAAGAAAAACATAAATTATACCCATCTTTTACAAGAAAGAACACAATTAGAACCAGAAAAAAACAAAGTGCATTTTAGTGCAAAGTGATTATATAGTGATTGGGGTGCGCCAGTTGTTTCAAGACCGACTGGCTTAAGGGAAGTAGCTGTTCTTGAACCTGGTGGTGTAGGACTTCAGGCTTCTGTACATCCTGCCCGATGGTAGCTGTGAGAAGATGGCATGGCCTGGATGGTAGGGATCTTTGATGATAGACATTGCCTTCCTGAGGTCGTACTTCCTGCAAAGAGTACTGATGGTGGGGAGGGATGTGCCCATGACATAATGGGCCGAGTCCACTACTCTCTGCAGCTTCTTACATTCCTGCACATTTGAACTGCCGTACCAGACCATGATGCAACCAGTCAGGATACTTTCAACAGCCATCTGTAGAAGTTTGTTAGGGTGTTCGGTGACATGCCAAAGCACCTTAACCTCCTAAGAAAGTAAAGATGCTAGTGCACCTTCCTTGAGATTGTGTCTATGTGCTGGGCCTATGACAGGTCATTCGATATGTTAACGCCCAGGAATTTAAAGCTGCTGATTCTCTCTACCACTGATCCCTCAATGTAGACTGGTGCATGTTCACCCTCCTTATCTTTCCCGAAGTCAACAATCAGCTGTTTAGTCTTACTGCCTTCGAGTCATCCTAAAATCCAGGATTACAGGAGCTTTTGGAGAAGGATAGCAATATGTTGTTGGAGTAATCCAGTGGTTATAACCCTAGATGAGTGACTTAGAAGTTACAAGCTCAATTCCCACCATGAGGTCTAAAACTGAATTGAATAAATCGGATGGGGTCATTTTTTTTCACTGTAGAGTGAAAAAATATGCAATTTACCTTGAACTATGTTATTCAATTTTTTTTTCATTAGCCGAATTCAAACATATTACATCATAACAGTCTTTATTTTGTCAAAGTGGGCTATTGGGGGTTAGAATGAAGGAAAATATTTAATTTTTCTTATCGTTCTAATTTTCACCTTTTATTATCCAAAAGCTCAATGCCAGCTCACAACACTAAAATCTATTGTTTATGTGCATAGATATCTGTATAGAATTCATCCATTGGCAAATTTATTGATACAGCACCATACACATGCAGATGCTGCTGTCATTTATGGGGGATAGATTACATTTCTGGCTCTATACTCCATGACCCAAATGAAAATTTATTGAAGTAACTAATAGAGTAGCCTTCTTGCCATTTGTTTGTGTTTGCCCCTTCAAGGCCATGTCATACAACATGGATGAACAAATGAAAAAAATAACCAAATGGCCAAAGATTGTATCCCTTGTTTGAGAATAGAGATCTAATCTCCATAAATGCACTCCTGTACCAGTACCAAGATGGTAGAAATGTGTTAACTTTTTCCTTTAAATATCTATAAAACAAGGTTTTTTTGGCTAATATGTGGGGTAGGATCTACATTGTCAGCTCTTTTGCTGTTGTTGGCAGTCAGTCATGAACTGGGGCAGATAGGAGGAGGAGGTCCATCCCTTTGAACCAGCAAGGGGCAAGAGGGCTGACAATTAACTTTCATAGGAGAAAGGATGAAAAGAGAAATTACAAAAAATTTTCAGGACACTAACGTTAGCTAAGAGACTGAAGGGTAGAAGAATAATGATGCCTGTCAAACTGAAAAGTTATATTGTACAGTCTGCCCATCCAGTAGACTTGGCAAAGTAATGAAGCATGGGAGCAAAAGAGCGTAATGGGGCTGAAACACCAGAGTGAGATAAACTACTTGGATGTAATTTTTTTTTTGCATAGAATACATGCAGGCTAAGTTACATGCATGCAGTAAAATTACTACTGCTGTTCACACCATACTTTTAACATCAGTTCAAATCACATGAGCTATTACAGATCTTTCTATCCAGTATCCAATGTGACCCTCAAAATGGAAATCGAAGTTCTAGATTAAAGGAACAGAACAAACTGTGACCAAATGATCAGACACTATAAGACTAACCTCCTATTACAATAGCTCCCACCTTACTGATGCTGATGGACAGAAAAAAAAATTAACATTCTAAGTGACATTTATACATCCAAAAGTAATAAAAGACACTTTTAAATAAAAGACACCCTTTATGCTCTCCCTTAGTACCTGCCATTGGGACCCAGTGCTCCTAAAGTGGGTGCACCAAAGTTGGTGAAAGGCTTTCAGTGGAAAAGCCCAACAATGGTCTTGAAGAAAGACCTCAACCTGTTCTAGGCTTGGATGATCCAGCTTCATACTGCACCCACTCACCACGAGTGGCAGAAGGCCCAGCTGGCTGGTCAATGAACAACAGTAAAGGTACTGGAAGAATGGGAGTGACAAGAACAAGAATGTTACCATCCTGGGAGAGCACACTTTACTTGAAGTCATTGTCAACATACCAAAGCAAAACCTCAACAACCTTTGCAATCCTTTAGAAGGCAGACTGCTCAGGTGCTGCAACATCCTCAGACCTCTGCACACTGGTATCCAGAACCATGGTGGCAGCACGTCAGTACTTAAGATGTTGAATGACTTCTGCCTGGGCGATGAAGGGTCCCGGACGTAAAATGATAACTGCTTCTCTTTCCATAGATGTTGCCTGATCTGCGGAGTGTTTCCAGCATTTTCTGTTTTTATTTCAAATCTGTAGCACCTGCAGCTTTCTTTTTAAATTCGCATCTGCCTTTTGTTAGCTGCCCCTTTGACATCATATGCACAAAATTAATACCCTCTGAGGGTCTGGCACAAGACCAAGCATCTTTCTCCTCTCCTGGGCTACAGCATACCCATGGTCTCTGATTCATTCTGTGCAGATCTTGCATCCAGCAAACCTCTGACATTCACAAAATGTCAGTATCTGATCTGGTGGCTGTGAATGTCAAATTACAGTGGATCTTCATCGTAGTGGTCTTCCTGCTGAGCTACTCCCTGGCCAGGTTGAACTACTTGGTCACCTGAAAAGGCCCAAGGTTAGTGGGGAGTGGTCAGAGATGGTTGGGGAGGGGCAGGCAAAGGTTTGTTTTATTCTGTTCTTGGAGAGTTTCTTGCTCTCTTGAAAGGACCTCTCTCCACCTCATCTGCCAAAGTGATGAGAACTGCCTCTGAAAATCAGGATATTGGGCCAGTGTTCAGCCATTTCTTTCAGTAAACCTTTGGGAAAAAATATCATACACTGGGTTCAGGGTTAAGACATCCATGCTGACTAAAATCAGCTTCAAAAGCCTGGAACTGGCAGAAGTTTCTCATGAAATTGGGCAATATAGTGATGTGCAATGAATACCATAACTGGTACTACGTGATTGCTGAAATCAGTACAATGAGCAGGCAACACAAAGTTTTATGTACGGTCTGTGCCAGATCTAAAGGCACAGATTACTGAAATTGTAGAACAATTTCTCAAGTACCATCCAATTTAACTCCCTTGATCCTGATGAATGTGGAACAAATCATAGCAGTACTTTTACACATTAGATGGTCCACAAGATGATCAATAGGTTCTCACTGACTTTTTCATTCTGCTCAAGAACCAAATC
This sequence comes from Pristis pectinata, assembly GCF_009764475.1. Classification (NCBI taxonomy): domain Eukaryota; kingdom Metazoa; phylum Chordata; class Chondrichthyes; order Rhinopristiformes; family Pristidae; genus Pristis; species Pristis pectinata. The sequence goes on from NC_067406.1 coordinate 103,669,577, forward strand.
AATCACCATTTATAAAATAATCCCCATCACCAAATCCACAGCAAAGCCTTGCCCAGTTGTGGATTTCTAGCTATTCTTGTTCTCAACCACTTTTATTCTTCAATGTCAGTTTATCTATTTCACTCTCCAGTTTTCTTTCTGATTTTCTATTTTCCCTGCTTTGCTATTTGACTCTGTTCCACTTCCTGATTTCTCCTGCTCCAGTTTCTATTTGTTTTTCTGACCTGGTTGCTATCTTGTTCTGATAACCATCTCCTTTCTTTGCTGGAGACTGATCACAAGCTGCAGCCATATGTTTTCAACCACATCAAGCCATCAGGTCAGAAGCAGCAAGCAAACAAAGATTCTTGGAGGTTTCTGAGCTGTATAACCCTGATCGTCTGCACTTAAAAAAATTAAATGACCTTAAAAAAAAATTAAATAACCCTTAAAAATTCCATTTGGCAGGATCAAAACACAACACACTACTTTATTTCAATGCAAAATACTTTTACATTCAGCAATCTTAAACTTTCATTCATTGCAATGCCCCAAAAACTTTCTGTGCAGCAGAACATACTCAACATTGAAACTGTGTTTCTTTTCCACCTCCCCAACAACAAATAAATTTTAGCCTGGAAATAACACAGCTAATAGACAAGAGAAATAAAGAAGGACCATTTAAAATAGCCCTACAAGTCACAGGTATTTTAGGAGTGCTGCTTGAAAGCAAACGAAGATTACACCTCAATCCACAGGGAACATTTGGTTAGCATGGAAATGACTGAGAAATTGCAAGTTTGTAAATTCTCACACCACGTGAGAAATAATTTGATTTGTGCACACATCTGCATAATGAGGCTGTGTGTGAAACATTAATTTGGATGGAAATCATACTGTATGCATTAAGTTTCAACCATTTATAAAATGTTCTGTAAGTCAGTTGCACTAGTGCCCTTAAATTTTTCCCTGAAGCTACCCAGTTCTATTTATGACTACTGCAAAATATAACATTCAGTAATTTGAACTAAAGATGCTTAATATATTTAGGTTAGACAGCATCAGTAGAGCGAACTGACAAAATCATGGTTTCATTTTGTAATCTTCATCCAAAGTGCAATACTCAAAGTACAATATTATAAATATCACGTTGTCTATTCCCTACATATTCATTACCTGGCCTGTACTTCAATTGTTGATGCAGATTTTCAGCACTTGCATTACTTTTGCTTTAAACCAAAAGGAATTACTTTTGCGCTCTACCAATAGCCTGACACAAGGTCCTGTAGCTCCAAGTTCATGCATGGCTCCATTGCACAGACTAGACCTACTTTGCTGAGTCAGCCCTGAGCATCACAACGTTGTGCCATTTGGTTCAAACAAATCTCCAGCCAAACGCTACAAGGACAACATAGCCGGAAACAGTAAAGGTCACCAAGATGCATTTTCATAACTTCCAATGAAAAGCATTAGTAGCAAGATAATGTTCTAGAAACCAGGCCTGCTTGTGCCTGTCCATTATGTGCATTAGACTTTGAAGTATTTGCACCCATTCCCTGTTAGAGTCCTGCCCTTCAGGAAATTGGACTTGTCATATCCTGTCGTAATTTGCTTCAACACAGGCATCATTTCCTCATGCTATTTCCCCCACACATGACCATGTCATCAATATCATGACATCCATTAATTACTTAGTGGCAAAAGATCATGGCTTAGAACCTTCATTTCTCTCAATAAAACAAAGTATTTACCTTGTTGATAGCAGTGCATCACCGATGACTTACTGTGTACCTGCGGGACATCACTTTTGCTTAATAAATCCCCACAATCTTATAAATATATTAAAAAATTAACTGCCGGAAGGTCTGAGTGCAGATGGAAGCATCTACTGTATTCAGCTCACATATCCCAAAGCTGCAGCTAGCTTGGAGTAACACACAATATGCTGGAGGAACTCAGTGCAACAGACAGCATCTACAGAGGGAAATGGACAGTCAACGTGTTGGGTCGAGACTCTTCATCTGGGCTGAAAGATAGTGGGGGGATAGCCAGTATAAAAAGGTGGAGGAAAGGGGTGGAGCAAGAGCTAGTAAGCAATGTGGATCCAGGTGATGGGGGGAGGGGGTTATGATAGGCAGACAGGGGAGGGGAGAGTGGGAATGGCACCAGAAGCTGGGAGATGATAGGCGTAAGTGACAAAGGGCTGAGGATAGTGGAATCTGATAGGAGAGGAAGGTAGAGCATGGAATAAAGGGAGGGAGGTGGGGAGGGGAACCAGTGGGAGGAGCATGTGGGTGATGGGCAGATGGAGAGACTGGGGGAGGGGAAAGAGACATGGTGATGGGGGGGTGGGGGAAGGAGAGAGAAAAGAGGCAGAGGGGGAGCAGTCACCAGAAGGTGGAGAATTTGTGACCTAGCTCCCTGAAGTTTTGTAGAACACCTCATCCCTCTTTTTACTTGTGTCATTAGTATCAACGTCGAACACTTCTGGCTGTTCACCCCTTCCCCGTTAGAATGCCTTCCAACAATTCTGTAACATCCTTCGCCCAGGCACCAGGGAGGCAACACCACATCCTGGATTCACAGCTGCAGCAGCACTCATCTTTTCCTCCTCACTATCCACCTCCAAAAGGTCCTCCCCTCTTATACAGCTGAACCACCCATGATGCCGTGATCTCGGCTCTGGTTAGACTCTTCAGAGGTATATTCAATCCCAACATTGTTTAACATGGAGAAGTAGTTTTAGAGCACAATGCTCTCTGAGTTTTTCCTAACTACCAGCCTGCCTCCCTTCCTCCCCCCTACTAAGCCCCATCTGGCAAAGGAAGGGCTACCCAAGGAGGGGAGGAGAAGTGTATGGTAATTAATGGGAATACAAATTTAAATTTTAGTAGGGACTCCATAATGCTTGATATGTGGCCAAGGGAAAAAAAATACATGAACATTCCAAGTTCATGCAAATCAAAAGGACTTTCAATCTATCAGCATAGATTTTTTAGTTCCCAATATGATAATATTTTGCCATCTTACATTTGCTATAGACCCCATCCACACTTTTGTCACCTCAGGACTCATCTATTCCAATGCTACCCTGGGTCAGCTTCACATCTTCCTCATTCCATAAACTGTTTTCTAACACAAGCTGTACCCTTTTTTTTAAACCCATCTTCCATGTCTGCTATACTACAATTACTCTTTCTATTTAACAGCAACTCAATTTTAAATTCTCAACCTTGTGTTTGAATCTCTCCTCATCTCCACCACTGTCCAGGAGCTCTGCAGTACTGAATTCTTGCATCCTGCCTTTCCCCCATTTCACGCACTTTACCACTTGTAACCTGAAGTGTCTAGATCCTTAGCTCCAGAGTCCTCTCCCTAAATTTCTCTGCATTTCCACCTCCTTTAACATGCTGCTTAAAACCTACCCCTTGACAGATTTGGGTCACCTTCCTCGTACCTCAGTTCTTGGCTTGGTGTCAGTTTTTGGCTGGTTATGTGCCTGTGAACCCTGGGGGCCTCAACTTCATTTTAAATACAAGTTAAAATGAAAACTGTCACAACGTTTTCATGCTAAGACAATTTCACTGTCACTTTAAGACAAATCACCTTCTTTCCACTATGAGCAGTAATATTCAGGATAGGACTGAACTGACTTGACTTCTCTATTTATGGTTATGCATACCTTACTTAACCATTTGTTGCCTGAGAGCATTCCCATGAGTTTAGACAGGAGTGCATATCTTGCCAACCCTGTTCGACTGCAATACACACAAAATGCTGGAAGAACTCAGCAGGTCAGGCAGCATCTATGGAGGGAAATAAACAGGCATCGTTTTGGGGCGAGACCCTTCATCAGGACTGGAAAGGAAGAGGGCAGAAGTCAGAATAAAAAGATAGGGGAAGGGGAGGAGCACAAGCTGGCAAGTGATAGGTGAATCCAGGTGGGGGGGGGGAGGTAGGTGGGTGGGGAAGGGGGGAATGAAAGGGAATGATGTGAGAAGCTGTGAGGTGATAGGTGGAAGAAGCAAAGGGCTGGAGGAAGGAAGAAGGTCCACCATGGTCAAAATCCCTTCCCACCTACATCCGTGACACTTCACATGCTCCCCATCACTTCAACAACTTTTCAGTTCCCCAACCCTGACTGCCTCATTTTCACCATGAATCCCGAGTCCCTGTACACTTCCATCCCTCATCAGGAAGGCCTTAAGGCTCACAATTTCTTTCTCCACTCCCTGCAACCATGCAAAGTGTTACACCTGCTCCTACATCTCCATTGAGGGCCCTAGACAGTCCTTCCAGGTGCGGCAGCGCTTTATCTGTGAACCTGAGGGTGCCATTTATTGCATCCAGTGCGGCCTCCTCTACATCAGTGCGACCCGACGCAGACTGGGTGACCGATTCATCAAGGACCTTCGTTCAGTCCGCCGCAACAGCCAGGATCTTCCGGTGGCCACCCACTTCAATTCCACTTCTCATTCCCATACTGACATATCTATCCACGGCCTCCTTAATGCCATTTTGAGGCCAGACACAGGTTGGAGGAGCAACAACTCATATTCCATCTTGGTAGTCTCCAACCTGAAGACATCAACATTGATTTCTCTAACTTCCAGTAACCCCTCCCCTCTGTTTGCCCCCCTTTGTTTTCCCTCATTCCTGTGGCCCCCTCACCCCTTCTCTTTCCCCTCCCCCTCCCACCTCCTTCCTGTTGTTCCATGGTCTACTGTCCTCTCCTATCGGATCCCTTCTTCTTCAGCCCTTTGCCTCTTCTACCTATCACCTCCCAGCTTCTCACATCATTCCCTTTCATTCCCTCCTCCCCCACTGACCTTCCACCTCTCACCTGGACTCACCCATCATCTGCCAGCTTGTGCTCCTCCTCCTCCCTTTTTATTCTGACTTCTGCCCTCTTCCTTTTCAGTCCTGATGAAGGGTCTTGACCCGAAACGTCGACTGTTTATTTCCTTCCATAGCCGCTGCCTGACCTGCTGAGTTCCTCCAGCATTTTGTGTGTATTGCTCCAGATTCCAGCATTTGCAGAATCTCTCGTGTCTCCGAACCCTGTTCTACTGCTCCTTTAGTGAAAAGAGTAAGCAAACTGGCTAGCTGCTATACCTCAATGAGAGCTGCTTGAAATTGGGGTAACTGTGTTCTGGTTTACAAGATGGCCCTGCAAAGAATTCTGTAAGACCCTTTACTAAAGGGGCTGGCTGATCCCACTCAATACTTAGCCCATTTGCTGAAGGAATGCATATATTGCGTATACTGAAGGGTAGTCTCATCGATCCCTGCTCTATCCACGATACTGGTGACTCAATCTGCACATCAATCCACTTCACAAACATCTCCAATAAAAATGACACAGAGTGGAACCCATGACTGTTGATCAAATCAGTAATCCCAGCGTCTGGCACCAGAGAAACTGTAACTTAACTCTGAAGATCCTCTTTGAACTGCTCCACAATCCATGATGGCTCATAACTCAGGGGTTATTTTTCTACTACAACATATTGCCTTGACAGAGCTTGTATAGATCACATCCATTCAACAACTTTAATAAGCATGTTCTGAGATGGCCTAAATCCCTGAAGTTTGCATCCAGGGAAGAGCAAATTGCCACTTTGGGTAGAAACTTCCTTCTATCTCTATGCAACCACGATATGCTCCCCTTCAATTATGCTCAGAATTCCTCAAGTTCATTAACCAAATCCTGCAGAGTCCAAAATTATTTGTCCTGATCTTTCAGGTCATCCATGGCATTTTGCTTTTGCTAGGCAGTGCTCTTGAAGTCTACTCTTACCAGAGGGCAACTTTCTTCCAGCTGATCAGTTAGGCCCAGTTCAGTATAAGACCTTTCAATTGTATCTGAATTGCTTTTGGATCTGGTCAAACCCCACCCAAAGTTTACCAATTATCAAAGCTGTTAATAAGGTTAAATGTCATAGACATTCAAAAACACCCAAAAAAAATTTTTAAAAATACAATTAAATTTTTAAAAATTTTTTTGAAGTTTAAAAGTATTTAAAAGCAGAATTAAATAATTGAAACAACTAATATACTTAAACCTCTAATGCAATAAAAAAAAGTTTCCCTCGCCAGCTGATTTTCTCCATTCAACTGATCAAAAGTTCAGCAGGCAGTTTTCCCAGCCTATGTGCTGGGAAACTGTAGAGGTTTGCACTGCCCTGCTAGATTCCTTAACAAGAGTTCAAGGAGGTACTGCAGCTTTTCTATCAGCACCAATATCTGTCTCCACCCAGAGTCTTGAACACCCACAGAGTTACAGACACATCAGTTGGCATTCAATTGCAAGATCTGGGCCATGAAGCTTCGCATGCACACCTTCCGCTGAACCCCTGTTATTTTACAAGTTTACTTATTTGGCAGAGTTTAATGTGGACAGTCTCCATTTTATTGAAGGCTGTCTTAAGTGAATGTGGAAGCTTTCTCTTGCATTTCTCCCTTTTGAACACTAACTTGAACTTGGTATGACTGCTTGAAGATAAACGTTCAACCATACTTTTTAATAGCAAACTTTGTCAAGCCATATTGGAAAATACTGAATATCTCCATTATAATGGTTCTTTATAAACCTGATGACTCGCACCTGTATTTTCCGGATGATACAAATGGCAGTTGTTGCACAGGCATGGTGCTGTGATCTAAGAACAGGGTCCATTTTGACTATGGAACTGGACAACTCTACAGCACACTTCCTACAGAAACACCTCCACTGCTGAATCGTAAGGCAAGATTCTGCTCTGGTGTACTGCTCCACCACTCAGCCAGGGACACAGGTTTTTACGTGTATTTTTCTTTGGTTACACAATGAAGTCTTAAAATTAAATGGCAGACCTTCCAGCAACAGAAGAGAAAATCCTGACTCCTATTGTGCAAACCTTCAGGGATGACCAAGTGTGTCAGATAGTGGACACCGTGTTCAACCCAGTTTCTTTCTAAACAAAAGGCAGTGGAATACTCTATTCTTATGATAGGAAGATCAATCTGTGTAGGTATAGACAGGAATGCAAGCAGCATTTTTGCAAACATGAAATGAATGCCTCCTTTTTACAAGCTGATCATAATAAAAATAAAATAAAGAAACTTAAAGTGAAGCACGTCCCCCAAGTAAACAGAAGAAGTTAGTCAGAACCCGAATAGGCCAACTTATCTGCAGATTATATCTGCTGCCCAAAAGTTAAACATTCGGCACATATGAACTTTAACAAATTGCCTATAAACAAATATAGGAGCAGCCTGTTTGTCAGGTATCATTTCTATTGCTCAATACAAAATTAATTAAATGAAATGCTGGGTACATATTAACTACTTTTGATCCATGCTTCCTACAAGACCAACAAACAGACTTCGCAGGTGAGAGATGGCTGAGTCGCTGATCTTCAGGTCAGATACATGCCTGACCTCATGCTCTAATATAAGGTAGCTTTCTTGAGCGCACTCAACTGTGCACATTGAACAGGAACAAAGGTCAAGATTTTTCCATCACAGCAACTCTTGCAGGGCTCCCTCAAAATTCCAGTACTACATGGAAGGCAAAGCCATTGACAGAAACAGTATCTAAGTTTCTCACTAAGATGATGAACAGATCAAAATGTCAAGAGGTAAACATCAAAGCAATGCCAAAAAGATGCAAGCACACCAGTCACTAGTCATTCTCAATATTTACCCCCACTATAAACGAAATCCTCTAATTCATAACTTTGTGCAATATTTTACAAATCATTTTCAACTGTTTCAACCACAAAGACACACCTCTCTCAACAACACAGAATTTAAAAATGACGAAGCACATTTTGTATTACAAGAACACAAAGGTGAAGGATACAATTTAATGGAAATTCCTGAATAACTTTTCATAACTTCAGGCTGATTTTAGTCTTCAAATACAAACTCTCCACTCGTGAAAAAATTAGACAAAAATAAAAACGGGGGGGAAAACAGAGATTGAACCTTCAGAGAAAAGCCTAACAATAGCTTAAGTAAAAGCAGAAAATGCTGGAAATGCTCAGCAGATCATGCATCATCCGTGGAGTAAGAAACTGAGTTCATGTTTCAGGTTGATGATCTTTCATCTGAACGAAACAGCTTGCGCCTTTTTTTCTTCCAATTTATATTGTGCATTTTTGGGCCACTGAAATATGGGGACAAAACTCATTAAATGAAGATGACGACGTGTAAAGAACACAGCAACTCCCCCAACATTAAGATTCATATCATAGAGCAATACAGCATGGATACAGGCATTTCAGCCCAAATGCTTTACCCAGGTATGTCAAGTTTAGCTGATAAACAATCTTTGAACTACCAATCCCACTCCACCCTTCAAAGGAATGTTTCATATCCTCACTCGCCTAACTGTAATGTTAGGACTTGTCCACCATTCACTTCCTGACTGCTAAACAAACAGCAATGGCTTGCCAGTCTGGTTGCCATTGGGATCATTTAAATGGCTTCAAGAAACACTCATTTCAGAGTATCCTGCCCGCAAAATCCCCCCCCCCCCCCCACTTTCATCCCAGCTTGGAGTTATTATTGGACTCCATTTTCCTAGAAACCATATGCATGGAGACATACTTCAAAATGGGAAAACTCAGCCCCCAGAAGATCAAAACTAAACATCAATTAAAACGGAGTTACAATGCCAGCTTAAAATATTATGATTCACATTAATATGAAAAATGATCAATCTTTAAGGTGGGTGAAAGAAATGTATAGCAAAATTAACACCAATTCTGAAGCACCTCTAAGAGCAGGGTGAAAAAGGAATTTCAAAGATTAAGAGTGGCAAGGGTACCCATGTAATGCTGGTGCAACACACAAGAAGTGCTGGAGGAACTTAGCAGGTCAGGCAGCATCTAGGGATTGAAATAATCAGTCGAAGTTTTGGGTCGAGACCCTTCATCAGGGCTGGAAATGAAGAGGGCAGAAGCCAGAATAAGGAGATCAGGGGAGGGGGAGGAGCACACACAGGCAGGTGATAGGTGAGTTCAGGTAAGAGCGGGAAGGCAGGCGGGTGGGGGAGATGCAAGAAGCTGAGAGGTGATAGGTAGAAGCAGCAAAGGGCTGAAGGAGGAGGAATTCGGTAGGAGAGGGCAGTGGACCATGGAATAAAGGGAAGGAGGTGGGGAATAGATGGGCAGGTCATGAGGGCAGAGGAAGGGGAAATGGGGTGGAAGGGGGCCACAGGAATGAGGGAAGACAAGGTGGGGGGAGGAGGAAGAAAAGAAGGGGGGGGGCAGAGCAGAGGGGTTACCAGATGTTAAAGTCATCAGATTGGAGACTACCAAGGCAGAATATGAGGTATTGTTCCTCCAATCTGCGTCTAGCCTCAGCATGGCAGTAGAGGAGGCCATGGACAGACACGTCAGTATGGGAGTGGGATGTGGAATTGAAGTGGCTGGCCACTGGGAGATCCTTGCTTTTGCGGCAGACAGAGCGAAGGTGCTCCAAGCAGTCACCCAACCTGTGTTGGGTTTCACTGATGTAGAGGCTGCCGCAGTGGGAGCAATAAATGGCACCCTTGGATTCACAGGTGAAGCACTGCCTCACCTGGAAGGACTGTCTAGGGCCCTGAATGGTGGTGAGGGAGGTGGTATAGGGACAGGTGCAGCACCTAGTGCTCCTTCAGAGGTTTTGTAATATTTAATTTGGCAATTGAAGGGTTTGATAGTAATTCCATAATTTTCAATCATTTTACTCTATTACTTATCAAATCTTACAGATGAAAATTTACCTTTCAGAAATCAGGAAGTGACTTTTAAGGATTATTAATGCTAGTCCACTAAATTTAAATAGACACCATGTTGGAACCACATTAACAGCTATGGCTGTGGATTTATTCTGATAGGCAAATGTGTGCTGTACAGTGTGCATTAAAACACTTCTGACTCTTTTTTAATAAATCAGGCAAAATGGCAGGTAATACCCTTAGATAATCTACTTGCAACGAGTAATCACAACATAATTTGCAACTGATTCTAGGTCATCCGCCTGCCATACTGGGCTGTGTAGTATTACATTCTAGTACTTCACATTACTTTCACAATTTGTGTCTTAACCAATTGATATCAACACTACAAAAGTGCATTCTACATGGAGTACAAATCAGATAAATTGCCATTTGCCAGCTTTAAAGACAACATGCAATTTCAAAAAAAACAAAATGGCGACATCTAGAATGCATTGGAAAATCAGGGAAAACCAGTTACAAACTCCGACTCAAAAATCACAAATGCACCAATGGCTAGGTCACACAACTAGAAGCCCTGGCACCCTTCCAACACCATCCTTCAGCGTGCTATAAACAAAGAGGAGAAAGTTGTAGAATGAACCAGGGAACCAACAAAGAGTGGACAGGATTTAAACTGTATAAAAGATGGCATAAGACAGGAATGAATGGGCAAGGATTGTGACATCAAAGGTAGTCCAAAGGTCGGTGGTCCTTAGGATTGACCTGACATTTCAACGGATTCCACCTCTCAAATCTCCAATATGCTTCAAGCTAAACCAGTTTTTTTTCCTGCCACCGGCTTTAGTGAATCTAATTTAATGTCAATATTAATGCCAACATGCAAATACTATAATTGGGAAGCCAATTCCACCACCCAATCAACCGTAAGTTACATTTCCAACAGCTTTCTATTTTTAGTGCAATCAAAACTAAGCATAGTAAACAATAGATCAAAATGTATACGATCTGTGGAATCAAAGTTTCAACAAGCTTTACATGCTTCTTTCGTTAAACAATGCTTATTAGTTTGCATTCAAAACTTCCCCTTAACATAAATTCTTGGTTGCACAAATATGCTATACATGTACCAGCATAACCACGTGAAAATATGGTCTTAAAAATAAAGGAATCACAGGGATGCCATTCACCCAACAAGCCTCCAACTCTCGTTATCCCCATAACCCCTCACGTTTTCCAACTATTTATTCCAGTTCGCCTTCAAAAGTAATTCTAGATCCTATTTCAAAGCTTATTGCTTCCATCCCACAGACTAACAATATCAAAATCGACTTCCATGGAGAGAGTCCAGCCACAACAGCATGGCTGAAGGCCTTCCTGCAGAATGTTACACGTGTCAAAGATAACAGAAAACCTGACCCTGTGAATGTATTGTTCATTGGAGATATCTGGAAGATTATGATGTCTCTGAATACACTCTGGGAGTAGGTTGGTGATCATATTCTTTTCTGCCTATTCCAAGATCCCAACCGTCCTCAGTAGCCAACACTGTCAACAGTGTTATTACTGGGCATCTATGGAATGAACAAACATTTTAAAAAACACATTCTGTTCATTTAAGCAACATTGTGGACATTGGAAGGTAGCTGAGCACCTTTTAGTAAGTTCTGAAGCTGCCCAGACAGGTCTCCTTGTGTCAGCATAGCATCTCCTGAAATAGTGAGTAAGGGGACAAACCAGCACAATGTTCTCCAGTTCTCTTGTCTGTTGCATGGTTGCCAAGGTGCGGAGCTTTACAATATTTGTGGGTGGGAATGAATGTTATGCAAATAGTGGACATCAGGTACATGCCCGATGCCAGAAAAGAAGTCAAGAACACTAACATGGATCGTATATCAAAATGCACAGTCTAACTTTGCAACATGTGCAATTTCATTCGGAAATGTTCACAATGCTATCTACTTCATGTAAAATCAAATTCTGCACATTGAGTGACTAAATAATATCCACTATGCAATTCAATTTCTAGGCTTTGTTCCTTTGGTTAGTGTGCAAGAGGACCACCAGTGGTTGATAGTGCTGATTTGATGGGCTGAAGGGGCCCATTTCTGTGCTGTATGTTTCTATGACTCAATGTGTAGGAGAGGGGTTAGGTGAGCATTTAAACAAAATCATGTGAAGTTTCATAGTATATTGGAGAGGATGGCTGACACTGAAATTATAAGGGTAAATTCAATAAGTTTTCTATTCACAACCTGCCTTTGCTAAATCCTTGCTGGTGGTTTTTAAATAACCCAAATCCTTTCAGATTATTTTTTCTTCTCTGATATTGTAACTTAGTGAAAATCAGTGTTACTAATTTCATTCCAACTCTGTTGTAATGTACCGTGTGTTGCTTTATCCTTTCTTTAACAAAGGTATTACTATCCTGCAGCATAAAACTTTTGCAAAAGGTTTGTCAGAACGTCTGCAATTTTCCTCCCTGGTTTATCTCAGTTTTCTGGGACACACACTATCAAAGGCCAATGCCATTTCTATTGTGAGTTCACCAATTTGCTTAGTGTCAGTTCACATTTATAACTATCCTATGCCATTGATCAATTTCTGCTGCGTAATATAGTCTGGGGCTTATAGTGCTGTAGTAGTAGCTATGACGTCAACATGTAAGCTTCTCACTTCTCAGCAACCCTTTAAACTGCAGTAGCAATCCAGGGTCACAGAGTCATACAGCATGGAAACAGGCCCTTCGGCCCAAATCGTCCATGCCGACTAAGGTGTCTTCTTGAGCTAGTCCTATTTGCCTGCATTTGGCCCATATCCCTCTAAACCTTTCCTCTCCATGAACCCATCCAAATGTCTTTTAACCATTGTAATTGTACCTGCTTCTACCACTTTCTCTAGCAGCTCATTCCATATACCCACCACCCTGGGTGAAAATCTTTTCCCTCAGGTCCCATCAAATCATTTCCCTCTCACCTTAAACCATTGTCATCTAATTTCGGACTCCCATACCCTGGGAAAAGACTGCAACCATCCACTGTAGCTATCCAGTCTCTCCTTATAATTCAAGCCCTCTAGTCCGAGCAACATCCTTGTGAATCTTTTCTGCACCCTCACATCCTCCCAATAGTATGACAACCAGAACTGTACAGATGCAGTCACACCAATGTCCTATACAGCTGTAACATGACATCCCAACTCTTGTACTCAATGCTGTCTCCAATGAAGGCAAGCATACCATACGCCTTCTTCACCACCTAGTCTACCTGTGTTGCCACTTGTACCCCTGGGCTCCTCTATTCTACAATACTCCACAGTGCCCTGTCATTTACTGTGCAAATCCTGCCCCAGTTTAACTTCCCAAAATGCACACTTTGACTTGATCCTGTTGTTGCCTTAGAAAACCTACTTCACTGCCCACCACACCACCAATTTTGGTGTCATCTGCAAACTTACAATAATGCCACCTATATTCTTATCCAAGTAGTTAATATACACGTCAACATTCGACCTAATGCTGTTTAGCAATGGTCCAACACAACACTTTGGCTTCACGCGGATAATGATTTTCTGAAATCAATGTCCTAACCCCATGACTTTTTGAAATAGGAAATCTAAGGGGAAACCAGTCAGTTTCTAGCACCAAAATTGCTTGATTGGAAAATCAGCTCTCTAAAATTATAGCATGGTAATAAAGGGATCAGAGTGATTTAGGAGACCAACAGACACCTGGGCATTTTTTTTTCAAACCAACTATCATTAATTTAGAAGTTTATAATTGTTGCAAACACTGCTACCTCCAGTTTATAGTGTAAACATCATTTAATTGCTAGGAAAAGAGAGTTTCAAAAAAAATACAGACCTATAACAGGAGAACTCGACACTCAAGCAGAAGATTTAAATGGGGCCAGCTGGGCTACAACTGATTTCCAACTGTCCAAGAAGTTGTTCACATCTTCAGCCAGGAGTGCTGTGAGTAATCCATCCAAGTCTCCTCTGAGGTCCCCGACATCACAGGCAACCCAGTTTTAAGTCAAATCATTTACTCTGTGTAATTTTGAAGAAACAACCAAGAGCACTTCATAGAGCAAAGACTATGGGACCAAACAACATCCCAACTGTGATAATGGCTGGCATTTCAAAACTTGCTGTGACTCTAGCCAAGCTGTTCCAGTCCAGTCACTACACTGGGATAAAACAGAGCACAAATCCAACCAGGCTAATTACAGGATCACAGAAAGTTTATGATACAATTACTGCACCCCAATCTATTCTCAATCATTGTTGTGTTGAAATGTGCTGTCAAGAGTGCTATTGGACAAGATGTACTCAACCACTTGTTCACTGATGCTCAGTTTGGTTTGTGTCTGAACCACTTGCTTAAGAACCTCATTACAGACTTGGTCCAAACGTAGATAAAAGAACAATTCTGGAGATGTGTGAGTTAGTGCCTTTGACATCAAGGCAAATTTAATGAGCAGGGTAATAAAATTCCCTAGTAAAACTGAAATCAATGAATATCAAGGGAAAGCTCTCCACTTTGCTCACACAAAGGAAAATGGTTGTGATTGCTGGAGGGCAACCATTTCAGTCTCAGGACATTGCTGCACAAGTTCTTCAAAGAAATGTGCTAGGCCCAACCATTGTCAGTCACTGCATCAATGAACTTCACTCCAACTGATGATCACTATTTACTGACGAATACTGGTGGGCCAGTAGAGATGCTGCCTCACAGCTATAATGACCTGGGTTTAACTGACCTCCGAGTGGAGTTTGCACATTCTCCCTGTGACCACATGGGGTTTAAATATGTGTTTCGATGTACATGTGACTAATAAAGAAATCCTATCTTAAAATGGCCTCTTACGTCCTAAAGAAGCAAGGAAATTACACAATAATCAGTTCCATTCAAAACTCCTCTAAAATGAAACAGTCTCAAGAAGCCATATCACCAGTTCGCAAAAGGCAATGAAGTATGGATTATAAAGGCTGGCTTCCCTACTGGCACCTATGCTCCGTAACAAACAATAAAACTGCAAACTACAAGAGCACCTATTGGAGACCATACTTGTACCAGTTGCTAAGAATATGTCATGTAAATCAGCTAATGAAGAGCTGTGTTGATGGCCTGAGTGGCTAAGTGTTCCAGAGGTA